>NW_024871193.1:5905000-6617500 GCF_019054845.1 Dipodomys spectabilis | reverse complement strand
CATTGTTGAGATTTGAACTCAGGGCCTGGAATGCCCAATTCATCAAGGAGTCAGTGTAAGCACAGCAGCTTCAAATAAATTCACTGCCAGGCAGTTCCCAGGACCTTAATTCTAGACCCAGGAGTGACCAATATATAAATAGATAGATGTGTATATTGCTACAAATACATATACATCTCTCTCTATATGTATATTCCACTGTATATATAAATATTTACTTGCACTCTAAATGTTCTTAGAGCTCCTGAGCTATAGAAGAAGGAAAGAAACATCATTGACCTATCCTGGGTTCAAATGAAGTTCTCAGAATCCAAACCCTAGCCCTGTTAGCAGGATGAACTCCAGTGTAACACTGTATTTGAAGGACAGAAAACAGTTTCAAAAGCCAAGCTAGGTAAGGAGACCAAGGCCTGCAGGATTAGGAGGCAAAATGTACATACTCAACAGGGAAGTGGGTTGCAAAACCACTTCATTCATTCCAGGCACAGCCAGCAATGAAGGGAAACCTGAAATATTTGTTAGAGTTAAACCAGGGTCGTGCTTTTCTAAGTCTCTTCGTTCCTCAGGTGAAGGGAGCCTCAGGCTATCTTTAGGTTACCAATAGAGAGCCAGTTGAGTGGGGGAGAGGGGAGGAACAGAGTAGAAAACCCTGATCTCTGGTCTTAGGGAGTAGTTTTTTGACTCTCCTTCTGTCAGATATGAAGGCCCTTCTAACTTTGCCAGTCCATTCTCTTTCCTTCGTTCTCCACATCATTAATGCAAATCCCCAGTTCAAGAAGAGGCACGGTTATTTCTCTTCTGTCTCCAAGCAGCTGAATTAGAGCCTGGCTCTGCCCTCTTGTCTCTGGGGCCTTTGGCTACCTGAAAAGTGGGGAAAAGACAGTTTTCCTCCTCTGTGGTTGTGTGAAGGCGATGCTGGTGGCCTGGCACATTGCAGAAGGCCTCATTACTGGGAATTGTTCCCTTCTTTCCTGCTGATGTCCAAGACCAGATACATCTACCATTTTTCTGTATGTATGTATGTATGTATGTATGTATGTATGTATGTATGTATCTATCTATCTATCTATCTATCTATCTATCAATCTATCTATCTATCTGTGTATCTATGTATGTATGTATGTATGTATGTACCTATCTATGTATCTATGTATCTATGTATCTATGTATCTCTCTCTCTCTCTCTCTCTCTCTCTCTCTCTCTCTCTCTCTCTCTCTCTATCTATCTATCTATCTATCTATCTGCCTATCTACCTACCTACCTGCCTACCTACCAACCTACCTACCAACCTACCTACCAACCTACCTACCTACCATCTGAGCTGTCTCTTTGACAATTCTTGGGCTGAACTCAAGGCCTAGCACTGTCTCTAACACTCTACTACTTGAGTCACAGGACCAATTCTGGCTTCTATCTGTGTATGCGCTACTGAGGAATCGAACCCAGGGCTTCTTGCATGCTAGGCAAACACTCTCTCACTAATCCACATTCCCTGCCCCCTCATCCTTTTTCTTAAAGGTAGTTTTACATAAGTATGCTAGCATTTTATGTCCCCAAGTGTATTTTTTGAACACAGGTTATTCCTATGAACCATGATCTTCTCTTCCCCTGCCTGATTTGTGATGGTTCCTGCATTGGCCTCATAATAAAATGTAAATAAAGGCTGCTGAGAGCTTTAGTGTGCATTATATAAGGACACATCCCTGGAATCTGGGAAGAGAAAAATGATGGGGCTGAAATGAACAGAATGATGCAGTATGCACAATGAGCATATCTGAAAAATAAATCAGTAAATAAAATCAGAAGCATTGCATACAGCCTGTTTGCACTCAGGGAGGTAATATACACCTGTAAGTAGGGCATTAATACATAAACTTGGTCTTTGCTTTTTGAAATTTTTTTGGTGGCCATCCCATGGCTTAAACTCAGGGTGTGATACCTTCCTCAGCTGTTTTGCTCAAGGCTGAGGCTCTACCACTGCCACAGCTCCACTGCAAGTCATCAGGTCGTTCACTGAACTTAAGCGCCTCCCAGGCTTTCCTGCCTGGTCTGGCCTGTATCTCTTATTAGGCCTTCTCTTTCAAAGCTGGACCTCTACCCTCTAGGCCACTGCTACACTTCTTGTTTTCTGGTGGTTTATTGGAGACAAGAGTCTCACAGACTTTCCTGCTAGGGCTGGCTTTCAATCATGATCTCCTGAGGAGACTTCAAGTTGTTTTCCTCAGGGATTCACCTAGGAGCCACTCCACACAAATCTTTCCTCTAAATCTTGAGAGGTACTAGAGAAAAACGGAAACAGGAAGATGTTTCTAGTGTGTTCTAGAGACTCAAGGTTGGAGACACAAAACACTCATAATTATTAGATCATTTTCTAGGCAAAAGGAGCAATGCAGACAGTATGAGGATCGTTCTAGCTTTCGGTCCTCATACCCTGAGACAGTAAATTAACTGCATCTCAATGCTAAGAGACAGAACTGGCATGTCTTGTGGACATTTGCTCATAAATCTTGTGACACTCAATTCTCACTTTTGGTTTCAAACCTGTGACTAGAGGGGATGATGAGTAGAGAAAATCCTTCTCAGAGAACGTAGCTGTAAAGAACATTGAGTAGTTGACTTATAAGCCCAAACCATTGGAATAACCCTATTAACAAGTCAGATTGTCCAGATTATAAAATGAAGAAGAAAAGAAAGAAGGTGCCTGTGTCTGCTGACTGTAATCCGTGCTCCTCAGGAGGCTAAGATATAGAGAATCTGAGTTCGAATCCAGCCAGAATAAGAAAGTCCATGGTACTGTTATTTCAAAGAGATAACAGAAAAACCCAGAAGTGGGGTTGTGACTCCACCTTAATGCACTATCCTTGAGCAAAAGGAGCTCAGAGCAAGGCCTAGTCTCATAGTTCAACCCTTGGACCTGCCCCCTCAAAAAGAACCTGCACCTCCATGTCTTTGTGTATGTATAGATATATTCCTATAAGTGAAGCTCCCGAGTAGCTATGATAAATGGAACCAAGGTAGGAAATTTGTATTCAATACAATGAGTTCATAACACAGAGATTGCTTTTATGACATTACATGTTCCAGGGCTCCCCTCACTGCTCCCAGTGTAGCCTGAGGGTTTCTCTGCATCCCAGGCCAGTTGGAAGAAATCTCTTTCATTGTCTGGACAGGCACACAAAAGGCCTCACTCCTGTAGAGCTGTGTATCAAACAACTTTATCTGGGCCAATTAGTGAGGAGGAGTGTGGGCGGGCTCCAAAGGTCAGGAGAAAAATTCCTCTTTGTACAACAAACTATCTCTCTTCCCAGTGCTGTTTTTTTGACAGGAAGCCTTCATTTGTGCCAACTCCCATGGCAGGCCAAGTTCTGTGCACTCATCTTGTCTTTGTGAGACTATATTCCAAAGCTCAGATACAGTGCTCAATATAATTCGGAAGTCCTTCTGGCAGACAACTAGGGCACTGAACCTAATGAAATGTTCCATTGAGGGAAATGATGGGCCTATGATGCCTTCTCTAGTTTTCTGGAAGCTTTGGAAATCCAAGCACATGTTGGATATCACAAAGCTTCCTGTCATCTAGAGCTGGTGAAGCTCATCTGATTTTGAAACATTTGTCCTCTCTTAGTTGGGCCCTGGGTGACTAGGTTTTGGGGTTGAACACAGGGCCTGGGTGCTAGCAATGAGTTCAGAACAGAAGTCTAGTGCTTTACCATTTTGTTTCACAGCTTCACTTCTGCTTTCTCTGTGTGTGTGTGTGTGTGTGTGTGTGTGTGTGTGTGTGTGTGTGTGTGTGTGTGTGTATGCATATTCTAGTCCTTGAGCTTGAACTCAGGACATGAGCACTGTACCTAGTTTCTCTTCTACAAGGATTGCCCTCTCCTACTTGAACCACAGAGGCACTTCAGGCTTTTTCCTAGTAATGTGGTCCTGAGAAATCAAGGGCAGGGTTTCATATATGCAAAGAACTCTACCCCTAAGGCACATTCCCAGCCCTCTACTTCAGTTTGTTAGTGTGTATCTATCTTTTTTTTATTATTGACGGTTGTAGGAGTGGAAAGCTGGGCCTGGGGGCTCTCTCTGAACTCTTCAGCTCAAATCTTGTTGCTCTACCACTTGATCCACAGAGCCACTTCTGGTATTCTTGTGGTTCATTGGAGCTAAGTGTCTCAAGGACTTTCCTGCCCAGTCTAGCTTTGAGCCATGATCCTCAGATCTCATCCTCTTGAGTAGCAAGGATGATCAGCATGAGCCACAAGCACCCAGCTATCACTTCAGGTTTCTTAGCGGTGAATTGGAGATAATAGTCACATGGGACCTTTTGTGTCTGAGATAGTTTGGAACCCAGATCCTCAGATCCCACTTCCTGAGAGGGGCAGGATGACAGACCTCTGCTATAGAACCCTAGGCCGTGACACTCTGTTGCAAGAGGTTCCTTGGCTCCACATGGTGAAGTGCTATCCATGAGCCCAAGAGGTAAGGGTCAGTGCTTAGGCCCTGAGTTCAAGGTTCACAACTGAGAAAAACAAAACAAAACAAAACAATTGTCTGCAGGAGACAACTCACTAGTCTTCAGTAATACATAATTTTGTTCCCTCCCATGGGGATATATCTGAGTGTCAATATTCTTGTCTGCATAATCATCTCAGTTATGGAGTTCTTACAAGGACAAGATGAAAGAATGCACCCTTTGATGGACAAAACATGTAACACTCTTTTTTTATTCTGTTTTGAGGCTTGAATTCTTGGCCTGAGCTCTGTCCCTCAGCTCTTCAGCTCAAGGCTAGTGTTCTACCATTTGAGCTACAGCACCACTTCCGGTTTTCTTGTGGTTTATTGGAGATAAGGTTTTCACCAACTTTCCTGCCTGGGCTGGTTTTGAACCGCGATCCTCAAATCTCAGCCTCCTGAGTAGCTAGGATGACATGCATGAGCCACTGGTGCCTGGCTCCACATAACCCTCTTTACAGGGTTCAGCACACAGCATCTTGTGAAAGACTCAGCACCCAGCACCCAATGCAAAACTCAACACACAGAACCCAGTGAAGGACTCAGCACATAACATCCTGTGCAGGATTCAGCACAGCACCCTGTGAGGGACTCAGAACCCCAGGAAGGACTCATCACATAGCTGTATCCCACAAGCTGTCATTAGTATTAGGGTGCTTTCATCAGTATCACCATTCTTTCAGAAACACATCACAAACTGCACAAAGTTCACATCTAATAATTTAGAGGTGTGTTATTTGAGGGGAGAGTCACCCACAGGGATTGCACTAAAATGTTGGGGGTACTATCCTAAGATCTTCTGCTCAAGGCTAGAGCTCTACCATTTTGAGCCACAGCTCAGAATTTCACAGACATCCTGCCAGGGCTGGGTTTTAAACCCACCAGTGTCAGGTCTCAGCCCCCAAGTATCTTGGATGACAGGGGTGAGCAAGCCAGCAGCATCTGGTTCCATAGCGCTTGGTTGCAGTGGTATACATCTGGCTATTCAGATTAGATTGCAGCTGTCAGCACCAGACACCCAGCTTGCTCTGTGATGAGGTATTTGAAGTCCTATTCTTATATAGTTGCAGTCACAACATTCAATCTTTTTTGGTGCCCGTCCTGGGTCTTGAGTAAGGCTCTAGACACAGTACCTAAGATTTTATGCTGAAAGCTAGTGCTCAACTGCTTGAGCGACAGCACAACTTCTGGATTTTTATGTGCCTGTGGTAGTGAGGAATCGAATCCAGGGCTTTGTATGTGCTAGCCATCACTATAGCACTGAGCCACAGGAGTGACGTGAATAAACAGATAAATGTGTAGATTGGCATATATATGTGTCTACATATATATGTAGATGTATAAATATATGTATAAAACAAGAGAAAGATGACTGTATATTATGAAATTACATAAATTATATTACTGCCAATTATTGAAAAATTATTCCTTCCATTTTTAAGTATCATTGTTGAATACATAATAAAGTATTAATTGAAAATTAGTCAATGTAGTGTAATTGTTGTGTATAATTTTATAGTATACTCATACACTAACTACTAATTTAATTGTTAATTTTATAACATTTGTATGGATGTATATTGGAATGCGTTTCTTAGAATCTCCTGCCAATCATTAGTGGCAGTCCCAGGATTTGACTTCCAGGCTTAAGTTGAGGTTTCGGCTATGGCTACCATAATAGCCAGCCAAACATCAGCATGTAAGGTCATGTACACTTTCTGGGCCTTGTCATTTTGACCCAGGATGGTCACAATGCATAGCGAAAAAATGTAAAACCACCTTCTTGAACTTCTCCGTTTTATCCTTCTCCTTTTTATTTTTAGTTTTTGCTAACCCCGAGATTTGAACTTGGGTCCTAGGATCCCAAGCTCAGCTGTGGCAGAGATGCCAAGACCTGAGTTCAAGCCGCATGTTTGGCCAAAAAACATAATAAAATAAAGCCCTGGCTTGGAATTTTTTTGCAATTTTTTGGAATTTTTCTGGCTGGCATAGTATTTGAACTCAGGGTCTGGGTAACTCTGTGGCTTTGTGGGTGAAGGGGAAGCTTTCGGTCCTTGAAGACAAGAATTTCAGACCAGTTCCCAGGGCCTGAATTGAAGCCCCAGCACTGGAAAAAATAATATTCATATATGATCACTGTTTACATACATGGGTTTAGTAAGTATGACATTTCTTACACTTATTTATTTATTATTATTACACATATAACATTTCATTTATTACATCCTATCTCACAAGATATATTTGCATATGGATTATACATCATACTGAGACCCAGGATTATTTTTTCAGGAAAAAAATGTGTCGAAAGTGGTTTCTTACTCCATGAATAAATTTTTGGCGATGCTGGGATTTCAACTCACAGCCTACAATGGCCAACCCATAAATGGGGTCACAGTCTTAGCAAACCAGCCTCTGGCAAACTGAGCTACCAGGAAGTTCTAAAGACCTGTGATCAAGCCACAGTAGTGCCCTATATATATATTGATAGATGTGTAGAAGGCTGTATATATACATATACACACACACACACACACACACACACACACACACATACACACACACATATATATATATATATATATATATATATATATATATATATATACAGAGAGAGAATGTGAGGATATCATTAAATTATATAAATATAGTTACCAATTATTAGTTATTAAATTATGTCTTCATTCAATGAAAACTAATTTAATAAATTAAATAAATTAAATTCATTCAATAAAAATTAGTCAATATCCTTTCATTAGGGGAATCATACCATGGTGCTAGAATGGAAGATATAAACCCAATAATTTTTGTGTGGCATTCTAAAATAGAATCATGAATTAACTGCAAAATTAATCATTTTGATAACATTCTATTAGCATTCACATAAACAGGAACTAGTCTGTCAGGATCTCTTTCCATTTGTGGGTGGCAGTCCTGGCATTCGAACTCCAGGGCTAGGTAGTTTACTTCCAATGAAAACCATTGGAATAATACTATGAAGATTTCAGATTGTCACGATGGAAAAAAGAAACAACAAGAAGAAAAGAAAGCCAAGTGTCCGTGGTTCCTGCTTATAATACTAGCTCCTCAGGAGGATGAGATGTATAGAATGCCAATCTGAATTCAGCAAAGGCAGGAAAGTCCATGACACTCTTATTTCTAAGAGATCACAGGAAAATATCCCCATGGGTTGGGACTGTGGCTCAAGGGCAGAGGACTACCCTTGAGCAAGAGGAGATTAGGGATACGGCCTAGGTTCATATTTCAACCACGGACCTGCCAAAGGAAAAAAAAAAAGGCAATAACTCCATGTCTCTGAGTATGGATGGATGATGTATGGATGTTACAAAGGATTTACAATATAATGATCAGTGTGACATCACATTGTCATGACATCAGCTCATGGTGACATCACAAATATGTAATGACATCATACCACTATGATATCACATTGTCATTGTGACATCATATATACATTATGAATGCCTATTATTTGATTTCATTATATTTCAAATGTGGCATGTGGGTTCATATCAAAAACACATTTTGACTTCATAATCATTGTGACATCACAATCCCTTTGTGATGTAACATTGCCATTGTGATATCTCTAAACATCTGTGCCAACGCAAACATGTCCTGTCCTCATGTTTTGTGACATGTTGCCACTGTGTTATGTTAGGCTCATTGAGAGCTCAATCTATTTTTGACATATTATTTCAGGTATGACATGAAATATTAGCAATATACTGTGACATCATGAACATTGTGACATTACACTACTAGATTTAATGACCATTGTGTCACATTGTCACATCACAAATCTGTTCTGACTTCATCACAGTTGTGCCAACAAATGCTTTGGAATCGTCACAAGCCCGTTCTAAATTTATATACTCATTGTGAGTTAATGACAATTGAGGTCTGGAATGCCATTGTCACATCACCAATCTACTGCGACATCACAAAACTATTTTGAACTCATCTCTATTATGGCATCACCAACTAATTGTGATATAACAACACTATTATGACATTATAATTTGACATCATATTGCAATTGTGATATTACATACTTTCACAAACCTATTATGATCTCATCACATCTTAGAAAATTCATGGCCTTTGGGATATTAAGTCCTTTGTCTGTGAATTGTATCATTGTGAACTTCTAGCAATTGAAATGTGAAATAAGATGTCACATTACACAAATGGCAATTAAGATCTGACATGCCATTGTGACATCACAAGCCCTTTGTGACATCATTATGAGTGTGAAATCTGACTGTTGTTATGACATGATCAGCTCATTGTGACATTTCCAAGTTACAGTGACATCATAGCATTATGACATCACATTGCCATTTTGCTGTCATAGACACATTGTGAATGTATATCCTGTGATTTCATTCTTTTTCAAATGTGGCATATCAGTTGATATCAGAAACACATTGTGACCTCATAACCATTGTAACATTACAAACTCTGTATGACGTCATAACCAGTGTGACATCACAATGTTGTTATAACATCTTTAGCTTATGACTGAACTAGGCCCTGAGAGGAGACTGGAGCTGGGAATACTTCCTTACAGGTCTTGTTTTTGTTTTAGGGATTATAGGAAAAACAAGAACCTTGGCTCCAACCAGCCCAGTTCTTGGAATGAAAAAAATGCCTCTAGGTCTCCCTCTCCTTAAGGACTTGACCCACCTTCATTGTTCTGTTAAGGACTGACCAACTAAACAGGTAGCCAGTAATCCGGGCTCATGCTGGCCTGCAGGCTGGCCTGCTGGCGACATCCTGAGTTTACTATAAACTCCGCCTTTTCACATGTATATGTTAAACTCCACTAAACTCCTTTGTGTATGTTTACCTTAAGCCTGCTTTACCGTTGAATTTGTGAGTCATTTAAACCCAAAATGATAGGCTGGTTTAAACAGACATTATGTGACAAAGTGTAACCTCACTGGCCACCTGCGTGTGGTCTGGTATGATTGTGCAATCTTTTGGGTGTGTGACAATCTCATTGGTCGCCTACATGACCAGGCTTTACCTTGTGATTTTTGCCTTTAAAAACCTAAGCATGTGGGCCGCTCGGGGTCGCAGTATAAGCTCCCGAGCCTGTGCTGTGGCCCTGGCCGGTCAGTGTAGGAACCTTCTCAATAAAGTTGCTTCTTTAATATCAAATTTGTTGTGGTGGGCTCTGTCACACCGGAGGACTAGGCGGGCTTGCCTGCCTGAGTAGGGGTCTTCCTACTACAATGACATAGCATTTGCCATTATGTCATTGTGACATCATAGTCACATTATGAATGCCTAATCAATGTATTTGAAATGTGGCATGTGGGTTGATATCAGAAACTCATTGTGATGTCATAAACATTGTCACATCAAAATCCCTTTGTGACATCAATTTGGCAATGTGACATCACGATGGCAATGTAATGCTACTAAGTCATCGTGATATCCCAATGGTCATGAACTCACAATGGGTTTCTGATATCAACAGACATGCCACATTAAAAATAGAATGAAAAACATAATATGCAAGCACAACGTGTGTATGACATCAGAATGACAATGTGATGTTACAATGCTATGATGTCATTGTAGTTTTACATGTCAAAATGAGCTGATGGTGTGATAATGGCAACATGATGTCACAATTATGATGAAGTCAGAAAGGATTTGTTATGTTTCAATGGTACGTCTGTCAGTTGTCATTACTTCCCCATAAGGATATGGATACAAAAAAGTTTCTGTGATGTCACAGAGGCCATGTGTGTTTTCAAAGGTGGTAAGAGGTCCTCATTGGAATGGCACAATGTGATTCATAATGTCACAATGGAAATGAGATGTCCCATTGTGTTTTTTGATGTCACTGTGGTGGTGAGATCACGAAGGTTTTGTGATGTCACAGTTTGTTTGTAATATCAGAATGATATATCTAATTTCAATTACTTGGAATTCAATATGAGGATACCAGGAGATAGAAGAAGCTTCATAGTATGAGGTCATATTATGAGAAAACCCAATGGGACAGTGATTTCACAAATACAATGTGATGACTCAACATCTTTTTATAATAATGTTTTGATGTCACAATTGGTGACGCCATACTGATGAGGAGGTCGTAATAGATTGGAGATGTCCCAAGGAGTTCGTGATGTCACAAAGGCATATGGGATCTCAATTGTCATTAACTCACCATGAGTATATGAGTTTGGGAAGGGATTCTGATGTCACTAATGTATATGTAGTCAAAAAGGTGAAGAACTGAAAGGTCTGAGACGTCACAAAATGACACAATGGTTATGATATCCAGCAGTGTGATATCATTATGTTACACTGGATTTTAGATATCTCATGTCATATCTGAAATATGAGGTCAAACACAGATTTTTAACTCAGAAGGGCTAAGATATCACAATAGCATGTCACAAAAGTTATGAGGACAGGAGAGGTATTTGATGTCACAGTGTTAGTGATATGACAAAGGCAATGTGCTGTGACAAAGAGATTTTGATGTCACAAAAGTTATGAGTTCACAGTGGTTTCCTGATATAAACCCACATGGCACATTTGAAATAGAATGAAATCAAAGAATAGGCATTCACAATGGGTCTATAACATCAAAATGACAAAGTGATGTCAATACAACAATGTTTGATAGTATATGAACTCATTACCTTGCTCATGTAACTGTAATCCCTCCATACACTATACTTATAATAAAAAAGACACAGAAGAAAAAAAATAGAAAAATGGTATGGTGTCATTGGGGTTTGGTGATGTCACAATGAGATGATGGTGTTATGATGATAATGTGATTTCACAGTCATAATTATTGCAGAAAGTATTTGTGATGATACAATACTATGTGTGATCACAATTTTCATTAGTTCACTGAGGATATGGCTACACAAAGGTCTGTGATGTCACAGAGGTTATGTGTTTCTTTAAAGGTGCTAAGAGCTCACAATAGATTTGTGATGTCACAAGGTGATTGTGAAGGCACAACAGCAATGTGATGTCACAATGGGGTAGTGATGTCACAGTAGTGATGAGGTCACAATGAGTTTGTGTCATCAACATGAGTTTGTAATATCACCATGACATGTCCAATTTTAATTTCTACTAGTTCACAATGAGGATACAATTTCAAAGAAAGAATCTTAAGCTCCAAAGACCATGAGTTTTTAGTCATACCTTGTGTGATGTGCAGCCATTAGGATATTTTAGTCTTTCAGTACGCTTAGAATCTGTTTTCAATCTCATAATAATTCAGGTATGACATATGATATCTATCAGATATTGACTAACATTATGACCATTGTGACATCATATTGATAGACATCAAGACCATGGTGTCACATTGTGAACTCACAAATCTGTTAAGACTTCATCACATTTGTGCCAACACATGACATTGGAGACAACACAGTCCCTTTGTGAACTCATATCTTCATTGTGAATTAATGACATTTGTGATCCAGCATGCCATTATGACATTTCCAACCAGTTGTGACACAAACAATACCACACTAAAGCTACCAGCACGACTATGTTTATTGCAGCATTATTTACCATATCTAAGATATGGAACCAACCTAGATGCCCCTCAGTAGATGAATGGATCAGGAAAATGTATTATGTATACACAATGGAATTCTATGCCTCCATCAGAAAGAATCACATTGCCATTGCCCCATTTGTTAGGACATAGAAAAAATTATATTAAGTCAAGTAAGCCAGGCCCAAAGAAACATAGGTCTCATGTTTTCCCTTATTTGCAATAACTAGTATATGTCTGAGTCAAGTAGAAAAGGTCAGATAAGTTGATGTTACTGGAATGAACCCTAAGATAAATATTCAATTTTTTGGTTTTTTTTCCTTTCATGCTATTTTTTCTATCATATTTACAAGATGATTTCTATGTTGCTTTGTATGTCCCTCCACCACAGTAAAACCCATACTTTCACTGTATTTGATGTTGGTAGAGTTTCTGGAGGGGAAGGAAAAAAATAACAAATAGTTTAACTAGGGATCCAGGAAGATCCATTGCAACAATAAGATGTACAAGTCGTTTTGTCGAAAAACAAACTTAAAACCTTTGATGGGGGGTGGGAGGAGGATTGGGTAGGGAGAGGGGAGGAGTATGGGAAGATTTGGGAAGGGGAAACAAAGTGGAGGCAATAATGCTTGACAGGAAATGTACTCGTTATCTTGCCCATGTAATTGTAACTTCTCTGTACGGTATTCTCACAATAAAAAAAAAAAAAAAACCAAAAAAAAAACACAAGACATTACAAACCCCCTCCCAAAAAAATTGTGACAACACAAACCTATTGTAGTAGAAACACATTGTGATCTAATAGCCATTGAAGTAGCACAATCCCTTTGTGACCCCACATTTCCATAATGATATCACTAACCCACTGTGAAATACCAATCCTCTCATACCCAATCCAAGTATGAAATGGTGATACCCGCATCCAGTGTGACATTTAGATCATAGTGACATCACACTGATAGATGTTAAGAGCATTTTGTCACATTCTGACAACACACACCCGTTAGGACTTCATCACTTTTGTGACAACGCATACCTTTGGAGATACCACAGTCCCTTTATGAGCTCATATACTCATTGTAAGTTAATGACATTTGAGATCACATGTGTCATTTTGATATCACCAACCCATTTTGACATCACACACCTCTTGTAAACATCACTAGTGTGGCATCACCAATTGTGATATCAAAAACTTATTAAGATATCATATTGCAGCATCATATTGCCATTATTATATCACTGTTCCATTGTGTTTTCTAAGACCTAGTATGTCTTCATAGCATTTTAGAATATTCATGGCCTTTTATACTTCAGTCTTCTTCTGTGAACTCAAATCCTCATTGTGAAATAGTAGCAACTGAAATTGGACATGTGATTATGAGATGTGACTTCACAAAACTATTTGATTTCATTACCAATTTGACATCCAAACCCATTGAGAACTTTCATTGTTATTTGACATCACTATCACATTTTGACATCCCAAACCTATTAGGACCTCTTAGCCCTTTGAAAAAAAACATATGGCCTTTGTGGCATCACAGTCCCTTTGTGTAACTATACCCTCATTATGAACTTCCAATTGGTATCAGACATGCCATTGTAATATCACAAACCATTTGTGGCATCACCAGTGTGACATATCATTTTCATTATGACAACGTCAACTACTTTTGACATCACAAAAGTACAATGACAAGATAGCATTATGAGATCACATTGTCATTGTGATGTTACAGATAGATTGTGAATGCCAATTTTTAATTGTTTTTTTCCGGTTGTGGGGCTTGAACTCTGGGCTTGGTTGCTGTCTCTGCTCTTCTGCTCTAGGTGAGCACTCTATCGCTTGAGCCACAGCACCACTTCTGGTTTTCTAATCGTTTTTATTGGAGATGAGTCTCAAGAACTTTCCTGCCTGAGCTGGCTTTGAACTGCGATCCTCAGATTTCAACCTTCTGAGTAGCTAGTATTACAGGTGTGAGCCACCGGTGCAAGGCTATTTCATTCTATTTCAAATTTGACATGTGTGTTGATATCAGAAACATAATGTGACCTCATAACCATTGTAACATCATAAATCAGCAGTGACATCAAATTGTCATTATGACACCATCAGCTCTTTGTGACATCACCAAACAACAATGGCATCATAGCAGTATAATCACAATGACATTGTTACATCATAGACGTAACAGTGTAAAGGCCTATTGTATGAATTCATTCTATTTCAGAAACCCATTTTGACAATATAACCATTGTGATATCACAATACATTGTGACATCTCATTGTCATTGTGATATCATTAACCTGCTGTGCCATCACAAACCAGTCCTGTCCTTATAAGTTTTGTGCCATGCTGCCCTCGTTATATATTAGGCCCTTTTTGAGCTCATAACCTGTTTTCAATCTCAAATTTCTGGTATGACATGTGATACCAGAAATCCCCTGTGATATCATATTGCCATTTTTCATGAATATTGTGTCACATTGTGACATCACAAAACTGTTAGAACAGCATCACATTTGTGACAACACATGCTTTTGGAGACATTACAGTCCCTTTTTGAACTCATATATTCATTGCCAATTAATGACAATTGAGATCTGCCATGCCACTCTGACATCATGAACCCATTGTGACATCACAAATTTATTGTGCACATCATGAGAATGGCATCAACAACTAATTGTGGTATCAAATCATTATTTTGACATTATATTGTGGGATTGCCATTGTGACATCATTGTTCCATTGTGTTTTTACAAACCTATTATGGCGACATCACATCTTAGAAAATTCATGGCCTTTGAGATTTCAAGGTTTTTCTGTGAACTCATGTACATCATTAACCCTTCTGAACTTATATATTCATTGTCAATTAGAGATCTGGCATGAGATTTTGACATCACCATCTCATTGGGAAATCACAAACCTATGTGACCTCATCACCTGTATGACATCACCAACTCTTTGTGATTTCAAAACAATACTATCCCATGTAATGGTAACATCACATTACCAATGGGATTTTCACCATTGCATTTTCACCAACCAATTATTTCCTCATAATATTTTACAAAATTCATGGCCTTTCTAACTTCTAGCTCCTTATGTGAACTAGTATCTTCATTGTGATCTAGTAGAATGAAATTGGACATATAATGGTGATATTACAAATTCATTGTGACACCATTATCCAAGTGTGACCTTATCACCACTGTGACATCACAAACCCATTGTGACATCACATTGCCACAGTGATATCTCGGTCACCTTGTGACATCCCAAATCAGTTGTGACCTCTTAGCACTTTTGAAAAAGCACATGGTACTTGTGACATCACAGTCCCTTTGGGTAACCATATCCTCATTGTGAACAAAGGACAACTGACATCAGACATGCCATTGTAACATTACAAACACTTTGTCACATCATCTCCAGAGTGAGATCACATTGTTGTTACGATACCATCAAATCATTGTGACATCCCAAAATGACAATGACGTCATAGCATTATGACATCACATTTTCATTGTTAGGTCAGAGAGACAATGTGATTGCCTATTCTGTGATTTCATTATATCTCTAATGTGGCATATAGGTTGATCTCAGAAACCCATTGTGACCACATCACCATTGTGACATTACAATCCCTTTGTGACCTCATATTAACATTGTGATGTTATTAATGCAATGTAATATCACAAACCTCTCTTGTCCTCATAAATTTTGTAACAAGTGTCTACCTTGACCTGGGCTGGATGCCCACATCTAAATGCAGCTTCAACCATGAACCCTCAGGCCTCCAAAGAGCAGCCCAGCCATTTGTTATCTGGTCTGCAAACAAGCAACCCCAAAAATAATGATCTCCAAAGCTCCACACTTCAAAGGACAAGGTTTTTTTTCTTTCTCTTCATCCTCCTTCTCTACAGACCTGTCCTACCTTTCAGGTCTTTTCATTTTTTTCCGTCCACCATTCCCTTCTTTTCTTCAGGCTGCTCTACTCTTGACAGGCCTGCCCTGCCCTGTCCAGGTGGCCAGTTGCCGTCCTTCACCTCTTGGTCTGCCTCAATTTCCTCTCCTCCCAGGTTTTTGTCCTCCTGCAGTCTCTTCACTTCTTTCTTTCCAGGCCTTTCCCCTTTTTCTCTCCCCTTCTGTTGCTCTGAACATGCAGCCCATGTATAGGCTGTACTTTCCCCCACTGCAGTATGTTTCCTGCATAACAGTTTTCAATCATCACTTCCCAAATATCCGTGCCCAATCACTTCATGGCATCTCACCATGTGGGGCTTGACAACCTATCTCCTTCAGCAGCATGTGCTTCCCCCTTCAGCTGCATGCACCTCCCTCTCCGGTGGTCTAGTCCAGGAGGCCATGATGACTATCTGTTCCCATGGATGATAGGGGCACTGCTGGTTATTAAGTGTATCATGGTGAACTAGGAGAAATTGAAATTGGAAAAATTTGTGATATTACAAACTCATGATATAACTAACCCATTGTGACCTCACTAACACTGTCACATCACAAACCCATCGTGACATCACATTGCTGTTTTTGACACCAGGATCACATTGTGACATCCCAAAACTATTATGACCTCTTATAACCTTTGAAAAAAATACATAGTTTTGTGACATCATAGTCCCTTTTTTACCCAAATCCCCACCGTGAAATATTGACAATTGAGAATCAGACATGACATTTTAACATCAAAAAGTTTGTGAGATCATCACAATTGTGACATCACATTGTAGTTTTGACATCATCTGCTCATGCTGAAATCACAAAACTAAAATAATATGATAGAATTATAACTTCACATTGTCATTGTGACATCATAGACACATTATGAATGCTTTTTCTGTGATTTCATTGTATTTCATTAGGACTTCAAGCTCCTTCTGGGAACTTGTATGCACATTGTGAAATAGCAATTGAAATTGGACATGTGTTTAAGATATTACAAAATCATCATGACATCAAAAACCTATTGTGAACTCATCTTAACTGTGTATCATGAAGCTATCATGGCCCCTAATTACCGTTGAAAACACACAGGACATTTGTGACATTACAGTCCCTTTGTGTACCCATATCCTCATTGTGAACACATGACAATTGTATTCATATATGCCATTGTAACATCACAAACCTTTGTTACCCCATCATCAGAGTGACAAGATATATTCATTATGACACCATTATCTCCTTGCAACATCACCAATTTACAATGACCTCATAGCATTATGACATTATATTGTCATTGTGATGTCATTGATACATTGTAAATGTCTATTCTATTTCATTCTATTTCAAATGATGTGGCCTGTGGGCTGATATCAGAAAACCATTGTGATCTCATAAATATATGGCATCACAATCACTTTGTTATATCACAGTTCCATGGTGGTATCACTAACACACTGACATCACAAACTTGCCCTGTCTTCATAAGTCTTGTGATGTGCTGCAATTGTGATGTCTTAGGCCCTTTATGAGTTCATAATCTATTTTCAACCTTATTGTTGGGAGCCAAAAGTTAAGTCTCTCAAACTTGATAGGCTTAACTATCTCACTGGAACAACCTGAGGCTGAGTTTACAGAATCCCACCTTTTCACCACGCCTTAAAGTAAACACCCTACAGCTACTAACAACCACCTTTTCACCCCGCCCTAAATCTACTAAGGACCACCTTTGCACCACGCCCTAAGTCCAAGCATATAAATACCTTTGTGTGAAAAATAAAAATTGGCAGCTTGATCAGAATCCTTGTCTTGCTGTCCTTCTTCGTGTCTCTTGTCCCTTCATTCCTTCTCGCTTAGGTTCATTGCCCTGGTTGAAGTCCTGCGGGTCGGGAAACCTTATAATATTTCAGTTATGATATGTGATATCAGAAATCCACTGTGACATCATGATCATTGTGACATCATACTGACAGACATCATAAATATTGTGTCACACTGTGACAGTACAATCCTTAGGACTTCCTCACATTTGTGACAACACATGCCTTTGGAGAAAGCACAGTCCATTTTGGAACTCATATTCGCTGTGATTTCATGATAAATGAGATCCTTTATGCCATTTGGATATCACCAACCAACTGTGATATCATAGACCTACTGTGACCCCTTACCTGTAGGTCATCATCAATTAATTGTGACATCAAAACCTTTTGTGATGTCACAATCTGACACGATGATCATCATATCTGTCAGTGTGATGTCATAGTGGTCATGATGTCACAGTGGATTTCTAGTATCTAATGTCATACATGAAATATGAGGTTGAAAACTAATTATGAGGGCAAAAAGGTCTGATATCACAATGTCAGCATGTCACAAATATGAGGAGAGGAGAAGTTTGTGATGTCACATTGTACTAGTGATATCACAATGGCACTGTGATGGCACAAAGTGATTGTGGTGTCAAAATGGTTATTTAGGCACAAAAATGCGTTTCTGATAGCAAGTCTCATGCCACATATGAAATACAATGAAATCACAGAATAGGCATTCACAATGTGTCTATGATGTCAAAATGAGAATTGTTGTCATAATACGATTATGTCATTGAGTTTGGTTATGTCACAATGAGATGATGTGCTTATAATGAAAATGTGATGTCACGCTGTTGAGGATGTCACAAACACTTTTTGATGTTATAATGGCATGTCTGCTTTCAATTGTCATTAGTTAACAACAAGGATATGGGTACACAAAGGGACTGATGTTGAAAAGGGCATGTGATTTTTCAAAGGAGCTAATAGGTCATAATAGATTTGAGATATCACAATGGAATCATGATGTCACAATGACAATGTTGTCACCATGGGTTTGTGATGTCATGGCGGTGATGATGTCAAAATGGGTTTGTGATGTCACAACGAGTTTGTAATATCACAATCAAATTTCCAATTTCAATTGCTACTAGTTCACAAGGAGGATACTCTAATAATCAGCAGGGCCCTGAAAATCTACAGGCTTGGATAATCAGTGTGGCCCATCTCCTGGCCAGATGGTGAGGCATTCTGTAGGAGGGGCTGGGGCATTAATCATCACGTGCTGAGCTGTGAAGAAGTGATTTGGCTGTGGACAGTTTGAGATTTGACAGTTGAAAACTGTTAGGCAGTTGGAGTAGAGAAGGGGTACAGACTTTATATAGGCTGCTGGTTCAGAGCAATAGAAGGAGAGAGAAAAAGGGAAAAGTCCTGTAAGGAAGGAAATGGTGTGATAGCAGAAGGAGAAAGACCTGGGAGGAGAGGAAGTTGAGGGAGGGCAGGAGGTAAAGGATGGCAACTGACGACCCAGTCAAAGCAGTTCAGGTCTTTGGAGAGTGAAGAGGCCTGAAGAGAAGAAGGAACCGGTAGAAGGGAAAAAGGGAAAGACCTCGAAATAAGTATAGTTCTGTAGTGGAGAGACAAAAGGAAGAGTTAAAAAAAAGGCTTGCCCTTTGATGTTTGGAGTTTTGGATATCATAATTTTGGGGGTTGGTGGTTTGGAGAACATTTATTATATTAAATGTTTCTCTATGGACTCTCTTGAACTATAGAGGTCTTAATTTTTGGAGTCCCCCATCGAGATAATCCATTTGGATGGCATCAGGCCTTGGCCTCAGGGAAAAATCCCCATAGGTGAGAGTGTCAGCCCTCAGGGTTGAGAGTCTACCTCGAGTGTTTGTCTCTGGAGGAGAATCATGGACAAAAGTCATTTAGGGACCTCTAGGGGTGTGTCAGGGCAAGCTTGCCAGCCTGTTTTGGGGATCCCCTCTGGAGGTCATCTGTTGCTTCCTTCGGAAGCCATCTGGGAACTCTTTGAGAGGTCATGCAGGGCTTCTTTGGGGAAACATCTGGAACCTCCTTGAGAGGTCATGTAGGCCGTCCTTGGGAAGCCATCTGGAACCTCATCAAGAATACATCTGCAACTTCATTGAGAAGCCATCTGAGACCTACCCTGGAGGTCATCTGGAGCCTTCTCCTGGGGCCATCTTGGACTTTCTCCAGAGGTCATTTGGGGCTTCCTCAGGAGGTCATCTGAGACCCCTATAAAAGTAGTGATTGGGAAATAAGGGAAAACACGGACATAAGTTTCTTTGGGCCTGGCTTACTTCACTTAATGTAATTTTTTCCAAGTCTTTGCATTTCCTAACAAATGGGGCAAAGTCATTCTTTTTGATGGAGGCATAGAATTCCATTGTGTATATATACCACATTTTCTTGATCCATTCATCTACTGAGGGCATCTGGGTTGGGGCTTCCTTAAGAGGCAATCTAGGACCACCTCCTGAGGTCATCTGGAGCTTCTTTTTGAGGTCATCTCAGGTTACCTTGATAAGAAATCTATGACTGTCTTCGGACATCATCTGGGACTTCCTTGAGAAGCCGTATAGGACCTTCTCTGGAGGTCATCTGTGGCTTTCTCAAGAGGGTTATCTGGAACCTCCTCTGGAGTTCATATGTGGCCTCCTTGAGTGGCCATCTGGGAGCTACTCGTGAGGTAATCTCAGCCTTATTGAGAGGACATCTGGAACCTCCTTTGGAGGTCATCTGACACTTCCTTGGGAAGCCATTTGGAACATCCATGAGAGGTCATCTAGGGCTTCCTAGGGAGGACATATGTGACATCCTCCAGAGGTCATCTGTGACCTCCTCAAGAGGCAATCTAGAATGTACTCTCTGTCATCTGGGACCTCCTATAGAGGTCAACATTGAGAGGTTTGGGGCATGTAGATTAAGTGTCTGTGGCTATTGTTCTGTGTATGCATGCTGATAGTTCTATCTGTGTCCTGTATGCACCTCTGTTTACTCCTTTTCTCAGGATGGGAGAACAAGGCCTAAATTTGTCATATCCAAAATATATTCTCCCCCAGGGTTACAGAATCCCTCAGAGGAAGATGCACTGATGTACTCTTTCTCCTATTCTTTGCCATCAGCACCTCTAATGTTACGTTCTCCCATGCCAAAATTGGTTACTTGTACCATCCTGAGGTGGTATGTTACCATTATTACCCTTGAGACAGGAACATGGAGGAGATGGTGGGCAGGCCCTCCTTTTAATATATGGTCCCTTTACAACTAGTGACCTGTATGACTGGAAACAACAAAATCTATCCTTTTCAGAAAAAAATAACCAGGACTCATTACCTCATTACTGGGATGAGTGTCAGCAAACTTTACCGATGCTTTTCACCTGGTAGAAAAGGGAGTGAATCCTGCTCGGTAAATTGAATATGGTCCCTGGACCGGACAGTAGCTCCACTATTGAACCAGACCATTTGGATCAAGCCTTTCCCCAGACTTATCCAAGCTGAGACTAACAGCAATCAAGGTATGGAGGTGCTTATCAATTATTGCCAGGTTTGGTTAGCAGGGATACCGCAGAGGCTAGAAAGCCAGAAAGGTGAGTGAGATGGGAGAGTTCCCCAGTGAATACCCTAATGCTTTTCTGAAACTTCTCCCAGAAGCCTATAGGACCTATAGGCCTATAGATCTTGAAGCCCTGGAGAATCAAAGAGTCCTAAATATGGCCTTTGTTAGTCAGCCCCATATCTTAGAAGAAAGCTTCAAAAGTTATAAGGTTTTGAGGGAAAGGTGTATTTTGAGTTGGAAGTGGTTGCCCAGTGGATGTTTGATAACATAGGTACCCTGTAAAAAAAAAGAGTAAGAAGGGGGTTTGAGTTTTGGTAGGAGCACCAGAATAGGGATCAAGAAACCCTTGGCAAAGACATTACAATTCATTTGCAAATAGCAGTAGGGAACCTCTAGGACTAGATCAGTGTGCTTATAGCAAGCAAAATGGACATTGTAAAAAGGAATGTCCAGGGGAGAGAAAGATTGAAAAGGACAGGTTATGTAATCCCATTAACACCTGGAAAATGTGTTCGTATCTCTGGAGAAACCTGCAAAGGAGCTTGTGGCTCTGAATTCCAACTGTGTTCAATTTAAAAACAGCCATATAAACTTAAGAAGAAATGTGGCAAAGAAAAAATTCACACACTTCTATCTCAAAACACAGGTTATAAAATACTGAATCTCTAAACAAAACCCACTAAGAGGTTAAAAGCAAATAGAAGAGCACACTGGAGAAACCAGAGCATTATTGACGTGAAGAAAAGTTTTGAAGATATAAATTACGAACTTGTGAGAGTAAAAACTGAGAAGAAAATCCTCAAAAGGAACCTAGAAAACAGTCAGAATCAAATGAAATTCAAGTACATTAGCCTGGGTGAGCATGAGGCAAGTTAGGGGACCACAGATCAGAGGCCAACAGAAGCACAAGACAGCAATGCTTCCATCCTTGCTAACCACAACTGAGGCCAAGAAGATATCCTGCTGCTTCATTAAGAAATAGTGGGCAAAATAAAAGAGCTGGACCTGATATAAGAATTTATTAGGTTGAAGTACATGTTGATTATAAGCTGCGAAGAGTGTCACCAGATATTCAAAACAACAGAGAAAGAAGATAAGAGTAGTTATAGAGAAAGACGAGGAAGTGCTATGTCATAGAAGATGAGGCCAAGAAAAGTGAACAGGAAATATCAGGCTCAAGAAAGAGATTGTTACTCTTCAGTGAGAGTTAAAGGACCACATGGTCTGATAAAGAATGCCGGGGAAAGGAAAAGAGCATTAGGAAGAAAAACAGAAGAGCTAAACAAACAGTTGAAAGATCTGTCACAAAAATACACTGAAGTGGAAAACTAGAAAGAGAAACTACTAGAGTAAAAGGCCAAAAAGACTGCTGAGATCTTCACCATAAATGTAATGCAGAAACATCATGTCCCAATGGAACAGGTGGAGGTGGGAAAAATTACCTCTCAATAGCACCTTTGTGAACTTAAGGGAGGAGCTGAAGAGCAAGCAAAGTGGTTGTGAGAAGGAACAGCAGTTGGCCAGTCAAAGGAACTCTCATGTGACCCTGACAAAATACTTGCAGGTTAAGGAGCTCATTGAGAAGGAGAGTGGGATCATGAAAGGAAGTTTGAGAGAAAAGGAGCAGAATAAAATGGAAGAAGTCTCCCAGGTTCAGAGTACTATACAGGAGTTAAAGAAACTAGAGACCCTAAGATACAGAGAAACATCTGAGCTGATTAAGTAGCTTGGGAGACCACTCTAAAACCATCGGGGTCTCTAGAGCTACTAGTTGTTAAGATTAAAGGAAGAAGCAAAAACAATGGTAATAAGTGTGCAAATTTTGAAACTAAACTTGGGAAAAATGCATACAGGCTTTCTGTCAGTTTACATGTAGATAATTGCACCAAGGTAAATTGTCCGAGGCCACTGCCTAAGACTGTTCTGAAAACCAGTCGGGCCTCAGCCTGACAATCCTTTGTAATGTGTGTAGGTAATTTCCAACAGGTAAAAGCTGAAAAGCTGGAACATATGGAAAGAATTCATATGTGAGGAACATCAGATGGTGAATTTGTGCAAGTGGACTTCACAGAGGGAAAGCCTGGAAAGTATGGGTATTGGTATCTATTATAATAGTGGACACTTTTTCAGGCTGAGCTGAGGCATGTAATAATTCCTTGATTTGACTTACCCTTAGCTGTGAGGTCCAAAGTTGGCCCTCCATTCATGGCCCAAGTTCTCAATGATTAACTAATGCCCTAGGAATGAATTGGATGTTACAATCCATATATAGACCTCAGAGTTCAAGGCACTAGAAAGAATGAATATGACCTTAAAGGAAACTTTAACTAAATTAAATACAGAGACTTGCCATGGCTACGGAAGTCTCCTTCACTTTGCTCTTCTTCGAGCAAGATGTAGCCCTTATGTAAAAGAATTTAATCCCTTTGAAATACCTTAGGGTAGACCACCCCCTTTGTTCCCTAATCTCGTGAAGGCTCTATTAACAGAAATGTCTAACTACAAACTGCTGGCTTTACAACATATTCTTTTATATACCTATCATTTGGTAACCAAGGCCCACTTGCCGCCTAAGAAAAATGTCACCTGAAAAGAAGGGGCCAAGATGGCAATGGAACAGCAGGGAAACACCACAGCTCTCTCCAATCAAATACAGTGTTTGGCTTTCAATGCTCTGTTTCAACAAGTGACACCCCCCACCCAAAAAAGCAATTGCTCAGAGAGATATAGGAAGTGCAAAAAGAAAAGGGAAAAACCTACACAGACAGTAAAGTGGAAAGATCCTTCCCCCACCCCTTGTTGGTGATGGGGCTCTGTGCTGAGCAGCTTAAGTTGTGGGGATTCGTGCCAGGCTGCTTAAGTATCCCGGCTCTGGACCCTCTGAAGACCACATACTAGCAAGCATCCCAAGGCTCCCAGAAGACTCCCAAGGTACGGTGCCAACCCAGAGAATACAAACAGAAATCTCAAATGCAGAGCCGGCATGAAGACTTCCCTCACTGGCCCTGGCACAGCGCATCTGCCTGGTTGGTGCAAGCAGCCCAATCCAGTCAGGAACAGCAGCAGCTGTCAGCAGTGGTGAATGACCCTAGACTCACACTGTGTTACCTCTGTCCTGCTGGTGTGAACAGCCTAGCCTAACCTGGAGCAGCAGCAGCAGCTGGTAGTGGCAGCAAACCACCAAGACTCGGGGCACAATGCCTCTTGGCACTAGCCCACAGGAACAGCCTAGACCAGCCCAGGGCGGCAGCGGTAGCTGGGGCGCGGACAGCTGCAGTGAACAACTCCAGACCCCTGGTGGTTTGTGCCTCTCCATACTGGCCCGCATAAGTGGCCCAGCCAAGCCAGAGGCAGCAGCAGTGTCTAACACCTGACTCGTGGTGAAGTGCCTGGCTTGCATATGTGGCCCAGCTGATCCTGGGCAGTGGCAGCAGCTCAGGCAGTGGCATCAGCTGTGGCAGCAGCAGCGGCATCGACAGAGGCAGTGAACAACTACAGACGTGTTGTGGGGTGTGACGTCTCTCCATACTGGCTTGCATAAGCTGGGCTAGCCCATGCTGGCAAAGGTGGTGAACAGGCCCAGACTTGAGGCAGGGTGTGGTGCTGAATTACCCCAGAAAATCCTCATGAACATTCATGCCTGGGATGGCTTTAAAACTGAATACACAGATGTGAGCCTCCTGAGTAGCTAGAATTACAGGGATTCACACCAGCAGGGTCTTATTCTTGCAAACTCCCTTTTTCTCAAATAGATCATTTGTGAGTTCATACAAGGAATTTAAGCAAATACAAGAGGATCGACATAATACCCTGTATTCTATCTGACCATACTGGAATTAAACTAGTTCTCTCAATAACAAGGCATAAAGTAGAAAAAACTTAAACATATGGAAATTAAACAACAATCTGTTGAACAATACATGGGTTACAGAAGAAATTAAAGATAAAATTAAAAAGTTCCTACAATTCAATAAAAATGAAAATACATCATGAAGAAACCTACGGGACCCAGCGAAAGGAGTCCTGAGGGGCAAATTTATTGTGCTCAGCACGCATATCAAGATCAATAGAAAGCCTACGGATTGGAAGATCTTCACTAGCCATACAACGGACAAGGGTCTCATATCTAAAATATACTTGAAACTCAAAAAATTAAATCCCCCAATAACAAATCCTCAAAGAAACAACTGCCCAATAAATAAGTAGGTGAAAGACTTAAAGAGAAACTTCTGTGAAGAGGAAAGATGGATGGCCAATAGACACATGAAGAAATGCTCAACATCCCTAGCCATAAAAGAAATGCAAATCAAAACAACATTTAGATACCACCTCACCCCAGTTACAATGGCTAAAATCAAGAACTCTAATAACAACAGATGCTGGAGGGGATGTGGAGAGAAGGGAACCTTACTGAATTGTTGGTGGGAGTGTAAACTTGTTCAACCAGTTTGGAAAGTAGTATGGAGGTTCCTCAAAAGACTCCACATAGAGCTCCCCTATGACCCAGCAATCCACTTTTAGGTATTTACCCAAATGATCACAAACAAGACCACACTAAAGGTACCAGCACGACTATGCTTATTGCAGCATTATTTACTATAGCTAAGATATGGAACCAACCCAGATGCCCCTCAGTAGATGAATGGATCAAGAAAATGTGGTATATATACACAATGGAATTCTATGCCTCCGTCAGAAAGAATGACATTGCCATTGCCCCATTTGTTAGGAAATGGAAAGATTTGGAAAAAATTATATTAAGTGAAGTAAACCAGGCCCAAAGTAACATACGTCCATGGTTTCCCTTTTTTGCAATATCTAGTATATGTCTGAGTCAAGCAGAAAAGATCAGAAATGGTGATGTTAGGGAAATGAACCCTAAGATATGTATTCAATTGTTTTTTTTTTCTTTCATGCGATTGTTTCTAGCACATTTATAAGATTATTTCTTTGTTGCTTTGTATGTCCCTTACCCACACTATAATCCCTGCTTTCACTGTATTTGATGTCGTTATGATTTGTGGATGGGAAGGGGAAAAACAAATAATTTAAATAGGGATACAGGTGGACCCATTGCAACAATGAGATGTACAAGTCGTTATGTCGAAAACTAACTTTACAACTTTGGTGGGGGGAAAGGGGAGAGGAGAGGATTGGGTGGGGGGACAGGGGGAGGATGGGAAGGGATGGGAAGGGGAAACAAAGGAGGAGGCTACAATGCTTGATAAGGAATGTACTCATCATCTTGCCCATGTAATTGTAACCCCTCTGTACAGTATTTTCACAATAAAAAATAGACTAAAAAATAAAAAAATTTAAAAATTAAAAAAAGAAAACATAGACCAAGTAAACAATGTTATGATGCAACTAAAACTGCTAGAGAAACAAGAAAAAAATGAACTAAGTGAAATAAGATCTGAAATTAATGAGATACAAAGAAAATTATAAATAAAATTAATAAAACAAAAAGCTGTTTAAAAAATATCTCAATAAAGCTGACAGATCACTGGCAAGAGTAATGAACAAAAGAGAGGAGACCCAAATCAATAATATCAGAAATACCACAAGAAAAATTACAACAAACATCCAAGACATCCAATCATAAAGAAATAATTCCAGACTCTAATCACAAAGGAAGGAAAACCTAGCAGAGATGGATGAATTTCTCCCGAAATACAAATTGCTATCTCCTCCCTTTCCATTTCAGATAGGCTTCTCTACCATGTATGGTGGGGCAACAGTCTGGTAAATAAACTTCTTTTCCTGCCTGAATAGCTTGTGGTGTTCTCTTCATCCACTACCTAATGAAATCTACCTATTTAATACACCTTACAAATGATGCCGTGACTCAGATGGGGTTTTGAGTTGGAAATGTTAGAATTTTCCAACCACCCCTCTTCTGTGAACCAAACTGCCTGGGATACCATGTGAAACTTTTCACCAATACCATTGCTGGCCTTCATATCCACGTCCACACCACTTCTCTACTGAGTGCAACTACTCTCTATGGCTCTCT
Source organism: Dipodomys spectabilis (assembly GCF_019054845.1). NCBI lineage: Eukaryota > Metazoa > Chordata > Mammalia > Rodentia > Heteromyidae > Dipodomys > Dipodomys spectabilis. The sequence goes on along the minus strand of NW_024871193.1, from coordinate 6,590,028 downwards.
GTTGCTCAATCTCTATTCAGATGTGGTGTCATGCCACATGCTCCTATGGCCTTTAGCCAAACGGCTGGTAACCTCCGAAGCTGAGGATGCTTGGTTTGGGGGCTTGGCCATTTCTCTCTATAGGGCTCTGGGGGAAATCGGAATGCTGCTTTTGCCTGGTCAGCTTTCCTTCACTCTCCAGACTGACTCTCCTACACATTCAATGGGGTGCTGCGAGTCATTCTCGAGCTGTGAAACCCCTCTGAATTGCCTCCTGCGCTCCCTGGATAGACAGAACACGTAATATTTTTATGCTGTTCTCAGATTTAGACAATTTTTGCCTCTGCAATGGTACATGTTCAGAAGTCTGTTTACTTTCAGGCTCTCTCTGGTCTCTGCTATTCATGTTCAACTTTCTATATCTCTCCCTTTCTTTTCTAAAACTTTTTGGATTGTGCCCTGAAGAATGTGACATGGCCTGGGTCCCAGGGAGCCCCTCTAACTTCCCTTTCAAAGGCTAGCCAAACTAGGCTTGATTTTTCTTCAGACTTTCTTTGCAGTTTTTCAGAAATTTGCCATCTTGAGTTCACCATCTTGGCCACATGATGTTAAGGGTTTGGCCCCATCCATCCCTTACCCTTCCACCAAGCTTACTACTCGTCCATCCATCTATTCTAATGTGCCTTGCTAACAAGTTGTTCTTTTCACAGACCCTGTTAGCTGAGGCCCAACCATCTGATGTGCTTTGTTAGCAAAGATGTTTATACATTGTTGTCAAATATTTTAGGTTTTGAGTTTTGCCTTTTTTGTTTTGTGTTGTGTAGTTTAGTACTAAATATGTGATTCTAAAATATTGGGTATATCTGTGCTAAGATTCTCACATTTAATGAGTTTTGTCATTGCAGAATATTTGACCAATTCTTGATAAGGACCAGGTAAGCTCTACTTATTCTATTTGATCTCCTTGTTGCTTTAATTGGAAAGAACAAAGGGCTTTTGTGGCAAAGATTGCAGTTCAAACCAGCCCGAGCTGAAAAATCCCTCAGACTCCATCTCCCAACTAACCTGCAAAGAGCCAGGCTGGAAGCATGGCTTGAGCCTCTTATCTCTAACCAGCAAACACTGCAAGTGGTACTATAACTCAAAGTGGTAGAGGGCTAGCCTTAAGCAGAAGTGCTCAGGGACAGTGGCCAGGCCTTGAGTTCAAACCTCCTTGAATACAAACTGGGACAAACCATCTCAGCAATGAGCATGTAGACTCAGCCAGTCTGAGGAACAAGGGAACATGGAGAGGAGTAAGGAGATGCTATCACATTATCCACTTTGTGCCTGTCCTTTCAAAATTAACCAGAGCCAGAAGGTCAATAGAAGTAAGAAGACTGCCCATCCATACCTGTCTCCCTTTCAACTGGACACTTTGTCACTTCACTAGGGACATTTCTACCAACATTTTCAGCCTCAAGTCCTTCATCTTGCCATTTATTTGCTCTCTAGTATTTTTTCAGTCTCTGAATGCCTCATGAGACTTCTCCAGACTTCATCCAAGAGACTTGCCTCCTCCAGATTGCATCTAAGGACTCAATGCCCAAGTGACAACTGTTGCCTGCTGCCTTCTCCCAGAGGGGACCACATCTCAGCCTTTTTCCCCTACTGTCAATGACCCTTGCAAACAGGAATTAGCCAGAGAGAATCTTCACCCTTTTTCTTATTATTAAAAGGCTGAAATATAAAGTGTGAACAGGGGCACCTCCCTCCCTCTTGGCTAAGTTTTCGCCCAGTAACTGGCAAACCTGGAAGCCATCACCTTCCCTTCCTGCTAGGTAACATGCTGAGCTACCTATGGTCACATACCTCCCATCTGACCTTAGGAGGGCCACGGACCCTGAGGTCACATCCAAATCCAGTGTGGCCACACCGGGGGACTCAGCACCGTTAAATTATAAGACAAAGGGATCTTTGTGCCCTGGAACTGTCTACTCCCTCGGGCCTGGTTGGTGGCATAGAGATCTTGGGAGGACCTGGGGGTGGGGCCGCAGGGGGTGGCTCTCCAAGGGGACAGAGAGCATGGCCAGCACTTAGTAAGGGTACGAGACCTGTTAGTATGGAGCATATTGGTATGGGTCAGATTCTGGGTCTTCTCATCATAACATCTGATGGGCAAGGCCAACCCTATTTTAAATCTTGCCCTCTGATCTTCAGATCTCAGCCTCCTGAGTAGATTGGATTATAGGCATGAGCCTTTGGCACTGAGCCTCTGATTCTTTTTGGTATATTAGGGTTTGAACTCAAAGCCTTAGGCTTGCCAATCAGGTCTTCTACCATCGGAGCCAAGCCTTTCTCTCTTGGGCATTTCCAAGAGAAGGACTCAATATAAGATCAGGTGGGGCTGGATCATGATCCTCCTGTGACAGGCATGCACCACCACCTGGTCCTCTGTAGCTGGGATCCTAGACATGTAGCACCATGCTCAGTCATCGGTTTATATGGATTTCCCAAACTTTTAGTCCAAGGCAGCCGATTCTTGACCACAGTTTAAGCTCTGGGTTGGGCCTGGAACCATCGGACCTGAGCCTCCTCACAGGACAGTTGTGAGGAAACAAGGGATCAATGCAGGGGGATTTCTGGGCCAGGACCAAGCATAGAGGGAGCTGTCGTCAGATAAAGTTCTTGGCAATTCTGTGAGCATATGACAGGAAGATACCTGGAAAGGATTCAGATGGGGCCTGTTATTTAACATGCTACAGGTATGGGATTATGAAACAAAACATGGCTCTCTTTCATCCTTACTATCCACATGAGGAGGGGATCCTTCACTGTTCAGTTTGCAGCTGGGAAAATGAGGCATGGAGAAGGTGGGTGAACTACTCATGACCCCCAGCTGACACGAAACTCAGCCTGTCTTCTCAGCCATGCTCCCTAGGACAATGAGTGCTCTGCAGTCCACTATCTTGTGGTGGGAAATCAACATATTGTGAGTCGTGGGGCTTGAAATCTGGGCCTTGGCTCTGCCCCCGAGCTCCTCAGATCAAGGCTAGCACTCTACCACTTGAGCCACAGCACCACTTCCGGTTTTCTGGTGGTTCTTTGGAGATAAGAGTCTCATAGACATTCCTGCCTGGGCTGGCTATGAACCATGATCCTCATATCTCAGCCTCCTGTGTAGTTACCATTATAGGCCTGTGCCACTGTCACCCCGGCTTAAGTGTAATTCTCTCTCTCTCTCTCTCTCTCTCAGGAAATTGTTGAATGTGTGCTGGGGGAGGTGGCCCAGTATCCCCATGTGGCTGGGACCCAAGGTGGCCCTCTCATTCCGGAGGTAGGCTGTGAGTCTGGAGCTTTCTTGCTCAGCCTGTTGAACTCGCTCCCTGAGGTAAGCCCCTCTGTGCCCAGGCTAGACCATGATGGTTATTCATTGTTAGTCCGTCTGGTGAGTCCTTTCTCACTACCCTCTGCTAACAAAGGAACGTGAATGAGGAGGTGTTGCATTGTCCAACCGCACAGCCTGACCCCAGGCCTGTGATCCTCACCCCCACCTATCTGACCAGACCCTGATTATAAGAAAATGAATTCGCTCTTTCTACTTTGCTTTTTTGGGGTGTGTCGTTTCGGGGAGAGGAGGTGGTGTGCAGAGGAAAGACCCCAGACTTAACTCCTCCTGGGGGACATTTGTTCTTGTGACAGAGCCAAGTCATTGCTGTGGACAAGGTGGAAGCCGCCATCAGACTGACCCAGAACAATGCTCAAGGTAGGGAGGCTGTTGAAGTATCAAAACCACCCATGTTTGCTTCCCACTCACAGCAAGGGCAGTGCAGTGTGGGTGGCCCGGTTCTAGGGGATTGTAAATGGATGATGGCAGTCAGGTGCCAGTATCTCTAGCCCATCATCCTGGCTATTGGGGAGGTTGAGGTCTCATGGTTGTGACTCAGAGCCAGCCCAGGCAGGAGAGTCTGTGAGATTCTTATCTCCCATAAACCACTTCCCCCACCACCAAAAGTGCCAGATGTGTTCTGTGGCTAAAGTAGTAGACCCTCAACCTTGAGGAAAAGAAGGTCAGGGATGACACCCATGCCCGGAATCCAAGCCCTGGCACTCACAAAAGTAAAATAAATAAATAGTGGGCACCTGTTATCTTACTACCAAAAAGGATGGATTCATTCTTCTCTGTGGTACTTGTAGCCAAAGGTAAAGGGCTTCACTTGATGTTTCTCTAAACCTCTCCTTCTCTCTATTATCTCTCTTGGCTTCAGCTGCAGGATAGAATTCAGATCATCCCACTTGATGTGACCTTATGTACCCTCCCCTACCCGCCTTCTTTGGGGTGGTGATCCTGGATGTACTCACCACTGGGAGAATGAAGCACTGGAGAGATGGGGGTAGGTATCCCTGAAACTCATACTCTCGCACACACATACTCCCGTAAGCCAACTCAGACTAGCCTTTTCCAAAGACATTTTATCTCCTTGGATTAACTGACCTAGGAGAGGAACTTTATCCCCTGTAAATGACTATTTTAGCTAGGGATTGCTAGTTGACATGAGATAAACAGAAGCTCAAAGGAAAGGCTCTGATGCCTGTCACTTCTGGTTCAGTCTCACTCCTGACATTCTGGCTACTCGGGAGGCAAAGTTCTAAAGATAAAAGATAGATTGAAGCCATCAGTAAGCTGGAAATTCAGTGAGGCTTTATTCTCCATAGAACCATCAAAACATTAGAGGTTGAGCTGTGGTTCAAGTGGTAAGACACCAGCCTTGAGCATGAAAACCCAGAGAGACAGCTCCCAGATCCTCAGTTCAAGCCCACACAAAGAAATGGCCCAATTTGTTTCTCCCAGATTGCCTGGGCCTCGTGTGCACTCTCATGGAGTGTGATATAGCACCGGTCCCTGGGTCCTTCTAGACAATTCCAGATGCCCACAATACAAAGGTACACATTTTAGATTCCAAGGCCAGGGAACTGGGGGATGAGAGACTGGTATGGCCAGTACCTCAATGTTCTGGGGCATTAGCCTTGACCTGGCTATGGCCCCTTGTGTAAGTTTACTTCTTTGCCCAGTGCTGGCCACACACCAGCCACTTGTGCTGTGAAAGTGGCTGGAGCAGAAGTGAGATCTAGGATGACCAAAATCTGTATCTATGGCCTGATTGCGGTGGGGTTGTCTTTAAAAAAAATCTTAGAGCTGGAACTCAGAGCTTGGCAATGTCCCTGAGATTCCTTTGCTCAAATCTAACACTTTAACACTTGAACCATAGCTCATTTTTCATCTTTTTTAGTAGTTTAGTAGACACAAGTGTCTCACATACTTTCCTGCCTGGGCTGGCTTCAAGTTGCCATCCTAAGATCTCAGCCTATTGAGTAGCTAGGATTGCTGGTATGAGCCACTGGCATCTGCTAAAGATGTGTGTGTGTGTGTGTGTGTGTGTGTGTGTGTACTGGGGCTTGAATTCAGAGACTAGGTGGTATCCTTTAGCTTGTTTGCACATGGCTGGTGCTGTACCACTTGAAATACAATAGCTCTGCTTCCCATCTTTTGGTGATTCATTGAAGATAAGAGTCTGCCCAAGCTAGCTTTGAATCTTGATTGATCCTCAGGTCTAAACTTTGAGTAGCTAGGATTATAGGCATGAGCTATTGGCATCCAGCTGCAAGGATGTCTTTTCATACTCTCTTCTGTCCTAACAGCTGTCTACTTGCCCTTGCAAGTATCTGTGACCTCCACATAAGCTCCCACCAGGCCCTGATTTTGTGGAGAACATAAAGCTCAAACCTGATCCCATTTCTTTATCCTCAGGGAAGGAGGTTATATTTCTTCTGAAGCCTTGGGTTGGAGGGGTAGCTATAGATGGGTGCTCAGCTGGGAGAGAGGTAGTCTGTGTTAGCCAAGAAGGAAAGTGTGACCGGATGCTAATAGTTCGTGCTCTCATATTCCTAGCTCCTCAGGAAGCTGAGATCTGAGGATTGCCATTCAGAGGCAGCCCAGCTAGAAAAGTCTGTGAGACTCTCTTCTGCAAATAACCACAAGAAGGCTGGAAGAAAAACTGTGGCTCAAGTGGTAGAGTACAAGACTGAATTAAAAAAGTGAGGGACAGAGACCAGGCCCTGAGTTCAAGTCCCAGTTCCAAGATGCGTAAGTGCACATGTACGCACACACACACACACACACACACACAGAGAGAGAGAGAGAGAGAGAGAGAGAGAGAGAGAGAGAGAGAGAGAGAGAGAGAGAGAGAGAGGAAGGTGGTAATGATGAGCTGACCTGAACTAGAACTGGGGGCAGTCCTGAGGCATAGTCACAGTAAACTCTCAAGGCAGATCAAGTGGTTTCTCCCTAAGTTCTTCTTGGGCTGAGGGGTCTGGACCATGCCAGTATGTTCCATGGAACCTGCTCCTCTATCCATGCACGGGGCCACAGGACCAAGGGAAGGACACTAGGGATGCTCCTTTGTAATCAGCCCAGGATTTCTGAACTTCATCTGCCTCCTGCCTCCTCCCCCAAACACTGGTGAGGAAAGCAGGGCTCTGAGACCTGTGACTCCTGGGATAGTGACTGCTACAAGCAGCAGCCAGCTGGTTGTGGATTCCTGAGCCTACAAGCCTTTCATGAGCTCAACTCAACACCTGCCCAAGGTGTGCCTGACAAATTCACGCTTTTCTGATACCTGCATGTGCGGGTGGTACCTGGTATGACATCTTGCATCTCCTGCCCCTCCTGGCCCAAAACCGTGGTCTGAGACATCAAATTACTGCTCAGATCCACATTGCACCCATGACAGATGCCATTCTGATGATTTCCATGCCCCAAGGCTTGACCCTTCTCTGATACTGTGGCTGCTCTGTAGGCAATGGCCTCCAAAGAGGCTACTCTCAAGACTTATAGGACATCTAGACATTGGGAGACCCTCAGGGACCCACTGGAAAATTCCCTGCCTAGAGCCACAGAGTGAGGTCCAAGAAGTCCAGGTGTTGGTCATGGGACTTGAACTCTGGGCCTGGGTGCTGTCCCCCAGCACTTCAGTTTACGACATGAGCTACAGAGCCAGGTTTTCTGGAGGTTCCTTGGAGATCAGTGTCCCCCGGACTTTCCTGTATAGGCTGGCTTTGAACCGCAATCCTCACATCTCAGCCTTCTGAGGAGCTAGGATTGAGCCACCGGTGCCCAGCTAATCTCACCTTTTACCACAGTGGACTAGAAGCTCCTGAAAGCTTTCCTTTATTTTTTTTTTCTGTGCCAGTATTTGATCCTGAACTCAAGGTCTGGATTCTGGTCTCTTAACTTTTTAGCTCAAGGTTAGCACTCAACCACTTGAGCCACAGCTCCATTTCTGGCTTTTGGTAGTTCATCACTCACTTTCCTCCCCTAACCTGCCTTGACCCATGATCTCTATCTCAGTCTCCTGAGGAGCTAGGATTACAAGCAGGAGCCCCTGGCTCCTGGGTTTCTTTTCTTCTTGTTGTTCTTTTTTGTATTCATAACAATCTGAAATCTTCACCGTGTCATTCCAATGGTTTGAATTAAAAATAAAGTACCCAGTCCTGGAGTTCGAATGCCAGGACTGACACCCACAAATGGAAGGAGATCCTGACAAACTCATTCCTATTTATGTGAATGCTAATGGAATGTTATAAAAGTAATAATTAAATTTTCAGTTTATCCATGATTTTACTTTAGAATGCCACAGAATAATTATTGGATTTTATCTTCCATTCTAGCACCATGGTATGATTCCCCTAATGGAAAGATATTGACTAATTTTAAATTAATGATTTTATAAGTATTCAATCATGATACTTCATTAAATGAAGGCATAATTTAATAACTAATAATTGGTAATATATGTATATAATTTAATATCCTCACATTACCTTTCTCTCCATATGTACATAGATATATGTATATGTATATATACATCTATCTATCTATCCATCTATCTATCTATCTATCTATCTATCTATCTATCTATCTATCTATCTATCTACTATCTATCTATCTACCTATCTATCTATCACAGGTCCTCAGAACTTCCTGGTAGCTCACTTTGCCGGAGGCTGGTGTTCTAAGACTGTGACCCCATTTATGGATTGGCTATTGCAGGCTATTAGTTGAAATCCCAGCATCGCCAAAAATTTATTCATGGAGTAAGAAGCCAGTTTTGACATATGTTTTTTTCATTCTCTGTGAAAGTCCTGGGTCTCAATATGATGCATAATCCATATGCAAATATATCCTATGTGATATGATGTAATAAAAGCAATGTTATATTTGTAATAATACTAAATAAATAAGGGTAATAAACATCATATGCAGTAAACCCATGTATGTAAATAGATAGCATGTATTAACATTACTTTTTCCAGTGTTGGGGTTTCAATTCAGGCCCTGGGAACTAGTTTAAATTTTTTGTCTTCAAGGACAGTGAGCCTTTCCCCTTCACCCAAATTGCCATAGAGTTATCCAGACCCTGAGTTCAAAAAGAAGGTCTGAGAGAACAATGGTGCAAGTTCCAAACCATGGCCTTATTATTATTATTATTATTAGCCAAGCACAAGGCTTGCTCATTTCTTGGCATCTCTGCCATAGCCGACCCTTGGATCCTAGGACCCGAGTTCAAATCTTGGGGCTGGCAAAAAAAATAAAAATGAAAAGCATAAAATTGGCAAGTTCAAGAAAATGTTTTTTTTACTTTTTTTCCCTTTGTATCGTGATCATCCTGGGTTTAAATGACAAAGCCCAGAAAGTGTACATGACTTTGCATTGCTGATGTTTGGTGGGCTATTAAGGAAGCCATAGTTGAAACTGGCAACTTAGGTCCGGGATTGTCATTAATGAATGGTGGAGATTCTAAGAAACCCTTTCCCATATACAGCCATATAAAAGGAATGTTATAAAAGTAACAATTAAAATAGTAGTTAGTGTATGATTATATTATAAAATTATACACAACAATTATACTACATTGACGAATTTTCAATTAATACTTTATTATGTATTCAATCATGATACTTAAAAAAGAAAGGAATAATTTAATTGCCAATAATCGGTAGTAGTATCATATATGCAATTTCATAGTATACAGACGTCTGTCTCTTGTGTTATGCATCTAACCCTATCTATCTATCTATCTATCTATCTATCTATCTATCTATCTATCTATCTATCTATCTATCTATCTATCTATCTATCTATCTTTCTGTCTGTCTATCTACAAATCTACACATTTATCTGTTTATACACTTGTCACTACTGGGGCTCAGTGGTAGAGTGCTCGCCTAGTATGAACAAGCCCTGGGTTAGATTCCTCACTACCGTGTGCACAGAAAAATCCAGAAGTCTTGCTGTTGCTCAAGCGACCGAGCACTAGCTTTGAACATAAAAGCTTAGGGACTGTGTCTAGACTCTTACTCAAGACCCAGGAATGTCACCAAATAAAGATAGAATATTTTTACTGCAACAATATAATGATAGCACTTCAAATACCTCATCATAGAGCAAGCCGGGAGTCTGTTGCTGACAGCTGCCATCTAACCTGACTTAGCCAGAGGTAAATGGCTCCACAGAACCAGATGCCGCTGGCTCACTAACCCCTGTCATCCAAGATACATGGGGACTGAGGTCTGACCCTGATGGGTTTAAAATCCAGCCCTGGCAGGAAAACAGCAAAACTCTGAGCTGTGGCTCAAAGTGGTAGAGCTCTAGCCTTGAGCAAAAGATCTTAGGACAGTACCCCCAAACTTTCAATGCAATCCCTGTGGCTGACTCCACCTCCTCCAAAAAAAACCCACCTTTCAAAATCATTAGATGCAAACTTTGTATGGTTTGTGATGTGATTCTGAAAGAATGGTGATACTGATGAAAGCACTCTAATTCTAATGACAGTGTGTGGGATACAGCTATTTGATGAGTCCTTTATGATGTGTTGTGTGCTGAGTCCTTTACAGGGTGCATTTTTTCATCTGGTTCTAATAAGAGTTCCACAAGTAAGATAATTGTGCAGATGAGAAACTTGAGGCTCAGATATATCCCCATATTAAGGCCAAAATTATGTATGTACCTAACTCTAGTGAGTTGTCTCCTACAGACAATTGTTTGGGTTTATTTTTCTCGGTCATGAACTTTGAACTCAGGTTCTAGCCTTGAACCTTCCCTGTTGGGCTCATGGCTAGGTCCCTACCAGGTGGACCCAAGAACCCCCTTGCAACAGAGTGTTACAGTCTAGGTATCTGTAGCTTAGGTCTGTCATCCTGCCTACTCAGAAAGCTGAGACCTGACGATCTGGGTTCCAAACTATCCCAGACACAAAATGTCCTAAGAGACTACTATTTCCTATTCACGACTTAAAAACATGAAGTGGAAGCTGGGTGCCAGTGACTTCCACCTGTCATTCTCACTACTCAGGAGCCTGAGAGCTGATGATCACAGCCCAAAGCCAGGCTGGGCAGGAAATTCCATGAAAGGCTTCCCTCCAGTGAAGTACCAAAAACCTGCAGGGGTGCTGCAGCTCAAGTGATAGAGGACTTAGCTTTAGCTGAAGAGCTCAAGGACAGCACCCAGGCCTAGACATCAATTCCTCCAACTTCCAAGAGAAGAAAGAAATAAACCTGAACCTGAAGTTGAGGGCTGAGAATGTGTCTGTGGGGTAGAGTGCTTTGCATGTATGAATCCCTGGGTTTGATTCCTTAGTACCACATTACCAGGAAAAAGTCTGAAGTGGCTGTGTGGCTTAAGTGGTAGAGTGCTATCCTTGTATCAGAGAAACTCAGGTACAGTGTTCAGGTCTTGAGTTCAAGTTCCAGGACGTGTTTGCACACACACACACACACACACACACAGAGAGAGAGAGAGAGTGAGAGAGAGAGAGAGAGAGAGATACCAGAAGTGAAGCTGTGAAACCAACTGTTAATGGACTGAGCTCCTGTTCTGAGCTCATGGTCAACACCCAGAACCCATGTTCAACCCTGAAACCTAGCCACCCAGGGCCTAACTAGGAGAGGTCAAAGGTTTCAAAACCTGATGAGTTTCACCAGGCCTAAATAACAGGAAGCATTTTTATATTAAACATGTGCTTAGATTTAGCAAGCTTCCAGAAACCTAGGAATACACCATTGCAAATACTGAATCATTTTATTAGGTTCAGCACCCTTGTTGTCTGCCAGAAGACCCTTGAATGAATTGTAGCAGGTTATTTCAACACTGGAACATAGTCTAACAAAAAGACAGGATGAGTGCAGGGAACTTGGCCTGCCAAGGGAGGTGGCAAAAATGAAGGCTTCCTGTCAAAACAGCACTGGGGAGAAGAGATAGCTTGCGGTACAAAGAAGCCTTTTTCTCCTGGCCTTCAGAGCCCGCCCACACTCCTCCTCACTAATTAGCCTCCATGGAGTTGCTTGTTACACAACTGTACAAGAGTGAGGCCTTTTGTCTGCCTGTTCCAACAATGAGGCAGACTTCCTTCAGCAGTCCCTGGTGCCGAGAAAACCTCAGGCTACAATGGGAACAGTGAGGGGAGCTCCGGAACATGCACTGTCTTGCATGTACTGTCTCTGCTATGAAATCATTCTATTCAAAGCAAATTTCCTAGCTGGGTGCCTTTCCTCTTAGGGACTCTGGACCTTCACCGATAAAAATACATCCATACATACATGGGGAGACATGGAGTCACTTGATTTTTTTGTTTGTTTTTAAGCAGGTCCGGGGGTTGTATTATGACCCTAGGCACTGTGCCTGAGCTCCTTTTGCTCAAGGGTAGAGCTCTGCCCTTCAGCCACAGCTCCACTCATGGTGATTTTTTATTCCTTTGATCACTTCGAATAAGAGTGCTGTGGACTTTCTGTCCTGGCTGAATTCAAATTGGCATTCTCTACTTCACAGACTCCTGAAGAGCTAGGATTACAGGCAGGAACAAATGACACCTGGCTTTCTTTTCCACTTGTTCTTTTTTTCATTGTGACAAACTGAAATCTTCATAATGTCATCCTAATGGTTTGCATTTTGAAGTAAACTACCCAGGCCTGGAGTTTGATTGCCAGGCCTGCCACCTACAAATGGAGGGAGATCTTGAGAAAATATTTCCTATTCATGAGAATGCTTAATGGAATATTATAAAAGTAACAATTAAATTTGCAATTAGTTCATGATTCTCTTATAGAATGCCACACGAAAAATATTTGATTATGTCTTCCATTCTAGCTCCTTTGTATGATTCTCCCAATTAAAGAATACTGACTACTTTTACCTTAATGCTACTTCATTAAATGGAGGCATAATTTAAGAATAATTCATAAAATATGTAATTTAATATCCTCACATTTTCTCTCTCATATTTATTGCAAACTACACATCTATCTATCTATCTGTTTACCTCTCACTCTCTATCTTTCTATCTATCTATATCCACATTTTTATCTATATCTATATCAATCAGCAATTACTATGGCTTGTTCCACAGAACTGGCTGGCAGCTCAGTTTGCCAAAGGCTTTTGTAGTACAACTGACCCTTTCATGAATTGGGCATTGTGGGCTGTGAATTCAAATGTCAGCATTGCTGGAAGTTTTTAAGTGGAATCAGAAACCAATTTTGACACATGTTTTTCCTTCTCTGTGAAAGTCCTGGATCTCAGTATGATCTATAATCCTTATTCAAATACATTCATGTGATAAGATGTAATAAATTAAATAAATATTATATATGTAATAATACTAAATAAAATAAAAAATAAGGGTAATAAATGTCATATGGAATAAGCCTATGTATGTAAATAGATCTCATATGTGGATATTTTTTTTCAGTGCTGGGGCTTGAATTAGGGCCCTGGAAACTGGGCTGAAATTCTTGTCTTCAACGACGGTAAGCTTACTCTCCCCAACAGTGCCACAGAGTTACCCAGACCGTGAGTTCAAATCCCAGGACTGCCAGAAAAATGGTGCAAATTCCAAGCCAGAGCCTTGATTTTTTTGGCCAGGACTGGGGCTTGAACTCAGCTCGTGACAACTCTGCCTCAGCTTCATCATCCTAGGCTGTGTTGCAGCTTCTGGACCCACCGCCCATCCTGAGATCCTAGGACCAGAGTTCAAAACTTGGGACTGGCAAAAAAGGAGAAGTGCTGGGAAGGAAGCTCAGTAATAGAGTGCTTGCCTTGCATGCATAAGGCCCTGGGTTCGATTCCTCAGCATCACATAAGCAGAAAAAAGCCAAAAGTATCACTATGGCTTAAGTGGTAGAGTGATAGACTTGAGCTGAAGAGTTGAGTTACAACACTATAGCCAGAGTTCTGGCCCCAAACTGAAATAAAAAAAAGAAAAAAAACAGAGGGGGTGTGAAGGAGAAGTACAAAACTGGGAAGTTCCAGAAGGTGGTATTACATTGTTTTATCCTTTGCATTGCAACCTTCCTGGGTCTAAATGACAGGGCCCAGAAAGTTTACATGACCTTGCACTGCTGAAGTTTGGTGGGATATCAGGGAAGCCATAGCCCAAACCAGCAACCTAGACCTTGGGTGCAAATCCCAGGACTACCACCTATGAATGGAGGGAGATCCTAAGAAACACATTCCAATATACATCCATACGAATGGAATGTTGTAAAGTAATAATTACATTAGTAGTTAGTGTATGATTATATTATAAAATTATTCACAATAATTATAGTACATTGACTAATTTTCAATTAATAATTTCTTATGTATTTAAACATAATATTTAAATAAATGAAGGAATAACTTATCGATAATTAGTAGTAATATATTATATATAATTAGATAATATATAGACATCTCTGTCTTGCTTTATACATATATATATATATATATATATATATATAAAACAATCTACATATCTATTACTACATTTGTCATTCCTGGGCTCAGTGGTGGAGGGTTTGCCTCATATGTATGAAGCCATAGGTTTAATTCTACACTATCACATGCACAGAAAAATCTGGAAGTCTCATGGCTGCTTGTTTTAAAACAAATACACATTAAAACTTTTAAAACCAAATGGCAATTTATTCTTAATGCAAGAATTGCAACACAATTCACCAAACAACAGAGCACCCTAATTTATGCAAGAAACACTATTTTCTTTCAAATCCCAATAGCGCCAAGGACTTGAATTGCTGGGGACGTTAACACACCACTTTCCCCACTAGATAGATAAACTCAGAAAAACTCAACAGAGAAAACACAGATCTAAACAACTGCATAGATCAACTAGATTTAACAGACATCTACCGAACATTCTACCCAGCAGCATCAGATTATACGTTTTGCTCAGCAGCACAAGGAATATTTTCCAAAATAGACCACATTTTAGGGCACAAAGCAAACATGTCCAAATTCAGAAACATTGAAGTTATACCTTGCATTCTCTCACACCACAGGGGAAAAAATTAGAACTCAACACCAAAAGCCACCAAAGAAAATCCTGTAACACATGGAGGCTGAACAACACATTGCTGAGTCACGAGTGGGTCATGCGAGAGATCAGAAAGGAAATTCAAATGTTCATGCTATTCAACAAAAATGAACACACAAATTACCAGCTCCTCTGGGACACAGCAAAGGCAATACTCAGGGGCAAATTTATAGCTCTGAATTCCTACATCAACAAATTGGAGAGATCTGAAAACAACAATTTAATGAGACATCTGAGCCTCCTTGAAAAAGAGGAGCAAGATAAACCCCAATCCAGTAGATGGAAAGAAATAATTAAAATTAAATCAGAATTAAATGAATTAGAATACAAAAAAATATAGAAAGAATCAACAAACCAAAGAGTTCTTTCTTCAAAAAATTAATAAAATTGACACACCCTTAGCAAATCTTATCAGAAAAAGAAGAGAACACATCCAAATAAATAAACGCAGAGATGAGAATGGAAACATCACCACAGAAACACCAAAGATACAGAACAGTATAAGGGAATTCTTCACAAAATTTTATGCTAATAAGTTTGAAAACTTAGCAGAAATGGAACTTTTCTTAGCAAATACTGACATGCCAAAACTAAACCAAGATGAGTTAAACCATTTTAACAGGCCCATATCAAGCATTGAAATAGAAACAGCAATAAGAGACTTCCCATCTAAGAAAAGCCCAGGACCAGATGGTTTTACAGTGGAATTCTACAAGGCCTTCAAAACAGAGCCCACACCAATATTTCTCCAACTCTTCAATAAAATTGAAAGAGAAAGTTCACTACCGAACTGATTCTATGAAGCTATGATAACCCTCATCCCAAAACCAGGCAGGGACTCATCATAGAAAGAGGACTATAGACCCATTTCTTTGATGAACATTGATGCAAAACTTCTCAAAAAAATTTTGACCATTCGACTTCAACAATTTATCCAAAAAAATCATACAACACGGTGAAACAGTTTTCATTTCAGGGATGCAAAGCTGGTTCAATATCCACAAATCAATTAATTCATCACATCAACAGGAACAAGGATAAGAAACATATGGTTATTTCAATAGATGCAAAAAAAGCATTTGACAAAATCCAACATCCATTTATGATGAAGGTTTTGGAAAAAATAGGAATCCATGGAATATTCCTCAATACAATAAAGGCTGTATTTCACAAACCTACAGCCACCATTATACTTAATGGTGAAAAACAAAAGCCATTTCCTCTTAACTCAGGAACGAGACAAGGATGTCCCCTCTCCACTTCTCTTCAATCTAGTATTAGAATGCCTAGCTACAGCAATAAGACAAGATGAAAACATAAAGGGGATCCAAATAGGGAAAGAAATAAAACTCTCCCTCTTTGCAAATGACATGAAGTGTATTTAAAAAATGACGAGGACTCTACTCCCAAATTACTATAGCTGATTCAAAACCTTGGCAAAGTAGCAGGGTATAAAATTAACCCTCAAAAATCAATGGCTTTTCTGTATGCCAACAATGAGAACAGTGTGGCTGAAATTATGAAAGCAATTCCATTCGTAATAGCGCCACAAAAAATAAAATACTAGGAATTAACTTAACCAAAGAAGTGAAGGATCTCTATGATGAAAACTTTAAAAAACTTGAAAAAGGAAATCAAAACAGAATGTAGAAGTGGCAAAAACTCCCATGCTCCTGGATAGGAAAGATCAATATCGTGTAAATAACAATACTTCCCAAGGCTATCTACAAATTCAATGCGACACCTATCAAAATTCCAACCTCATTCTTCAAAGAACTAGAAGAGGCAATCCAAAAATTCATTTGGAACAATAAAAGACCCCGAATAGCTAAAACTATCCTCAACAGAAAGAACAGTGCTGGAGGAATATCAATACAAATTTCAAACTCTACTATAAAGCCATAGTAATCAAAACAGCTTGGTATTGGCATAAGAACAGACCTCAGGACCAATGGAATAGAATTGAAAACCCAGAAATGAACCTACAGAACTATAGCCATCTAATCCTCGATAAGGGAGCTAAAACAATAGAATTGAAGAAAGACAGCCTCTTCAATTAATGGTGCTGGCAAAATAGGTTAGCTACTTGTAGAAAAATAAAGCTAGATCCTTATATATCACCCTGCACCAGAATCAACTCCCAAGGCATCAAAGACCTCGAAGTCAAAGCAGACACTCTGAAAACATTACAGGATGGTATAGGAGAAACCCTAGGTCTCCTTGGCTCATGCCAAAATTTTCTGAATAGAGACCCGGAAACAACAAATCAAAGAAAGGTTGGACAAATGCGATTGGATGAAGTTGCCGAGCTTCTGCATGGCAAAGGACATAGCTAGCAAGATCAATAGAAAGCCCACGGATTGGGAGAAGAACTTCACTAGCCATACAACGGACAAGGGTCTCATATCTAAAATATACTTGGAACTCAAAAAATTAAATCCCCCAACAACAAATCCTCAAAGAAACAACTGCCCAATAAATAAGTGGGCTAAAGACTTAAAGAGAAACTTCTCTGAAGAAGAAAGAAGGATGGCCAATAGACAAATGAAGAAATGCTCAACATCCTTAGCCATAAAAGAAATGCATATCAAAACAACAATGAGATACCATCTCGTCCCTGGTAGAATGACTATAATCAAGAACACTAATAACAACAGATGCTGGAGGAGATGTGGACAGAAGGGCACCCTACTGCATTCTTGGTGTGAGTGTAAACTTGTTCAACCAGTTTGGAAAGTAGTATGGAGGTTCCTCAAAAGACTCCACATAGACCTCCCCTATGACCCAGCAATCCCACTTTTGGGGATTTACACAAATGTTCACAAACAAAACCACAGTAAAAGTACCAGCACAACTATGTTTATTGCAGCATTATTTACCATAGCTAAGATATGGAACCAACCCTGATACTCCTCAGTAGATGAATGGATCCAGAAAATGTGGTATATATACACAATGGAATTCTATGCGTTCGTTATAAAGAATGACATTGCCCCATTTGTTAAGAAATGGAAAGACCTGGAAAAAATTATATTAAATGAAGTAAGCCAGACCCAAAAAAACATAGGTCCCATGGATTTCCTTATTTCCAATAAATAGTATATGTCTGAATCAAGCAGAAAAGCTCAGCTAAATTGATGTTAGGGAAATGAACCCTAAGATATGTACTCAAATGCTGTTTTCTTTCATGCGATTGTTTCTAACACATTTATAAGATGATATCTTTGTTGCTTTGTATGTCCCTCTCCCATGGTATAACCCCTGCTTTCACTGTATTTGATGTTAGTATAATTTGTGGAGGTTAAGGGAAAAAATGAATCGTTTAAATAGGGACACAGGGGGACCCATTGCAACAATGAGATGTAGAAGTAGTTATGTTGAAAATGAACTTTACAGCTTTGGTGGGGGGTGATTGGAAGCTTGGGTGGGGAGATAGGGGAAGGATGGGATGGGAAGGGGAAACAAAGGAGGAGGCTACAATACTTGATAAGAAATGTACTCATTATCTTGCCCATGTAATTGTAACTCCTTTGTACAGTATTTTCAAAATAAAAACAAATACTAATCTAGAAAAAAATAATTACAATCACCATTACTATACCAAGAAGCGAGGCTTAACACCTTTACAACTTTTGAAAACATCCTAATTGTAGGACATCATTGAAAGCAAGTTACATTATACAAATAAACTTTTTAACCATCTTTTGAAGGCTTTTTAATTTTAATTTTAACACATACAAGGGACAGTTTTAGCAATACTAATCAGATCATCGCATCACTCATTTTAATCATCATGTTTTCAGAGTCTATCTGCAGGGAAAAGGGAGAGAACAACGATGGGCCACTCAGCCCCTCCTATGGAATGGGCACGCACCCAATCTTACTCTTTAAGGTTAGTTGAACTGCGTTTGTGCCAGCTTGCCCTCTTTTACCATGTGTGGACTCCTCCCAGGGCCAGTCTCACCATCTATGAAGCCCCCCCCCCAGGGTCGGTCCCACCATGCATGACCAGCTTAACTGCACTTCTGCCTGCTCAGCCTCACCCCTAAATATAGATCTTTGGTAGTCTTCTAAGTTTTCCCTTTTCTTTGGGGGGGGGGGAGGTTTGAATAAAATACAGTTTTAGACAGACAGAATTGGTCATGTTTTTTAACAGTGCTAAATTGACCTTTACATTAAAATTTTTAATATTTATCCTGAAATTTTAGCCAAGGGAACTAAATCCCTTTTAAAATAACAGATTTTCTAATTTTTACATTAAAGAATCCTTAAAAAGCCATTTAAAACAATGTGAAAGTTTTTTTAATTCTTAGTAATGTCTAAACCTCTTAACCTTTTACATTTTAAACTTAAACTCATCCAATAGTTACAGCATGTTGACAATTTTTATCTTGAACATGTTTACAAACACTTAGAAAACACACAGATATTAAAGTGTGCAAAAATCAAATCAGTTGTACATAGATTTTTTAAAGATTTTAACAAAAATTTAAGACAGTATTTTTTTAAACTAAGTACCTTTGTTAAGCTTCATTTTCCCAGGGCTTACTTGTTTAGCAAGGCAATTCACCAATGGATCTTTTGAATCCCTTCTGTTGGAGAAGGGCTGGTTGAGGGGGTCACCTGAAACTAAACTGGCCTGAATTTTATCCATTTTTAGACAAGAGCACTTTACAAATTGTTACATTGTCAGGACTCGCTGAAAAGTCCAAACCAGGTGCATAGCCTTCCACACCCTCCGCTCAGGCAGCCACCACAAGGAGAAAATGCAGCCCAAGGCCTGAAAGGAACCAAACTAGTCCAGCAACCTTTCAGACCTCACAGTGAGGGGAACATAGCAGGTCTGTGGCTGAGCCCAGCCAGAGGCTGGAACTTTTATTTCCTCAGAGATCTTCAAATAAATAACAAAAATATAAATAAACACAAAAACCAAGAATCCAGTCTTAAAACAGGTACCAATTCTAAAACAGAACTAGACAACCACCAAAGGCTGAGTTGGGGACTAATGGACCCTCAGTTCATCCCTACCAGAACGGCGCCATTCTCCCTCAGCAAGCTGAATTCAGAGTCAGCTGAGTGAGCTGGCCACCCTCACCCAGAATTTCCCCACCTCAAAAATAGAACAGAAACAACACCAAAGTAAACAAGACAAACAAGTGGCCACAAAGACAAAATCAGATCTCAGTAAATTGGGCAACATCTCACCACCAGAGGATTTCTTTCTTTCTTTCTTTTTTTTGTTTTTTTTTAGATTCCTGCAAATGTTGACCCAGGGGCCTTCCAAGGTGAAGGAGAACTCCCAATCATCTTGGGGCAAGGGAAAAAAGACCCTGGAAGCCATCCTCTCAGACTGACAGTCTCCCCCCCCCCCCATACTCAAACCCTCTGGGTCAAGACCCAAGGCTAAGATCTTGCTGGTGGTACTTGGTGGTCAGTGGAAGATTCATCTTTCTGCGAGTTTTCCCTGCAGGCCTCTTTCAACGTTATTGCTAGATCCTGCAGGTTCTCCCTTCCGGCACTGCCTCCTCTTCTAGAGAATAAGTCAACCCTTGATGTCATCCTAAAATTCCGAAGTATTAAAATGGGAGAGCAGCTGAGGTGAAAGGAGCCTCTGGCCACCTCTTTCGGGGGACTCCAGGATGCCCGCTGATCCAAAAATGAAAGTAAAAATGAACAAGGAAAGGAAAGCAAGAGAGGCGCTGAATTAAAATGGCAACTACAAATGAGACAAAGAGAGCATGCATGTTGATCTCAAGCTCCAACCACCCCTAAGCCACGGTGGTGGAGGCCAGAGGAGTTCCTGTCCCAAAGGATGGTGGAGGCCGGAGAGTCCCTACCCGGGAGGTGGATAATCTACCCTTAACCCAGAGTGGCAGAGGCGGGACAAGTCATGGTCCAAAATATGACAGAGTCCAGTGAGACCCCACTGGGGAGGGCTTCCCCCAAGGCCCAGGGCATGTCTTCCACCGGCCTGCTGGCTACCTTGCAGCACGTCCGCCAACGTTTCTTGCCAGCTCCAAAACCCTACTTGCAAGTCAAACACAAAACTCAACATAAAGCAGCTGCACCCCCTCTTACTGGCTAGCTGGACGACTCGCTGATCAGGTATCTGGGTGGCTTATGGGGGGGGGCTATCCCGGATGAGCTCCCACATAAATTGCGCAGTTTTCGGACGCCCCCTCTCAGACTACCAGAGACCATGATCAATGCAAACAGCAAAGAGTTGTTTATTGCAAGCTGGAGCTTGGTCCTCTGTGCACTTGGTAACCGGTGATGCTAAGAGGCCCCAAGCATAAAATTGGCACAGCTTTTATAGTATCAAACAAACAAGTTTACAGGGTTTCCACACAAGCAAGTTCACAAGTTCAGGGGGTTTAAGTCCACCCTGGTTGCACTTCCCTTTTTCAGCTGGAACACCTGGGCAACTATTCTGTTCCTTTTTTTTTTTTTTTTTTGTCGGTCGTGGGGCTTGAACTCTGGGCCTGAACTATTCTGTTCTTTAAGGGTGGGCAGGATTGGTGGCAACCTGCGGTTTTTCTGAGAACTATTTTTCTCTTTGGCAGCCCAGCTCTCTTTGGGGGTTACTATGAGGGCAGCACAGCTCAGGGGGCTTAATCTTAAAATGGAATTACTTTAGCTCTTCAGTTAGGTCCTGAGTTCAAACACCAGGAATGGTGTATGCACACACACACACACACACACACACACACAGCACATGGAGGCACCTTTGCCAATAATGTATCATTCCATTATGTTCAGTTCCCTAATTGTCTGCCAGAAGGACTCTTGAATTAATTGTAGCAGTTTGTTTCAACTCTGAAACATAGTCTTACAAAGACAGGATGAGTGCAGGGAAATTGGCCTGCCACAGAAGGTGGCACAAATGAAGGCTTTCTGTCAAAACTGACCACTGGGGAGAGAGATAGCTTGGGGTACAAACAAGCCTTTTTCTCCTGACCTTCAGAACCTGCGCACACTCATCGTCATTAATTGGCCCGGATGAATTGTTTGTTATGCAGCTTTACAGGAGTGAAGCTTTTTGTCTGCCTATTCCAACAATGAAGCCGACTTCCTCTGGCAGCCTGGGGTATGGAGACACCTCAGGCTATACTGGGAACACTGAGGGAGCCCCGGAACATGGATTGTCTTGAAAGCACTCTCTGTGCTATGAAATCATACTATTCAAAGCAAATTTCCTAGCTGGGTGCCTTTCTTCATAGCAACTCTGGATCTTCATTGATACAAATACATGCTTACATACACAGACACATGTAGTTACTGGCTCTTCTTTTGTGGCAGGTCCTTAAGCTTGAACTGTGAGCCTAGACATTTTCCCTGAGCTCCTTTTTCTCAAGGAAACATTTTATTGTGTCTTAAACCATGATTACCCTAGGCTGGAGTGCAGCTTTTACACCCACAGATGATCCAGGGATCCTAGGACCAGAGTTCAACATCCAGCACTGGCAAAAATGCATTAAACCAACAAAAATGGAGGAGGACAAACCAGGAAATGTTACACAACAGTTTTTACCTTTGTTTCCTTAGCACTGTGACCCTCCTGAGTCTCAATGACTTGGCTGTCAGTGAAGCCTGGGCCCAACCCAGACACCTAGGCCCTGAGATCGATCCTAGGACTGCCACCTACACACAGCTGAAGATCCTAAGAACCTCGTTCCTATCTATAATAACACTAATAGAATATTTGACATGTACTAATTGAATTACTAACTAGCTAGTCATTCCAATATAAGATTGCATGCAATAAATATAGGTCATTGATTAATTAATACTTTATTAATTCTTCTACCATGACAATTGGGAGCATAATTTTATACCAAATAATTGGTAGTAATAGAATATATAAAAATAAGGTACAGACATCTCTCTTTATATTGGGTTATACACTAGAATCTACATAAATGTCTATCTGTCTCTCTCTGTATATGTTTATAGATGCATATACATATGTAAAAACACACACATGCGTGCGCGCGTGCGCACACACACACACACACACACACTGCAATCTAAACATCTACCTATTTATATATTGGCCATTCCTAGGGCTTGATCTCAGGTCCTCAAATTGGCCTGCCAACTTCACTTGCATCAGACTGGTGTGCTAACATTTAACCATTCATGAAGTGGGGCCTGCTAGGCCCTGAGTTCAAGTCAGAGAATTGCCAAAAACTTTATCCTGTAGGAAAAGCCAATTGTTCCACTTGTTTCCGTATCGGTGAAAGTCCTGGGTCTCAGGAATGATGTAGAATACATAGGCAAAGCTATGGCTTATGTAATAGGATGCAAAATGTAATATGTGTAATCATACTCACTCTTAAATACATAAGAAATAAAACACAAAATGAAATGAATACACTAACTGCAATATGCAATAAACATGTCTATGTAAATATAAATCATGTATTTCAAATATATACGAATATTATTTTTTCAAGTGCTAGGATTTGACTTCAGGCCCTGGGAACAGGCCTGACTTTCTTGTCTTCCAGCACGGTGATCTTCCCATCACCCACAGTGCTACAGATTTACCCACATCCTGAGTTCAAATCCCAGGCCTGCAAAAACAATGGCCTGAATTCCAAGCCAAGGAGCCTCATAATATTTTAAATATTTTTCATGTATATATGTATGTATGTATATATTTTTATTTTGTCAAGCACAGGGCTTGATCTCAGGTAGTGGCAATTCTGCCTCATCATTGATCACTCTAGGCTGTGGTGTAACCACTGGTCCCACAGCCAAATCTGGGTTCCTGGGCCTCAAATGCTGACAGGAAAACAATAATAAATAATGTGACACAGAAAAATAAAAACTGGCAACTTACCAGTTTTACATTTATTTTCTTTACAAAGTGACCATCCTGGGTCTGAATGACACGGCTGCAAAATGTTGGTAACCTGGCATTGCTGAAGGCTGGTGGGCTACCAGGGAAGCCTTAGGCCAACACGGCAACATAAGCCATGTGTTTGAAGCACAGTCCTGACCCCTACCAATGGAGGGAGAACCTAAGAGTCTCGTTCCTATTCATAGGATTACCGATGGAAGATTATGAATGGCAAAGTTGAATT
Source organism: Dipodomys spectabilis (assembly GCF_019054845.1). NCBI lineage: Eukaryota > Metazoa > Chordata > Mammalia > Rodentia > Heteromyidae > Dipodomys > Dipodomys spectabilis. The sequence goes on along the minus strand of NW_024871193.1, from coordinate 6,566,555 downwards.
AGTTGTTTCTGAATACTACTATACAATTAGATGGAGTGATTTTAGGAGACCAATGGATGTTAATGAATATTTTTGACACATTCAAAGAATACAATTAATTACATGGATGCAACAGTTTTGGGACAGTAGTAAGGATAAAACAAGAATATTAATTACATGGAGGTATAATAAATACTCAAGAATTGGTAGGAATGCAGTGTATACACATGAATAATGTATAGACATCACTGGCACTCTATAAAGATCTATATTTATTTGTGTCCTACCATCTGCATGTCAATCTGTACATATTTTGTCAACCCCTGGGGCTCGATCTCAGGTGCTAGAAATGCTTGTCAGCTCAATATGCCCCTGGCTGGCGTGCTGACACTCACCCATTCATGAATTGGGACTTACAGGCTATGAGTTCTAATGCCAGCACTCACAAAAATTGAATCGTGGAGTAAGAATCCCATGGTGACACATGTTTTCTGATTCTTTGAAAGTCCTGGGTGTAAGGTATGAAGTTTCATACATAGGCAAATCTATATCTTATGTAATATATGTAGTAAATATTTCATGTGTAATAACAGTCAATAAAATAAATGGTAAATAAATTAATAAAACAAAAAAATAAAATGAATAACTACACTAAGTGCAATATGTGGTCAACATATGGGGCTCGATCTCAGGGCCTGGGAACTGCCTGGCAGCTGAATTGGCTAGAGGCTTCTGTGCTGACAGTCACCCATTCAGGAATTGAGCCTTCTAGGCCCTGAATTTAGATCCCAGTACTGCAAAAAATGTAATCGAGGAGGAAGAAGCCGAGCGTGACAGGTTTCCTTTTTCTTTGAAAGTGCTCAGTGACAGGATGTATAATTCAGATGCAAATACATATGCTATGTAATAGGATGTCATAAATGTAAAAAAACGTCATTGGTGGAAGAATTGTCACTACAATAAATGAAAAACAGATTGAATTAGTAGTGAATCATTCTAGGATAAAATTAGACACACTAATTATAGGACGTGGATTAAGTTTAATATTTTATTAAGCATTAATAGAATAAAATTGCATGGAAACATAAATACCTAACAATTGATAGTAACACATGATGCATAATTTAATTATATAGACATCTATCGCATTCTATAAAATATGTAATTTATGTAGAGATGTATGTACATATAATTTTAATTAATGCTTTATTAATTGTTAAATGAGACACATGATTAAATGGAGACATAACTTAATACCTAAAAATTGGTAGTAATATTATCTATAAATTAATAATGTACAGACATCTTTTGTGTATATAAAATTATATACAGCAACCTCTATATATTTATAACTCTTTCACTCCTGGGGCTCGTTGGCTGATTGCTTGACTAGTAAGCATGAAGCCCTGGGTTCGAGCCCTCAGTGCCACATAAAAAGAAAACCTAGAAAATCTGCTGTCTTTCAATCAACTGAGTACTAGCCTTGAACACAAACGCTTAGGGACAGTGTCAAAGCCCTTACTCAAGTCCCAGGACTGCCAAAATAAAAAAGGTAGAATATACTCACTGCAACTATAGAAGGACAGGACATCAAATACCTCATCACAGAGAAAGCTAGGAGTCTGGTCCTGACAGCTGTCACCTAACCTGATTTATCCAGATGTAAACTGCTGTAACCCAGCTCCATGGGTTACCCCCATCATCCTGGCTTTTCCTGGCTTACCCCGGACAGCTTGGTTGCTTGGGGGCTTTAAATCCTGGCAGGAAGTCTGCTAGAATCTTTGAAATATGGCTTGAAATGGTAGAACACTAGCCTTGAGCAAATGTTATTAGAACATTCTCCCCATGTTTTGAGCTCAAGCCCAAAAAGTAACCTCCCTCAAAATAAAAACACCCCACCAAACCATTAGATATTAAATGTTCCTCAAAGAATGTGAAACCACCTTAATTCTAATGATAGCTTGTGGAACAGAGCTTTGTGCTGAGTCTTTTAGAGGGTGATCTGTGCTGAGTCCTGCACATGCCATGGTGCTATGTGCTGAGTCCTTCACAAGGTGGAGTGTGCTGAGTCCTGCATTGGGTGCTAGCTGCTGAGACTTTCACAGGATGCTGTTTGCTGAGTCATGCAAATAGTGCCATGTGCTGTGTCTTTCACAGGGTGCATTCTTTCAACTTGTCCTTGTAAGAGCTCCACAACTGAGATGATTATGCAGACAAGAATATTGAGGCTCAGATAGGTCCCCAATGCAGGGACAAAATTATGTATTACTAAAGACTAGTGAGTTGTCTGCTGCAGACAATTGTTTTGTTTTGTATTTTCCCAGCCATGAACCTTGAACTAGGGGCCTAGGCACTGACCCTTACCTCTTGGGCTCATGGCTAGCACTCCACCATGTGGAGCCCAGGAGCCCTTTGCACCAGAAGCCATGGCTTAGGGGTCTATAGCTGAGGTCTGTCATCCTTCCTTCTCAGGATGCTGAGATCTGAGGATCTGTGTTCCAAACTATCCCAGGCAAAAAGGTCCCATGAGACTATCTCCAATTCACCACTAAGAAACCTGAAGTGGAAGCTGTGTGCTTGACGCTCATGTTTGTCATCCTAGCTACTCAGGAGGATGAGATCTGAGGATCATGGTTCAAAGCTAGCCTGGGCAAGAAAGTCCTTGAGACACTTTGCTCCAATGCCCCACCAGAAAAGCTGAAATGGCACTTTGGCTCAAGTAGTAGAGCACAAGACTTGAGCTGAAGAGCTCAAGGACAGCACCCATGCCTAGACATCAACTTCTACAACAATAAAAAACGACAGAAAGAAACTAACAAACCTGAAATAGAGGGCTGGGAATGTGCCTTAGGGGTAGAGTGCATTGCATATATGAAACCCTGGGTTTGATTTCTCAGGACCATATCAAAAAAAAAAAAAAAAGCCTGAAGTTGTTCTGTGGCTCAAGTAGGAGAGGGCTATCCTTGTACAAGAGAATCTAAGTACAGTGCTCAAGTCCGGAGTTCAACTTCCAAGAATGGTGTATGGGTCCACACGCATGCGTGCTCACACACACACACACACACACACACACACACACACACACACACACACACACACACACACATACACACACAGACTAGGAGTGATGCTGTTACACAAAATGGTAAGGTACCGGGCTTCTTTACTGAGATCATGGTCAGCACCTTAGCCCCGTGTCCCCAAAAGCTAGCCACCCAGGGCCCAACTAGGAGAGGTCAAATGTTTCAAAACCTGATGAGATTCACCAGCCCTAGAAGACAGGAAGCTTTGTGATATCAGATATGTGCTTGGAATTCCCAAGCTTGCGAAAACCTAGGAGAGGCATCATAGGCCCAACATTGCCCTCAATGAAACATTTCATGAGCTTCAGTGCCCTAGTGGTCTGCCAGAAGGACTTTTGAATTATATTGAGAACTTTATCTGAACACTGGTATATAGTCTCACAAAGGCAGGATAAGTGCACAGGACTTTGCCTGCCATGGGAGGTGGCACAAATGAAAGCTTCCTGTCAAAACAGAGCACTGGGGAGAGTGATAGTTGCGAGTACATAGTGACCTTTCTCTCCTGACCTTCGGAGCCCACCTGCACTCCTCTTCACTATCTGACCCGGATGGAATTGTTTGTTACACAGCAGTACAGGAATGAGGCCTTTTTTCTGCCTGTCCAGGAAATGAGAGAGATTTCGTCCACAAGGCCTGGGATGCAGAGAAACCCACAGGTTATACTGGGACCAGTGAAGGGAGCCCTGGAACATGCAGTGTCATGAAAGCAGTCTCTGTTATGAAATCATTTTATTGAATACAAATTTCCTAGCTTGGTGCCGTTCATCATAGCTACTCTGGAGCTTCACCTATAGGAATACGTCCATACATACACAAAGATATGGAGGTACAGGCTCTTTGACGGGGCAGTTCCTGGGGTTGAACTATGAGTCTAGGAATTGTCCCTGAGCTCTTTTTGCTCAAGGATAGTGCATTAACCTTGAATCACAGCCCCACTTTGTTTTTTTCTGTGATCTCTTAGAAATAACAGTGTCATGGACTTTCCTATGCTGGCTGGATTCAAACTAAGATTCTCTACATCTCATCCTCCTAAGGAGCTGGAATTACAGTCAACAGCCACTGGTACCTTCTTTCTTCTTCATTTTTAATTCTGGACAATCTGACTTCTTAACAGGGTCATTCCAATGGCTTGAATTTATAAGTTAACTACCCAATGATCTTTATGGCTATTTTCACTGAGAAGGATTTTCTCGCCTCATCTTCCCCTCTGGTCACAGGTTTGAAGCCAAAAGTGAGAAATGAGTGTCACAGGAATTGGGAGAAAATATCCGCAGGACATGCCAGTTCTGTCACTTAGCATTGAGCTGCAGTGAATTTACTGTCTCAGGATGAGAGGACTGAAAGCTGCAATGATTCTCATAATGTCTGCAATGTTCCTTTTGCCAATAAAATGATCTAATAATTATGAGTGTTTTGTGTCTCCAACCTTAAGTAACTAGAACACACTAGAAGCATCTTCATGTATCTCTTTTCCTCTAGTGCCTCTCGAGATTTACAATAAGGTTTTGTGTGGAGCAGCTCCTCTGTGTATCCTTGAGAAAGGCTGCTTGAAGCCTCCTTGGAAAATCGCCATTCAAAGTCAGCCTGAGCAGGAAGTCTGTGAGACTCTTATTTCCAAGAAACCACCAGAAAACTAGAAGTGGAGCAGTGGTCCAGAGGGAAGAGCTCCAGCTTTGAGAGAGAAAGCCAAGCAGGAAAAACAGGCTAGAACAGGCAGGAAAGCCTTGGAGGTGCTTATGTCCAATTAACGACCAGATGGCTGGAAGTGGAGCTGTGGTGGCGGTAGCACCTCAGCCTTGGGAAAAACAGCCAAGGAAAGCATCGGGCCCTGAGTTTAAGCCCTGGTATGATCACAACATATTTTCAAAAAGAGAAGGCCAAGTTTATTTATCAACGCCCTACCTACTTATGTGTGTATATTACCTCCCCGAGTGCAAACAGAGTGTATGCAATGCTTCTTCTTTTATTTACTCATTCATTTTTTCAAATATGCTCCTAGTGCATACTGCACCATTTTCTTCATTTCAGACCCATGGCTTTTCTCTTCCAGGTTTCCAGTCCTGTGTCATTATATGATGCACACTGCAGCTCTCAGCAGCCTTTATTTACATTAATTATGAGGCCAATGCAGGACCAGTCACAAATCAGGCAGGGGAAGAGAAGATCAGGTTTTGTAGAAGTAACCAGTATTCAGAAAATTAAACTAGGGGACTTAAAATGGTAGCATACTTATGTAAAAACTACCTTTAAAGAAAATATGAAGGGGCTGGGAATGTGGATTAGTGAGTGCTTGCCTAGCATGCAAAAAGCCCTGGGTATGATTCCTCAGTATCACATACAGAGAAAAAGCCAGAATTAGTGCTGTGGCTTAAGTAGTAGAGTGCTACAGACAGTGCCCAGACCTTGAGTTCAACCCAAAAACTCACAAAGAGATACCTAAGTAGGTAGGTAGGTAGATTAGATAGATAGATAGATAGATAGATAGATAGATAGATAGATAGATAGATAGATAGATAGATAGATAGATAGATAGATAGATAGATCTGGTCTTGGATGTCAGGAGGAAAGAAGGGAACACTTCTCATTCATGAGGCCTTCTGCAGTGTGCTAGGCCACCAGCATCACCTTCACACAATCACAGAGCAGGAAGACTGTCTCTTTTCAACTTCTAAGGTAGCCAAAGGCCCCAGAGCCACGAGGGCAGGGCTAGGCTCTAACTCAGGGGCTTGGAGACAGAAGAGAAACAGCCTTACCTCTAGTTCATCTGGGGATTTGCATTAATTAAGTGGAGAATGAAGGAAGGAGAATGGACTGGCAGAGGTAGAAGAAGGCCTTCAAATCTGACAGATGGAGAGTCAAAAACCCACTCCCTAAGACGAGAGAGCAGGGTTTTTCTACTCTGTTCCTCCCCTTTCCCCCACTCAACTGGCTTTTTATTGGTAACCTAAAGATAGCCTGAGGCTCCCTTCACCTGAAGGAGGAAGGTTAATTAGTCGTTGTTTGAAGAGGCTGATAAAAGCCTGACCCTGGTGTAACTCTAACAAATATTTCAGGTTTCCCTTCATTTCTGGTTGTTCCTGGAATGAATGAAGTGGTTTTGCAGCTCACTTCCTTGTTGAGTGTGTACATTCTGCCTCCTAATCCTGCAGGCTTAGGTCTCTGCACCTATCCTGGCTTTTGCAACTATTTTCTGTCCTTCAAATACAGCGTTGCACTGGAGTTCATCCTGCTAACAGGGCTAGCGCTTGGATCCTGAGAACTTCATTTGAACCCCAGATGGGTCATTGATGATTCTTTCCTTCTTCTATAGCTCAGGAACTCTAAGAACATTTAGAGTGCAAGTAAATTCTCATCACCAAGGGAAACACAAGAAGCTCTTGAACATCTGACCTTTCAGAAGTGGAAGTCAGAGTGTCATAGACTTCCCTGCCCTGATTGGCTTCACCCTGTGTTCCTGAGACCTCAGCCTCCGGAGCTAGGGTGATGGGCATGAGCTACTGGTGCTCTGGTAGGTTCAGAACTGTAATGACATTGACAATACAAGTCAAATTCTTATAGCAAAGTGTTTGGGGAGCATATTAAGCCTTTCAACAATGGACTGTTCAGAACCCTGTAGGACACAAGGTTACAATGCTAGAGTCTGAGAGGCTGGGTATATGTATCTGCTACACTTGAACCTGGAGCTCTAACTCCAATTCTGGTGTACATCAGTGTTCATTTTCCAGAGAATGTTCTCCTAATTAGTAAATAGGAAAAATACTTTGATTAACCCTCACTTTTTTCCAGGTGTCTGTCTCAAACTCAAGCCTGGGCACTGTCCCTGATCCCTTCAGCTCAAAGCTAACACTCTACCATTTTATCCACAGCGCCATATGGGGTCTTTTGGTAGTTCACTGGAGATAAGAGTCTAACAGACTTTCCTTGCCTAGGTTGTCTTTGAACTGTGGTCTTCAGTTCTCAGTCTACTGAGAAGCTAGGGTTCCAGGTGTGAGCCACTGTCATCTGGCCTATTGTTTTTGACACTTGTGGGGCTTTATCTTAGGGCCTGGGTACTGTCTCTGAGCTTCTTTTTTCAAGTCTAGCCACTTGAGCCTCTCCACAGTTTCTGCCTTTTTCTGAGTATGTGGCACTGAGGATTCAAACCCTGTCATTCATGCATGTTGAGCAAGCTCTTTACCACTAAGCCACATTTCTACCCCACCCTTCCAATTTTATCCCTCACCTGCCTATCCTCAAGAAAAGGTTTCTGAATATAAACATTATAAAGAATTCCCAATGGGAAGATGTCCAAAGTTAAGACAAAGCTCATACTTGGGGCAGACTCTAAACATGTGAAGACTGTGACAAATGCTTCCATTTAATTATGTACTGTGTTTCAACACTTAATAAAATATTAATGATAAATGAGTCAATATCCTAAATTATTGTGTTTAATTTTATAATATATGTGCAAAAATGTAAAAAAAATTATGTGTATAATAATACTAAATACAATAATCAATAAATGAATCAAAGAAAAATAAAATACAAAATCAATAATAAAAATCATAATATGAAATGAACATACATATGTAAGTATACATCATATATTACATATGTATAGAAATATTTTTTCTCTTGCAGGACCTTCATTCAGGACATGGGAATTCTAGCCTGAATTTCTTTTCCTCAAGGACAGTGAGCTCTGCCTTCACCCATGCTGCAAAAGAGTTACCTGGATGGTGAGCTCAAATCCTAGCAATGGCAGAAATACTGGGCCCAGTTCCAAGACAGTGACTTAGTTTTTTATTAATGGAAGCAGTTATGTTTTTTCAGTTCCATACTGAACATTTAAAAAAAGCAGTGTAGAATTTTGTACAGCTATTCAGACATCCTTCTCTGAGTGCTTCTCTGAGAATTACATTGTTTCTCTTTTTTTTGTATGTTTTTTATTGTAAACATATTGTATAGAAGGGTTAAGTTTACAGGAGCAAGGTAATGAGTACATTTCTTGTTGAGCATTGTTACCTCCTTCTTTTTTTTCTCCCTACCATCCCTTCCCTCCCATCTCGACAACTACCTCCCCTTAGGTCAGTGACTTAGTTTTCCATTTTTGGTTGGCACAGGCTTTGAACTCATGTAGTGGCAACTCTTCCCTCACATTGCTAAAGATTTACCAAGACCCTGATTTTAAATCCCAGGCTAGGAAAGAAAACTGGCAGAAATTCCAAACCAGGGAGCTTTATTTTTTTTAATTTAGTTAAATGATTAATTAATTAATTACTTTTTTTTTGGCCAAACATGGGGCTTGAAGTCAGGTCGTGCAAACTCTGCCTCAGCTTGGATCTCCCTAGGCTGGGGTGCAGTCTCCAGACCCATAGCTGATCCTGAGATCCTAGGCCCAGAGGGATTTTAGGAAGAAAAAAAAGCTGGAAAGCACAAAAATGGTGAGGTGCAGAGTGCTGAGGTTTTACAATTTTTTTCTTTGCATGTTGACCATCCTAGGTCTGAATGATATGCCTGCAAAGTAGAATTGACCTGTCATTGCTGACGGCTGGTGGGATATCAGTGAAACCATAGGCCAACCTGTCAACATGGCCCTGGATTCAAATCCCAGTCCTGACACCAATGGCAGGAGATCACAAGAGACTCATTCCTATTCATAGGAATACTGATTGAAAGTGTAGTTCATGCACAGGTCTAGTCTAAAATTGGATGCAATAATCATAGAATGCTGATTGATATTAATTAATAGTTTATTAATCATGAAAAGAATAATATTCCTTCAATGGTGATATAATAAATATCTAAGATTTGGTAGGAAAGTTCTAGGTATCATTTAATCATAGATAGACAGCCCTGGCACTCTTTACCAATATATATTTATATATCTTTGCCAATATATATTTATATATCTGCCTATCCATGTATCACTGTTTTGGCCAAACCTGGGGGTCGATCTGGGAACCACCTGACAGCCTCATTGGATAGAGGATGCCATGCTCGAACTCACTCATTCTTGAATTGAGCCTGCTAGGCACTGAGTTCAGATCCTAGCACTGCCAGGCTTGATGGAGAACACATCTAAAATCTAGATGCTTTGTGATAGGATGTAAACAATGTAATAAATGGTATATGTATCATCAGAGTCAATAAAATAAATGGTAAATAAATGAATAAAACAAGAAATAAAATGATTGACCACAGCAAACACAATATGGACTGAACATCTGTACAGAATTACAAATCCTAATTTTAAAATGTATGTGAGATGAACTTTTCCAGATCTAAGGCTTGAATTCAGCCCCCCTACAAGGAGGGAATGGCGGAAGACCCTGAGATACTCGTTTCTGAACCTAGGAGGAGTCATGAAAAGCGATCGATCTCATCCCTGAATGAATAGTTCCTGCATGATGCGAGTAGGAAATGATGGGCAAGACTCATGGAGTATTGATTATTTGTAAAGAAGAGTTGATGAAGCATGACAATTATCACCAGAGTCATGAAATGGAGGCATCCAGAAAGATCCAAGAAACAGTAGTCACACAGAATGGATTCCATTACAGATCACCATCTCTCCTATTCTACACAAATATGTACTTATTTGCATACTACCTTCAGCTTATGAAAGGATGACTATTATGCTCCCCAGTTTCTGCCCGCTGGGGGGCCTCAATCTCAGGTCCTGGGAATGGCCTAGGTCCTTCGTGGCTCACAGGCTGTTGTGCTCATCTGAACCCATTTGCCAATTGGGCCTGCTAGGTCCCGAGTTCAGATCCCAGCCCTGCCAAAAGATTCATCTTGATGTCAAAAGTCAATTGTTGCACCTGTTTTCCTTTCTTGTGCAAGTCTTGGGTCTCAGCTAGGATGGAGAATAAATGGGCCACCTTGTGGCTATGGGAATAAGTTGTTATCCATGTCAGTCCAGGTAGACTTGTCACCATATACTCAAGAAAATACACAATATATCCATGAATAGCATACAAAATAAAGAGAATAACTACACTCAATGCACGATGAAGTCCACACACAGATGTGAATATACATCCCTTGTTTCAATGATGCATGGAGGACTATTGAGGCCTCCCTGGGGCTCGATCTCAGTTCCAGTGAATGACGCAGATCCTTAGTGGCTCACAGTCTGGTGTGATCAGGTGAACCCATTGGGCAGTTGGCCCTCCTAGGCTCTGAGTTCGAATCGCAGCACTGCCAAAATTTCACCCTGATGTGAGATGCCAGTTGTTGCATCTGTTTTCCTAGGCTGTGCAAGTTCTGTGTCTCAGCTAGGATGGAGAATGTACAGGCAAGTCTATACTCATGGTAATAGGTTGTCATCCAGTTCACCAGAGTTATATCTGTCATCCTATACTCAGGAAAATGCACAATACATCAATGAATAAGACACAAAATAAAGAGAATGACTACACTGAACACAAGATGCCGTTCACCAATGTTTAGAAATATAGATCCTCTGTTTAATTATGAATTTATAGCTATATTGGCCCCCACCAGGGCTGGATCTCAGGTCCTGGGAATAGCCTAGCTCCTTAGTGGCTCACAGGCTGGTGTTCTCAACATGTCCCTTTCACTGATTGGGCCTGCTGGAACTTGCGTTCAAATCCCAGCACTGCCAAAATATTCAACCTGATGTGAGAATCCAATTGAACCATCTTTTTTCCTGTCCTGCGAAAGTCCTGGATCTCAGCGCAGATGGAGAATGCTATATAGGCAACTCTATAGACATGGAAATAGGCCTGTCATCTATGTCAACACAGTTATATCTGTCACCATACTCAATAAAATACACAATACATCCATGAATAAGACACAAATTAAGAAGAATAACTACAATGAACTCAAGATGCATACCACTACTGTAGGTAAAGAGAGATCTTATGTTTAAAAAAGGTGGGCTTATTATTTTGTCCAGTGCTGGGCCTTCAAATCAGGCCCTGGACCAGGCCTGACATTCTAGTCTTCAAGGATGGTGAGCTTCAATTCTCCCACAGTGCAACAGAGTTACCCAGACCTGAGTTCAAATCCCAGCACTGACAAAAGATTCATTCTGATGTCAGAAGCCAGTTGTTGCACACGTTTTCCTCTCCTGTGAAAGAAGAGGATGGAGAATGCATAGGCAACCCTATAACCATAGGAACAGGTTGTCGTTCATGTCAGCACAGTTATACCTGTCACCATACTTAGTAAAATAAACAATACCTCCATGAATTAGAGACAAAATAAGGAGAAGTGCACCAAATACAAGATGCTGTCCACACATGTATGTCAATATTGATCCTATGTTTAAATTATGAACTTATGAAATTATGAACTTATAGTGGACCACCCTGGGGATCAAAGTCAGATCCTGGGAATGACCTGGCTCCTTGGTTGCTCACAGGTTGGTGTGTTCACCTTGATTTATTGGCCAATTGGTCCTTCTAGGCCCTGAGTTCAGATCCCAGCAATATTAACAAGTGGATCGTCGAGTAAGAAGCCAAGTGTGAAACTTGTTTTCCTTTTCTCTGAGAATTCTAGGTGTCAAGAATGATGCAGTACATTTCTACCCTAGTGCTCTGTGATAGGATGTCATCAATGTAATAAACGAAATGGGCTTCATATAGTAAAATCAATGGTAAATAAATGAATAAAACAAAAAATACAAGGAATAACCACACCAAACATATATGGACTGAACATCTATAGATAAGTATAAAACCTATCTTTACAATGTATTTAAATAGTATGTTTTCCAGGGATGGGGCTTGAATTCAGGACTAGTGAACAGGCTTGACTTTCTTATCCTCAAGTACCGTGATCTTCCCCTTCATCCACGTTGCTGCAGATTTACCCAGATCCTTAGTTCAAATCCAACACCTGGCAGAATAAATAGCGGGAATTGCAAGACAAGCAGCTAATTTTTTTTTAAACTTTTTCTCAGCACGGGGCTTGAACTCAGGTCATGGTAACTCTGCCTCAGCTTCGATCACCGTAGGCTGGGGTGCAGCCACTGGACTCACAGCTGTTCCTGGGATCCTCGACCACCAGGCCTTGCAGGGAAAACAATGTACAGAAAAACTGTGGCCTTTTTAGGTTTTCTTCCTTTGCACATGACCTTCCTGAGTCTGAATTATACTGTTGCAAAGAGTACTTCACCTTGCATTGCTGAAGGCTGGCAGACTATTGGGGAAGCCATAGGCCCACGTGCCAATATAGGCCCTGACCAACCAATGGCAAGAGATACTAAGAAACAGGTTTTGAACCATAGGAATAACAATGGAATGTTGTCAATGTCACAGAATGAGTTGTTCATGAATAGTGCTCCTATAAAATTAGACAGCATGATTTCAGGAGGCTGATTGATTTTATTTAATATTTATGAAGCATTAAAAGATTATTATTACTTACAGGAACACAATAATTTCAGGACACTGATTTCTTTTAAGAAAGAAAACAATTACATTACTTACATGGACACATAATAAATACCGAAGAATTGGTAGGAATGTAGTCTATATAACTAAATAATGTATAGACATCTCTGACCCTCTATAAAGATATATATTTATTAGCTTACTGCCATCTACATGTCAATATGTTCTTATTTTGTTAACTCCTGGGCTCAATCTCAGGTCCTGGGAACAGTCTGTCAGCTCAATTTGCCCCAGGAGGGCATGCCGACACTCACCCATTCATGAATTTGGCCTTGTAGGCCATGAGTTCAGATGCCAGCATTCCCAAACAATGAATTGTTGAGTAATAAGCTGATGGTAACACATGTTTTCCTTTTCTGTGAATGTCCTTGTTGTCAGGTATGAAGTGGAGTATATATGCACACCTATATCCTTATGTAATCAATGTTCTATGTGCCATAATAGTCAATAAAATAAACGGTCAATACATGAACAAAACAAAAAATAAAATAACTACACTAAAATGCAATATAGTCAACATATGTATGTAAATATAAATCATATATGTAAATTGTACATGAATAGGATGTTTTCTAGGGCTGCGGATCGATATCAGGCCTAAGGAACAGAATTGAATTTCTTGACATCAAGAAACTTCCACTTCCCACACAGTGCAACATAGTTACCAGACCATGAGTTCAAATCCCAGTCCTGGCAGAAAAATAATGGAACCTTTATAGTATGTGTGGCCCAATTCTTAGGTATTTCATTATGTCTCCATTTTATGAATGTGATTGTTTAAATGCTTAATAAAGTATTAACTAAAATTGATTAGTGTCCTATAATATAATTGTGTATAATTTTATCATTGAATCATTCAAGAACTGCCCATTCAATCCTGACATACATAATATTCCATTGGGTATCATATAGATAGGAACAAGTTTCTTAGGATCTCCTGCCATTTGGAGGAGGCAGGATCAGGATTCGAACTGTGGGCTCCAGCTCCCACCACTTCACAGCGAGAATAGGGTACTCACCATTCTGTCCAAGAACATCAGCAAGACCAATGATTAGGCAGGCACCAGTGGCTCTCAGCAGTCCTCCTTGATACTTACAAGGCTGTGAAAGGAGGATCATGGTCAAAGTCACCCAAGCCAAGAAAGTCCTTGAGACCCCTTTCCAACTTCAATGCCAACATATCAAGTGTGGAGGAAAAGCCAGCCTTGAACAAAAGCAGCTCACAGACTGTGTCCAGATCTTGAGTTCAAGGTCCAGGACTGGCAACAAACACACATACAAAACAATCTGTGCAGCCATCCAGCTAAAGCAGGTTACCCTCTTGTCCCCAACTGCATTGGACAGAGTTCCCTGGGAAAAAGGCTAGGGGAGCCGCTGTCATCTTGCTCTGCCCATATTGCCTGCATCACAGGATTCTGGCCACACCCCCATTCTTTCATGTTCCTTTCTGACCAATGGGATACAAGAATGGTGGCCACGCCCACATTCCATGCTGCTGGATAGCACTGGGATTCCCTCTGTTTGTTTACAACACTACCAGAAGTTGAGGAAGGTAGAGGTGGTTGAGTGATCAGCAGGAGACTCTAGGAGAGTTTGGAGTATAGTAGGAAATTGATGCTCCCACCAGTGCCCCTGCTCCCTTCCCCCTTCTTGCGGTGCTGGGTTTCAAACCTCAGGCAATGGCGCACTGCCAGCAGGCATAAGGCCCCAACCAGGTCCCTGCCCCTGGTCCTCTGCTCTGGGCCCATGTGTCCACAATGCCACCTCCATCGCTGCTCTTCCCACCTGGAACAGCTGCCAACAGCTTCTTTGAGCAGCACAGGCGAGTGGCTGCCCCAACACCACCCCCGCCCCTGGTCAGACACTCCACTGGGGGCACCATGACTCCCTGCTTGTTTCCTCTCCCTGGCTCTGAGGAGCCACCTTTCTGTCTTGGGCATTTCTGAGAAAGAGGCTCAATAGAGACTCAGGCTGTGCTGGATCAGGGTCCTCCTATCTGTAACAGGTATGCTCCACCAAGCATGGTCCTCTGTAGTTGGGATGGTAGACATGTAGCGCCATGCTCAGTTATTGGTTTAGATAGACTATCCTAAACTTTTAGTCCATGCCAGCAGATTCTTGACCACAGGTGAAACTCTGGATAGTGATGAAACCATCGGACCTCAGTCTCCTCACAGGACAGTTGTGAGGAAACAAGGGATTTATACAGAGGGATCTGTGGAGCATGGCTAGGCACAGAGGGAGCATCCTTCAGATAAGGTTCTCGACAATTCTGTGAGCATATGACAGGAAGATACCCGGAAAGTGCTCAGGTGAGGTCTGTTATTAATTGTGCAACAGGTGTGGGATTATGAAACAAAACATGGCTTTCATCATTACCCTATCCCCATGAGGAAGGGGATCCTTTACTATGTTGAGTTTTGCAGATGAGGAAACAGATGCACGGAGAAGCTGGGTGACCTACTTATGACCTCAAGGTCACAGGAAGCTCAGCCTGTCTTCTCTACCATGCTCCCTGGGACAATGGGTGCTATTCAGTCCACTTCATGTGGTGGGAATCCACTTCTTCTCAGTTGTGGGTCTTGAACTCTAGGCCTGGGCACTGTTCCCGAGCTCTTCAGCTCAAGGCTAGTGCTCTACCACTTGAGCGCACTTCCGGTTTTCTGGTGGTTGTTTGAAGATAAGAGTCTCACAGACGTTCCTGCCCGGACTGGCTATGAACCCTGATCCTCATATCTCAGCCTCCTGTATAGCTAAGATTAGAGTTCTGAGCCACCGGCACCCAACTTAAGCATAATTCTGATTTTCTTTCTTCGTCTCTCTCATAGTAACTGGCTGAATGTTTTCTGGATGAGGTGGCCCAGTGTCCCTATGTGGCTGGAACCTAAGGTAGCCCTCTCATTCAGGAGGTGGGCTGTGGGTCAGGAGCTGTCTAGCTCAGACTGTTGAAAGAGCTCCATGATGTAAGCCCCTCTGTGCCCTGCCTAGACCATGACGGTTATTCATTTTCCATCCAACCTTCCTGGACTTATTGTATTGTATTGTTTTTTACATCATTTTCTAGCACGTGGCCAAAATTATGATATAGCTATGGAATGAAAATGTAAAGCCATCTTAAGAAAGTCATTTAGGGCTCTGTGAATGTGGCTTCATGGTACAGTGATTGCCTAGCATGCATGAAACCCTGGGTTCAATTCCCCAGTACCACATACGCAAAAAAAACACTAGAAGTGATGCTGTGCCTCAAGTAGTAGAATGCTAGCCTTGAGCAAAAAAAGAAAGACAGAAAGAAAGAAAGAAAGACAGACAGACAGACAGAAAGAAAGAAAGCCAGACAGACATAAAGAAAGACAGACAGACAGACAGAAAGAAAGAAAGAAAGAAAGAAAGAAAGAAAGAAAGAAAGAAAGAAAGAAAGAAAGAAAGGAAGGAAGGAAGGAAGGAAGGAAGGAAGGAAGGAAGGAAGGAAGGAAGGAAGGAAGGAAGGAAGAAAGAAAGAAAGAAAGAAAGAAAGAAAGAAAGAAAGAAAGAAAGAAAGAAGGAAGGAAAGAAAGAAGAAAGAAAGGAAGGAAGAAAGAAAGAAAGTCCTGGGTTTCCCTTATTTGCAATAACTAGTGTATGTCTGAGTCAAGCAGAAAAGATCAGATAAGTTGCTGTTAGGGAAATGAACCCTAAGATATGTATTTACGTGATTTTTTCTTTCATGTGATTGTTTCTAACACATTTATGAAATTATTTCTTTGTTGTTTTGTATGTCCCTCACCCAGAGTATAATCCTTGCTTTCACTGTACTTGATAATGGTATAATTTGTGGAGAGGAAGGGAAAAAACACATCATTTAAATAGGGATACTGGTGGACCCATTGTAACAATGAGATGTACAAGTCGTTATGTCAAAAACGAACTTTACAACTTTTGTGGGGGGGTGGGAAGGAAGATTGGTTCTGGGGGCAGGTGGAGGATGGGAGGGGGTGGGAAGGGGAACCAAAGGAGGAGGATACAATGCTTGATAAAAAAATGTACTCATCTTTCCCATGTAATTGTAACCCCTCTGTACAGTATTTTCAGAATATAAAAAGAAAAAAATTAGTAAATGCAAAATAAAGGATCCATACTTTGAATATATAATTGCTCCTTCCAAACTGACACCTGACAATAGTCCCTAATTCATGTATTTTACTTATAATACTGTGTTGAAAAAAAAGTTTTTGTCATTAGGTCACAGCAATTAATGCCAGGAATGTGCTTAGATGTCAGGTGAAGATTAATTCTGGAAATTCAAAGATTCCAGGATTTTGTGTGGTCACTGCTAATCACAAAGAGAAGGGTAATCTAAGTGACATTTGGAAAACTTTTTGCTCAGTGACCGCAACAAAAAGGCAGAGGCTAATTAACAGTTGTGACACAAGAGAAAAAATAACTCCAGATCGAAGGAATAAATGATAGTAACTAAGGTATACCAAAAATTGTTCTAGAAAACAATTTTGGTTATTGAAGAACTAGTTTTCAACTAGGCTTATTCCTCATTGCCTTTAGCATTCTAAATCTCTTAGGCTGGTTCTTAATCTCTGTTATAAATGTATATCTCTATGCTGTTCTTTCATACTCGATATCCTTTGCTTTCTAAAAATCTGTCTTTCTATATTTCTCTATGAACATTTCCTGATACTAAATACACCTATATAAATGGTAGAGGATGCTAATGGAGGAGTCCATACCTAATGAGTCATTAATGTAACAGAATGGAAAAGGAGGACATACTTATTGCTACCTCAAATTTTCTGAAAAGATGCAATGGCATCATTTGGTTCAAATTTCCATTGTTTGTCTACATAGTGTCATTCAGTGCACATAAATGCAAATATGAGCCAGGTGCTGGTGGTTCACGCCTGTAATACTAGCTATTCAGGATGTTGAGACCAGAGGATTGTGGTTGAAAGCCAGCCTGGTCAGGAAATCCCATGAGACCCTTATCTTCAATTAAACACCAGAAACCCAGAAGTGGTGCTGTAGCAAAACTAGTAGAGCACTCTACTTGACCTGAAGAGCTGAGGGACAGTGCCCAGGATCAGAGTTGAAGCCCCACGAACAACAAATAAAGTGAAATATGACTTGGTTTCCCCCAAGGGAACGACAAGATTAATAATCTTCCTAAGCAGAAAAATAAATTCCAAAATGATTTAATGCACCTACTTTTGCTGAATTATTTACTTTATGGCTTCTTTGTTGGACATATTCTCTACTTTTAAAAATTGTCAAATATTAGCTTTACAAAAAACGTCATCAAATATTAGTTGTTTCAAAAGAGAAGTCTATTCAGTTGATGTCACTTAGCTTTCTTACTATCTTAGTTCAAAGCTAACCCAGGCAAGATAGTGTGTCGAACTCATTTCTAATTAAAAACCAAAAAAGCACAAGTAGAGTTTCGGCTCTAGCAGTTGAGTACTAGCTTTGGGGGCAGGTGGGCAGGAAAGAAAACTGTTCAGGGACAGGGTCCAGCATCTGGGTTCAAGCCCCAGAACCAGCACAAACTAAACAAACAAGCAAACAAAAAACCCAGATATTTCTTTGGGACCCTCCTTAAAGGAGTACTCATTTGACAAGAGGCTCCTTTTGGTGATCATACTCACTGGATCCTGCTTTTTTGGAATCCTTATTGCTCTGGAGAACTCAGGACCAGGCTAAAGAAATTGATAACTGACTCCTGCAAATAGAGATTCATCTCTGGGGTGAAATATCCGTCCGTAAGGCACTTTAAAACCTCCCTGTCTTTGTTTCTTTGCCGTAGAACACATTTAAAACAACGTTATTTCCTTTTTTCTATGATGGCTTTCAAATGGCACATTATTTCTTTTTGTAATACTCTCAACTATAACTTTACAGAAAAGTTTTTTATGAGAAAAGAACATAGTCGAAAAAGTCCAGGACAGAGTTTCCTTCAAGCCTTATGATTCTTTTCTTGTACAGTAAAAAGGAAAGCACAAGTTAACTTGAACTATGTCATTCCTCTATGTTCCATTCCTCTCCTGGGATCAGTTTCCATATCCAGTTTCCTTTACTTCCAGTAACAATCGATGGTGCTTCTTGAGGTATAATGAATGTTTTCTGGCTTCACTGAAATAACACAAGGACACCATTGGACCTGAGGTAACACGTGTTTCAGAGAAAACTTAGTAAAGAGATCATATGAAATTTATATTGCTTATAAATATATTATCCATGAGTATATTGAGTTCAATCTTTGTAAGGTCTCTGTAAATTAAAGTGGATTTTAAATGGAAAGAAGGTTCTTAGATCATTCTTTTTTGTGAGTGTATGTACAGCACATTATTTCCCAAGTGTATTTGAGTTAACAGTAAGGGAAACTATAGCAATAATAGGAGAAAGAGAAATTCTGTGTTAAAGTATATGGGTTCAATACACTATAGAAGACTCTACAAATAAGACAACATTGAAACAATAAAGCCAAGTCCCGTGTGTAGATTTATGGGAGTGATATAGAGAAAGCATTACTCCTAAGTGGAACACGAAGTATGAGGCCACTCTCTTTCTAAATCACGCTTGCTAATCACACAACTATGTAGAAAGTAGAATGGAAGTATAATTCTGGTTCCAATGCAAGTCAGATATAAGAGCATGGACTTCACTGGAAAAAAATCCATCTTGAGAGAATAGGGCTTATACTAGCACTGAACTGCTGGCTAAGATGATATTTCTTTTTCTTTCCTTATATATTTATTGTTGTTGGTGGTGGTCTTGGCACTTGAACTCTGGGCCTGGGCACTGTTCCTCTGCTATTCAGCTCACGGCTAATGCTCTACTTGATCCACAGTGCCACTTCCAGTTTTCTTGTAGTTAATTGAAGAAAAGTGTCTCCGGAACTTTCCTACCCGGGCTGGCTTTGAACCCCCATCCTTAGATCTCACCACCACTCAGCTTATGATCACATTTCTAACAGTATACACTCAGGGTATGTAATGGGTATATTCATCTATCTTTATATGAATTCTTGAGTTACAAACCTGGGCTACAGCATAGACTTACACTCACAAAAATGTTTATAGCTTAAAAGTTGATACTCCTGGAGAAATAAAACCTAAGAATGTAAAGGAGTCTGCATAGTTCAGTTTGCATCCAGCTAGGGTAGAGCAGACTTTGCAACAGTACCTATAATTGAGGAGCCAAAAGCTGGATTGGAAGAATGGCTCAGGTGATGGAATACCAGTCATGAGCAAGATTGATGAATAAGAGATTGAGGCTTTTGCATACATACATACAAACATACACATACACACTGAGGCACTTATATGTGCACACACAAAACACAAATGAAATGACTCATAATATGTAGAAAAGCTTGAAAACAATAGAAAATATGTCCTGAGTAAGACTAAAATCATGTGATAATTTTTAATTTTAGAAAGTCCTCAAGTTACTTTTTTCAAAAATGTTTGAGAATATTACATAGGTAGGGACCAGAGATAGTAAGAGAGTCAAGTAATCATTATTAAAGGTATCGGACACATTGAGGAATGAATCAGAGACCCCGCAGGTGCATCTGAAAATGTTCATATCCTGTGTCAAATGTTAGAAAATGTTTGAAAATAGTACAGGAACAGTCTGAGCAGTGTAGTGGGTAATATCACTGGAGAAATTCAGAATTTCTAATCTGTATCTAGATTAAATAAAACAAGAAACTATGGCAGGGCAATGTAATATAAGCCTAGAATTCTAGCACTCAGACTAAAACAGAAGATTAGAGAGTGGAATTACATAGTGATACCTTCCCTGGACTAGTTAGTATAATTTTGTCTAAATAAAACAAACCAAACAAGAAAGGAATACACTGTTGGAAGGTTGGGATAATTTTGTCATTTTTTGAGAAGTCAGGTTACCTATTGAAATGCAACTCATATATAATCCTCACTTGTGTTTTAAATTCTCTCTCCATTACAGAATACTCTTAGATGCAAAATGACTCATGAATACCTTCCAAAATTTGACAAAGTAAGTAATCATCATTCTGTTGGATTCCAAAGAAATTATGAAGGATTATAAAAGCTTAAGCCGGAGAAATAGCAAAGTTTGTCTAATGTAGGACTTTGTAAATGTTGCTAAATTAGAATTGAGATTTAAAATAAATATTTTGGTTTTGTTTGTAATTTCATATTCTATTGGATACTACAAAATTCTTTTCTTTTTTTGTCATTCGTGTGGCCTGAACTCTGGGGCTGCACACTGTCCCTCAGCTATTCAGCTCAAGGCTAGTGCTCTACCACTTGAGCCACAGCACCACTTGCGGGGTTTTTTCTTATGTGGTGCCGAGGAATCGAACCCAGGGCCTCATGCATGTAAGGCAAGCAGTCTACCACTGAGCCACCTTCCCAGCGCCAAAATTATTTTTAAGTAGAGGGTTTAATTGACAAATTCACAAATGATTCTTGCAGTCTACTTGCCTAGAATATTCTTTCAAGAGAGATATAATTAGAAATTAGTTAATAGATAATTCCAACAATTCATGTATAAAATGATAATGTGAATAATGTAGACAGAGTTGCCAAGAAATGGATGATATTAATTTATAAATTTAGAAAAAGCAATTTTTGAGGCTTTGGTATAACATAGTATGAGGAGAATAATTGTGTGACATCTTCTTTCTTCCACCTATGTAACACAGGAAGCAATTTCCTTAATTATGTGCCTCTGTATACAATGAGAAAAATGCTAGGTTTGGGGTTTGTTTTCATTTTTGTTTTTGTTTTATTGGTTTGTCCTAGTGCTTGAACTCTGGGCCTGAACACTGTCTCTGAGCCTGTTTATGCTCAAGGCTTGTGCCCTATCACTTCAATCTCAGTGCCACTTCTGTCTGGCTTTTGCTGAGAAGTTTATTGGAGATAAACATCTAAGGAACCTTCCTGCCTGGGTGGGCTTTGAACTGTAACATTGCGCTTTTAGCATCCTGAATATCTATGATAGTTAAAAAAGTATAAATATGAATAATATTTGCAAATGTTCTCATCTCAAGAATACCAGTGGGGGAAAATGATGCAACCCAGTTTATTGTGGTATTCTTTCAAGAACATGGAAGGCATCACATTAGCAGAAGTGTAGTATTTTTTCACAATAGAGATAAGCTATTCGTGATGTAAGTTAAGGGAAATTTGAGGTGCACTCTACACCTTGGAAACTGTTGGGCTAGGATGACTTTATGGCATGAATCTTCGGATTAATGGTCATAGAAATAATAGCTTACTCTGATAAACAATTGTTTACTCTTGAAGAATGAATTATTACAGATGCTTCATAGTTTTATCCTTTACCAGAATGTGGCTATTTTTCTGTTTACTTCTCAATCTGTAGCAACCCATTGGAATATGAATCTATTGCAGAATTACATAACATGCAAACAGGTACTGTTTTGAAGCTCTCAGCTAGGAATGCTCAGAATTTGAAAATGAGTAGTTATTAGTCATAGGAATTTTGAAGAACACATATATTCTGTCTTATTAACAACTTATTTACTTTTAAAAGTTATGGGTTTCCATAGACTGAAACTGTTTTCTGTTTTAGTATGAGAAAGTTTAAATTTATTCTTTTTTCAAAATATTGGCAAGTATATTGTGAAAATATTGTCTAGTTAGATAACATTCAAGTTGATGGCCCTCTGATAAAAAAGGGTAATTAATTCATATTTAATGCCAAATAGTATTGATTTTTAAAAGTTACTAAAATAATAATATCTACTATACCAATACAGTGAAATTTTATTTCATGTAGCTTATTTATTTAATTTAATTTTCTTGTCAAAGTTATTTACAGTGGAGTTACAAAAATTGTAAGGTAGTGAATACATAATGTTTCAAACTTGTTATCCCCTTTCTCATTTTTCTCACAGTTTTCCTTCACCACAATACCCCTTACAAGTTGTAATGTACATTTCCATCATATTGTCTTGTGAGCATTTCTATTGCATTGGTTTGCCCTTTGTCCTGTTTCTCGCCATTTTGTTGTTCCTATTCCCTTCCCTAATTAAGGTAAATGTATACCAATACACAGGGTATCAAAATCAAATACAGCAGGGAATAAACCATAGGGAAAAATGCCAAAAGAAAATAGAAATCACATAGTACATTAAAAACAACAACCACAAATAAAAATCTCTGTTTCCATATCTTGGATTTCATTTTGCTTAGCATCAGCATATATGCTCATATATATAGCATAACAAAGGCCCTGGAAAATAATAGTTGCATGGACACGATATCATGAAAACAACATATTAACTGTTTTTGATGGTAAAGGTGGAATTAGGATTCTGTTAAAGGAATTTCAAAAGAGTTTTAAAGTTATGACAGGTAAATTTTAATTGTTCAAACTTTTTAACAAGTTAGCCTATTAAAATTTTTTTTAAATTGCCTGGGAGAATAGGCTTTCATGCAAAGAAATCCATGGAGACTTAGCTCAGAGGGAGCAATGTGGGTGAAGATGGCTCTTTTTCACACTAAACAAACAAACCTCACAAACCTTGCTGTAAATCCTGTAGGTAACCTTGAGAATTGTCCTTACCCAAGAAATATACTCTTACTGTGTGAAACAAGGTTGTAGTGGAATTTAAATTCAAAGTACTTTAAAAAAAGACATTAAAATTGTGATTTGACCTTTACTTACCAAACAGTAATTCTCTGAAAAAGATAATTGGGGTCAAAGTATTTAGGGAGAAAGTGCCCTCCACAATGAAAGAAGGTATTGGGTTTACACATTTCTGTTTATAATACTTTCTACAATGTCTTTGCACATAAAACACTGAAACAGAAAAAAATCTGGATACTTCAAACCAATGATTTCACATTTCTAAGTGGCTCAAAAATATAATATCATTATTAACATGAGACAGTGAAGACTTCTCTTATTACATAAGCCAAAAAGTTTTGGGATCAGAAAAGAAGAGCAAATGGAAAAAGTAAGAAAACAGTGTTCTTAGAAGCCCTAGCTAAGCGTATTGGCTTCAGCAGTGGAGGGAGGCCAAAACTTTTTTAAATAGATTGTCTTAATATTTTTGCTACCTAAAGTGGTTTTACAGAGCCTATTTGGCTCACTTCAATGCACACTAGATCGAATGAAGACATAAAAATAAATTCCACATCCAAATAAAACAGTTTTAAAAGAGAAACCATGAAGACGTAGCAGTGGGGGAGGCCTTATAATCCTCCCACTTCACTAGACTTTAAGCCAAGAAGCTGTGATTAATTGGAAATCAGGTAAGAGCTAAGAGGAGGACATAGAAATAGGACATAGAAGTATTGTCCTTTGTAACAGACACTGTCATCCATGGTATGGGTGATTTAACTCTATTCTTCTCCATACACCTTGTTTTGTTGTTTTTTGTTTTTTGGGGGGTCTGGTCGTGGGCCTGAACTCTGGGCCTGGGCGCTGCCCCTCAGCTCTTCAGCTCAAGGCTAGCACTCTACCACTTGAGCCACAGCGCCACTTCCGGCTTTTTTTCTTATGTGGTGCTGAGGAATAGAACCCAGGGCCTAGAGCATGCAAGGCAAGTACTCTACCACTGAGCTAACTTCCCAGCCCCTACATACATCTTGTTAAGCAAATGCAAGACCAAGAGAAAAATAATCTATTGAAGTAATTTTGCAAAGAATAACTTCACTGTTCCTGATATGGTATCTAAGAGAGTCTTAAGTGAGAATATAAAAGTGGAGTATTCTTCGGTTTCCTCTAAGCATCTTGTTAGCAAACTATCTTTAAGGTTAGAAGTAATTGAACCAAAAATTGGTGGAGTACTTATTTTTGCGGGCACTTTAGACACAAGAAGACTTTCAAGGTAAAAGAACAAAAAAGTATAGCTAAATATTTGTGATCACAGCTTCTTGGATTGGTTTTTTGGAGACAATGTTTTACATGAGAGTTGTTCTCATTATCATAGATGTTGGGTTTTCGTGGCAACCAAATGCAAGAGGGAAGTTTAATGGACTCGCTTGGACAAGTAAACAGCATAATAGAAAAAATGGCAAATAATCTTTAGTGAATTACATTGACCG
The DNA here is from genome assembly GCF_019054845.1 of Dipodomys spectabilis. Taxonomy (NCBI): domain Eukaryota; kingdom Metazoa; phylum Chordata; class Mammalia; order Rodentia; family Heteromyidae; genus Dipodomys; species Dipodomys spectabilis. The sequence goes on along the minus strand of NW_024871193.1, from coordinate 6,542,030 downwards.
ATTACTTTGCCAGAACAAAGAAGGAAAGACATAATTCAAAATCACTTGACTGAAAAGTACGAAAAATAGTAGTAAAGAGAGATGAGAGAAAACATAGAGGACTGTTTTCTCTCCAATGGAGTAATGGGTTTTGATCTTGTTTCTTCCATTCTATATTCACCAGCTATCAAGTGTATCTCAGGACTGGAATATCCAGTTCAGACAAAGAGATCTCCCATTAGAAAATATTTGCTGCAGATGTAGGTGATTTATAACCTTAGACAATCTATTTAAATCTGTTCAAAATTCTCCCCTACCCCAAACTGCCCTCTTTGAACAGTTGGTTTGCTTTTCCCATACTGCCTTTGATTAAATATTTAAAATTTTGAGAGGTCATATTCATACTCTCTAGAGATTGCTGTTTGGTTGTGACATTTGTGTGTTTGGTTTTTGTTGTGTTTTTAACTGAATTTCAAAAGGTTGTGGTAGTGTGTTACAATTAAATATGTCCATGTAATTGTCCAGTGCTCCTGGATCAGAGTCACTCCTATCATTCTCAACCAACTCCTTCTCCAAGATTTATTTCAGATTTACCACTTCCTTTATCACATGTGTACATTGAGTATTCTAGTTGTACTTGCCACTTTTTAATTTTTCATTCATTCTATGTTTTTACTAATATTCTTCTCTGGTTTCAACTTCTTGATAGTCATTCTGTTAAACTGTCTGTTCATACTTTGACAGGTTTATATACATTCCATGGCATTTCAAACCTGCATATACTTGAACTGATATCAGCTTATATTTCCATAATTAATTTATCTGCATTAACAATTTGAAAGACTGGAGACATGAAGGACCTAGACATGATTTTATTCTTATCCATTTGGAAGATTAATCTTTAGTCAACAAGAAAGTTTAAAAATGGCTTAGAATGTTTTGCTAACTAGCAGTTTTTATAAATGGCTTTGTACAAAGGTTTGTGATTATTTTATTTTACATGGGATAATATTTTCTACTACCTATAACTTTTGGGAAAAGAAGAAAACTAAAATTTATTACTGTGGAGGAATATGATAGAAATAGAAGACAGATTTTATGTTTGTCACATCTCTGATGAGTACCCATATTCAAGACTTGAAGTCATATTTCTTAAGGAAAACATCAAACAACATGATAAGGCAAATATTCTTGATCTTTTAAAATCAAAAAGAAAAAAACAAAAAGAAAAAAAATCTGGAAGTTGTGCTGTGGCTCAAGTGGTAGAGTGCTAGCCTTAAGCTGAAGAGCTGAGGGACAGCGCCTAGGCCAAGAGATCAGGCCCCACGCCCGGACGCCCTAAAAACATTATTTTAAAAGGAATATATTTTCAGAAGATTAAATATAGTTTACCATTGATTTGAGAATGACAACCTTTTTATACTACATAACCAAGTTTTACTGAAGTACCAGTGTTTTGAAGCACTAAGGATCTTCTCAATTAATGCTTTTCTGAATTCTATTTGACTTCTAATTCAAGTTTTCCGAGCCTTGGTAGACAAATTATGGATCTTATCCTTCCAGGAACTATTTTTTGGCCTACTTATACTGGACTAAAATCTTTCATTAATCATTAGGAGAGGGGTATTAAAGATATTCTTGTGACATTTGTGATCTTGTTCACTCGTATGGGCTGGTCATCTGTAAATTGAAAGTGTGAATTACAGTAGTTTCTCTCAGATTTTGTGATCTCATCTTTCATTTTAAGTTGCCTTGCATTTCACAATTGCTTACTGCTAAACCCTGTGTAATTGGGGCCCTAAATTATTATAAGAAATGAGAAGTTAAGATGAGTCTTCAATTACTTTCTGTTGGCATGTTGCATGGGCCTAGGTGAGAAGACTTGCCCTTGTTATCTGATGATGCAGATAACTGGGACCTGGGATCGTAGGACGCGTGGGTCCTGTAGAATAATAATACCTTTTGGATATCATATCAGCAAAATTTGGGTATGATCAGAAATATGGAGAAATCCATTCTGGGTCCAGGGAGTTAAAACAATATACAGAGCAGCAGAGTAAAATTCCTTGCAGATTATAGGAAAACAACATTTTTTTTTACCATGTGAATTCAGTAGACTAAGAACACTTAGAAGGTATCACAAGTTTATACCGAAGACATTGCATTGATACTTCTTATATTCTAATATATATTCTAAACCTAATTATTTATATTCCAATCTATTTATTGCAATAAATATCAATTTATTTGTCAAATTATCGATTAATTCTAGTAAGTTTCATTGTGTGAAACATAAAATTAGCACATATAAATACAAAATATATAACTATATGTAATATAAGGAAATGTTTTTCATTGTTCTGTTGTGGTTAGGGTATCAAAGGCAACTCTGTTTTACAGTATTATTCCATTATCTCTACCTCAGAGTTTGGTAGAGTTAGACCTAAAGCTTTACCATTTGTAGATTTACAGCCTAGAGGCAAGAGGAAACACTGTGATTAAAACATTACCAATTTAAGGCCTAATATCAAGGAGAAAAATATGGACTTCTTCTGGATCTATGGAAATATTTGGTGATATAAATTCAGTAGTTTATGTTCCTGCCTGGTTGGATGGTAGACAGGTCAGGACATTAGGTAATCATGCATAAGAACAATTTTTTTCACCTTCTTGGCTTTAGCTATTTTTGAAATGGTAGGTATAATAAACAATTACATTTTGATAAAATACTTTCTAGTCAGAACTGTTTATTTCTCTATGATCCCTTGTAACTAAGATAGTTTTGTTCCAGTAAGATAATCTTTGCTGTCAGGGTAAGATATTCTGTTTGGTCTGTTACTACATGGAAGAAGGGTAAAGGGTCATTAGACATTTGTGCCAGTAAGACCTCATTTGGGAAATTTTAAGCTGCAAAAGTTTAGAAGTAGCTCTTCAGCAAGGCTTACTTTGAATCCATTAGCTCCACAAAGCTAACTCAGTTGATAAATAAGTATTTGAAAAGCCATCTCTTTGAGCCTAGCTATAAAGGCTTCAAAGTATGATCAAATTTAAAATGAAAAAGACTTAAAATAGTCATTGGCAAAAAAATGCAAGTGTGAGCAATCTACCGAACAATATGTTTTTTCCACTATACACAGAACTTCAGAGAAATAAGATCAGTAGCATTGTTAGTAACAATAAGGTTTCCTTGTTACAAATAGACAACCAAGGATATATGCCTGTATAGAGATTGCATCATTAACTACTTAAATATACAGGATACTACATGCTTCGGCAGCACGTATACATAAATTACAATAATATGGAGATTAACATGCCACTTGGACAAGGATGATATGAAAATATGCGAATTTTTCCATATTTTTCATTCTTCAGTTGCTAGAAATTACAAACAGTTATTAAAAAGTTGATTACAAAAATACAAGTGTAACAACATATGTGATTCATATAATTAAAAGTTAGTTTGATATCAGTGTATTAAATCTTCACCTTAGAAAGGTCTTTACATAGCATAACCTTTACAAAACTTTTACATTAGATAACATTTTAATTTTATCCCAAAGAAATAAAATAGTATAAGGACCTTGGAGAAAAAAGAATCTTAAACTGTTTTTATATGGAATGCAATCTGTAAGGACACATTTATTAATGAATTTATATAATATATAACAATGTAGTATTCAAAGTATTATATCGAGGAGAGAATGAAATAGATTATGGACATTTTACAAACAGAATACAGAATATGTTAAAATATACTTTCTTCAGACAAGCACTGGAAATATATTCAGGTTCTGTACTACTCATTTCAACAAATATGGTAAAATTATTTCTGATTTAAAAAATCACAAGCTCTACAGAAATCATTATAGATGTATACAAACAACTCTTGAACATATTTTGACATCAAAGTCAGGCAATTCATTTGGAAGAATACCATGGAATCCATGAATTTTTAAAGTAAGATATTGCTGTTGCTTTGTATTGTGAAAATATTTTGTACAGAGACAAAGGATGGACTCGCATTTTTGAAATTTAAGTAACTTAACCAAATCATTAAGACATAGGAGAACAATTTGTACAGCCTTTCACAACTTCAAAGAGGTAGTCATACATAGTTATCTTTTGGCAGTATCAAATGCAGTTTCTTCCAAGTTGTTCTTCAGACCTGGTTTAAAATAATGGTTCAAAAGAAGGAGATCAAACAAATCTTTGCTGTTTCTATTCCCAGCAGCAAGATGCAAGGAGGTCAAGAGGCCTTTCGTTTAGACATTGGTATCTGCATCATGATGAAGTAAGAAAGAAGCCACACTGGTATTATTCCACGTATAAGCACTGTGCAGGTGTGTCCAGCCATTCACAGTTATTGCATGAATATCTGCCTCGAGCCACCAACTCATGGACAATGTCTCAGTGTCAACTGTAGGTTTCTTGATGAAGAGCGGTATACTCATCGTCATCCCTAGTATTCACACGAGTGGCCTTTTTGGAAAGTTTTCGCCACACTGTAGAAAGTCGATTAATTTCAGCAGGCCAAAGAAGAAATTTGCTTGGATCCTTCTCCATTTTTTTCTTACAAATGATACCATTCCTCACTTTTTCATCTTCTTCCTTGTCTTCATCAGAATTGCCTAACCAGAGACTTTGAGTACCAGTCGGAATGAGGTGTCCATGTATTTCCCCAGTAGTTGACGTTGGTTTAATAATTAAACTTCAGTAGAGAAGCAAAAAGTTTAAAAACTGTTACAAAGTAAAGTAATTAATCAGAATATGTTACTATTCATAATAATCATAAGCTGAATTTATAGTGATAGTCAAATATGTAAGAAATGAGACAATTTGCCATACATTTGCACTTAATAAGTGAGAAAGAATTTTCTAGGTCTTTTAAAATATATCTTAAGTTTAATAAAGAACCTATTCTGTGACATCATATGATAATCAGATAAAGCTGATATTAGAGCAAAGAACAGATTCTACTAAGTTTTTGTATGTTAATGTATATACTTATTTTGGTTGTGGGAAACTGTGGGGATTTCGCTTGAGTTATTGCTCTTGCTAGGCAGGCGTCATATCCGTGGTTAATTTTAGGATAGGGGTTCCCTTTCCACAAGAACATGCACCTGATCTGTCATTTTAGCCTTCCTATCATCAATGGCATCAGAGTTGCAGACCAACTTGTCTAGCTTCCTACCTTGGCTGGCCTGGATTCCGCAGTCCTTCCAATCTTAGCCTGTAGATAGTGTAGTGTGGTAGAAATGATCCAATGCACCCAGCTATAGATTGAGAAGGAGGTCCACTAAACTTTCCGTCTGGTTCTATTCTTAAGCCTCCTCAGTAGTTACGAGTAGAGGTGGGAGCCCCTGGTGCCAAGTAGTAAGAGTATTTTTTAAAGTAACTAGACATATATATGACTTGTGATTACCTCAGGAAAAAAATTCAAAGAATAATTTTTAAATATTCACATTATAAATATTTTAAAAACAAAATATATGTGTCTGAATAATTTACATGTGTAAAAATCATGCAAAATTATATTAACTAGTCCTACAACTCTGAAAAAAGAATTACCCTAAAGAAACAGAAGAAAATATTTAAGTTCAAAATTTGAAATTTAGAAAATTAAATGAAGTGTACTCTAGATGACTTAAGTAACTGTAAACCCTCTGCATATAAATTTTCTTATAAAAATGCATGAACAAAGAAAGCAAAAGTACCCATTGATCAATAGCAACAGCAAAAGCATCAGTAGTTCTTTTTTTGAGCATACAAAAAAAATTGATGGAAGAGATAACAATGTTCCTTCCATAAGAAATGTACTTATTTATGTAACTGTAACCCCTCTGTACATTACCTTTACAATAAAATTAAATTGAAATTAAAAATAAACCAAACAAGGGATCTTCAATCATATTATGACAAATTTCTAATCAGACACTAGATTAAATATTAGACAGCAAGGCAACACATTTAAGGTGTTAAAAGGACATATCTAATACCAACCTTTCTAACAAATATATATACTTCCCCCAAATGTGAGAGATGAGCTAAGTACCTAATGATGGCTCAGGCATATAACCTTAACTACTCAGGAAGGTGAATTGTGAGGATTGTGGCTCAAAGACAGCCTTGGCCTTGTCCCCTCAGAAGCAGATTGTAGGAGAGCTGTCCTTGAGAAGGACGGAGGTCTTCTTGCTATGTCATTGCTGGAAAAAATATAGGATAAGGTGGCCATCAAGCATGGAGGCTATTGGCCAGTGTCTCCACAGAAGCAATTTATGAGATTCAGGAGTCCTCTACAAGATCAGAGGACTTTGACCACTGTCCTAGTAGTTTCAGGAATGGCATAACAATGACCAGAGCAACCTCAAGCCCACATGGAGTCCTTAGCAACAGTCTTTGAAGCTTATGGGCTAGAGTATCAATGCTGGCAAGCTATTATTGGTCCACTTTTTCTCTGACTTCACTGGCCCAGACTCTGATTGGTCCATTTCTTCTATGATGTCACTATGATGGGCTGTGATAGCTCCGTTTTGAGAGGTCATGCAGTCTATATAGGAAGCCACTGTGCTCCAACCTATGTCAGTTAACACCTCTAGGAACTCTTGATTGGTGACACACTGGACTGACTCAAAGCAAAATTCATGATTTTTCTGATTTTTTTGGGGGGCGTATGAGTTGTCGTTGGGTTTTGGTATTTCTTTTTATTTTTTCTGTGTTTCCATTATTTTATTTAGTTAATTTTAGGTAGACTTGCTACCTGCCATCATAGCAGAAGGATGGAAGAATACAAAGAATCATCCTCCATATCCTTGAATGAAGAGATCATCAATCAATACCAGATGAAAGAGCTCATTGACCATGGTACCAATGGACAAGTGAAGCTGGCTATCCACACCTCACCCACATGGAAGTGGCAATTAAAATACTCCTGAAGGGATGAAAGGATAAGGTTTGAGGCAGTGACCACTTGTTGCTAGACCACTTCTGTCTAGCAAAGCAACACGTGGTGGTAATCCAAACACCTGGTGGATTGTGTGCCTTTATAAGACCTGCAAATCCTTAGCTCAGGGCTCTCCTTCTAGGCTCCGCTGTACCGAAGTGTAGGAAGAGGCCCAAGCTGTAGCACGTTTAAATAAAACAACTGTAGAGTCTGACTTTCGGTGGTCTTTTTGCGGGGGGGGGGGTTCCTGCAACCATGGCATAACATATTAGTAGGGGCTGGTCTGGGATACCTCCCAAAGACCCCGGAGACCTCTGACTCCAAAGGTAAAACAGCACTGTCATTCTTCATTTGTCTTGTCCTCTCGTTTGTCTGTTTCACTTTCATTTTCCCTTGTGAGGATGGCCCCTCCAATTTGTAAAGGATTGTCAAAGTGGACCCACTTGCACGACAACACTGGAGGAACTGGGAGACGTCCCATATCCTCTTGTGGGGAGGGGATAACCCTGCTGTGTGGAGCTGGGGTTCTTGGAACCCCACCATGTGGAGGGGGGGTCCTTGGAACCCTGCCATCTGGGGCGGGGGTACTTGGAATCCCGCTGTGTGGGGCAGGAGTCCTTGGAACCCTGCTGTGTGAGGCGGGGGGGGGGAGGGGTCCTTGGAACCCCCCCGTGTGAATTGTGGGGTGAGGGTTGGTTTGGTATTGGGCCGGAACTGACTAAGAGAGCCTTCTAACTGAGGCCCAACTCGCCCACTTCCTTCTGCTGTGGGGCATGGGTATGGAAGCCACCATGACAGGAGTCAGTGGACCAATTTGGGAGATCTCCACTTTGTAAGCATTTTTTTTTGTAACTGTCAGGCCTGCATGTGTTTTGTTTGTACTGTTTATTGTTTTTTGGACTGTATGACTGACAGGACTGTAAACCATGGGCAACACTCCATCTAGCCCCCTAGACTTACAAAAAGAAACTAAGAAAGAGGAAAAGAAAGTGTACCCCTGGTTTTTCAGGGAGATAACTTGGAAGAAGAAATGTTTCCTTCCCCATACTCCCCTTCCCAGGTTCCTTTTGCAGAACCTGAGAATGATCAAGAGGAGGAGGGAGCTATAGAACACTTGGCACCTGCCCTTCAAGTTTCTGAGGGGCCAGTCACTCAACCCCGCAGTGGGATCAACCCCTCATCTAATGCAGCTGTTTTTATCCCTACATGCCATAGGTACTGTGGATGTGGATGGTCAACAGCAACCCAATAGTGCCCATTTTCTACCAGTGCTCTATACAATTGGGGCATACAAAACGCCCCCTTTTCTGAGAAACCCCAGGATTTAATTCATTTGCTTGAAACTATTCTCTTTACTCATCAGCCCACTTGGGATGATTGCAGTCAGCTTTTACAAGTTCTTTTTACCACTGAAGAGAGAGACCATAACTGAGAGGCGGCCCACAAACATATCCGTGGCCCCACAGGAGTGCCCATCATGGATCCTGCCCTGATCGCTGCCTATTTTCCTGAGATCCAACCAACATGGGACTACAAGACAGTTGAAGGTAGGGAGCGTCTCCTCATGTACCGCCAGGCTTTGTTGGCAGGTCTCAAGGCGGTGGCTTGCCGACCTACTAATATGGCCAAGGTTTATGATGTAAGACAGGGAGTAAGTGAAAGTCCAGCAACGTATCTTGAGCGGCTCTTGGAAGCTTTTAGTCAATATACTCCATATGATCTTGAGACCCAGAAGTCGGCTCAGATGATTATGTTTGCCTATATAAATCAAGCTGCACCAGACATAAAGTTACAGGCTCTAGACAGCCTTGGTGAAAAGTCTATAATTAGGGATCTAGTAGCCACGGCAGGAAAGGTTTACAATAAGAGAGACAGAGGAGCAAAGACAGGAAAGGAAGGAAAGAGAACGTAAAATGGAGCATGAAAAGAAAAACCAGACCAAGGAAAAGAGGCCAGATTTGTTGGACTCACCACTATCTCATGCTGAGCATACCTGGTTCACAGATGGCAGCAGTTTCATTCGAGATGGAAAAAGGTACACGGGCCCAGCAGTCACCATGGACACTGTGATAGTGTGGGTAGAAGCACTCCACCAGAGAACATCTGCACAAAGAGCAGAGCTAGTGGCACTAACAAAAGCCCTACATATGGGAAAAGGGAAGAGACTAAACATTTACATAGACAGTCGGTATGCTTTTGCCACCGTGCATGTCCATGGAGCCATTTACCAAGAGAGGGGGATGCTGACAGCTGAGGGAAAGACTATTAAAAACAAACAAGAAATTTTAAGCCTCATCCAGGCCTTATGGGAAACAGCAAATATTGCCATTATGCACTTCCCTGGCTATCAAAAGGGAACTGATTCAATAACCAAAGGAAATAACTTGGCTGATCAGGCAGCTAAGGAGGCGGCCCTCCAGCCCAGAGCATAAGTACTGACTCCAGTAGACCCAGGGCCACGAGCTTTGCCTCCTGAGCCTCAGTACTCCCAAGAAGTCTTGGAGTGGATAAAGAAAATTCCCAAGGCCTATAAACCCCCTGGCAGAGACGGAAACAAAGACTGGTGGAAAACTGGTGAGGGAAAACTTACTTTGCCACAAAGATTGGGCAAGGGGATTCTTAAGAGAATCCATCGGGTCTCTCACATGGGAACCTGAAGAATGCAGGACTTGCTCTGACACTCAGAAGTAAAAATTAGGCAAGGGAATCAACTCTTGAGGACATTGTTAAAAATTGTAAAGCCTGTCAGCTCACCAATGCCCCCAATCAGCCGGTTACAAAAGGAGCTCACTTCTATGGAGATAGGCCAGGTGTGTATTGGGAAATAGACTTCACAGAAATTAAAACTGGAAAATTTGGATATAAAAATTTGCTAGTTTTTGTAGAAACCTTTTCAGTATGGGTTGAAGCCTACCCAACAAAGCATGAGACCACAAATGTCGTGGCTATGAAGATCCTGGAATAAATTCTACCCAGGTATGGCTTCCCATCCCCCAATGGGTCAGAAAATGGACTGGCCTTTGTCTCAAAAGTAAGTCAGCGAATAGCTCTGGCATTGGGGATGGATTGGAAATTGCACTGTGCTTATAGACCCCAGAGTTCAGGGCAGCTATGAATCAGAATCTATAAGAGACCTTAACTAAATTGGCCTTGGAGACTGGTGTAGACTGGGTATCGCTCCTTCCTTTTGCCTTGTTTAGAATAAGAAATTCACCCTATCGGCTTGTCCTTAATTGCTTGCTGATTTGGATGATACTGAATTTCTGTGTAAGCTTGACTATTTACAGCTGGTGCATAAGAGTATGTGGCTCCAACTTAGAGCATTATATGATTCTGCTTCTATTCCTATCCCACATTTGTTTAAACCAGGGGACTGGGTGTTTGTTCGAAGGCACAATTTGCGATCTCAGGAAACACGATTGAAGGGACCTTACATGGTGCTACTGGCTATACCCACTGCCCTTAAGGTGAACGGCATTGCTGCTTGGATCCACTGCTCCCATGCCAGACCAGCTGACCCCTTTGCCCTGGATGACCATCAGGAAACATGGGAAGTCTCCAAGCATCCTACCCAACCACTCCGCATACGCCTCAAGAAAAGATAAATGGACTGATTGTTATTGGTATACTCGTTCAAGATCAAGAGCTGTTGAAGTTTAGTTTTGGGCCAGAGCCACAAGATTGTGGCTCAGGACCATAAATCAAGTGCGGGGGGGGAGGAGGGGGGCTGAAAGGCTAAAGTTTGAGACAGTGACCACTTGTTGCTAGTTTCTGTCTAGCAAAGCAACACGTGGTGGTAATCCAAACACTTGGTTGATTGTGTGCCTTTATAAGACCTGCAAATCCTTAGCTCAGGGCTCTCCTCCTAGGCTCCGCTGTGTCAGAGTGTAGGATGAGGCCCAAGCTGCAGCCCATTTAAATAAAAAAGCTGTAGAGTCTGAATCTCGGTGGTCTTCTTGGGGGGCGGGTGGGAGGTCCTGCAACCATGGCATTACAGCGAGAGTCCTCCAGTCATCAGTTAAAGAATGAAGTGGACATTTTTAAGAAGGTATGACACAAACACACCATCAGGTTGTACCAGGTGATGGAGAAGGAAGAGTATATGTATCTCATCAATGGAAGTGGCCAGTAGGGGATACCTTCTGGGGTGGATCTCAAAATCCTGCCGCCTATAAAACGATGAAACCAAGAGGCTCTTCACACAAATTGTAAGTGCTGTTCACTACCCACACCAGAACAGAAAGACACTGAGACCTTAATTCCGACAATATCCTGTTGGATACCAAAGGCAATATCAAAGTCTGTGGTTTTATCTGAGCATCTGGTTCACCCTGGGGCAGTTGCTATCAAATGTATGTGCTGCTGTGCTATTCCACCCTCCTAAATTTTCCTGGAAGAAAGAAATGATGGCCGGGTGCCAGTCGCTCACTCCTGTGATCCTAGCTATTCAAGAGGCTGAGGTCTGAGGATCATGGTTCAAAGCCAGCCCAGAATGGCTCTATCCTCTGACCAGACTCATACTGATACCAAAGACTAATTTGAGGTGGAGATGGCAATGGATAGAGATGGCTAGCATATAGTTACAACTCTTCTCAGAATAAGCTGCTGAATGTGGGCCCAGGAACAGAGCAGTTCCAGACAAAGTGGAGGAGAACCCTAAGAGATATCAAAGATAACTTCACTTGAAAGCCAGAAGGCCCTGTTATTGAGATGGGAGAGATTTGTAGGTGGTGTACTAAAAAAAAGAGTTGTAAGTGGGATCCACGAATTGAGATCAAAACACTGTTTGCCTAGCAAAACCCTCAGTCCAGCCAAGAATACAAGTGCATCAACTGCCATAGATTTCTTCAGGAGGGATTCCAGCCACTGAGCACCTTGTACTGCAGTGTAAACTGAAAGTTGTAGTTATCAAAGCATGTAATTTTTGTGCATACAAAACTACTTTAATTACACTTAAACTACACCCTAGTCATTAAAATTTTTGTTTGATTTATTTTATTCTGTGTTATTTAAGATGCAGTCTCATTATGTAGCCAAGTCTGATCTTAATTTCATAATTCTACTGCTTAGTCTCCCAAGTGTTGTGATTACAGGTGTGTCCCTCTTTGTTGTCCATCATATTTTATCTGCATGTTTCCTTAACTTTATTTTATCCCTTGGCAATACTGCGGTTTTGATTCAGAGGCTGGTGCTGGGCAACCTAGTGCTCTACCACTTGACCTCTGCGCCTGGCCTTACTCTTCATTTTACTTTAGATGAGCTCTTATTGTATTATTTTTTGTATTGTATTTTATGTGCTTGGGTCAGAATCAGACTGTGATTGTAATGTAATTTCCTGCTGAGAAGCTTTTTTGTCCTTTATAAATATAAATATAAAATATATATATATATATATAAATATAATTTTTCTTCTTAATAAAAAGAAGGTACACAGAGGCGTTACATTTATGTAAGTCATTTTAAAATTCAAAACCTTATTTTAGAAGAGTAAAAATGCATATAATCACTAAATTTTATCTCTAGAGAAAATGGCTACTAGATTAAATGTTTTTGGAGGCTAGGTCAGTGTCATTTGGAATTGTTCTCACTTCAGCTCTGGACAAGGCTACATAGCTCCAGGCCTGCATGGCCTAAATAAAAGCAAGTAAAAAGCAAAAAAAAAAAAAAAAGATTTTTTAGGGCACATCTGTGGAAGGTTTGAAATACATTTGAAATACATTTTTATTGACCTTTTGTACATTTCTGTGCTCATGAAAAGTGATATAGCAATTATTGTACAATATGACACATTCTTCTAACATAACATAGCATTACCACATTACCCAGCAATTCCATTGCTCATTGCGTAACCAAAAGAACTGAAAAGAAAAAACTAATAGCTCATATGCCAATAATAACAGCAAAGTTCACAATAGTCAGAAGCTGGAATTACCTGGATTGTCTATCAGATATACAGGTTTACAAAATATGAGGTAAGCATTAATGGATTATGACATCCACAAAAATGCTGCAATTAATATATATCTGTCACGGATGGACATAAAAAATAATCTACTATTTATGTGAAACATTGACTTAACCATTTTATAAGAGAAAATGGAAGATTAAAATTTCTGGGGCAGGTCATTGGGGTGATTATTACTCAATGATTGTGTGTATTCCATCAGTATCAACAAGATAGTTCACAAATAGAGGTAATGGTGTGGATATAATTAATGTCACTGAATTTTATACGTGCCTAGCAAGCATGAGGCCCTGCGTTCATCCCCAGCACATCCAAAAAATGCTAAATCTTCTTTCTGTTACCTACCTTGAGTGGTAGGTGCTTTTCTAATATTTTGATTGTATCCCTCAGAGGATCTCTGGTGGATCTCTGATGTTTAGTCATGCTTTACAGACAATCCATTATTTTAATATTAATTTTAAATTTTAAAGGAAACCTCATATATTAAAATGAGGGCAATGCCTGCAGATCTAATTCAAGAGGCTAAAACAGGAAGACCCTTACACAGTATAGGCTGCATAGAGAGGTTATGTCTAAATTTCCATGGTTGCTGCTGAAACTGGAGGGACAATTATTTGTAAGTAATTGCAAGTGATAGATAACTGAGAGATAAGTTTCTGATCACATTATATTTTGGTCATGTCAGCTTGTATTTAATATTTACATGAATTTTTAAATTTTTCCTTTTTCCCTTACTCTCAGCATGTCATTTTGAAACTTTATGCTTTATATATGTTCTCATTTGCTACATTTAAAAAGAAACATAGTTTTCCTTTGTATCATATTAAACATGGTTTTTGATTTTTTTCTATATTATACAACTACTATTATTTACTTTTGAAAATGTTAGGGAAATGAACACGAAGATATGTATTCAAATGTTTTTTTCATGCGATTGTTTCTAACACATTTATAAGATTATTTCTTTGTTGCTTTGTATGTCCCTCCCCCCCTCAGTATAACTCCTGCTTTCACTGTATTTGATGTCGGTATAATTTGTGGAGGGGCAGGGGAAAAACAAATCGTTTAAATAGGGATATAGGTGGACCCATTGCAACAATGAGATGTACAAGTCGTTATATCGAAAAATGAACTTTACAACTTTGGTGCGGGGAAGGGGGGGTAGCGGGGAGGATTAGGTAGGGGAGTGGGAGAGGATGGGAAGGGATAGGAAGGGGAAACAAAGGAGGAGACTACAATGTTTGATAAGAAATGTACTCATTATCTTGCCCATGTAATTGTAACCACTCTGTACAGTATGTTCACAATAAAAAATAAAAATTAAAAAAAAGAAAAATTTTATATGTAAGGACTGGCCACTGTCTCAGAGATTTTTCTCAGTTCTGCCAATTGAGCCACAGATAAACTTCCAGCTTCATTCTTTTGAAAAGTCTCATGCAAAGCCCAGCACATCTAAGGAGGCTGAAATCTGATCTTGATTTGAAGCCAGTCTGACCAGTAAAATCTGAGATTCTTATCTCCAATTAATCACCAAAAAGCTGCGGGTAGTAGAACGGTATCTAGCCTTGTGTAAAACAGGGCAAGTTCAAGCCCTAGTATTGTAATTACATTAACAAGTCTCATGGATTTTCTTGCTTGGGTTGGATTTGAACTACAACCCTTAGATTTCAGCCTACTGGGTAGTTAGGATTTAAAGGCATGAGAAATCAACAGCAGACATTTTAATTTTTGTTTTTTTTTGGTAATTTGTGGGGCTTAAATTCTGGGTTAGTTGCTGTCTCTGTGCTCTTCAGCTCAAGGCAAACAGTCTACCACTTGAGCCATAGAACCACTTCCAGTTTTCTGGTGCTTTATTAAAGATAAGAGTTTCACAGAATTTGCTGCCTGGGCTGGCTTGGAATTGTGATCCTCAGATCTCAGCCTCCTGAGTAGCTAGGATTACAGGCATGAGCCACTGGTGTCCAGATTATTTTAATATTTTTAACCAGCTCTTTCTTGCCTTCAACCTCAGTACATTTTATTTTGTCCAGTAGACCTGACCTTTGGGCCACATTGCTGTTCCTTAGTTATTTTGAAGGGGGTAGGGGTTGAACACTCGGCATGGGTGTTGTCTTTGTGGTCTTCAACTTAAGGCAAATGCTCTAACAGTTGACCTACAGAGCCACTTCAGGTTATCTGGTGGTTAATTGGAGTACAAGAGTCTCATGAACTTTCCTGACAAGGCTGGATTTGAACCATGGTCTTCATATCTCAACCTCCTGAGATTACAGTGTAGAGCCAGCAGTGCCCTTCTGTTTCTTAGCTTTTTGACTGAAGGACAATGTTTTACAAATTCAACCACAGCTTCACTTCTAGCTTTTTTTGTTTATTTGACATAAGTTTCTAATGTACTTTTCTGGGTATTCTGGCTTCAAACCGTGATCCTCAGATTTCAGCTTCCTGAGGTGCTCTGATTACACACATGAACCACAAACCCATTGGTCATTTAAAAATATTAATATGTTTTTTTCCACTTTATCTTGTTAAAATTTTCCTTGTTTTTTTTTTTTTTTTTTTTTACTTTTGTATATGTTTTGGTCCTGGGGCTATATATCAGGGCGCGGATGCAATGCCAGAGCTTTTTCTTCAAGAGTAGTGGCTTTGCACATAAGCCAAAGTATAGCTCGTGGCAATATTTGTTTTGTCTTTGTGCTTGAACTAAAACCCTGGGTGCTGTCCTAGAATGTGACTGCCCAGTTTGCATCTTGGGCCACAGCTCAACTCCAGGTTTTTTTTTAACTCTTGGTAGTTAATAGGAGATGAGTCTTATGCAAAGCCCAGCATGAATCAGTTGGCTGAAATCTGAGGATCACGGTTCAAAGCCAACAAAAGCAGGAAATCCCATGAGACTCTTTGCTCCAATTAATCACTGAAAAAGTCGGAGTGGTAAAGCTCTATCCTTGAAAAAAACAGCATAAATTCAAGCCAAACCTAGCACACAGATGCATACACAGAGAAAGCCTCATGGACTTTCTTGCATGGGGTAGCTTTGAACAATGATTCTCAGATTTCAGCCTATCTTCATCCTCTGTCCTTTGAAAATTTTATGGGTCCTGTGGCTTGACATCTGTCATTGGGGCCTATATCTTAGCTTTTACACTCAAGATTGGTGCTTTACCACCTCAGCCACAGCTCAAGGCTTTGTGTTGTGTAGCTGGGGATAAGAATCTCAAGCATGTTCCTTCCTAGACTGACTTGACTCTGCAATTGTCAGTTGTCAGCCTCTTGTGTAAAAAGGATTACACATATAACCATCAACATTTGGGTCATTTTAAAACATTAATATGTGCTTGCTTCCACCTTTTTTCTTTTTCTTTTTTTCTTTTTTACTTTTCCTTGGAGTGGAAATTGAAGCTCAGATGTTGTCTCAGGGCATACATGGGACCAACCAGAATTTTGGTTTTTGTGGGGAGGTTAATTGGAGAGAAAATAATCATGTATAGCTAAGCCAGATTCAGGAGGTTGAAAATTGAGGAGAGTCCATGACACTCTTTTCTCCAATGAACCACTAAAATCTGAGAGTTGTAGATTATTGAGCAAAATAGTGCAAGTTCAAGCACCAGGACTGCCAAACACACACACACACACACACACACACACACACACACACACACACACACCACACACACCACACACACACACACACACACACACACACACACACACACACATCTTATGAACACCTATACTTGAGCTGAGCTTTAAACAGTATCCTCAAATTTTAGCCTAAGTAGCTAGAATTACAAATATGAGTCCCCAATGAAACTTCTGTTACTTGGTCTTTCTTGTCTTCTTCCACCCTTCTTTTCATTTATTTCATTCTTTTTGTTTGTGTTGGGCCTGGAGCTCGAACTCATGCAAGTATTGGCCTGACTCAGGAAGCTGAAATTTGGCCATCATGGTTTGAAAGCAGCCTGGACAGGAAAATCCATGAAATTCTTATCTCCAATCAATCAACAAAAACCTATCCCCAGTGTGGCCACCACACACAAAACAGTCTCCTGGAATTTCTTGATTGGGTGTGCCTTTACATAAGATCTTATATTTCAGCCTCCTGCATTTCTAGAATTACAGACATGAATCAAGAGTCCTGGGTTCTCTACTTCCAACCATTTAATTTTCTTATTGTGATGCTGAGGCTGGATCTCTGAGCCAGGGCATTGTTTCAATTGGCTTTTCATTCAAGGCTGTTGCTTTACAACTACAACCACAGTTTTATTTCTGGTGTTTTTTGCTGGTTAGTTGCAGACTTATGCACTTCCCTGTCCAGGCTGGCTATGAACAACAACCTTCAGATTTCAGCCTTCTGACTCACTAGGATTACATATATTGACCAAAATTTCATGCATTGCTCATTTTGAAACTTTAACTGGATTTTCTCACAACATTTTTATTCTTTTTCATAATCCTGAGGCTTGAATTCAGGGCTTGAGCACTGTCCCTGAACTTCTGTTACTCAAGGTGAGAACTCTACTACTTGGGCCACAGTGCCACTTTCAGTCTTTGTTATTTATGAGATACTGAGGAAACAAACCCAGGGATTCAATCATGGTAGGCAAGCACTCTGTTACTAAGCCACATTCCCCGCCATTCTTATACCTATTTATTTGTATTTTTATTTCCTTGTGTATGCTGGTCCTGGGTCTAAAAATCAAGTGCAGGCCCAGAAGTTTTTATTCAAGATTAGAACACTAGGACACGAACCACCACATAACTTGTGGCTATTACTTTTTGTTTTCTTTTAAGTAGCTACTTACATTTGAGTCCATGAATTCTACCAGGGCTGGCTTTCAAATGTGATCCTCAGATTTTAATCTCCCAAGTGGCTACCATTAGACGTGTGTGCCACCTATGCTTAGCTCATTTTAATCTCTGAAATTGTCTTTTTCTTATCCTACCTTCTCTACATTTATTTATTTTATACTTTGTGTGTGTGTGTGTTGGTGTATATCAAGGTCTGGATGCTGTCCCAGAAAATATTTTCTCATTTCTGCCATTGGATCCACAGTTCAATCACCAGGTTTTATTTTTCTTCCTTTTGGTGGTTAATTGGACATAAGAGTCTCATGTAAAGCCCAGCAAGACATAGGAGGCTGAAATCTGAGGATTGTAGTTGAAGCCATCCTTGGCAGGAAAGTCCATGAGACTATTTTCATCAACTAAATACCAAGACGTTGGGAGTGGTAGTGCTCCTACATGAATTCAAGCACAAGGTTGGCACACACAGATAAAAAGCCCCATAGACTTTCCTGTTTAGACTGGCTTTTAACTGGTATCTTCAGACTTCAGCCTCCTGAATAGCTAAAATTATAAGCAAGAATCACCAGTCTCAGGCTTAAATCTCAAATGGTAATTTCTTCTCTTCTTTCAGTTTTGTTTTTGGTCGACTTAGGGCTGAATTGGGAATTGTTTCCCAGGTTTTTCATGGAATTTCAGTACTTTACAACTAATATCACACCTTCATTTCCAGCTTTTAAAGGGTACTTAGAGATAAAAATTTCAGTCACTGCCCTGCCCAGGCTGGCTTTGAGCTATGATCCTCAATTTCAACATTCTTAGTAGCTAGAATACACACATAAACCAAAAACCCATGGCTAATTTTGAAATTATAATTTTTGCTTTCTCCCATATTTTATAATTTGTGGTCTTTTTTCTTTCTTTTTGTAAGTGTCTTTTTGAAAGTGAATAACTAGGAATAATCATGCACCAAAACCCATGATCATTTTGAAACTTTATGTTTCTCTTTACCCATCATTTTTAGTTTCTGCTTTTTTGTTTCTGTTTTTGTTTTTGTTTTGAAATGTGTGTCTAGGATTTCAACTTAGGGCTTAGGTGCTGTTCCAAGCTTTCTGTTTAAGACTACCACTCAACCGAATGAACCAAAGCACAGCTTGTAACTTATTTTTGGTGCAAATTAGATACATGAGTCTCATGGACTTTCCTGCCAGGGCTGGTCATGAACCGTGATCCTTAGATTTCATCCTCCTGACTACCTCATATAACATGTGTGAACAACAAATGTTTGACTCATTTCAACTACTCTCACTGACTCTTCCTTCTGTACTTCTGTTCTCCTTTTATTTCTTCTGTGTTTGTCCTGTGGCTTGAACTCAGGGTCTGGGTGCTGTCCCAGAAGCATTTTCCCAGTTTTGCCAGGAGAACTACAGCTCAATTCCTGTTTTTTTTTTCTGTTTTAATGGTTAATTAGAAATGATTATCATGTAGAGCCAGACCTGATTCATGAGGATGCAATCTGAGGATCAAATTTTGTACCAGCATGGGTAGGAAAGTCCATGATATCTCCAATTATAACCACTAAAAAGCTGAGATTAGTAGAGCCTTAAGCAAAACAGTACAAGTTCAAGCAACAGGTCTCACACACAGACATACACACACACACACACACACACACACACACACACACACACACACACACACACACATGTCTTATGAACTTTCCTACTTGGTCTGGCCTTTAAATATTATCCTCAGATTTTAGCTTCCTTTGTAACTAGAATTAGAGTTATTATGAGCCATCAATGATTGGCTGATTGGCTCATTGAAGCCTCGGTTATTGGTTCTTTTCTTCTTCTACCCTTCTTTACATTTATTAATTTCATTGTTTTGGGTGTGCTGCTCCTGGAGCAGGAACTCATGCAATTCCTGGACTGTTTCAGGAGGCTGTGGTCTGACCTTCATGGTTCAAAGCCATGTTGAGCAGGAAAGTCTAAAATCCTTACCTCCAATTAACTTCCAAAAACCTCGGAGTAGTACAGTACTAGCCCCAGGATGGCCCACAAACAACTGTCTTCTGGACTATCCTGCTTGGATTGGCCTTTATACTGGATTCCCATATTTCTGCCTCCTGAGGTTTTAGAATTACAGGCATGAGTCACCAGCACCAGGTTCTCTTCTTATGACTATTTTTGTGATCTTGAGGCTGGATCTCTGCGCCAGGGCACTGTTTCATAGCTTTCTCACTCAAGACTGGTGCTTTACAACTCCAATCACAGCTTCACTTCTGTTTTCTTGTTTGTTTGTTTTGCTGGTGATTTGATGATGAGACGCAATAACCCTTAGATTTTATCTATCTTTGTATCTAGGATTACACACATGAAACAAAAACTCATTCTCATTTTGAAAATTTAGTTGGATTTTCCAACACATATTTTAATTTCTATCTTTTTTATTTCCACATGTATGCTGGGCTTGGGGCTATAAATCAGAGCCTATGTATTGTCCCAGTAATTTTTTTCTCATCTATTTTTTCATTTATTTATTTTTCTTTTTATTGTGGAAATGCCATACAGAGGGTTTACAATTACATGAGCAAGGTAATGAGTACATTTCTTATCAAGTATTGTTGCCTCCCCCTTTGTTTCCCCCTTCCCATCCCTAGCCATCTTCCTACCACACCCCCATCGCCCTGACAACCACCCTCCTGAGCCAATGTTGTAAATTTGTTTTTAAACATAACATCTTGTACATCTCATTGTTGCAATGGGTCCACCTATTTTTTTTGCCCATGATGGGGCCTGAACTCTGGTCCTGGGCACTGTCCTTCAGCTCTTCAACTTGAGGCTAGAGCCCTACCATTTGTGCTACAGTGCCACTTCTGGATTTTTCTGCTTATGTGTTGCTGAGGAATTGAACCCAGGGCATCATGCATGCAAGGCAAGCACTCGACCACTGAGTCAGCTTCCCAGTTCAGTCCCACTATATTTTTAATGCTAGACCTCTAATATGTGAGCCACAGCTCAATTCGGGGCTTTGTTTTTAAACCATATTTGCCTAATTGGAGTTGAGTCCATGGACTCCCCTGCCTTGGCTGGCCTTGAACACTGATCCTCAGATGTGAGACCCTTGAGTAACTACAAGAACAAGTGTAACCTATTTCAGTTTTGCTCATTTTAACCTCTGAAATTGGTTCTCTCTTTTCTTCTTCCACCTTTCTTTTCATTTATTTATTTTATTCTTGTGTATACTGTTCCTGGAGATTGATCTAAAGGTGTTGGTAATGTCCCCGAAATCATTGACTCATTTCTGCCATTGGAGCCACACCTCAAGCTCCAGCTGTTTTCTTTCTTCTTTTGGGGGGATCATTGGACATAGCAGTCTAATGGAAATTACAGAATGATTTAAGGAGCTGAAATCTGAGGATCAAAGTTTGAAGCCAGGCTGCATAGGAAATTCCATGATACTCTTTATCTCCAATTAGCTGGTAGTGATTCCACTAATGAGACTGATAAAACTCCAGCCTAGAGTAAAGTAGAACAAGTTCAACCCCCATGACTAGCACACACAGAAAAATGGCCAATGGAATTTCCTGTTTGGGCTTACCTTTAATTGTTATTTTCTGACTTTATCCTCCTATGTAGTTAATACAACATGTGTAAGCCACCAATGATTGATTAATTTATTTTTTTAATTTTAATTTTAATTTTTGTGAACATACTGTACAGAGTGGTTACAATTACATTGGCAAGATGTCAAGCATTGCAGCCTCCTCCTTTGTTTACCCTTCACATACATTCCTGGCCTCCCCCAGCCACCGCAACCAATCCCCCCTACTCCCTGTACTGAAGTTGTAAAGTTCGTTTTCGACATGACAACTTGTACTTCTCATAGTTGCAACGGGTCCACCTGTATCCTTAAACGACTTGTTTTTCCCCATCTCCTCCACAAATTATACCGACATCAAATATAGTGAAGGAAGGGGTTATACTGTGGGGGAGGGACATACAAAGCAACGAAGAAATAATCTTATAAATGCGTTAGAAACAAATGCATGAAAGAAAAAACATTAAAATACATATCTAAGGGTTCATTTTCATAACATCACATTATCTGACCTTTTCTGCTTGATTCATACATATACTAGATATTGCAAATAAGGGAAATCATGGGACCTATGTTGCTTTGGGCTTGGGTTACTTCACTTAATAAAATTTTTTCCAAGCCTTTCCATTTCCTAACAACTGGAGCAATGTCATTCTTTCTGATGGAGGCATAGAATTCCATTGTGTATATATACCACATTTTCTTGATCCATTCATCCACTGAGGGGCATCTGGGTTGGTTCCATATCTTAGCTATGATAAATAACGCTGGAATAAACATAGTTGTGCTGGTAGCTTTAGTGTGGTCTTGTTTGTAAACATTTGGGTAAATGCCCAAAAGTGGGATTGCTAGGTCATAGGGGAGCTCTATGTGAAGTCTTTTGAGGAACATCCATACTGCTATCCAAAGTGATTGAACAAGTTTACACTCCCACCAACAATGAAGTAAGTTTCCCTTCTGTCCACATCCCCTCCAGCATCTGTTGTAGTTAGAGTTCTTGATTATAGCCATTCTAACTGGGGTGAGGTGGTTTCTCAATGTTGTTTTGATTTGCATTTCTTTTATGGTTAGGGAGGTTGAGCATTTCTTCATGTGTCTATTGGCAATCCTTCTTTCTTCTTCAGAGAAGTTTCTCTTTAAATCTTTAGCCCACTTATTTATTGGGCAGTTGTTTCTTTGAGGATTTGTTGTTGGGGGATTTAATTTTTTGAGTTCCAAGTATATTTTAGATATGAGACCCTTGTCCGTTCTATGGCTAGTGAAGAACTTCTCCCAATCCGTAAGCTTTCTATAATTCTTGCTAGCTATGTCCTTTGCCATGCAGAAGCTCTGCAACTCCTTGCAATCCCATTTGTCCAACCTTTCTTTGATTTGTTGTGTTTCCGGCTCTCTATTCAGAAAATTTCGGCCTGAGCCAAGGAGATCTAGGGTTTCATCTATTCCATCCTGTAATGTTTTCAGAGTGTCTCTTTGACTCCGAGGTCTTTGATCCATTTGGAGTTGATTCTGGTGCAGGGTGATATATAAGGATCTAGCTTTAGTTTTCTACAAGCAGTTAACCTATTTTGCCAGCATCAATTACTGAAGATGCTGTCTTTCTTCCATTCTATTATTTTAGCTCCCTTATCGAAGATTAGTTGGCTATAGGTCTGTAGGTTCATTTCTGGGTTTTCAAATCTATTCCATTGGTCCTGAGGTCTGTTCTTTTGCCAGTACCAAGCTGTTTTGAATACTATGCCTTTATAGTAGAGTTTGAAATTTGGTATTGATATTCCTCCAGCAGTGTTCTTTCAGTTGAGGAGCATTTTTGATATTGGGGGTCTTTTATTGTCCCATATGAATTTTTGGATTTCCTCTTATATTTCCTTGAAGAATGACGTTGGAATTTTGATAGGTATCACATTGAATTTGTAGATAGCCCTGGGAAGTATTGCCATTTTCAGGATTTTAATCTTTCCAGTCCAGGATCATGGGAGGTTTTGCCATTTTCTAAGTTATGTTTTGATTTCCTTTTTCAAGATTTTAAAGTTTTCATAATAGAGTTCCTTCACTTCTTTGGTTAAGTTAATTCCTAGGTATTTTATTTTATGTGGGGCTATTACAAATGGAGTTACTTTCCTAATTTCAGCCACACTTTTCTCATTATTGGCGTACAGAAAAGCCATTGATTTTTGAGGGTTAATTTTATACCCTGCTACTTTGCAAAATTTTGTGATTGATTAATTTAAAAGTCTGTCACTGACTATTTCTTCTCTTCTTCTACACTTCTTTATTTCTTTTGTGCTGTTCCTGAAGCTTGAAGTCGGGGCCTTCGTGTTTGTCTTTTTATATCTTTTATATAACTTGTTTCAGTTTTGTTGTTCTAATGTTTTTTTTGTTTATGTTGCTTTATATATCTTATTTTTATATTTCACAAAAGTAACTTTTAGCTTGGTGCTGGTGGCTCATGCCTGTAATCCTCCTCAGGAGGCTGACATTGAGGATCACAGTTTGAAGCCAGCACAGGCAGAAAAATGTGGGAAATACTTATTACCACTACACTACCAAATATACAAGAAGTGGAGCTATGACTCAAGTAGTAAATTGTTGGCCTTGAGCAAGAGAACTCAGAGCTCTGAGTGCAAGTTCAAACCCCTGGACTGGCACAAAAATAAAACTTTCATTACCTTATATTATATTAGGATTACTGGTGTCAGAATCCAGTCCTAGTTTTAAGGACCAACTTTTGTAGCAGATGCAACTTTTGATTTTTTCCCTAGGAAATTTTATGCTTGTTTTATTCCTTGCCTTGTATTTACATTCCACTAATGGCATTCTTATTTTTTTGTTTGGAGGGACATTTCCATAATTCAGTGACATAAAAAACATGTCTTGAATTTTTCTTTATTTTAAATAGGAGGCTGAGTCTGAATCCAGCAGAGAGCGAATGATGGTTTGATTGCAGAGCTGTTAAATCTACCCCTGGATGTGGAAGGCTACGATTTGCAGTGCTTTGGTAGATGAGTCTTCATGCAGCTTCACAATAAACTTCTATGATGTCACAGTCAACTTTGCCATTACAACAGATAGGTGTCAGCCACTGATCTCACCCTTACATGGACTTTAGATACACAAAGAAGAAAAAAATAATTAGAAGAATTAACTATTAACCACAAGATCACAGCTTGATGAGCTTTCCTGACTGAATTCTGATATTACATGAGCAGGGCAGTTTCATCTACACAAGGCTACTAAGCACTAAGGACCAAGCAATGTTGTAGGCAACTGGAGAAACAGATGTGAATACATCTGCAAGTGGCCTGCTCCATGAACCTTTCATGCTGAAGGAGAAAACCAGAATTACAATGATTATGTCAATATTTCAGGAGGATGGTAATGTGGGGAGACAGCTTCACATTGAGGATGGGAGGAAGGCACATATGATCTAACAGCAGGGGACATCATCCATGCAATTATTGCTTTTCCATGCTGGCTCCAATCTCAATCCCAGATCTCATCCTTCTGAGTAACAAATTATAGGTATGAGGCACCTGCAGTGAGCTCTTTGATATAAATACCTATAACCAATTTTTGCTAAGTTTATTGGAAGTTTCTTGAGAGGAAGGTTCAAAATTAAATATATTATTTGTCTTAAACATTCTTTTCATTATCTTCGAATTATTTGAATATGAGCTGTCTTCCTCACTTTTGGGAAAATTTTTTTCATTGTTCAAATCCTGGGGAGGGAAGGAAAACCACAGTTACTTTGCCAAACTTGGGAAAAAAATAGTCATTTCAACTTACCAGTTTTGCCAAATAGTATGTCATGTCCTTGATGGATTTTTCATCTTCAACAATGTTAGATGAATGAAATTATGAATGGGAGAAAATCAACCACATAGTAACAAGTTTATCACAATTTCAGATATAAGCTGTCCACTTTCTACTGGATAAATCATTTGCCACAAGCATTAAAAAATCTTGAATAAAAACTTGGAGATTCTTCCTCTTCCTATAAAGTTGGATTTTTGTTTTGTATTGTTTTGTTTTTGGTTGGTCATGGGGCTTGATCTTGTGGCCTGGGGGAAGTCCCTCAGCTATTCAGCTCAAGGAAAGCACTCTGCCACTTGAGCCACAGCACTACTTCTATTTTTCTGGTGGTTATTTAGAGATAAGCCTCACAGAGTTTGCTGCTCAGGCTGACTTTGAACTGCAATCCTCAGATGTCAGCCTCCTGAGTAGCTAGAAATACAGACATGAGCCACCACCACCTGGCCAAAGTTGTATTTTATCAGTTTTGTTGGCTTGAATGATTACCAAGGAAAAAATAGAAACTAAAATTGTTAGCTTATGCTAAAATTTGCAATAGTTTTACCATGAATAATAATGAAATATTTAGAATTACATATTTTGAGAGTATATAACTGATTAAATTTTATTGTTTTAAAATAATAAAATATATCTCTTTTTTTATAGACCTTGAAGTCTGAGTTCAGAACTTGTAGTTGTTGGCAGGCACTCTCCTGTGCAAGCCACATCCTTCCGATCATTTTTAATCCATCATCTATTAAATAATTTGAAGCTCACAAGTCATCTTTGCTAAGATTAAGTAAAATAAGCCTAAACTCCTGCCTTTTGAGTAACAGAAGAAATCCTAAAATCTAGATGTATAGACTCAAAAAAATGAAACAACCTAAGAACAATCTTATCAATAAATAGGCAAGTGAATTGATTAGATCATTCCCCAAAACAGATATAGGTGTCTAAGGAATACATGAAAATATTCAACATCTTTAATAATCAAGGAAATGCAAAGCAGAATGCCTATTAATTCTACATATACACCTGAAGAAACGTAAGTCAGCCTTATAGTAGAGCTATATGCACACACATATTTTATAGCAGGATTCAAATAATCCCATTCCAGAATCGGCCTCCACAGGCAGAAAAGTGTGTAAAACTGTTATCTCCAAATAAGAATTAAAAAGATCTGGGCGTAGAGCTGTGGACCATGTGGCAGAGTACCAGCCTTTATGGAAAAAAATCCAATCAAGAGATTAAGGACCCAGGTTCTAACCTTAGGACTGGCAAACACAAACACACACACACACACACACACACACACACACACACACACACACACACACATACACACAATGCTGCCTATATTTTTAGCTAAGTTTCTTAATACCCTAAAATTCATGTACCTATGACAGAGCTTAATATAATGGGAAAGTGATATTTATAATGAAAAACTCTTACTGAAGAACCCAGGTTTTTTTCTTGATTTGTTTCGTTTTTGTGCTCATTGGACTTGAACTCATGGCCTAAGTGCTGTCCCTGAGCGTTTTTGTTCAAGGTTGGTGCTCTACCACTTAGTTACAGTCCCACTTTTCGGGTTTGTGGTAGTTCGTTGGAGATAAAGAGTCTCAAGGACTCTGTCCTCCACACACTGATTTCAAACTGCAATTCTCAGATTTCACATTCCTGAATCTGTAGAATTAGAGGCCTGATCCACCAATGCCAGGCTAGAACCTGAGTATTTTCACCACTGCTCATTTGAAGAGTTCAAATCTTTTTACTCCAGAACACTTACTAAGCACAATTCTCTCTGGATGGCAATCAAGCAGAGGCGCCCATAGTTCACACCTGTAAATCCTAGCTACTGAAAAGTCTGAGATCCCAGGATAATGTTCAAAGCTAGTCCAGACAGGAAAATCTGGGAGAATTTTAGTCCCAATTAACCACAAAAATGCAATATGTTGAGCTGTGGCTCAAGCAGTAGAGCTCTACCTTAATCAAATATCTCAGATTCACTTCAGACCCTGAGTTCAAGGCCCAAGACCAGTGCACATGCGCACACACATGCACAATTTTATAACATAGTTCTTAAACCTAGCATGGTGCCATCTTAATCCCTTAATGTCATGCTTTGCTATGAGAATTGGAAAAGTCTAACCTCTGGCATGGGCTGCAGTCCATGATGGTAAACAGCATCTGGAGAGAGTAATTACTTCAGAGCTAATCAGACTGACCCAGACTGGAAGTACGAGTTAGGTGGTGCAGACACATGACCCCTACTCCCCTATTCACCTAGACCAAAAGCAGGAGTATGGTAACACAGGCACACAACCCCCACTCACTCAGACCTGAAGCAGGAGTGAGGAAACATAGGTACATGGCCCCCACTCACCCAGAAATGAAGCGGGAGTGAGGTGAAAAGGGCATTAGCCCAGACTCATCCAGCCAGGAAGCAGCAGTGAGGTGGTGCAAGCACATGGCTCCTATCCACCCAGACCAGAATCAGCAGTGAGGTGACACAGGCACCATGATCCCTACTCCCCTACTCATGCACACCAGAAGCAGGAGTGTGGTGACACAAGCACACTACCCCCCACTCACCTAGACTGGAAGTAGGAGTGAGGTGACACGGGCACGGGCCCCCAAGCAGCCAGACCAGAAGTGAGAGTGAGGTGGTACAGGCACACGGCACCTACCCACCCAGACCAGAATCAGGAGTGAAGTGACACAGGCATGCAGCCCCAACTTATCCAGCCAGGAAACAGAAGTGAGGTGATGGTCTCATGACATACCATAAGAGCCTAGCATTCTATGGTGGCCCCCTTCTCTCTCGGCCTTTGTGAAGGGTGGCTGGGTTTCATGATGCACTCCAGAGGTCAAGGGGCTGGAGCTAAGGATGCTGCTGCCATCCCCAAACTGGTACTGCACCTGCTGTAGCTATGGTAGCAAACTTAATTAGTTCTAATTCACAGAACATATACTATGAACTATGAGTTTCTTCAGGTACTGTGCGCCACTTGCTAGTCACTTAATATTATAGTTGCCAATGTCTAAGTGCTCACTGACCTGTAAATATGCTGGAATGGAAATCCTACTATCACTGCTGTCTTCTCATTTCTAGGAATGATGATTTTGAAATGGCTCTTCTGGAGAGAAGAAGAGGGGACATAGACCCAACTATTCAATAGTGCCTTTGGGTGACACTTTATTGGCCCAAGAATGAGTCGACACAACTGGTATCCAGGTGTTTTGGGTTAGTCTTTTGGGTCATGCTTTCTGTTTGGCCTTGGAGAGTCTTAAGCTTCTCATTGTAGACACAGAAGATGGGAAAGTAACTGCCAAGGCTTATATATTCAGGAGCCATTTACTTTCTGCCCTTCTGAGATGGCATCTTACTACATAGCCAAAATGGTCTTGAACTTACCAGGCTTCTGCTTAAGCCTCCCAAGTGATGGAATTACAGGCTTACCATACCACACCCAACTTTGTGTCATGGGCCATTTGAAATAGAAAATTCATGACATTTGTGCTGTATCTACTAACAAACCTGTGCAAAGATCAAATAACTTACAACCCAGTTGTTAAGAATATAGACTCAGATTCAACTGAATTTCAAATTCAATTTTGGTTATTTACCTGCTTTTGGTTAAAGAGGAAGACACTTTATCACTGAGCTTTATTCACTTGTACAAAAATGTGGATGGAGCCATGGACAGATGGCTCATGCCTATAATCTTACTCAGGAAGTTGAGATGGAAAGATTATGTTTTAAACCCAGCCCGGGCAGAAAAGTCCCTATGAGATACTTAGGTCCAGTGAATCACTCAAAAACCGGAAGTGGGGGGCTAAGAAGTTGGCTCAGTGGTAGAGTGCTTGCTTTGCAAGCATGAGGCCCTGAGTTCAATTCCTCAGCACCACATAAGCAGAAAAAGCTGGAAGTGGTGCTAAGGCTCAATTGGTAGAGTGCTAGCTATAAGCTGAAGAGCTGAGAGACAGCGCCCAGACCCAGATATCAGGCCCCATGAACAATAACAACAAAAAATCAATACAGAAGTGGGGTTGTGGCTCAAGTGGTAGAGTGCTAGAAAATGGATCAGGGACTGTACCCAGACCCTGAGTTCAAGTACCACAATGAACAAAAAAAAATGTGATTGGATAGTGGTATTTTCCATCTCCTAGGTTTATGATTATTCAATAATCAGAATTTATTGAGCATTTCCTATGGAAAAGAGGTATTTTTCCTCACCAGCAAGTGATTTATGATGCTGCAGAGCATGCAATGGAAACCCTCTACTTCAGTGGAGAATTGAATGTGAATTTTGTGGGGTCCTATTAGAATAGCAGGTCAGGAGCAAAACTGATAAGGATTCAAGCTCTCTGTTAAACCATACTGTAGCCATTTTGATTTTTGTTAAAGGAATAATTGATTTAGACATTGGTGGCTCATGCCTATAATCCTCACAGCTTAGGAGTCTGAGATCTGAGAAGCATGATTTCAGGCCAGCCCAAGCAGGAAAGTCCATGAGACTTGTCTCCAATTAATCAGTGATAAACCCAGAAAAAGAGGTATGGCTTAATAGAGTATTATTCCTAAGGAAAAAGCTCTATTTAAGCTGCCCTAACCCTTCAAGTCCTATGTTGGGACATTACCACCTACAATGCTGCTGGGCCATGCCTTCTCTTTTATGTGTACCTACAGCCAATAGGCTGTTTAGCCCTCGACTTTGGTGGTGGCGTGATTCGTGTATGGAATATACTGCCCGGAAAAAAACAACTATGATATAAGCAATGTTTGACAAGGTGTTAAATCCAAAGTTGTAATGGTAAGGATGTTTTCTGTTTAACTTTATTCTTTAGTTAATTGCTTTTAAAAGTTTGGGCTGGGAAGGTAGCTCAGTGGTAGAGTGCTTGCCTTGCATGCCTGAGGCCCTGGGTTCAATTCCTCAGCACCACATAAGCAAAAAGAAAAAATCCAGAAGTGGTGCTGTGGCTCAAGTGGTAGAGAGCACTAGACTTGAGCTGAAGAGCTGAGGGACAGCACCCAGGCCCAGAGCTCAGGCCCCACAACCGGACCCAAAAAAAGAAAAAATAAAATAAAATAAAAGTTTATCTTCTTATTTGATTTACTCCAGGAAATCAAAAGTTAATATTTGGGACTTTTGGTGAAATTTGAAACTAGGCAAATAAGAGCACCCATTGTCCCCAAATTCATCATTTGAAATTATTAAAATTTTATTCATATGTTTTAGTCGTCAGAAATTTGAGCCAAGCATGGGAGCTCACATTTGTAATGCTATCTGCTGTGTGTTGACTAATGCAGAGAGGACTATGATTTGATGCTAGCCCAGGCAAAACATTCACAATATTGGATCTCAATCAATATCTGAAACCAATGCATTGTGCTTTTTATTTCATCTACTCAGAAAGGGTAAAAAGAAGGATTGTGGTCCATGATGGCCTGGTCATAAACATAAAACCATACCACAAAAATGTCTCAAGCAGAGCTGGGTGCAGGTGACTCATGCCTGTAGTCTTAGCTACTCAGGAGGCTGAGATCTGTAGATCACAGTTCAAAGCCATCCCAGGCAGGAAAGTCCGTGAGACTCATCTCCAATAAACAATTAGAAAACCAGAAGTGGTGCTGTGGCTCAAGCAGTAAAGCATTAGCCTTGAGCTGAAGAGCTCAGGGACAGCACCCAGGCACAGAGTTTAAGACACATGACCAACAAAAACAAAAATGACTAATGCAAAAAAAGCAGGTGTATGGCTGAACTGGTAGAGCACCTACCTAAAGTACATGAGGCCCTGAGTTTAAGTTCTAGGATAAAACCGAGGGAAGGATGTGAACATATGGAAGGAAGAAAAGAAGGAAGGGAGGAATTAGTCTGTATATTGTACTTGTCTAGTTATTTCATTAAGGTAGCTTCTCATTCCTTTTTCTTTTTTTTTCTGTCAGTTGTGGGGCTTGAACTCAGGTCCTGGATCTTGCCCCTGAACTTTTGTGCTCAAAGCTAGTGCTCTACCACTTTGAGTTACATGGTCACTTATGGGTTTCAGTGGTTAAATGAAAATAAGAATCTCATAGATTTTCCTGACCAAGCTGGTGTTGAACCTTGATCCTTAGATCTCAGCCTTCTGACTAACTAGACTTACAGGTATGAGCCACTGGCTCTGGGCACTCACTTGTTTTCTTTCTTTCTATTTTTTATCAGTCATGGGACTTGAACTCTCGGTGCTGTCCCTGAGCTCTTCAACTGAAGTGAAGCACTCCACCAGAGTCCACTTCTAGTTTTCTGATTGCTAATTGGAGATAAGAATCTCATTAGCGATGTTCAGAGGCAGATGGCAAAGGAGAAGCTGGAGGCTAAACAAGCTCCAGCATAGAAAGCAGTTTTAGTGTTCCAAAACACTGTTTAGTGAACAGTCCTAGGCTACAGAATCACCCCAAGTGTGCCATCAGGTACAGAGAGTTTGGCCAGAGAGGGAAAATCCACACAAGGAGGCAAAACTGAGCTCTTGCCGGTAGCCAAGGCTGCAACGGATGTGGCGGCAGTGACAGTGGCCGTAGTGGCCATACCTATAACAGAGAGAAACAGCACCAGACACAGAGGGTGAGCAGATTCTACTCATCACCAGCAAGAACTGACAAAGAGCAGATATCTTCATCCTGCAGATCACACACCAGAGACAACTCAGGAAACAACACTCTGGAATGAGTACAAACCTGACATCCTCACTCCTTCTCAGGGAGCAGAGGAGGGAAAGCCATCCCTCCCCAACCACCAGAGATCTCCATCTTCCATACTGACAAAGGCCCCTCTGAGCAACTAGCTACAACTCAGGCCTTGGAAGAAAAGAAAAGAGTCATTTAGCATGTCACAAGAACCTGACCTAACCTGCCAGGCTCAGCTCCACCCAGGGGAAAATCACCCAGCCCAGACAGAGGAAGATCCGCCTCCCACCTTAGGAGAGACTTTCTTCACTGTGTAAACAGAACCAGAGGCTGCCCCTCCCTACAGCAGCCTAGAAAATCAACTAAAATTCAGTAAACACAAACCCTGAGAATGGATCCAGGCTGGGCTCTTGGAGTGTCTCTGGAGCTAGCCCCTCAGGGAAAAGCTAGTTTGCTGAAAAACCTCAACCCTACCCAGAACCTATCCTCATCACAGCATCTCGAAACTAGAGGAAACAGCCATCTCCCTGTTTTGTGATACTCAAAGCAGATCTCCCTCCCATTGAACTAGCCTGGAAAGAGGATCACAAAATCCTGGGTAAATCACAGCATTTTTCTGCCTGCTCAAACAAACTGACTTAAGAATCCAATCAAGCCACAGGAAAACCAAACACCACAAGCAGACCTGAGACTGCACCAAGAGACTGGTTATGGACACAGTGGAGATAAAGGATCTTCCCATCCCCTCTCCAAAAAATAACTCTTTTTGTACCTTTTTAAAAATTGTTTTCTATTAATCTTTCTTTTCCTCTCATAATTTTTATTTTAGGTGTATGTGTGTGTGTGCTTTTTTTTATATCTTCTGATCTTTTGGTACTTTTTTATTTTCTGTTTTTTACTCTTTCTTTCTTTTTTGAGTGACTTAATTGATATTCTGCTCATCCCCATATATATACCCATCATCAATTATTAGACCTTATACCCCATGGTATATACACTTAATCCAGAAATTTATTACTCAATTCATAAGCTCTTAGGCATAATTCTTTAGTAGCAATATTATATCTTTATACCTATATAATTTCCTGTTTGTCTGTTTGTTTTTTGCTGGGCATGGGGCCTGAACTCTGGGCCTGGGCACTGTCCCTCAGCTCTTCACCTCAAGACTAGTGCTCTACCACTTTGAGCCACAGCGCTACTTCCAGCTTTTTCTGCTTATGTGATGCTGAGGAATCGAACCCAGAGCCTCATGCATGCAAGGCAAGCACTCTACCACTGAGCCACTTTCCCAGCCTTAATTTTTTAATAACTAATTTTAAGCACTTTTATTTTTTAGTTTTTCATGTCTCCTATCCCTCACCTCCTCTGATTCTATCCTTCTCTCAATACCATTTCTTTAAACTTACATAATTTTTAAGTGTTTCACTGTTTAAATTTAAATTTTTATTTCCATTTTTCTTCTTTTCTTTTAAATCATTCTCCTATCATTCTGTCTAATCTATTTCTCTCTCTCTGGGATAAGAACTTGGTTAAATTCACTCTCCTTTTACCTCTCCATAGCCCTCTAATCAGTGGTATTGCTCTGAGGAATTACTGTCAATGTTGCCACAGTGCCTAGTCCAAGGCCTCTCACAAAGGCTCCTAAACCAACCTGGCTGAGCCTCTGTGTGAGTTAACATCATTGAACAACTGCGTTCCATGGTTTGTGAGACATTCGCTTCTGTGATCATATGCACATGAGGGCCCAAGAAGAGAGTTCCCTGGAAGGAATGTCCTAAAATGCAAAACATCTACTAGGGCAATGGAAACCCATGGTTGGGCATGCTTAATTTTTTAACCTGTGCACTGAACTAACAGGAACACATTAAGACACACTAAGAAACCCTGATGTAAAGGATCAGAAGGGCTGAGGGGAAGGGAGCCGCATGCTCAGGAATATAAATGGAGCTTACAAACCATTGCAGGCTCTGACTTTCTATGTTGAAGTTAAGATTAACAGGCAGCCCAAGTTTCTAAGAACTCATTGTCTAAGCTATATGCCTCTTTCAGAACTTCTTTCCCTCCTCTTGTGTTTTGAGAACAACAGTTAGTACTGTGTTTCTGTCTCCTAGGGGCAATTTTTCTCTTCACACAATGCTTAAAGTAGATAATAGGAAGCTGAAGTTCCCAATACTGAGCACAAAGTAATCATGGGTGTATCCTAACAACCTCCACTGAATGGAAAAATTTGAACAATTTTCCCAAGGCAGGTATTGTCCAGTACAGTAGTTACCACCTATAACCCTTGTTATTAGGATGGTTGTGATCTACTAGAACAATGAACTTGAAACTGGGCCAAGACGAGACAACTTATTGTTCCTAGAAACGGGGGAAGACAACTAGGAGAATGTTTCTCTGGCACAGACATGGATATAATTACAACAAAGTTCTAAATTGTGGCTCATCAGCAGAGACTATCAAGTCATATCTCAATAAAGGTAATAACTAAACATAAAAATTAAAAAAACTATTTGGGTTTCAGTACTAACATCTTTTTAAAGGTGTGTGTGTGGTGTCTCAGATTTTTGTATGGGGCAGCATTGGTTCTTAAAAATCATCCTATTGGCACTATCTTTAGGTTTCCCATTCAAGTCTGGTGGCATTCTAGCTGTACCACTTGAATCACACAATTTCTTGACTTCTGCTGGTTAACGAGATAAACATGTAAGGTATATGTCAACCTTGGTTGGTTTCAAATTATGATCTTCAGATCTCACTCTCTGGAGTAGGTAAGGCTATAGGAGTGAGCCACTATGCTCAGCCCAGTATTTCCAGTAAGTTACTTAATCTTTCTGAATCTCAGCTTCTTCTTGTGTGGAAAGTGAACAAAATTATTTTGTGGATCTTAGAATCTGGTGGGAGTTATGACTGGGAATAGGAAGTATAAGTGTTCGGGATGTGCAGACAGAGCCTGACAATCTCATAAAACTACTGATATTTATATTGAAATGAATTAAAGGAATTGGAAACGATGGATTTTTCTTTTTTTGTTTATCCATTTCTGGGCAGTGAGGGAGCCACAGAAATTCAAGGAGAACGAGGAAACAAATGCAGCAGTGATACACTGTAGATATTATGTTGACAATCAACTATACCACTTGTGGGCAGGGAAAGGAGGGAAAAACAGAGAGAGAGCAAAGAAGTGATGAGATTATGGAACATGAAATGAACTCATTATCTAAATTACAAAATGGTGACCCGCATGTCCACTACATTAACAATAAAAATTTTTAAAAGTCCAGGTTGATGATTCTCTCCTCCAGTTTTAGTTAGAGGCCCTTGAGATACAGGCCCACCTATAGAGTTTTCAAAGGTCAATTGATATGATAATTAATATAGAGCCAAAATCTCTTAACAAATGTTATAAAAAGTATTTCATTCATAGTACTTCTTTCTGTTTGAATGGAGATTCTATATGTTATTAGCAGAGCTATATTTTTTACTTTTTGTTTTCAATATTTGTCAACTGTTGAAATCCTTTTTGAAGCTTTGGGACAGAGGTCTGCTATATCTTGGCACCCTGCCCCTAACTAAAATAGTAATCAACCTTTGAAATTAATTTACTTGTGTATGAGTTCGTTTTATTTTTTTATTCATTTATATATTTATTTGTTTATTTATTTATTTTTGTCGCTGGTGGTGAACTCTGGGCCTGGTCGCTGCCCTCAGCTCTTCAGCTCAAGACTAGTACTGTACCACTCAAGCCACAGTACCACTTCTGGCTTTTTCTGCTTACCTGGTGAGGAGGAATCAAACCCAGGGCCTCATGCATGCAAGGTAATCTGTCTACCACTGATCTACCTTCTCAGCACCTATGAGGGGTATTTTTGTGCACGGGTCTATCAAGGAAATTTATTCAGCAAATGTATTCATTTGCCACTAGACATTAATTATGAATTATCTGATAGTTAAAGGATAAATTGTTAGCATTTTTACTAGGAATTGTTTGTCTTCCCATGCTAAAAACATGGAGGAGGGTATTTTAAACTAAAACTACAAAAGAAATTTAAGATCTTTGTGCTAACAAATGTGTGCAGTTATTACATTAAACAGAAAATTCAAACTTCATGAATACAGAGCTCAAACTTCTTATACTACTTATTTCAAAATGTAAATTAAAGGGAAAATCAGACAGGGGATAAAATTTATATTGTATGTTAATTTTTAAAGAGGAAAATAAGATCCTAGCTGGCAGATTAAAGGCAAAGCAATATCAGAGCCCTATCTGATCAATAAGAAATAAGAAGCTTATTTGAAAAAAAAAAAACTGCAAAGTGCACATCCGGCAAAGGCAAGCAGTCAGAGCCTACCACAAACACAGAAATACCATATATCTCAGAAAAAGGAAACAAGTTCAGACCAGTGCTCATCCTTATCCCTGATTTCAATAATACATATACACCCCCTACACACACACACACACACACACACACAATGAATGTATGCAACAGCTCAACCTACTCACATAGACTCAACATGAATCAAAGATCTTCCTGTAATATATGAAACTTTAAATTTCAAGTCATGTAAATAATTGATAATAGATGCATAAATAATTATTTTCCGAATAGTGCTCTGCTATGAAAATGAGAATTCATGATGATTATAACTACTTAAAACATCTCTGAATCTCAAAAAAAACTAAACAATACACAATCGGAATTTTGGGACTGCATTTCTACCAGCTATTCTGCAAAGGCTTA
This sequence comes from Dipodomys spectabilis, assembly GCF_019054845.1. Lineage (NCBI taxonomy): Eukaryota > Metazoa > Chordata > Mammalia > Rodentia > Heteromyidae > Dipodomys > Dipodomys spectabilis. Next base: position 6,505,569 of record NW_024871193.1, on the reverse strand, counting down.
ATAAGAAGATACTTATGAGATTTTGTGTACCAAAAATTAAATACTAAATTCAATTAATACCTGAGTAAGTGAAGAGAAGATGATCAGAGAGACCTATGCTGCCTCCCGTTCTCAGCCAGCTGTACACTGTGGCATCTTTGCTGCTGCTGGACCTTAGTTGTCTTCTCCAGTGCAGTGGCCACACTGGGGTTGGATTGGGCATGGTAGGGAGATGAGTGTAGGCCACATGGGAGGCCACACTGGGGTTGGGGTTTGGTGCAGTGTGGAGGGGAGAGGAGGCCTTGGCAGAAGCTGGTGAAGCGAGGAAAGAGGCAGGAAGCCAGAGGCTCAGAAAGCAGCGTGCCCAAAGGCTGCCTGATTGTGGAGAGTGTCTGTGAGGAGGGGTTGTTGGGGCGGATCCCATGGGGCCTGGTGGCCTGGTGAGAAGAGGAAGGAGTCTCAAGTACTGCAAAGGAGGACAATGAAAATTAAGATCACAGTGGCTGAACAATTTCAACAACAAAGGTGGGGACATGGAGGTAAACTCTGGGGATGGAGAGGACGGCAGCACTGGGCCAGTGGCGTTCAATCCTTTCTGGACACACATGGAAGTGTGTGAGGACTGGCTCCACCACAGCTTTGGCCTCACTTGACTTGAACGGGCACCCGGAATGGTCACCTCAGCCTCAGCCTGCCCCAGAGAGCCAGACTGGCATAGATGCTGAAGACCAGGCAGTGGCTGGGAGGCTATGCGCAACAGGGTGGAGGAAGCATGGCTGGTGGGTGCAGCTCCAGCCCAGCCAGGTCCAGGGCCACCGGGGAAGTTCGGACTGTAGATCTAGAACAGGCAGTGTGCCCCAGACCAGTGGGACTTCCAGGGACTTGCGTGGTGGCCAACACGTGCATGTTGGGAACTTCATAAGCATGGCCCAGGCATCTCCACGGAAAGGTGCATTCATTCCTGTGCCTCTCCTGTCTTCTGGACTCTCGCTGTCCTCCTGCTTCCTGCTGATGTACCAGGACACAGACCCCTCCAAAGGCCAGCAGAGAGCCGTTGCCAATGTAAATGCAGGAGGGTCGTTTATTATGGCTCGAGCTGGACTCACAAATCTTCCCTGACACAGCAGGTCAGAAATTGTGAGCCCCAATCTCTTGTTCAGCATGGTTTTTTTATTGTGTATGAAGCAGGTGGAAGGATCATTACAACACTGATTTTGTGATAGGTCGGTGGTTCGGAGTAAATCTAGTCTTAAGTTTATTGGTTGGGGAATGATCATTTCCAGTAAGGGCAGGGACTTTCTAACTTAGCAGTTACAGGATAGGTTAAATCATACATAGCAAGCATATTATAAGTTGGGGTAGGTGGGGCCAATCACAGGAATGATGAGGGCGCTATTCCTGGATTATTTCCCGACCTACATTGCTTCCTGATAGAGTTGGGAGATAATCGGTCACGGCAGTCTGAGATTCCTGGACAGATCAGGGCTGTCTGATTTCTTAGTTATTTTTACTGTTACATTTTCTTAGAACATGAACTGACACTCTTTTTCCAGTAGCAGATATTTTCCTTAGAGTTTCTGAAATCACTGCCAACTTATTTGTCCTCTCACTGACACGTCCAACTACAGGAGTCAACTTCTCCACGCTGATGACAGGCCATCTCAGAGGTATTCACAGGGCTGTTTCCTCTCTCCATCTCAGGCCTTTCTACTGAAAGAACATCCTTACTAAAAACTTTTTAGTTGTTTCTAGTGAGGAAGAAAAGTAAGGCCTAGTTGCAGCCATGGAACCAAGAATTGAGGACCATGGCTAGAGCAAAACGCCCTGAGAAAAGATGGATTCATTTTTGTCAAAGACATAAGTCTCTATGGGAACTCTCATTCTAACTGATTTTCTTCCCAGTAATATATTCACAGAATATGTAGACTATGTAATGAATGAACAATGACATATGCATAATATTTGTGAATATGGAGGGAATTAAGAAAAAACTGCAATGGCCAGAAGTAACTGGTTCCTTGAAAGAGAGCTGGTAGGTTCTTTGTTTGGCCTCTAAGCCTTTTAGCACAGTATTTTGTATTGCATTCAAACATATGAAGTTCTTAAAATGTAAAATTAGGACAAATAGTTAAAAATAAGGAAATTTTCCTAATAAAGTATTACAAACTGCATCTTTCAATTCAGAAGTACTTAACTTGAAATTTTTCTCACGTTAAATTGCCTTTTGTTCTACCTAAGAGTTGATATTCGAAAATTCCTAAAGAGAATTTTTTTTTCTTTTCTTCCTTTTTAAGGAACCATAGTGAGGTCCATCTGTTTCTGCTGTGAGCTCTTTCTTCCACTTTCTGCCCAGTTGCTGTCAATACTCATCCCCATACGAGACAAGCACCTCACATCCTGCCTTGATGAAATGACAGGTTTGGTAGAAGATCTACCTGTCGTACAGAAAGGCCCTCGGATTCTGATTCTCAGCTTACCTGCCACAGTTCATATACCTAAAGTTGAAGCAGGCACAGGAAGGAAACATAAGAGGGTAAGTTTCTGCTCCCTTTGGATCTACTCCTAATACTCATCCACTCTAGAACTCTAAGTGCACTGTTTTCAAAGCCCAGTTCCAGACTTCTCTTAATCCTTATTTGTCAAAAATAGATTGATTTCCAGATTCTCTAAATTGAGTTAAAGTTTATGTCATAGATTTGGTTGGGGACGTGTACTCTGTTTCTAGATTAGCACACATCATTTGACATTTGGCCCAAGTAATTTTCCTTAGATTGGACTCACTCATGCACCTGTCGCCACTATGTTCCCATAGAAATTCAGAGAACCCTTTGTCTTATAAAGACAATAGAGGGAAATTTGTTTATTCATGATGTCGTTTCATGATAAGACAATGGTTCCCCATGGCACAGGGCTGCAGGACATATCACAGACCCACTGCTTTCTGAACCTCACCACTGCTCCAACTCTACTTCTACGTGTTTGAGTGTACCCTAATAGACTAAAGTTCTTTCCTGTAGGTTGTTAGGGCACTATGTAATTTGCAAAAACTAGGAAGAAAAATTATAGTTAAATACTCCTACAATGAAATTGTCATTTCTGTCTCCACATGTGTTTCGCAATTACTCAGGGAATATGATTTATTCAACTACTGAGGGTAATTCTTTGACTCGTATACAGTATGTGCTTTATAGATGCAGGATCTATGAATGAAGTTAGGCCCTTTGCTTTTTCTTCTGATGTCTTAATTTTGTCTCTCATGGAAATCTTTATTTTGATACAGTACACATATATATGCATACATACATGCATACATACATACATACATACATAGCAGAGCTAATGATTGAACTCAGTAACTAAACTTAACTCTTGCAATACAATACTCTACCACTTGAACCACTAGCCCTTTTTGTGTTGTTTATTTTTGAGGTATTTTTTGTCTGTCCAGGGGCTTAAACTCTGTGCCTGAATGTCCTTCAGCTCTTCAACTCAAGGCAAGCGCTCTACCACTTGAGCCACAGCGCCGCTTTTGATTTTCTGGTGGATTATTGGAGATAAGAGTTTCACAGCCTTTCTTCCATGGGCTGGATTTGAACCATGATACTCATATCTGAGCTTTCTGAGTAGCTACTTCCAGGTTTGAGCCACCAATGCGCAGTTTATTTTTGAGGTATTATTTCCCCTGCTGTCCTGGGTTGCCATCCTGCTTGTGCTGGCCTGGGTTGCCATCCTGCTTGTGCTTGCCTGGGTTGCTGGAGATACTTCACTTTATCCAGCCATTGTACTTCCACTGTAGCTGGGATAACAAATGTGCACCAACGTGCTCAGCCATTGGAAGTAATTGGGGTCTTATAATCTTTTATGCTAGGACTGGCATCAGACTGAGATCTCATCATCTCTATCTCAAAAGTCCAAATTAAAGGTTGAGCTATGGAACCCAGCTATACTATTCATATTTTTATTTCTTTTCCCTCAAATATTCATAATTTTGAAAGCACCAAGTACAGCAAAAGAAAAATGGAGATATGGGAATCCATTGAGAAAGGTGTGATGATCACAGTGCAAGTCTTGTGAGGAGAATATCTTCTTAGGAACCATGAAAATGACTGCTGGACTCACTCCAGATGGCCGGGGATTTATCTTTTGCATCTACACATAGCGGTTTCTCCTTTTTGTGATCTGAGTTTCAGAAAGACAAGCTAAAGGCTTTTGAGTAATAATCAGCAAAATCACATTACTTGAGTCCAGTGATGCTCTTTGAGCCTGCATGGATTCAGCAGTTGTGAACACATAGGATGCCGTCTACACATCTGAGGGGATTTATCATAGTCCTAAATGAGGCTCCTTAAGCATGGATGCACTTTGCCTCTAACACACTCTGTTTATATGCACTATACTTTGATCCTAAATCAGAATGTCCATGTTTATGCAGATTCCACAAACACATACAACTATTTTGTCCATGTCCTAGCAATGTTTCATTGGAGGCACAGCGGGACACATGGAGTTAGAGAAAGTGGGGAAAGGGAGGGCATTTCTTACCATCCAGGAGTACCTATTGTCTGCATCTTCATCTTCTATGATCTAGCCCTCATAGGGGCTAAACTGCAAACCCAATGGCAGATCAGATTCCTCATTCCATACTCTAAGCCCAGCCTCAGGAATACTGTACTGACGAATTCTCAGCCCAGTGGGCAGACTGAGGACTGAATGGTCATAATGCCCCTTGTCCACCACATTGTCTCTTACAAATATAGGTGGCCCATGAACAGTGTAGCTGTTGATGAAGAAGTTCTGACACTGCTCACAATCTCAGACAAGAGCAGCAAAAATTAGTAAAGAAATATGTACATTCAGGGGCTTGGAAGGTGGCTCAGTGGTAGAGCGCATGCCTTGCATGCCAGAGGCCCTGCGTTCGATTCCTCAGCACCACATAAGAAAAAAGAAAAAAAGCTGGAAGTGGTGCTGTGGCTCAAGTGGTAGAGCGCTAGCCTTGAGCTGAAGAGCTGAGGGACAGTGCCCAGGCCCAGAGTTCAGGCCCCATGACCAGACCCCCAAAAATAAAGAAATATGTACATTCTCAGATTTAACAATCATGAGAAAGAGCACAGAATGCATATCATTGTCACTTAGTTCTTCATGTGAAGTTACTAGAGTAAACTAGTAATTGGGGGCCGAATGACCTGATGAATTATTATAAAAGCACATTTGCCTTCTGTTTGACCAAGCACAGAGGGTTACATACACAGGTAATCATCATCCTGGGGTTTACGGATATCTCCATAAGCATAACTCTTTCTTTCCTGTAGGCTGTATATGCTCATTTTTACCTCCTTTTTCCTACATCCATGTTAAAAATCAATGGTTAGTTAAGTTGGGGTTCAACAATGTTTGTCCCTATTTCTTCAGAAAAGTAAAATCTCTTACTACCAAATTATCATCTATTCTTCTCACATACTCTGGTCCCCCATTAACCTTTGACTCAGAGATACAAAGACTTCACTTTAACATTAACTACAGGTTTCTAATTCAATTTTAAGTTTTGACCATTCCCATTTTTAGGTTTAATTTCTACTTCATTAAATTTCTTATAAAGTGGTCATTGATGAATTTATTCATTCAGAATATTTGTTGAGGTTATGTTAAGTATTGAGCAAAGACCTGGACATACAGGATTGAAAATGTGTGGTCACAGATTTATTAGACACTTTGCGTGTATCTATTATTTTACCTTTTACTTATCGTTTTCAGACAACATGCAGGCTGTACATATTTTTCTTGCCAGTCCTGGGGCTTGAACTCATGGCCTGGGCACTCTCCCTGTGCTTCTTTTGCTCAAGGCTAGCACTCAACAACTTGAGCCACATTGCCACCTCTGGCCTTTTCTGTTCATGTGGTTCTAAGGAATAGAACCAAGGGCTTCATTCATACAAGACACATACGCTACAACAAGCCACATTCCCAGTGCAGTCTGTGCATCTTTATCCATGTTCTTCAGATTAACATTCAGAAGTTCAGGGAGATTGTAAAATGTGTCATGGTGTAAGTGCCTCCATGTGGATAATAACCCAAGTGTGTAACTTCATTGTCAAATTCTTATGTGCTGCTCATTGGAAACCTAATTACTAGTTCCACAGCTTAGTTCAGCCTATGTTTGAACTTTCCAAAGTCCACCTCACATAGTGAGATTACCCTCATCAACCTTGCTAGAATTTCCAAAATTTCCCAAGTTATTTTCTCTTACCCAAGTTTTGTTTGCAGTATTGTCCTTGTGTATTTGCTTCTCCAGGAGTGAACACTGGTTTCTGTGCCTCTTCTAATCCACTTGACTTTGAGAAATTTATAATTCCTGAGAACTTCTTCAAACTAGGTTCCTTACCTAAGGTTGTCTTGGGCATTCCCTTCAATGAAAGTCACATATAGAATTAGAATCTAATTCCTAAGGCTTTCATCTCCTATCAGTTTTCTCTCAAATCCATATAAGTTAGACTGAGGGAGGGAGAGCAATTGAGAATACAAACCGAAGAGCAAACAAGGTCTGTGAATGAAGGAAATGAAGCTTGGAAGAAGACATGTCTAATGGAGACATTTAATGAAAGAGGACACGGGGAAAGTGGAGAATTACAAAACTTGGCTGGAAAAAGATATGACAGAGCAGTGAGAATAGGAAGAAATTATTGGCAGAAATCTATATGGACAATTAAGTACATTCAAATTGCAACTAGGTATAACAGATGACTTTGAAATTAGTTTGACTTTTTTCTATGTAATTTTGCCTGAAAAAGTATGTACCATCTAATAATTGTATAAATTGGTATACATGTCTGTTTTTGATGTGATAAGGTAAAAAAAATGTGATACGGTAAAAAAAGAAAATGTTCATCAGGCAGACTATAGTGACTCGTGATTGTAATCCTAGCTATTCAGTAGGCTGAGATTTGAGGATTAAGGTTGGAAGCCAGCCCAAGCAGTAGTAAGACTCATATCCACTTAACCACCATAAAAGCCAGGAGTGGTATTGTGGTTTAAGTTGTTGAGTGCTAGCCTTGCTAGCACAAAAGGAAGGATCTGGAACAGTGATTAGGTGCTGATTGTAAGTCTCAGGCCCAGCACCAAAAAAATTTCACCAAAGAATCTTGTGAATTATTAAAATACAGCATCAATGGGACTAAGCATTTCTTTCTGCTTTTTTTTTTCCAGTCCACGGCCTGGGCCCTTTCCCTGAGCATCTTTGGCTTGAGGCTAGCACTTTACCACTTGAGCCACAGCGCCATTTTCAGCTTGCTTTTCCTGTTTATGTGGTACTAAGTAATCAAACTGAGGGCTTCATGCAACCATGCAACCATGCAACTATTAAGCTACATTCCAAGGCCCTAATCATTTGTTTTTGAGCTCTGATATAAATTTACTTTCTGTGACATCTCTAGTTGAAATAAATTAGTTGAAATTGAATTTGAAGATGTTAACTTCAGTATTTCTCGAGCCTGTTACTTTTACTTAAATTTCCAAACTGATTAATTATTTCATATATTGATTATAACTTATTGTTTATCCTGAAAATATTGAGGGGGGTTCAGTTGAAACCTCAGACATCTGAAGAAAGATCAGTTATTGTCCAACCACTCAAAAGACTCACATGTAAAGGCTACAGCTAAACAAACAACTATGGAAAGTTCCAGAATCAGCTAAGTAAAGCTCAGAAGAGGGGACCAATCCTCCTCTTCCTCACAGAATTGAGATTTGAAATTAGCCTCAGAAGGATATGTATCTATGTGAAATATTAAGTCACTTTTTTTAGTTGTCACTTCTAAGCCATCAAATTTGAAACTCCTTAGGGCTGGGGGCTGCTTCTTAACAGAAGTGTCCTTTTACAATAGAAGGAATTTTCTGGGTATCGGTAAACTTTCCTTAAAACTTACAAATAGTGTGGATTTATTGGTGCATCTATCAGTTTGGTAAAACAAAATGAAGAGAGGTTGGAACAGAGATTGGAACAATCATTCAGTGAATGGTGTGAAGGTGTATGGCTAAGATAGCTAAGACTTATAATGCTGTGTAAGTATTTATGAACTTGTAAGTGCCTTTAGAGAAAATGTATTGGTAGACTTCACCACCACTAGGTGTTATCTCAGACACAATACATTTTTAGGTTTCAGTTTTCTCATCACATAAGTGATTATAGTTTACTATTTGCCTCATTATGTTGTTGTAGTATTCAAATATATTTGTTCATGGGACATTTAAAATAAAGTCTAAAATATTGTGAAAATAAAATAAGTGGTAGTGATTATTGTGGATATGAATTGAATCTTAGAATGAATATGATAAGAACAGAAGAGATCAGGAAAAGGAAGCAGATGTTCCTAGGGCTTCTTCTCTTACTTGGAACCATGAAGAAAGTTTACTCATCAATAGAATTTGGGAGACATTTATCTTCTGACGCTTACTCTGTTCGGTTCTGAAGGTCACCCAAGAAGGTTTGACTAAAAGTGATGAGAAATCGGAATTTTGGTTACAAAATATCTCCAAACTGTGGATTCTCATTTTTGATAGCAAATCTCAGTCAGAGAGAAAAGACTATTTTAGGAAAATGTTTTCTGAATTATCATTAAGGCTTGTCCTTATATTTTTTCTTAAATTTCTTCAAACCTAGACAAAACCCATCTTTGCTTCACTCTGTGTTCATAAGCTATCTGTTATAATTTAATTGACATTTGGTGACAAGAAACACTAAGCAAATTAGAAACAAGAGGGAAAGATTATTTAGTTAAATAGCATACATCATGGTCAACTTAGTTTCATTTCAGTGATGAAGGATTGTTTAACACACATAAATCTTTAAGCACAATGCAGCACATAAGCAGATCAAGGACAAAATTCACACAGTCATTTCTCTGGATGCAGAAAAAGCCTTTGACAAAAGTAAACATTCTTTTTTTATTTGGTCAGTTGTGGGGCATGATCTGTGGGCCTGGATGCTATCCCTCAGCTCTTCAGCTCAAGGCAAGCATTCAATCATTGAGGCACAGCACTACTTCCAGTTTTCTGGTCATTTATTGGAGGTAAGAGCTTCACGGACTTTCCTGCCTGGGCTGGCTTTGAACTGTGATCCTCAGAGCTCAGTCTACTGAGAAGTCAAGATTACAGGTGTGAGCCACCAATGCCCAACTAAAGTCAGCATTCTTTTATCATAAAAGCCTTGAAGAAACTAGTGATACTGGGTATATATCTCGATAGGATTATGGGTATATGTGAAAAATTAAATCATTTCTGCTAATAGCAGGAATGACACAAATGTCTATTTTTTCACTTTTTTCCCATATTGAATGCAATCAAGCCACAGAAATAAGCAAAGAGAAAGAAATAAATAGGACAAAAGGGAAGAAAACATTTTAATTATGCTTCTTCACAGATAACATGATCCTGTATTTAAAAGATCCTAAAAATTTCCACAGAAAAATTCTAGATCTTATAAATGCTATTGGAAATGTGCCAGAATATATGATCAAAATGTAAAAATCATTAGCTTGTCTGCCAACAATGAACAGTCTGGAAAAGAAATCAGAAAAATCACAATAGTCTCAAAAAATTAGCTTAAGATTGTGCTTAACTAATGAAGTAAAAGACTTCTATAATGAAAAGTATAAAACCTCAAATAGAACTGAAAGCCAACCTGGGCAAGTAAGTTTGTGAGACTCTTATTTCCAATTAAGCACCAGAAAATAGGAAGTGGTGCTGTGGTTCAAGTGGTAGAGTGCTCACCTTGAGTTGAAGAGGTCAGAGAAACACTCAAGGCAACTGTCAGGACTGACAATGATGATGATGATGATGATGATGATGATAATGATAAACTTAAAAATGGGCACTATGGATTGCATTTCATTCTTTCAAAATTATAAGATGAATTCCCAATCCTCAAAATATTATTTGGAGATGGAGCCTTTGGTAGGTAATTAGGGTAAGATGACATCATGGAGGTGAGGCCCCAGATGGATTTAACTTTCACAGAAAAAGAAAAGAAAGATCCTTTCCATCTCAACTGTTCCTCCTTTCCCAGTCATGAACATACCAAGAATTCATGTAGATACACAATGAGATATAGGCCATCTATAAACCTAAAATAGATCCTTCACCAGAACCCAGTCACACTAGCATACTGGTTTGAGCTTTCAAGCTTTCAGAAATATGAGAAATAAATTTTTATTTAATTAACTCACTGTATACTATTTTGTTATGGCAGACTAAGTTGAACACACAATGAGAAAAACACTGGAATTCACCGTTTTTACAAAGAAGATACATAAATCTTTGTATGTGGCTAACAAATGTATGAAAAGATGCTCAATATTACTAAACAGTAGGGAAATGTAAGTAAAATGTCAATGACTCCTTAGGATGCCTAATATAAAAATAAATAAAAGGATGCTGGATGCTGGGCACTGGTGGCTTTCGCCTGTAATCCTAGCTATTCAGGAGGCTGAGGTCTGATCATGGAGCAAAGCCAGCCTAGTCAGGAAAGTCTGTAAAACTCTTATCTCCAATAAACCATCAAAACACCAAAAGTGTCGCTATGGCTAAAGTGGTAGAGCACTAGCTTTCAGCTAAAGAACTGAGGGAAAGCACCCAGGCCCAGAGTTCAAGCCCCATGACCAACAAAATAATGGGACCTTTGTTCGCTTCTAGTAGAGATATAAAATAGTGCAGTTGCCTTGGGAAACAGTATGAAAAGCACTCTAAAAATTAAAAGCATAACTAGCTTATTATCTAGCAATCCAATTCCTGATATACATAGAGACAGGAAGGAAGGAGGAATGGAAAGAAGTAAGGAAACAAGGAATGTAAATAGATCCTAAATAGATATTGGCACATTCAGCATAACTGCAGCATTATTAATACTATTGACAGTTGTAAAGAGGTTGCATAGGAAAACATAGACATTATATATGAGTTCCAAATTACATAACCATATAAAGGAAGAACAGTTAAGGTTCACTTGTCTTTTCCCAGGTTTATCTAATGTGAATAACATAGACAGGGGTAACATTTCCACAGTCTATCATGGATATCATGTCTGGTCTGTTCTTTCTATGTGAACTCTCCAAATGAGGGCATTTGACCACATAACTCCTCTGTGATATATAAGTGCATACCACACTGGAAACCCTTCAAAAGCACAATCTTACTTGGGTCAATTTGACCAACAGAAGAATAATACCAAAATCTTGAACAGAGAATCAAGTAGAAATGGATCAATATCGCCATGACTCCATCTCTCAACTTCATTAGGAAATTGGTTCTATTTTTGACAGTTTCCATTTTTGTTGAGATTGTTCAATGTCTTTCTCTGCGTGGCTATTTCACTAAATGGACTACCTTCCATGGTCTTTCATGAGATTGCAAATGACTGCAAATAAGTCAATAAATATATGTGTTCCAGGTGTTAGATAGAAAATCAATGCATCAAGAAAACATGGAATATAATAATGTATCAAATTGCTGTATGTACTTATCTACGCAATAGAAAGTGATGAGAATCACTTTTTACTTGAATTTTACCCTACTAAACATCTAGCAGAGTCCTACCTCTATCTATATCTCTCTCATCCCTTGGATTTTTGCAACCATCATCTAACAAGCTTCTCTTTTGCCAAGTTTCTAATTTTTACATTGCTATCAGAATTTTTACCAAAACTATTTTTAATAGTGATTTGATAAGTTATCGGAAGAGAGCGAGGTTAAGGGACAGCAGTGGTGATAGAGAGATACTCATCTTCCTAACAACTCCACTTTCATCCTCCAGAAGAGTGAGAAAAATCAGGCTCTTACCATCATCCATACTGATATTTTATTATAACTCATTCAACAGAACAGCAGAATAAGTTAAGAGTGAGTCAATTACAAGTGGCTCATCTCCAGTGATTAATTAAGCACTGAAATAATTTTGGTGTTACTCATCCATAACCAAATGCAGAATTATCTTCTTTTTATTCACCATCCAAAGAAACCCAAAGTGGATCTATGGCTCAAGTGGTAGAGCAATAGCCTTGAGCAAAAATGTTTAAGGGCAGTTCCTAGACTCTGAGTTTAAATTGTAAGATATATGTCCGCACACAAAGAAAATGTGTTCCCAAATATCTGTCCTTCCATGTTCTTTGAATGTTATATGAATGATCTAGGGATAAATGGTGTCCAGACAGATTTTAGGCTCGTGCACATTTTGTAATAAACAAGATCTTCCATTCAAAAACTGAACTGGAAGAAGTGTCATCTGTGTTATGAGGAATGGACCACACATACAGTGGAGACTTTAGGGGAGGAGTGGAGAAATCTTTGCTCTCATGTCCTGGGCTTAACTCAGGACAGTTTTCACATCTATTGTTCCCCAAAGCACTTGGTGATCATCTGACTCCAGTCTCAAAGGGCTGGAACTCTTATTTATGAGAAGAGTTTATAAAATTAACATGAGAAGTCATTGCTTATTATAGAGACACAAGTCAACAACTTTATGCTTTTAATCACTCTGCATGCCTGAAAGTAATAATGCTCATCACTTGTGTCCAAATCCTTTGAATAATATTCAAGTATATATATCCTACTCAAAACAATGAAAGGATAGGAATTCTTGGTTCAGTGAATGCTTAAGAGTAAAGAAAGATTTCCCATTACACCTAGGTTACCTCTGCAATGATGGATTTCTCTTTATAAATTACGGAGATCTGTGACAACAATTCTCCCACATTGGGTTTCTTTTCTGTGTTAATGTTCCAATGCTTGCTGAAGGTTGACATCCAGTTGATAGACTTCCTCTAATGCTTACTTTTACGGAGATTCTGTTGTGTGTCCAAGTCTTTGATACCTGTTGAGATATAACTTTTTGCTGAATGTGTTTCTATATTTGTTGGATTTACAGTTTCTGTCGTGGATTTTCTCAATTTCACTGAGGACTGACTTCAGATTAAATGTCATTGAACATTTGTTCCATTCATTATATTTCGTTTCTCCTATATGTCAGTTCTCTGATCAACAATGAGGTATGCTTCCCAGATGAAAGTCTCTACACACTGGTAATGTTCATCAGGTTTCTCTCCTGTCTGTGTTCTATAAATTAAGGAGAATGTGTTTTCTCCTGTGTGTTTCTGATGCAAACAGAGGGATGAACTTTAAAAAAAAAACACATTTGTTGCATTGATAGAATTTCTCTCATTTGAATGTTCAGTGAAGAACGCTCAGCTGAGCCTTCTGGGTAAAAGGCTGTAAAGTTGCTGCATTCATGAGACTTCTCTCCTGTGTTGGTGCTCTGATGCAAACTGAGTTTTCTTCCAGGAGAAAGACTTTCCAAATTTATTACACTCCTAAAATTTCTCACCTGTGTGAATTCCATTATGCTTACTGAGGTCTGGACTCTGGTTGAAGGATATTTCACACCTGTTACATTCACAAAATTTCTCTGCTGTGTGTCTTCTCTGATGATCAGTAAGTTCTGCTTCCGGGTACAGACTTTCCACACTTAATACATTCAGAAGCTTTCTTTCCTGTGTGTGTGTTTTTGATGGACGTTAAGGTCTGCCTTCTCAGTAAAAGATTTTCCACACAGGACACATTCATAAGGTTTCTCTCCTGTGTTTCTTCTGTTTTTATTAAGTAAATTTTGCCTTATGGGTGAAAGATTTTCCACACTGGACACATTCATATGGTTTCTATCCTGTATGTGTTCTCTGATGTTTGTTAAGGTGTACCTTCCAAGTGAAAGAATTTCCACACGTTACAATCATAAGGTTTCTGTCCAGTTTGTCATCTCTGATGGACAGTAAGTGGTGCCATCTGGGTGACAGACGTTACATATTTTTCATATTCATAAACTTTTTCTCCTGTGTGTTCTCTGATGGAGTGTAATGTGTGCCTTCTGGGTGAGAAACATTCCTAAGGTTTTTCTTATGTGTGTCTTTTCTGATGATCAGTAAAAGTTGCCTTCCAGGTGAAAAAAGTTGCAACCTTGATACATATATAAGATGTCTATCCTGTATTTTTTCTCTGATGATTAGTAACAGCTTCCTTCCAGGTGAAGGATGTTACATACTCGATACATTCATAAGGTGTCTCTACTGTGTGGATTCTCTGATGGATGTGAAGGTCTGTCTTTTGGATGAAAGACTTTACATACCTGATATAATCATAAGGTCTTTCTCCTGTGTGTCTTCTCTGATGATCGGTAAGGACTGCCTTCTTGGTAAAGGATTCTCCACACCTGTTAAAATCATCGGATTTCTCCACTGTGTGTTTTCTCTGATGGACAGTAAGTAGTGCCTTCTGGTGAAAGATTTTTCCACATTTGTTGCATTCATAAGGTTTTTCTCCTATATGTATTATCTGATGCAAAGTGAGGTATGACTTTAGCCAGAAAGACATGCCACATTTATTGTATTCATAAGTTCTCTCTTTTTTTAATTTAATTTTATTTTATTTGTGAACATACTGTACACAGGGGTTAGAATTACATGGGCAGGATAATGCATACATTTCTTATCAAGCATTGCAGCCTCCTCTTTGTTTACCCTTCACATCCCTTCCCAGCATCCTCCCTCCCCCCAATCCCAGTCCTTCTCCTCCCCCCACCAACCGACGTTGTAAAGCTCTTTTTGGACATGACAACTTGTACTTCTCATTCTTGAAACAGGTCCACCTGTATCCTTAAACGAATTGTTTTCCCCCATCTCCTCCAAAAGTTATACAGACATCAAATATAGTGAAAGCAGGGGTTATACTGTGGGGAGAGACATACAAAGCAACAAAGAAATAATCTTATAAATGCGTTAGAAACACATGCATGAAAGAAAAAAAACATTAAAATACATATCTAAGGGTTCATTTTCCTAACATCACATTATCTGACCGTTTCGGCTTGACTCATACATATACTAGATATTGCAAATAAGGGAAATCATGGGACATATGTTTCTTTGGGCCTGGCTTACTTCACTAAATATAATTTTTTCCAAGTTTTTCAATTTCCAAACAAATGAGGCAATGTTATTCTTTCTGATGGAGGCATAGAATTCCATTGTGTATATATACCATATTTTCTTGATCCATTCATCTACTGAGGGGCATCTGGGTTGGTTCCATATCTTAGCTATGGTAAATAATGCTGCAATAAACATAGTTGTGCTTGTAGCTTTAGTGTGGTCTTGTTTGTAAACATTTGGGTAAATGCCCAAAAGTGGGATTGCTGGGTCATAGGGGAGCTCTATGTGAAGTTTTTTGAAGAACCTCTATACTGCTTTCCAAAGTGGTTGAACAAGTTTACATTCCCACTAACAATGAAGTAAGGTTCCCTTCTGTCCACATCCCCTCCAGCATCTGTTGTTGTTAGAGTTCTTGATTTTTGAAATTTTAACTGAAGTGAGGTGGTATCTCAATGTTGTTTTGATTTGCATTTCTTTTATGGCTAGGGATGTTGAACATTTTTTCATGTGTCTATTGCCCATCCTGCTTTCTTCTTCAGAGAAGTTTCTCTTTAAGTCTTTCGCCCACTTATTTATTGGGCAGTTGCTTCGTTGAGGATTTGTTGTTGGGGGATTTAATTTTTTGAGTTCCAAGTATATTTTAGATATGAGACACTTGTCCGTTGTATGGCTAGTAAAGATTTTCTCCCAATCCCTGGGCTTTCTATTGATCTTGCCAGCTATGTCCTTTGCCATGCAGAAGCTCTGCAACTTTATGCAATCACATTTGTCCAACCATTCTTTGATTTGTTGTGTTTCTGGGTCTCTATTCAGAAATTTTCGGCCTGAGCCAAGGAGACCTAGGGTTTCTCCTATTCCATCCTGTAATGTTTTCAGAGTGTCTGCTTTGAATTCGAGGTCTTTAATCCATTTGGAATTGATTCAGGTGCAGGGTGATATATAAGGATCTAGCTTTAGTTTTCTATAAGTAGTTAACCAATTTTGCCAGTACCATTTACTGAAGAGGCTGTCTTTCTTCCATTCTATTGTTTTAGCCTCCTTATCGAAGATTAGATGGCTGTAGGTGTGTAGGTTCATTTCTGGCTTTTCAATTCTATTCCATTGTTCCTGAGGTCTGTTCTTATGCCAATACCAAGCTGTTTTGATTACTATGGCTTTATAGTAGAGTTTGAAATTTGGTATTGATATTCCTCCAGCAGTGTTCTTTCCGTTGAGGAGCGTTTTTCCTATTCGGTGTCTTTTATTGCTCCACATGAATTTTTGGGTTGCCTCTTCTATTTCCTTGAAGAATGAGGTTGGAATTTTGATAGGTATTGTGTTGAATTTGTAGATAGCCTTGGGAAGTATTGACATTTTCACGATGTTAATCTTTCCAATCCAGGAGCATGGGAGGTTTTGCCATTTTTTAAGTTCTGTGTTGATTTCCTTTTCCAAGATTTTAAAGTTTTCATCATAGAGGTCCTTCACTTCTTTAGTTAAGTTAATTCCTAGGTATTTTATGTTTTGTGGGGCTATTACAAATGGAGTTGCTTTCCTAATTTCAGCCACACTTTTCTCATTGTTGGCATACAGAAAAGCCATTGATTTTGGGAGGTTAATTTTATACCCTACTAATTTGCCTAAGTTTTGGATCAGCTTGAGTAATTTGGGCCTGGAGTCTATGGGATTCTTTAAATACAAGATCATGTCGTCTGCAAAGAGGGAGAGATTTATTTCTTCTTTCCCTATTTGGATCCCCTTTATGTCTGCATCTTGTCTTATGGCTGTAGCTAGGCATTCTAATACTAGATTGAAGAGAAGTGGAGAGAGTGGACATCCTTGTCTTGTTCCTGAGTTAAGAGGAAATGGCTTTAGTTTTTCACCATTAAGTATAATGCTGGCTGTAGGTTTGTCATATACAGCCAGCATTATACTTAATGATCCATGGATTCCTAACTTTTCCAAAACCTTCATCATAAAGGGGTGTTGGATCTTGTCGAATGCTTTTTCTGCATCTATTGAGATAACCATGTGGTTCTTATTCTTGCTCCTGTTGATGTGATGAATAATATTAATTGATTTGCATATATTGACCCAGCTTTGCATCACTGAAATGAATCATGTTTGATCTTGGTGTATGATTTTTTGGATCAATTGTTGAAGTTGATTGGCCAAAATTTTGTTGAGAAGTTTTGCATCAATGTTCATCAAAGAAATGGGTCTATAGTTCTTTTTCTTTGATGAGTCCGGGCCTGGTTTTGGGATGAGGGTTTTGATGGTTTCATAGAATGTGTTCAGTAATGAACTTTCTCTATCAATTTCATTGAAGATTTGGAGGAGTATTCGTGTGAGTTCTGCTTTGATGGCCTTGAAGAATTCTGCTGTAAAACCATCTGGTCTTGGACTTTTCTTAGCTGACCAATTAGAAGGAAAAGAAATAAAAAACAAAGTAGAAAGTCTTGAAAGCAGGTTAGACCATGCAGAAGATCAAATCTTGGGGATTGAAGACAGCCTAGATATTATAGAGAAAGAACATACAAGCATCCAAGACAAGTCCAAGAAATATGATAGATCTATCCAACACTTGGAAGACACCATGACAAGGCCTAATCTAAGGATAATGGGTGTAGAGGTGCACCTAGAATCAGAAGGTAACGGTCTAGGAAATTTGTTTAACAGGATCCTAGCAGAGAACTTCCCAAACATGCAAAAAGATAGGCCTATTCAAATACAAGAAGCTTTTAGAACTCCAAATCGACCAGACCAGAATAGGACATCCCACCATCACATTATAATCCACACAGGATCAACTCAGACCATGGAAAAGATCCTTAAAGCTGTCAAGGAGAAATGATTAATCATCTATAAAGCAAAACCAATTAGAATCACCTCAGATTTCTCAGCAGAGACAATGAGAGCAAGAAGAGCCTGGAATGATGTATGCCAAGCTGTAAACACAAACAAATATCAACCAAGAATACTGTAATCAGCTAAACTCTCCTTCATAACTGAAGGCCAAATGAAAACCTTCCATAGCAAAGAAAAATTGAAACAATACATCTCCACCAAACCAGCCTTACAAAAGATTCTTAAGGATGCCCTACACATAGAAAACCAACAAGACCACAATAAAGGCCAAGAAAGTGCACCCAAACTGAGAATACAAGAACCATAGGAAGAACCCAGTTTTTGCAGGCCCCAAGAAGGTGGATAAAATGGCAGGAACTCCCAAATACCTCTCCGTCCTATCTCTTATCATTAACGGACTTAACTCTCCAATTAAGCGGCATAAACTGTCTAGTTGGATTTAAAAACAAGATCCTTCTATCTGCTGCCTTCAGGAGTCACAACTTGCCCGTAAAAACAAACACATTCTCAATGTTAAAGGTTGGAGCAAAATCTACCAAGCACACGGCCCCCCAAAACAGACGGGAGTTGCAATCCTAATATCAGATAAAATAGGCTTCAAATTAAAATTGGCGAGAAGAGATAACGCTACATACTAATTAAGGGATCTCTCCTGCAGGAGGATATTACAATTCTAAATATCTATTCACCAAACAATGCAGCACCCAAATTTATCCAAGAAACACTACTTTCCTTCAAATTCCACATAGATCCAAAGACATTAATAGTTGGGGATTTTAACACACCACTCTCCCCACTAGATAGATCAACTTGGCAAAAACTCAACAGAGAAACTGCAGATCTAAACAGCTGCATAGATCAACTAGATTTAAGAGACATCTACCAAATATTTCACCCAGCAGCATAAGAATTCACGTTTTTCTCAGCAGCACATGACTACTTTTTCTCAAACAATTACTAACTGATTTATATTTTTTTATCATGGAATTTTATTTGATATATTTTTATTGATTAAGTTAAATAATTGGCCAATGGCAATATGAATTATGCATGAACAAAGTTTATTTCACACAAGTATTTTATTCCCAAGACATATTATGGCTCTCTTAAAGAACACTAGATGGCAGTGTGTTATTTACTTATTAATTTTTAGTTATTTTGTTAATGGTTATTAATTATCAGAAGTGGCAGTTTCCTTATGCTCTTTCCAAAATATATTTAAAGCATTTGATTATACTCCCTCTATTTCCTTTTCATTACTCCTTCCTCCAAAGATTTCTGTTTTTCACATAAAATTACATCTTTAAATATGCACATATAATCTAAATTGGAAGATTTAAGGTGAACTGCAACTTAATTCAATATGTACAGTGAATCAACAGGATGAATAAAAACTTTAATATTTTTTCTTATGTTCTGAATTGGGCTATTGTTATTACTATGGTTAGGGTTAGGATACCACACAGAATTAGAATTAGGGTTAGAGAAAAAGAAAATTTAGGTTCAACACATGATGACCCATTGCAACAACGATACTCAACACACTATATTGAAAATGAACTTTACACCATTGGGAAAGAGGAGTGAGAGAGGTGGGAGAGAGAAGTTATAGTGGGAGAACAAAAAAGAAGAGAGTAACAATGTTCAACAAGAAGTGTACTCATTACTTTACACATATAACCATAATCCCTATGTCAGCCTCTTTTACAATAACTAAAATTTCAAAAAATGTAAAATAAAACCTGACAGGAAATAGGAAAACACTTTTAAACTTTAGGTTCAAAATGGAAGTAAAATTTAGACCTACATACTTAGCAAGAGTTGGGATAAATGTGAAATAGAGGCTTGCTATTAACATTTTGATTCAGTTATCTGTAGGTTTAGGATTCAACAAGGTGTTCTTGGTAGAGATGGGGTTTGGATGAGAAAAAGATGTAAGGTATTCTGTAAAACTGCAATATATTTTAAGAAGAATGAATGATATCAAAGTTAGAATGAATGAAAACCAACGTCTGTGTTGCTTTTAACATTCAGATATGATTTGGTTTAAATTGTGAATTGCTGTTTTAGTTCTTGTTAGGGTTAGCGAAGGATAGCATCAGGGTAAAATTTAGTTTTTCACTAAGAAGCAGAAGCAATAAAATGTGTGATTGAATAGAATCCAGACAATTTTCCTTACATTAACCATTTGGTGTTAATTCAGATTGTGATTAGGATTAGGTTTCTGGTTAAAGGTGGTTGAGGATAGAGTAAAGAATTTGGTTAAACTGGTGGCTTCCACCTATTATCAGAGCTGCTCAGGAATCTGATTTCTGAGGACTGCAGTTCAAAGCCAGCCCTGGCAGGAAAGTCTGAGACTCATGTCCAATTAACCACCAGAAAACCTGAAAGTGGTGCTGTGGCTCAAGTGGTAAAGTGCACACCTTGAGCTAAAGAACACAGGGATCTTGCCCTTGCCTAGTGCTCAGGGATCCTGCCCAGGCCCAGAAACCAATCTGCACGCCCAACAAAAAGAAAAAAAAAGGAATGGGTTAAATGTTAAGTAAATCTGAACTTATTTTAGGTTCTAGGAATTCAGGAATAGCTGGGATAATGGAAATACAATGTATTTCATAATATTAGGATTTGAGATCAATGGGTATAATGATTCCTCTTATGGAACAAGATAGGTTCAAAGTTAAGAGTGAGAAAATCTATAGGGTTTAGGACAACCTGCAATTTATTTCAAGAATTACAAGTGGAATTTCAGTTAGGATGACACAAACAAGCATTTTTCATAAATTTTAGATTTCAGATAACATTAGTGTCAAGGTTATGGTTAGGATTCTATCCATGGTTAGGGTTAGAGTGTAAGAGAAAAAAATGAGGGTCAAATTGAAGGTAAATTTCTTTTTGGGGGGGGGCGGTCCGTGGAGCCTGAACCCTGGGCCTGGGTGCTGTCCCTTAGCTCTTCAGCTCAAGGCTAGCACTCTACCACTTGAGCCACAGCACCACTTCCGGCTTTTTTCTTTTTGCTTATGTGGTGCTGAGGAATCGAACCCAGGGCCTCGAGCATGCAAGGCAAGCACTCTACCACTGAGCCACCTTCCCAGCCCCTGAAGGTAAATTTCATATTAAGCCAGGTAAGAATTAGAATGAATGTGAATTAGAGTATTGCTATTAATTTTAGAATCTACTTACACTTAGGCTTATGGTTAGTTTCAATGTTCCAGTTAAAATTAATAATGGTTAGTAACCAGTGTGGTCAAAAACATTTCCTGAATTCTAACTTTTAAATCTACTCAGTTTTAGCCTTTGATTATATCATTTGTTGTCTCTTCAAGGCAATTAAGCTAAACTAAATACTACTTTTTAAACATTTTGCTCACATTGTAAATAATATCAACACAGGTCACAAAGAGACTGATTATTTCAGACTCATCATATTTGGTAGAGTTAGTCTGAAGAATGTAGAGAGCAGAAGGTTCTTATACTCAATAAATATTTTTGGCTAATTTGAATTAAATATCTGAATTTCTAATTTGGAGGTTAATCACATGGAAACGGGAAAAAATTTTAAAAAATAATTACTTTGAGACGATTTTTCATCTTAAAATATGAAGCAAAATATCTCTAAGAAATATATATTTTTCAATAAAATGTTTCAACCCTTAGTAAATTGCTTTATACTTTAATATAAAGTCTGTCTCAAAATAGAAATTCTGCAACTAATTTAATGTATGTTTTCATGCACAAAATTCTGTGACTTCTAGTCTTATGTGATTTTAATTATATTTTATAGTTGTGACATGATCCCTACTTATATTTATTACAAACTTCTGTAATCATACAAATCATGCCGGTACACACTAACTTACGTGAGATAATATTCAAACAAAATTTTTTTTCCTGTCTCCAACAGGGAAGGATGATGTGCTAAAGTATATTAAATGAAAGCATTCTAACAAAGACTCTTTATGGAATGGAAATTTGCCACAAGAGGATGGGAACATAAGCACTTTCTTCTTGGCTGAACAGGAATTTTTGTTTCTACAGTACTTTCTTGCCATTTAATCACACAAGGAAAGCCAGGAAATTTGAAATTCATATGAAGGAATTGCATTGCTAATAGATGTGGCAACCCTGCTCAAAAGCTCGATCTTATCACTAGTTTTTTGTGCTTGCTGGCTGATCTATTTCTCTATCATATGTTTCATATTATTAAACATATTAATAATTCAGCAGTAAGTACATTACAGGAGATTCCTGAAAATCACAGCTATTGTGGTTTAATAATCAGAAGACAGGGAAAAGATTATATTAATCTCCAATTTCTCCCTTTGGCCTTCAATTTGCCAATTAATTTTCAAAAGAATCATCTAAGATGTTAGTTTATTTTTCCCTTTTTAATTAGAGATTAAGTAAGTGGTTTTTTTGCAGTAAAAAGTGATGACAGTGGTATCGGAGCTCTGGTAAAGTCACCTTCTCCTTAGCAAGTAATGCTCTATGGACTGTAAATATAGAAGCCACACTAAAATTCTCTACACACACACACACACACACACACACACACACACACAAACACATACACACAAACACGCACACACACACACACAGCTGCCAACCAGACATCAGAGATAAGTTCCTTTCCCTTTTAATGATAGTTGATTGTTGTTTGGTGCATTGCTTTATCTCAGCTTCAAGATCTTGCCTGGACCTTTATCTTTCCCCGAGATCAAGTCCCTAATTCTTAGTATCCCGTGTGTCTGTGTATTCACAATAAGTTCCTGGCTGCTACAGGCCAATTAATACCCTGAATACATTATCCTTAAACTTCACATCCAAGTCAAACTCCATGACTTTAGACGCCGTTGCAAAATACTAAAATTTATTGGATGTGGAAACCAAGGGAACACCCACCTTGTTACTTTAGTAGCAATTGACATCATAAAAGTAGAATAATATTGATCAAGAACTTAGGGAAGACAATGGGAGTATGTCTAAAATGTAGAATACTGGATGTGTGTTACAGATACAAAATCATCATCTATAGGCTTATTTATTGAAAACGTCATCATATATTGAAAGCACTATTTACAAATACTGTTTTCCAGTTACTTTGCTTACTTATCACTTCTGATCACAAATCTGCTCATGAATTTCTATAGTATCTTTGAATAAATGACACGATTTGCATGTATGTATCATCTTAAGGAAAGACAGTATGCTTTACATCTCTCTTTCTATATGACAAGCCCTTATATTTTTGTTTCCCTGTTTGCTGGATAAATGTATTCCTGGAAACAGGATATTCACATGAAATCTGGGTGTAATTTTTATTTTTAAATTTGAAATATAAACTTTGTTGTGACTAGTCATTTTCTAAAAATGAGTGATATTCATGAACAATGTGCCTTTAAGTAAATTGAGACTTGATGTGGTATGATAGTTCTTGTGTTTAATTGACTTAACCATTAGATGATTCATGTATAAACATGTGCATTGTACTTTTTTATTTTTATATATAAAATAGTCCCCAAGGATATACTTTAAAGTGATAAGGGGGGGGGTTGTCTCCATGTGACATACTTTATATTTATTTCAGTAAAAGTACTAGAAATAAATGATGTTTACTGGAACAATACAAAAGAACATACTTTCTTTAGAATATATTTCTAAAGATAATAGATTTATTGTTTAAAGAACAGAAAAGAGTAAAATAGGTTTCTTGCTTGAAACTGCGTAAATTACATATGAATGTAGCTCAAGATGAAACTCAGAGATAAATTCATATTAATATTACTGAGATTTATATCACAATATAAGCAATATAGGTATTTTAAGGAACGGGTCATTCCAAGCCCTAGATACCTAATGTATGAAGAATGGTATTGAAAATAGCAGAGGGAAACAATTCAACATGCAGATGTTATGATTTTATGATACTAATATGAAAAAAATGGAGCATTTGCCTTTCTGAAGAAGAATGTTTAGCCAGTAATTTCTGTGAAAGGCATAAATTGTAATCTGTCTAAAGTCTTTTCCTCCAATATATCCAAGAGTACTATACTCAACCTCTGAAGAGTAAATAAGAGTTAATTAGCCTTGTTTAATGTTAATTTACTTGTAGCAAATAGGTTAAAATGTCTGCTCTCTTTCTTTCAATGTAATAACTTACATTTGTCTTACCTAGACTCAAGACCACCCGAAGACCACCAGAGACCTCGACCAATGCAAATAACAAAGGAGTCTTTTATTTGCAAGCTCCAGGCTGGTACTCTGTGCAATTGGTAACCCATGACACTAAGAGACCCAAAGCATAGAATCAGCACAGCTTTTAGAGTATTGAACAAATAACTTTGAGGAAGATTTACATGAGAAATTACTTGATTGATTAACATTTTAAGCAAACTAAGCTATACATATGTGATTGGCTAATATTATTGAGGTGTGATTGACAGGAAGTGTCTGGCCACTGGGTCACTGTGTCCTGCATGGCCACCCAATGTTTGCTAAATGCATTTCGAGAAAATTCCTGTGGCTTTCCCAAGGATTGTTTATGTCTCAGTTGTCCAGGAATTGATTTCCTTTTTGTGTCATTTCTGGGTCCAACCCATGGTTATTTTCATAATTCATACCTCACAAAATGGTTGCTAGCCTGTAATGGAGTTACTTAGGCCTTCATTGTGCCTCTTTAAGCTTTAAGCTCTTCACATTTCATATTATTACTGACTCTTCATACAAGCCTGAAATCACTATTTCAAAGTAACACAAACAGAAAAACAAAAATAACTTGATACAACCATCACAAATCCTAAATCATGTGACAAAAATCCACAATATCATAAATAAACCAGAGGAAGAGGATAAACAGTGGCAGAATAACAACAGAAAATTACCCTAGATTTCTCTAATGAAACAGAGATTTAGAATCCTAGAAGGTACTCCATTTCTAGAGTGTCACACTAAGTTAGGTATAATTATATATGGATACACAATTCAAAAGAATATTTTATACTGTCTTCACAAGAAAACAGAAATCTATGAAAAGTTACCCAGCCAGGAAGGTGACTGCTGTGACTGTGTTGGCCAACATATTCAAAAACACAACTGCAGTGTGGAAATGAAAAGGCCATGTGAGAAAAAAAATCATGAACAGAGACACTCACATATAAACACACATAATTCACCTTACCACTGGATAGTCGGAACTTTCGTTGGAACCATTAGTATTCATTTGACAACATCTCTCCCTACTGATCTCTTCTCCTACACTTAATGGTCTAGACAAAAACCTAATTCCAGAAAAGCAAATCACAACAGAAAACCAAAGCAACACTTGGCATATCAACCAAGAAAATAGATAGTCACCTATTAAGATCATAGATCCCCCAAATTGAAGCCAAGAAATACTTCAAATGGACAGAACAAATCAGAAAAATATGACAAAAGTCATGCCAAGGGAACATAATTCACACAGTAAATAAACAGGCATTAGAACACTCAATTACCTAGAAGATAGTTTTCAAAATACATTACAAATACTGCTGGAAATTGTGATTAATGAAAAGATACAAAACCTCTACAAGGAAATTTGTGAACAAGATGAGACCAAGCAAAGATCAGCAAAATAATTCATGGAGACTCCAAACACAAAGAAAAATAAATTCTGAGAAGGCAAGAGAGTCCAAGGGAAAAATGGATGCCTAGTTAAAAGATATGAGAGAAGACACAGCTAAAACACATACCTCCCAAGTCCCCACCCAATAAAAAGTTGTAAAGAAAATCCATACAAGACCTAAAATAAAGCTTTAATAAAGAGATAGAAGCCCTAAAACAATAACCAATTGTAACACAGAGAAATCAAAGAGATAGGCTCATTCAGATAAGAGAAGCCTTTAGAACACCAAACAGAGTGTACCAGAACAGAACAAACCACCATCACGTCATAATCCATTAGAGGATCATTAGACATCAGTGAATGGATTCTTAAATCTGTCAGGAGAAAAGACTGATTATTTATGAAGGATATACAGTCAGAATAAATACAAATTTCTTAGCTGATATGGTAAAAAGGGGAGCCTCGCCTGATATATGACAAACATTAAAGGCAAACAACTACCAACCGTGAATATGGTCCTAAGCCAAACTCTCCTTTACATTAAAAGGATATATAAAAATATTTCATGACAAAGAAAACTTGAAACAATGTATCTCCACCAAATCAGCAGGATAGAAGTTAATCAAATATATCCTACACAGAGAAGATCATGAAGAACAGAAATTGGTTATATAAAATGCTCCCTACCAGTGAACAAGGTAAATATATTAAGAGTAGATTAGACACAGAGCCTAACAACAGGTGAATAACATGGCAGGACTTATGAGATATTTCACAGTCTTAACTCTCAATATCAATGGAATTAACTTTCCAAATAAAAAACAGACTATATAGTAGTATAATAAAACAAGACGCACGCATGTAGTATCTACAAGAGACACATTTTATTGACAAAAACAAACACATACTCAAACTGAAAGGCTGGAAGGAAAATTTTCAAGCAAATGAACACCATAAACAGGCCACAGTACTAACATAAGATAAAATAGAATTCAAAATATAATTACTAGGAAGAGACATTATATATTGATAAAGGCACATCTGCATTAGGTGTATATATCAATTCTAAGAATCAATGTCCTGAATCCTGGAGTACCCCACTTCATCAACCAAATACTACTTAACCTAAAAACACATCGCAACACATCATTGAAATGCATGGATAGGTTATCCAGGAAAAACACAACCAAGAAACTGAAGACCTAAATAACTACATTGAACGCTACGCCTTAACAGACATCTACAGAATATACATTCAGCATCAGTATACACATTCTTCCCAGCAGCTCATGGAAGAATCTCCAAAATAGAACATATCCTATGTCACATAGAAATTCTATCCGAATTGAAAGAAAAATTATTTAAATTCCCATATCTTGTCAGACCACAACAGAATAAACTTAGAATTAAAAAGCTAAAGCAAAAAAAAATATCCCTAACCCATGAAGACTAAACAACACTTTGCTGAATGACCAGTGGGGCACTGCATACATTAGAATGAAAATCTGAAAGTTTCTGAAAATTAACAAATTGAACACACAAAATACCAACTCCTCTTCGAAACAGTAAGTGCAGTACTTAGAGGAAAATTTATAGCTCTAAGTGCCTACATCAAGCAATTGGGGAAATCTGAAGTCTGTATTTTAATTATATACCTCAAAATTCTTGAAAACAGGAACAAGACTTAACCCAAAGCAGAAGACAGAAACAAATAAAAAAAATCAGAAATAACTAAACAAAGACGAACTAAAACATAAAAAGATCAACAAAACAGAATTGGTTGTTTCAATAAATTAACAGACACCAAATCTAAGAAGAGAACTTACATAGATAGAAAGATAAATAGAAAGCCCACAGATTGGGAGAAGTTAGTTACTTGCTCTGCAACAGGCAATGGCCTTACATCTCAAATATATTTAGAGCCCCAAATGTTAACTCCCCCCAAAAACAAATCTTCAAAGAAACAACCCTCTTAATAAGTTTGCTAAAGATTTAAAGAGAGACCTCTCTGAAGAAGAAATATGAATGGTGAATTGAAACGTGAAGAAATATGCCACATTTCTGGCCATAGAAATACAAATAAAAGCAACATTGAGATTCCACCTCCCCCCAGTTTGATGACCGTTATGAAGAAAACTAATAATAACAGATGCTGGTCTGGTGGAAATATAGGCAAAAGGGAATGTTACTGCACTATTGGTTGAAAAGTATACTTGTTCAAATACTCCATAAAGAAGTATACAGGTTCCTCAGAAGATCTCGCCTATGACCCAGCAATCCCACTCCTGGACATTTACCCAAATGACCACAGACAAGGCCACACTAAAGTTACTATCACAACTATGTCAATTGTAGCATTATTTACCATAGCTAAGATATGGAACCAACACAGATGCCCCTCAGTAGATGAATCAATCAAGAAAATGTCATATATACTCATAACAAAATTCTATGCTTCCATCAGAAAGAATGACATTGCCCCATTTGTAAGGAAATGGAAAGACTTGGAAAACATAATACGTCAAACAAGCCACACCTAAAGAATCATAGGCTACATGTTTTCACTCATTTAAAAAAAACTAGAATATGTCTAGGATATTCTTATAAAAGATCACAACAGCTCAATAGCTATATGCATGTCACCATAGAAAATGATGCTTATTGAAATGAGCTCCAAGAAATGGATACAAGATGATTGTATAGTGAACTGCTTTTATGTATTTCTATTTACTGTTTCCATTTTGGTTTATTCCCTGTAGTCACTGTTTTTTTATTGGGTACCCCTTGTCTTATATACAAGTTTATCTGATTTGGGGAAGGGAAGGGAAATCACAGAAACGTTCGGACAAAGATTAACCAAAGCAATAGCGATATACACTAAACACTATGTTAGAAATGAACTTACAACTTTGGGGAAATGGGATATCAGGGTTGGGGGAAGCAGGAAAAAATGAGGAAGTGGTAACACTGTAAAAAAGTACTTATTACTTATGTAACTGTGACCCACCCCTTGGAATATCATCTTCATAATAAAAAAAAAAGAGAGAGCTGACAGGAAGCTCGGCCTGACTTCTCTGCCATGCTCCCTAGGACAATGGGTGCTATTCAGTCCACTTCTTGTGGTGGGAAGTCCACTTCTTGTCAGTCGTGGGGCTTGAACTCTGGGCCTGTGCACTGTCCCTGAGCTCCTCAGCTCAAGGCTAGCTCTCTACTACGTGAGTCATAGCACCACTTCCGGTTTTCTGGTGGTTCTGTGGAGATAAGAGTCTCACAGATGTTCCTGCCCAGGCTGTCTATAAACCATGGTCCTCATATATCAGTCCCCTGTGTACTTAGGATTATAGGCCTGACTTAAGTGTAATTCTGATGCTCTCTCTCTCTCTCTCTCTCTCTCTCCTTCTCTCTCTCTCTCTCTCTCTCTCTCTCTCTCTCTCTCTCTCTCTCTCTCTCAAGAACTTATTGAATGGGTGCTGGAGGAGGTGGCCCAGCATCCCCATGTGGCTGGAACCAATGTGGCCCTCTCATTCTGGTGGTGGGCTGTGGGTCAGGAGTTGTCTCGCTCAGTCTGTTGTTCCAGCTCCATGAGGTAAGCCCCTCTGTGCTCTGGCTAGACCGTGACGGTTATTCATTGTCCATCTAGACTTACTGGATTCAGTATTGTGTTCAATGACCTTTTCTAGCAAAAATTTCGGGCTAAAATTATGATACATATTTACGGAATGAAAAACTAATGCCATCTTAAGAAAGTCATTTAGGGCTCTGGGAATGTGGCTTCACAGTACGGTGATTGATTAGCATGCATGAAAACTTCGGTTCAATTCATCAGTACTACATAAACAGAAAAAGAATCACTGGAAATGGTGCTGTGTCTCAAGTGGTAGAGGGTTAGCCTTGAACAACAACAACAAAAAAAAAAAAAAAGCTGAGGAATAATTCCCTATCACTGAGTTTAAGCCCCAGGACTGGCAAAACAACAACAACAACAACAAACATTTAGTTAGTAAATGCAAAATAAACAACTCATACTTGAAATATACCATTGCTCCTTCCATACTGATACCTGACAATAGTCCCTAATTCACGTACTTTACCTATATTAGTATACAATTTTGAAAAAAAAAAACAAAACAAAAACTTTTGTTCATTAAATCATGGCAATTAATGCCAAGAATGTGCTTAGATGTCAGGTGAAGATTAATTCTGGAAATTCAAAGATTCCAGGCTTTTGGGTGGTCATTGCTAATCACAATCAGAAGGGTAGTATAAGTGAGATTTGGAAATCTTTTTGGTAAGTCATGGCACCAAAAAGGCAGAGGCTAATTAATAGTTTTTACAGAAGAGAAAGAATAACTCCAGATGGAAGGAATAAATGATAATAACTAAGTTATACCACAAAATGTTCTAGTGAACCATTTTTGGTTATTAAAGAACTAGTCATCAACTAGGATTATTCCTCATTGCCTTTAGCATTCCAGTAATTAGGATAATTCTTAATCTCTGTGTGATAGGTTGTATATCCTTCTATGCTGTACTTTCATACCTGAACTCCTTTGCTTTCTAAAAATCTCAGTCTTTTATATTTCTCTACGAACAATTTCTGATACTAAGTTGACAAATGCAGACAGCAGAGGATGCTAATGTAAGAGTCCCATGACACATGAATCATTAATGTAACAACATGGAAAAGGATATAAATTTATTGCTACCTCAATTTTTCTGAAAACTTGCAATGTCATCATTTGATTCAAATTTCCATTCTTTGTCTACATAGTGTCAATAAGTGCATATAAATGCAAATATAAGATGGATGCTGGTGACTCACACCTGTAATCCTAGCTACTCAGAAATTTGAGACCACCGGATTGTGGTTCAAAACCAGCCTGGTCAGGAAAGTCCATGAGACTCTTATCTTTAATTAACCAAATGAAACCCAGAAGTGGTGCTGTACCAAAAGTGGCAGAGTGTTCAACTTGAGCTGAAGAACTGAAGGACAGGGTCCAGTATCAGAGTTAAAGACCCACGACCAACAAAAAAAGTGCAAATTTGACTTTAAGTTTCCCCAAAAGGAACCACAAAGTCAATAGTAATCTTTCCAAGTAGAAAAAATAATTCCAAAATGATTAAGTGCACCTATTATTGTTGAGTTATTTAAGTTATGGTTTCTTTTCTGGACATATTCTCTTCTTTTAAAAATTGTCAAATATTAGCTTTATAATAAACTTCATCTAATATTCCTTGGTTCAAAAGAGAAGTCCATACAGTTGAAGTCAATTGGATTTATTACTATTTCAGTTCAAAACCAACCTAGGCAGGAGAGTCTGTCTAACTCTTATCTGTAATTAAATACTAAAAAAGCCAGAAGTGGAGTTTAGGCTCAAGCAGTAGAGTACTAGCTTTGGAGGCAGGTGGACAGGAAAGGCAACTGTACAGGGACAGGGTCCACCCTCTGGATTCAAGCCCCCAAACAAGCACAAACTAAACAAACAAACAAGCAAATGAAAAAAACCACATATTTCTTTGAGACTATCCTTAAAGAGCTGGTTTGAGAAGAGGCTCCTTTTGCTGATCGTACTCACTGGATCCTGCTTTTTGGAATCCTTATTGCTGTGGAGAACTCAGGATCAGACTAAAGAATTGGGTAACTGACTCCTGCAACAGGAGAATCACCTCAGGAATGAAATATCCGTGCATAAGTCTCTTTAAAACCCCCAGATCTTTGTTCTTTGCAGGAGAACACTTTTAAAACAAATTTATTTCCTTTTATTCTATGCTGGCCTTCAAATGGCATATTGTTTCCTTTTGTTATACTCTCAACTAGGAGTTTACAGACAAGTTTTATATAAGTAAAGACACACTTGACAAAGTCAGGGACAGAGTTTCCTTCAGGCCTTGGATTCTTTTCTTGTACCATAAAAGGACAGCACAAATTACCTTGAAATTTGTCATTTCTCTATGTTCAATTCCTCTCTTGGGATCAGTTTCCACTTGCAATAACAGTTCCTTCCACTTAGTTCCAGTAACAATCTATGGTGCTGCTCCAGGTAAAATGAGTATTTTCTGGCTTCACTGAAATAGCACAAGTTATATCTTTGGACATGAGGTAACGTGTTTCAGAGATAACTTCATAATGAGAAAATATGGAATTTGCATGGCTTATAAAACCTTATTCATGTACATATGGCCATATAAGATGATGTTAAGTGAAATGGAACCCAAGATAGGGACACAACTTGCTTTTTCTTGCTTGTTATTTTTTTTAATGTATCTAACATGTAGTATGTGATTTTTTTGTTTCTCTTCTATTTTCTTCCTCCATGGTATAACCCCGATTTTCACTATATTTATTGTCAGAGACCTGCATCTTGCATATACATTTTTCTAATGTGGGGAGGGGAAGGGAAATAACAAAATGCTTAATCAAGTATACAGTATGACCTATTGTAACAATGAGTTGTACATGGCACTATGTAGAAAATTAGCTTTACAACTTGAGGAGAGGACAAGGGAGTTAGGTTGGTGGGGAGGAAAAGTATTGTAGGAGAAAAACCAAAGGGGAGGTAACAATGCTTGATAGATAATGTACTCATTAACTTTCTTATGTAACTCTAGACCCTCTTTAAACCATTTTTACAATAAAAAACATGAAAAAACATCTTGGACTGATTTAAGTTCAAATTTTCTAAGTGCTCTGTAATTAAGATCAATTTTATGTGGGAAGAATATTCTCAGAAAAATTTTTGTGAGTGTGTTTTGTGCATTATTTCCCAAGTGTACATAAGTTAGCAGTAGGAGAAACAATAGGAATAATAGGAGAAAAAGAAGTTTTGTGCTTAATTATAATGGTTCAATACACTATAGAAGACACTTCAAGTAAGACAACTTTGAACCAATAAATCCAAGGCCAGTATGTAGATCTATGGGAGTGATGTAGGGAAAGCATTACTACTAAGTGGAACATGAAGGATGAGGCCACTCTTGTTTTCTACTAGATCTAAATCATGGTAGCTAATCATGCAAATTTTTAAAAAGTAGAACAGAAGAGTAATTCTGGTTCCAAAACAAGTCAGATATAAGAGCATGGACTTAACTGGAAAAAAAGGCAATGTTGAGAGAGCAGGAAATATAGTAGCAATGAGCTAGTGGATAAGGTCACATTTCTTTTTCTTTTTCAGTTTTTTTTTTTTTTTATGGTTGTGGGTCTTGAACTCTGGGCCTGGGCGATGTCCCTCCCCTCTTCAGCTCAAGGTTAGAACTCTACCATTTGAGCCACAGTGCCAATTCCAGATTTCTGGTGGTTAATTGGAGTTAAGTGCCTCAGAAAACTTTCGTACTGGTGCTTGATCTGAACTGCAATCCTCAGATCTCAACCTTCTGAGTAACTAGGATTAAAATTTTGAGCC
This sequence comes from Dipodomys spectabilis, assembly GCF_019054845.1. Lineage (NCBI taxonomy): Eukaryota > Metazoa > Chordata > Mammalia > Rodentia > Heteromyidae > Dipodomys > Dipodomys spectabilis. The sequence goes on along the minus strand of NW_024871193.1, from coordinate 6,472,780 downwards.
ACCAGTACCAGGCTTAATATAACATTTCTAGCAGTGTACACTCAGGATGTGTAATGTGTATGTTCATCTATCTTTGTATGAATTCTTGAGTTAAAAATCTAGGCTACAGGTTAGACTTTACATTCACAAAAATGTTTGTAGTTTAAAACAATACTCCTGGAAAAAATAAAAACTAAGAATATAAAAGAGTCTGGAAAGTTCAGTTTGCATCCAGCCTGGGCAAAACAATCTTTGCAACACTACCTATAATTAACCAGCCAAAAGCTGCATTGGATGATGGCTCAAGTGATGGGATACTAGTTATGAACAAGAGTGCTGAATAATAGCCTGAGGATTTTGCATACATACATACAAACATTTACATGCACACAGAAGCACTTATATGTGCAAACACACATATGAAACAATTCTCAAAATGTGTAGAAAAGTTAGAAAACAATAGAAAATATGTCCTGAGTAAGACTAGAATCAAGTGATAATTTTTAATATTAGAAAGTCGTCAAGTGAACTTTCCCCCCAAAAGCATGAGACTATTACATAAGTAGTGACTAGAGATAGTAAAAGAGCCAAGTAATAATTATTAAACGGATCGGATCCATGGAAGATTGAATCAGATACCCCTGCAGGTGCATCTGAAAATGTTTATATCCTGTGTCAAATGTTAGAACATCTTTGAAAATTGTAGAGAAACAGTTTGAACAGTCAGTCGTGGATAAGATCATCAGAGAAGTTCAGAATTACTAGTATGTTTCTCGATCAAATAAACCAACAAACTATGGCAGGGCAATGCGATAAAAGTCTGGAATTCTAGCACTCAGACTAATACAGGAGATTAGAGAGTGGATTAAATAGTAATACCTTCCCTGGACTAGGTAGTATAATTTTGTTTCAATAAAACAAACCAAAGAACAAGAAAGGAATTCACAGTTGGAAGTTTGGGCAAATTTTTTCATGTTTTGAGAAGTCAAGTTTCCTATTGAAATACAACTCATATATCATCCTCAGTCATGTTTTAAATGCTCTCTTCATTACAGAATATTTCTAGATGCAAAATCGGTCATGATTCCGAACCAAAAATTTTAAAAATTTAGCATCATTCTGTTGGATTCCAAAGAAATAATGAAGGAATACAAAAGCTTAAGCCAGGAGAAACAGCAAAGTTATCTAATGTAGGACTTTGTAGACCTTACAAAATTAGAATTTAGATTTAAAATAAATATCTTTTGCTTGTAATTTCATATTCTATAGGATACTACAAAATACTTTTTAAGTAGAAGTTTTAATTTACCAATTCACAAATGATTCTGGCATTCTATTTGTCTAGAATATTCTTTCAAGAGAGTTGTAATTAGGACTTAGTTTATAGATAATTCCAACAGTAGATGTATAACATGATAATGTGAATAATCTAGAAAAAGTTGACAATAAATGGATGGTATTAATTTATAAATTTAGAAAAAGAGCCATGTTTTGTGACTTTTGTGTAACATGGTATGAAGAGAATTATTGTTTGAAATCTTTTTTCTTCTACCTGTACATAACATAGGAAGAAATTTCCTTAATTATATATCTCTGTATACAATGAGAAAAATACTAGGTTTGGGGTTTGTTTTCATTTTGTTTTTGTTGTTTTGTTTGTCCTAGGGCTTGACGTCTGGGCCTGGGCACTGTCCCTGAGCCTGTTTTTTGCTCAAGGATACTGCTCTACCACTAGATCCTCAGTGCTACTTGTGTCTGGCTTTTCCTGAGCAGTTTATTGGAGATAAGAATCTAAGGAATCTTCCTGGCTGGGTGGGCTTTGAACCATAATATACAGATCTTTCCCTCTTGAATATCTATGGTAGACGAAAAGATAAGTATAAATAATATTTTCAAGTTTTCTGATCTCAAGAATACCACTTGACGAAAAACGATGCAGCAAAATTTAGTGTAGTGTTCTTTCAACAATGAAAAGGGTATAACATTAACAGAATTGTAGAATTTTTTCACAATAGTGATAAGCTAGTCATGCTGTGAATTTAGGGAATTTTAAGGTGCAGCTTACAAGGTGGAAACTGTTGGGCTAGAATGACTTTACTGCATAAAATTTTGCTATTGATTGTCATTGAAATAATAGCTTACTATGATGAACAAATGTTTACTCTAGAGGAATTAATTATTATAGATACTTCATAGTTTTATCTTCTACCAGAATGTGGCTAGTTTCTCTGTTGACATTTAAATATGTAATGCCCCATTGGAAATTGCATCTCTTGCAGAATTAGATAAAATGCGTACAGGCACTGTTTTAAATATCTCTGGTATGGCATACTCAGAATTTAAAAATGAGTAGTTAGTAGAACACATATATTCTGTCCTCTTAACAAATATTCAGTTTTAATAATTAGGAGTTTTCAGAGAATTGAACTATTTTTTATTTAATATGAGGCAATATTAAAATAATGTTTTTTAAAAAAATAATGGCAAGTATATTCTGTAAAGTTTGTATAGTTTGATAGCATTCAAGTTGATGACCATCTGAAAAAGAAAGGGGCAATTAATTCAAATTAGAAGCCAAATATTGTTCATTTTTTTAAAAAAATGTAATACACATAGAATATCATTTACTATAGAAATATAGTGAAATTATATTTTATGTAGCTTATTTTTAAGTTTAATTTTATTGTCAAGGTGGTATATAGAAGGTGTTGCAGTAATTGTAAGGTAGTGAATATCTAAAAGTCGAACTTTTTATGCCCTCCCTCATTTTTCTCACACTTTTACTTCACCCCAATATCCCTCACAAGTTGCAATGTGAATATCCTACATGTTGTCTTGTGAGTATTGCTATTGCATTGGTTTGCCCTTTGTCCTAAAAGAAATCACATAGTACTGTAAAAACAATAACCACAAAGAAAAACCTCTCTTTCCATGTCTAGGAGTTCATTTTGCTCAGCATCCTCTTATATGGTTATATATACATAACTATTGAGCCGTTCTGCTCATCCGCTAGGACTATCTTAGCCATTACCTAATTATTACACATGAGGAAAACCATGGAATCTGTTCCTTTGTGTCTTGCTTATTTTTCTTAGTAGGATTTTTCCAAGTCTTTCCATTTCCTTATTAATTGGAAGCATAGAATTCCACCGTGTGTGTGTTTAATGGATTTGTTCATCTTCTGAGTGGCATATTGGTTTAAATCATGATTGCATGTAAGTATCATTAGGGTCATACAAAAATGACAGATGCCACCTCCCCAGATATACTAAAATCACGATTTCTAAGTAAGATAGTTTTTGATGGTGGGACAAGTGTTGAGATACCTGAATAAGTCTAATGTATTTCTTGCACTGAGTTAGGCAGGAAGACATCATATAGGATAAAAATGCTAGTGACAAAATATTCCCTTGAGAAAGATTTAGGAGGCTTCCAGAAATATGAAGAAATTCAGATAATTTTGAAGAATTTAGAAATGCAAATTCAAGTATGTCTCTTTAAATAAAAACTATGTAAGTGGAAGGGCAAAAGAAGAGGAAGAGAAGAAATAACTGACAGCAGATCATTGTTCCAAGTTAGAGTATAAGAAGAAATAATCTATAACTTCCCAGTTAAAAGGAGACCAATATAATACGTCCCACTTAATTTAGGTACATGCAAAATATTTACTTGGCTTTTTCCTACTTTAATGCTCCAAAATAAAGACTTATAAGAAAAGTTATGTGATTGCCATTACTTCAACCAGAACACTAATTGTGATGAGCCCTCTTTTTATCACATTGCACTTGGAAAATAGTCCATAAGTTGAAGATGTTGTGGCTGATTAGAGTCAGAGTTAGGGGCTTCTACTTGTACAATTATCCCAAAATAGTTTAAAGCAGTTTTTCCCCCAAGATATCCAACTGCATTGTCTGAAGCTGTACAGTGAACACACCCTCAAATGTGAGTACGTTATTTGAAATTATATTTCAGCATTTCCTTGGCACATTCTACTTTGTGTCTTTATCTTTTTTGCACATACCTTTTGAGTTCATAGTTGCTCTATTTCAATTTCATCTTTATAAACTACTAATAAGAACATTGTTCAACTACCACTTCTTGTTTGCACACACCCAGTGTATGTATCAAGGTACTTTGTCTATGATAAACAATAGGGTAGTACTCACTCTCTGAGGAAAAAATTGCACAGTATAACCCTATGCCCACATTAGAGGGTGTAGAATTTAAAGCAGTTTGGACAAACAGTGATATTAGAAGTGAAAGCCTCCCTAGGGAAATTTGCTTGGAGCTCATTAGTTTTCCCAGGAGAAATATAAATATCCACAAAATTTGGAGCTAATTAGTAAGTAATCAATTTAATACTAGATCCTAGAAGTTGTGTTAATTCAAGTCACCATTGTATTATTGTTATATCAGAATTCTTCCCTATTTGCCAATGTGTATGAGAAAATGAAAGATTTGGATTAAATGGTGAGGTTAATGTCTGAACTCTTCCATTCAATAAAAGCTTGAAGTTTATTATAGCACTTCCTACATATAAGAATTTGTGGCAGGGGCTGGGAATGTGGCTCAGTGGTAGAGTGCTTGCCTTGCATGCATGAGGCCCTGGGTTCGATTCCTCAGTACCACATAAGCAAAAAGAAAAAAGCCAGAAGTGGTGCTGTGGCTCAAGTGATAGAGCGCTAGCCTTGAGCTGAAGAGCTGAGGGATAGCGCCCAGGCCCAGAGTTCAGGCCCCACGACCGGACCCCCCCCCCCAAAAAAAAAAGAATTTGTGGCAGGTTGATTGACAGGGTTACTTAAGCATGGAGATATCCCTAACAAGAATTAGATTTCAATAAGGTATATGGCAGTTATGATTTGTTAATGTTTATTGAGGCATTTTCTGTTATAAAGAAGAATCAATTCAAGGAGTCTTCAGTCACATCAGTAAAGCTGTATGTTTAACCTAATACTTGGTGTTACTTGTCCTACATTTGTGATGATTAGGCTGATAAGATATCCAAACAATATTTCAATAAAATCCCAAACTGATGTGGATACATGAATCACTCACTGGAACTGTAGGACAAATTAGGCTTGTCTGTGCTGTAGTTCAATCTCTAATCTCCTGTCTAAACAGTCTTGAAACATATTCACAAAATACCTCTAAGGAAAGTTTATGAGAGTTATAACTGTATAATTCTTCTAAGGTCAGGATAAAAGCATTTGTTCCCAGCATTTAAAATCAACAGGATCTGTTGAATTCATGGATCCAAAATTTTATAGCTTCACATTCATATCACAAAATTTTATCAATATGACTTTCACCAAAACACTGTTCTTATTGAACTTATCTATGTCCTTTTACTTTTCAAATCCAAGTAGAATATTTCCTTCAAAATATTCCTGCAAATTCTTTCCTTCCTTTACTTCTGTAAATCTGTGTTTATTTCTTGTTTCCTTATTTATCTCTTTCATCCAATCTTGTCCACACTGGTGCTCACATTGCTCACACTTGTGTCAGAATTTTCCTTTTCCTCCTCACTTTAATAATGCCCCCGATTTTATTATTCTTTTGCATATTCAAGGTCGTGGATATTTTGATGATGTCTAAACAGACATATATTTGCATCTCTTTAACATAAACCTTAGAACTGAGAGTTTTTTTCTCTAAGTCCATATTTTCCATCTGTAGTCCTTTTCACCAAGAATATAACTAACAGTTGCCAGTCAGAGATGTGGATGCATTTTAGATTTCTTCTTACCTTTCTTTTTACCTTTCTTACCCTCCCCTTAGATAAGATGAATGATTAAGATTTTCTCAGTTTCTGTCACTAATGCAATTTCTATGTACTCCTTTTTATGCCCATGACACCAGCCTGTTACAAGTATTCATCACTGGTAAACTAGTCCTAAAACAACCGCTTACAAATTATGCTTTTTTTCCCCAGAGTCTTTTCATATTGGTCCTCTCCATCACCAAATTACTCTCTTTGTAAGCACACAGAGTGAAGAGCCCAGACAATAATTCTAGTATCATTATTTACTCACTACATTGACTGTTTGCCTTACATTTCTCATCTGTAAATGGATGTAATCTACCAGAAATATTGAAGAATATTTGTTGACTTCTAGAACAAGAAAAAAAAGTGAAGAACCCTTACATTTTCCACTTTAGCTTACAAATAAGGAAAGAGTCAAATTTAGTTTGTTGGTATGAAGTGAAAAGTTGTTTTATGCAGAAATAAAAATAAATTTTAGCACCTGGCACTACGGCCTATGTCATTTTGTGGTAACTTCAGATATGTAAATGGTATTATGTAAATTGTGTCACGTGTTTACAGCTGTACTGAAGGACATACTCTTAATAAATTATTAGAAACATTTGTTATTGAATATTACCTATAAGACAATGTTATTTGAATTAATCACACTGAATTGAACACTATATCTTAGTCCATCAAAATGTGGAAGTAAAAAATTTTATTTATAAGAACACAATACCAGCAAGAAAAGTGAGTATACATTAGAGAGACTGCAGGAATAACATTAGGGTTTTTACTGTCTCTACCTATTAATGTAATTTTATTTCTTGGTATAGAAACTCTCCTCTTGTTATTGTTGTATGTAATCCAATTCAGTTTATTATTATAACTATGTATTCAATGTGGGAACACTAGCTTCAAAGAAGTGTAAAGTTTTTTTTTCCTTTTCAATCACCTTATCATTGTCAGGCTACACTGTGGTCATCATCATCATCTTCATCAAAATTATTATTAGCATCATAAGTACTAATTAATGAAAATCTTATATGTGCCTATGATTTTGCTATTATTTTTCTTTTGATTAATATTTTTAATGGTAACACTGTGCATGCATCCATATTAAAATTTTGAACAAATAAAGAAACAAAAAAAAACTAAACCATATCAGGTAGCTTGACTATGTATTTATAACAAATTATGGAATAGATTTTTGAAGCATTGCTAATTCCTAACCAGTATGAATTAACTTCCTCTCTTCCCCTCACTACAAACAAATATTTAAGAGTTTGGACAGAACTTTTTCAAGTAATATACTATAATATTACTACAAAGTCATATGTGTATCTAAAATTCCCTTGAAAGTAAAAGCTCTACTTTCTATTGAAATATTAGTTATTTTATTCTAGGAAACTTTTAGAAAAATAGACTGTATATCTTTGAAATGTAAAAGGTCAAAAATAGTAGCAAAAATAGAGTGAGTACGTCTTCAGAAATATATGTGTAAATATATATATATTAATGTTATGTGTAGAATGAAATTTTTAGAGATTGTCATCAGAAATATATACATATCTAAATTTATGGGTAGAATGATGTACACTATAGTGAAACAAAAATCTTAAAACATAATTAAAATAAAAAGTACATCAAAAAGTGCCAGTGACTCACTCTTATAATTCCACCTATTCTGAGTAATGAGATCTTAGAAATGTGTTTGAAAGTTGCCCAGACAGAAAAGTATTTGTTAGATTCTTATTTCCAATTAACCACTAAAAACATGAATTAGCTTTGTGCCTCAAGTTGTAGATTGCTCTCCTTGAAGATAAAAAGGCTTAGGGATAATGCCCAGGCCTTTCAAAAAACAATAACAAAAATAACAAAATGTATCACATTAATTTCACAAAAGCATCTTTTAACTGCTGTGAACCTTTCTTAGAAACATGAATACAAGCCGCTGGAAAATGTTAAGTAAAAAGTATAGAATATTTACGTTTATATTAAAGACGTGACTATTTAGATTGTTTAAGATATTTTGGTAATGATTAGGAATTAAGAATAATGATGGGTAGTTAATATATTGGGACTGGTTTGTTATTCTATTTTATGATATTTATAATGATTATATTAAATTACTTTTGCTTTATATTTGAATTATAATAAATGATAAACATTTTTAAATGTTTCCAATGGAAAGCAATATCAATTCTTACGTAATTTCAAAGCAATTGAGAAAATTATTCCACGGCTGGTTTGCTGTAAGACTATATTTCTTTTCTTGTTCTAGTTTTCATATGTACATAGAAATTAAAATTCCAAAATTTCAATGGATGTTGGCATTCAGGAACATCTTCATAGATACTAATATTGGAGTCCCTTAAGTGGAATTGTTTTATTTCATTTGTTACTTTCACAAATAAATCAAGATGATAGTGTATTTTGTTTCTTTTCACTGCCATTGGCTCTTATCTTGAGAATACTTTTTCCCTAGCAAAGTAGAGAAAAACAATTGGATTGACCAAGTAACATATGGCTTTCATAAGATGGAGATGCATAGATTTGTGTCTTCTGTCATTTGCCAAAAGTTTCTTCCAGAAAAGGTTATCAATTATTTATAAGTGTTGCTTAATTCCTAGGTATTCCAGTTATCACATACACTTTTTGATTTAGTTATCTCTGAATAAACTTAAAATAAACAATTAAAAATACTTAAAATGAACAGAAATCATATTATTGTTTTAAATGTTGCAGTTTACAAAGTTTATAAGCAAACACAGAAAATATCTTCTTGCGTATTCTACATTTTGTGTGAAGTATTTTAACAATAGCTTTTTTTTTTGCTGACATGTAATTCACCTCAAATATATTATCTCCTTTTATTGTATGCATTTTAGTGATTTGGAAGTGAATTGCACAATCATAGGTTTTCCAAGCCTAAAATTTTTTCACAAATTTGCTTTTCTTCAAATAGAAATGCTGTAAATTTTAGAACAGACATTAAAGTAGATATAAGATTTATTTACAGGAATTTGTCTAGCATACATCCTCGATAGTGATCCTTTTCAAAATTTGGTTTTGGGGATTATTTTTCAGGGTCTCACACAAAGTATTCAAGTGCAATCTCAATGAACTACATTCCCTGTCCAAACAAGTTTTTTACTTCTCTTTAATACATACATAGACGTGTAATGGATAGAACCTATTCAATTCTCTTTGACCTTTTGAAAACTTGCTTGCTTTAATGATTGAAGTATAATACAAATTCATTTGCTATGTGGAGTATATCAATTTCTCTACAAGTGCATTACTATATTTTGTGTCACCTTTTTATATTATAGTCCTACTAGTGAGTTTTCTCTTTATTATTTCTTGGATACTAAAGAGGAACTTATTTTATATGCTCCTACTATCTACATATATTCTTTATATTTTGGGAAAAGTTATATAGAATTAGAAGATATAAAAATACTTAGACTCAGAATCATTGTAGCATTAACATTGTAGCATTAACAATTATGTGTCTTCTATCTGTTAGATATTTTTTCACTTCTGTTATATTGTCCTTTGAATTATGAAAGACTATAAGTTGATATTATCCAGATTATTCTTGCTTTTCTGTACCCACTAATGCTTTCCATGTCATATTTTAGAAACTTTTACTGATCCAATGCCATGAATTTTTATGTTTATGTTTTATGTTTTTACATCTCACATTTAGTTTGATAATCATCTTCTATTTAAAAACTTCAAATTTTTGTATAAGGATTGAGGTAGTAGTCTAAGAAATTTTTTTAAATAGAGGGAGGCAATAGTGCCACAACAACCATTTAAAATTCTATTTTTATTTCATAAAGTCATGGCATCCTTTTCAAAATCTATTGACCATAAAACTGAGATTTTTATTGTGAAAATACCATACAGAGGGGTTACAATTACACAACAGTATTAATCAAAGCATGCTATTTGCAGAGGAGTATTTAAAAGGTGTAATTTCTTATAAAATTGAACTTTTAATCCAACAAAATTAATACCAGGAATTTATCACTTGAAAGATGTGAGCGGAAGTCAAAGGGAAGGAATAAAGAGAGTTATGGAGGAAGAGAGTGAAGGCGTAATATTCAATGCAGATAGTATGAAACTAGAAAACATGAAAGTGGGGTGAGGTTTGGAAGGGTATAAGAAAGTTATTAAAGATCCATTGTACTTATAAACTGATTTGTGGAATGGAAATTCCTTTGAACAACTATTTAATAAAAATATAATTAAAAACAATGGAGACATCTGATCTTCAACTGTATTCTCTTAAACCATGAATCAATATAATAGTTTCCTCCTCAGAAATTTTCTTTGCAGGTATTTTCCTCATAATGTCAGAAAACTGACCAATGCAATGAATATCAATATATCACATTGCCTATTGTAAATAGACACAATATAAAAATCACAGTAAAATTTTTAGACTTCATCACATGAAATAATAACAGGTAGAAAGTATCAAATGATGAATTATAGTTTTTCCAAGTACTTTACCTATGGTATCTAACTTAATCCTCACAATAATCCCATAAAGTGGAACTACTTCCATTTTTAATTCTCAGATGATGGTATTGACGTCTTCAGAATTGGAATTACTAGTACAGCATTGCACACATGGTAAGTGTTAGCCTGAGGCCCATCTCCTGCTGTATCAAATAACCTCATTTTATTTTATGACTAAAATACCAGCACTTAGTCTACTAATTCTAGGAAAATTTCCCAGAATTATTGTGTACACTCTAATTATATTTGACTTTATCTTTGTTAGAAAATAGGTAGCTATAATATGAAAACTCCAAGTTCATAAACAATTTATACATTACTGGTGAAAGGAACTGCTAAAGTATAACATTCTTGATTTCTAGCTCAAAATAGTAGAAATCATAATCTATTCCTTCACTCAACACTGCACTGCCTGGAGATCCCATTTCTGTTTAACACAGTCATACCGAAAGAGTGTCCTGCCCAATTCCTGATGGAAACAGACTGCAGGTGTTATGGACCAATCATTTCCACATTGTAGCTCACCTAGGTTCTTTACCATTAGAAGTATTTTGATTGCTTTTTATACCAAACATTCTGAGAGAAATATACTACTTTAAAATGTTATTAAAGCAAGACTGATATAAAAATCACCTTTGACCCCAGATAAATATTTTACCTTTCATATACCCCAAAATGCCGTCTGAGCTATCATTAATGTTAGCAACAAGGGATTAAAAATCATAGACACCAAGACCGAAGCATGAATTAAAGACTCTCCAACTTGTCCATACAATTGGTTTAAAAAGTCATCAATACTACTGCATTTTTAAATTTTTCTTGTGAAGATTCAATTATAAACTATTAACAGTTGAAAATAACTCATTTTCTTGGGAGTAGGACACAAAGCACAAGATTAATCCTAATCATTTTAAAGGACCTTTATTTATACTACAAATTCACTCCCATAACTACAATGATACGAAAAATAACTGAAGTACAGAAACACAAAGGAAGTAATTTAACTGCATCATCTACATTCAATGGACTGTGTTAATAGAAAACAAAGTTAAACTAATAATTAGCTTACCAAATTCACTTACATTCTTTTATTCTATTTCATTTAGTTTCATAAAAACTGGATTTTCATAAGATGATGCATAAAAAGCCTATATACCCACATACATTTTCAGATCTTAACAATATTTATTTCAGAAATGTCTTTAGCTCCATAGTGAATGAACTGAAATAATACTAAAATATTCAAAGGGTTTTCAGAAATTGCAAGACTCACTCTGGGATGTTATTCATATTGGAAAAGATATTCAAAAAGCCTTATTTGTTAAGTTGCCATAGTTAATCCCACAAAAGAGCCATTAGCCCTTTGCATGTACAAAACAACTTCAGATACATCCACTATCTAAAGATGACACATGCTTTTGGTTTGTTTGTTTTTGAAAGGAATAGCTAACAAGCATATCAATAATACTAATTTTCAGTCAATATGATGGGATATTCAAACTTGATAAATATTGGGTTGATTACCTCTTAGTGTGAATAGATATGATCTTACAAAGAAAGTTATTTTCAACAGAAAGCCAGAAAGAGTTTATCCACTTTGTGTTTCACGGGAATAACCAGAGAGCAATACCTATTTGGTCCAGTTGGTCAAACTTACTCCATGAGCATATGTTAAAAGTATAACAAATTTAAGAAGTCAAATACATATTTTGTTCCGACAATCATCTTCCAGCACTAATTTACTACCTAAATATGTCTGAATCTTCTCACCTAACATATAATAAGAGCTGAAAGCGTTCTCTTTCATCTAACTTAATATTGTAAATCCTTTGATTCTGATGATATTATTTGACAAATAAAATGTACAAAAGGGTGGTCCAACTGAAATGACATGACAGAATACTGATACATAAAAACATTGCAACAAATTTAGCTCTTTTCAGCCTCACCCTGTCCACATTGGCAAGCAACATTGCAACAGCACATGCACACATATACAAATACACACATATGCACACATGTACACACACCTATACATGCATGCTAAATTCAAGGTTTATTGTTCAAAAAAAGTTCAAATAAAAAATTAATGATTAGTACAAATGATAATTTGCCTTACTACAAAATAATACACAGTCCAGTCACCACGGATGTTACATTTTACCTGCCTATCCACATGTGACCACTTAATTTATATTTAATTACTTAATTAACTAATTAATTCAATCATTTGTTTGGTGCTAATACTAAGGCTTGAACTCAGGGCCTGTCTCTGTCCCAGAATTTGTTATTTTTTTGTTTTAGTTTTCTCAAGGATATCATTTTACTGCTTGTACCACAGCTCCAGTTCTAGCTTTTGTTGGTTTATTTCAAATCAGAATCTAATGGACTTTTTTTTGTTTGGTCTGGTTACAAACCACAATGCTCAGACTTCATCTTTCTGATTAGCTAGGATTAATGACATGAGCCACCAGTGTGGCTTCTATTTTTCCTCTATAGTTATCTAATGCACATACTTAGATAGTAATTTAAAAATGAGAGTATAGAAGCAAGATGTACAGTGATGATACTGTCCTGTCAGAAATTCAAGTTAGTAATGTAAATTTCTTCTTAAGAACACACACAAAAAATACCATGATATAGTATAAGAGAACTCACAATTGGACATATGAGCTTTAAGACCTTTCTAATAGATCCATTATTTATTGGTACCCAACATTAGAAAAAAATGTATAATGTAGTACTAAAATAGAAGTCCTTTACTACTTACATTCCTTGTTTTTTTAAGACACTTATTTTCATCTAAAAAAGTAGGCCTGTCTATTGTCTTCATGTGGTTTCAATGATTGAAGGTGCTTAATGAGAAATCAAAATGTATTAGTAGTCCTTTGCTATCAATTAAATCTCACTTTTTCTTTTTGGAGAATATAATGATCAAAGAAATAGTTGAGAATCAGCAAGCAATTGTTCAGAATCATGCTTCCAGTGCAAGTGGATCAACAGTAAGTAATCCTCAATATCATTTTCCACAAAGTTTTGTCACAGATACAATCGGCCTGCCTTCTCTTGCTGCTTTCATAGCCTGGACCTATTCCTTCATTGTACATGAAAAGTGTGATTCAACTGATTTCATTCAGATCTGTTCCTAGAATTATCAAGGATTTAGATTCTTGTCTGCAATATGATTAAACCTATGTCTCTTCATGTAGGCTGCTAAAAATGTATTTACCAAATTCAAGTAAATACATAAATTTTATTTCCATCTTTTTAAATCATAAAATTGTGCTTGCTCTATAAATTGATCAGAGGCATGCATTTGTGGCTATCTAGGTCATTGCAATCTGTCTCTCTTCCTCTCTCTTTAATGTTTCTCATAGATAATAGGATTGCTTTATAATTATCGTAATTTATTTTGCTTTTATATTTTTGGTTGCATCATTTTACTTTCTGCTCTGCCATTTCCCAAATCATTTATATAGAAGGCATTATTTCATCTTTTCTCATTCCTAGAATAAGCTGCACATGAAGACACCACTGGTCCTTATTTTCAGTCTGTATCTTTGAATACGGAGGAAAATCTTTCCTCTGCTTCCATCAATTCCCTACTCTCCAGTTAGAATAATTTCGAATAGTAAAAATGTAAAAAGGGAAAATAAATCATGGTGAAAAAACAGATGCAGAAAATTCACCGGATTTTTCTGAACAGTTCAACTAACTTGAACTATTAAGGAAATACTTGGACACCTCATTCCCACTGTCACTCAAAGTCTCTGGTTAGGCAATTCTGATGAAGACGAGGAATATGATGAAAAAGTGAGGAATGGTATCCATTGCAAGAAAAAATGGAGAAAGATCCATGCAACTTTCTTCTTTTGGCTGCTGAAAATAATCAGGTTATTACAGTGCGGAGACTACTTTCCAAAAAGGCCACTCATGTGAATACTAGGGATGACAATGAGTATACACATATTCATCAAGAAGTCTACAGTGGACACTTAGACACTGTCTGTGAGTTGGTGGCTGAAGCGGCAGATATTCATGCAATAACTGTAGGTGGCTGGACAACCCTGTGCAGTGCTTATATGTGGAATAATACTAGAGTGGCTTTTTTCTTACTTCATCATGATGGAGATACCAATGGGCCCCCTTGCATCTTGCTGATGGAAGTAGAGATAGCAAAGACATGTTGGATCTGCTTCTGTTGAACCATTATGTCAAATCAGGTCTGAAGAACAACTTGGAAGAAACTGTATTTGATATTGCCAAAAGGATAAGTATGTATCACTTCCTCTTTGAAGATTTGGAAGGCTGTCCAAATTGCTCTCCTAAGTCATAATGGTTCGGTTAAGTTTCTTAAATTTCAAAAATGCCATTTCATTCTGTTTCCATACAAAATATTTTCACAATCCAACTAACAATAGCTTGCTGCAACAATTCATGGATTCCATGGAAGTCTTCCAAGTCAATTGCCTTACTTTGATGTCAAAATGTATTCAAGAATTAATTGTATATATCTATAATGATTTCTGGAGAGTTTTTGCTTTTTTATTGTAATTAAGTGGTTACATAATTTCCCTAATTTCACAGTATTGTGGTTTATTGACATTCAGTTAAAATCACAAACACATTCTAACATTTCTGGAGAAAATTGTCTATCACAGTCTATAACATTTATGAGTTCCATGAGCTTTGCGATACTGTTATTCCTTCCATATTGGTTGGTATGTACATTTATTTTGTTTTGCATAACATCAGCTGTTCCCTTTTTCCCACTTGTTCCCTCCCTTCTATCCCTGCCATTAACTTGCTTAGTTCATTTTGGTCAATGTCCAGTGCAACTAATGGATTTTTCCCTGATTTCCTCTAGTTCTATGTCATCTTCCTGGTTCCCCTTCATTGTACACGTATATACCATACATGTGATCAGCAGCATGGGGTTATTTAGTAGAGATTTGACCAGATGAGTGAAAGTCCTTTGTTTCCGAAGTCCTGTTAAATATGTCATATTACCTAACATTTTGGTTTTAACATCCACTTATCAGGGAGACCATGTACTGTTGGTCTCAATGCTCTTGGCTTCTTTGCTCAACATGATCACCTTCTAGCTCCATCCATTTCCCTGCAAATGCCATTATTTTGTCATTTCTAATGACTGAATAATATTCCATTATGAATAGATACCACAATTTTGGGATCCATTCATCTGTGGTGGGACATCTGGGTTGTTTCCATATCCTGTCTATTACAAACAGTGCCGCAATAAACATGGAGGTGCGTGTGTCCTTGTATACTGGTTCCTGTTGTTCAGGATGGATGCCTAGAAGTGGTATGACTGGGTCATAAGGGAGGTCAATATTTAGCTTTCTTAGGACTCTCCAGACTGTTTTCCAAAGTGGTTGTATAAGTGTACATTCCCACCAGCAGTGTAGTAGGGTTCCTCTTTCTCCGCATCCCCTCCAGCATTTGTCATTGGCTGACTTGAGGATGTGGGACATTCTGACTGGGGTAAGGTGGTATCTCATGGTTGTCTTTATTTACATTTCCTTTACAACCAGGGATGGTGAACATTTCCTAATGTGTTTTTTGCCATTTTTATCTCTTCTTCTGAGAAGTCTCTCTTTAGTTCCCTTTCCCCTTAAGTAATTGGTTTGTTAGGTTTGGGAGGGCCTGCTTTCTTGAGATCCCTGTATATACTGGATATTAACACCTTGTCGGATATATTGCTGGTAAGTAGTTTTTTGCAATTAATTGGTTGTCTTTCTAGCTTGGTTGCGATCGCTATAGCATTACAGCTATAGCTTTGCTATAGCTTTTTATTGTAAGGTAGTTCCATTTGTCATGTCTCACTCCAATTTGTTGTGAGCCTGAGACTCTGTTCAGGAAATTCTTTCCTGTGCCTATAAGTGCCTATAAGTTCAAGTGTCTCTCCTACTCTGCCTGCAGTGGTTTCAAAGATTCAGGTTTAATGCTAAGATCTTTAATCCATTTTGAGTTAATATTGGTGTATGGTGATATGCTGGGGTCTACTTTTATTCTTCTTCATGTGGCCACCCAGTTTTCCTAGCACCAGTGGTTGAAGAGGCTGTGTTTCTTCCATTGTCTGTCTTTGGTTCCTTTGTCAAATATCAGCTGACTGTAGGCATGTGGATTTATTTCTGGATCTTCTATTCTATTCTATTGGTCTTCGGGTCTGTTTTTGTGCCAGTACCATGCTGTCTTTGTTATTATGGCTCTATAGTAGAGTTTGAAGTGCTGCATGGATATCCCTCCCATGTTGTCTTTATTCTCTAGAATTGTTTTGGCTATTCTAGGTCTTTTGTGGTTCCATACGAATTTTTGGACTGTTTTCTGTATTTCAGAGATGTACATCATTGGGATTTTAATAGGAATTGCATTGAATTTGTATATTAATTGGGGAAGTATTGCCATTTTCACTATATTGTCTACCTATCCAACAACATGGGAGGTCTTTCCATTTCCTAGTGTCTTCTGTAATTTTTTTCTTTAACTTTTTATTGTTTTCATTAAATAGTTCTTTTACATCTTTGGTTAGGTTAATTCCTAAATATTTTATTTTAGGGGAGGTTATTGTGAATGGTGTTTCTTCCTTTATTTCCCTCTCTGCTTGTACATTGTCAGTGTACAGGAAGGCAACTGATTTTATTGGATTGATTTTTGTATCCTGCTACATTGCCGAAGTGATTTTTGATTTCTAAGAGTTTGGGGATGGAGTTTTTGGGATTGTGAAGGTATAGTATCATGTCATATGCAAAAAGGTATAGTTTAATTTCTTCTTTCCCTATGCATATCCTTTTAATGTCTTTTTCTTGCCTTATTGACCTGGCTAAGTTTTCCAGGGCTATATTGAACAGGAGTAGACACAGTGGGCATCCTTGCCTTGTTCCTGATTTTAAGAGAATTGGTTGTAGCTTTTCCCAATTAAGTATAGTATTAGCTATTGGTCTGTCATAAATGGCTTTTAATGTTTTAAGAAATGTTCCTTCTATTCCTATTGTCTCCAGAGCTTTTAGCATGAATGAATGTTGAATTTTAACAAAACCGTTTTCTGTATCTGTGGAGATAATCATATGATTCTTGACCTAGGCTCTGTTGATGTGTTGGATTATATTTATTGACTTA
This sequence comes from Dipodomys spectabilis, assembly GCF_019054845.1. Lineage (NCBI taxonomy): Eukaryota > Metazoa > Chordata > Mammalia > Rodentia > Heteromyidae > Dipodomys > Dipodomys spectabilis. Next base: position 6,455,379 of record NW_024871193.1, on the reverse strand, counting down.
CGTATGATAAACCATCCCTGCATCTCTGTGATGAAGCCTACTTGGTTTTAGTGTATGTATTTTTTTTATGTGTTTCTTGATTCTGTTAGCTAGAATTTTGTTAAGGAACTTTGCATCTGTGTTCATCAAGGAAATTGACCTGTATTTCTTTTTTTGTTGGGTCTTTGCCTGGTTTGGGGATGAGTGTGTTACTGGTATCATGGAATGAGTTTGGGATAGCTCCCTCCTCTGTTTCTCTGAAGAGCTTGAGGAGTATAGGTATTATTTCTTCTTTAAAGGTCTTATACAATTCTGTTGTGAATCCATTTGGTCCTAGGCTTTTTTTTCTTTCTTTTTAATTTTTTTATTATTTTTTACTGTGAGAATACTGTACAGAAGGGTTGCAATTACATGGGCAAGATAATGAGTATATTTCTTATTAAGCATTGTAGCCTCCTCCTTTGTTTCCCCTTCCCATCTCTTCCCATCCTCCCACCGCCCACCCACCCAATCCTCCCCCCACCACCAAAGTTGTAAAGTTCGTTTTCTTCATGACAACTTGTACTTATTGTTGCAATGGGCCGACCTGTATCCTTATTTAAACGACTTGTTTTTCCCCTTCCCCTCCACAAATTATAACGACATGAAAACAGTGAAAGCAGGGGTAATACTGTGGGTGAGGGACATAAAAGGAACAAAGAAATGATCTTATTAATGTGTTAGAAACAATCACGTGAAAGAAATAAACATTTGAATACATATCTTAGGGTTCATTTTCCTAACATCAACTTATCTGGCATTTTCTGCTTGACTCATACATATACTAGATATTGAAAATAAGGGAAACCATGGGACCTATGATTCCTTGGGCTTGGCTTACTTCACTTAATATATATTTTCCAAGTCTTTCCATTTCCTAACTAATGGGACAATGTCATTCTTTCTGATGGAGGCATAGAATTCCATTGTGTATATATACCACATTTTCTTGATCCATTCATCTACTGAGGGGCATCAGGGGGGGTTCCATATCTTAGCTATAGTAAATAATACTGCAATAAACATGGTTGTGCTGGTAGCTTTAGTGTGGTCTTGTTTGTAAACATTTGGGTAAATGCCCAAAAGTGGGATTGCTGGGTCATTGGGGAGCTCTATGTGGAGTCTTTTGAGGAACCTCCATACTACTTTCCAAACTGGTTGAACAAGTTTACACTCCCACCAACAATGACAATGAAGTAAGGTTCCCTTCTGTCCACATCCCCTCCAGCATCTGTTTTTGTTAGAGTTCTTGATTTTGGCCATATTAACTGAGGTGAGATGGTATCTCAATTTTGTTTTGATTTGCATTTCTTATATGGCTAGGGAGGTTGAGCATTTCTTCATGTGTCTATTGGCCATCCTTCTTTCTTCTTCAGAGAAGTTTCTCTTTAAGTCTTTAGCCCACTTATTTATTGGGCAGTTGTTTCTTTGAGGATTTGTTGTTGGGGGATTTAATTTTTTGAGTTCCAAGTATATCTTAGATATGGGACCCTTGTCCGTTGTATGGCTAGTGAAGATCTTCTCCCAATCCGTGGGCTTTCTATTGATCTTGCTAGCTATGTCCTTTGCGATGCAGAAGCTCTGCAACTTCATGCAATCCCATTTGTCCAACCTTTCTTTGATTTGTTGTGTTTCCGGATCTCTATTCAGAAAATTTCGGCCTGTGCCAAGGAGACTTAGTTTTTCTCCTATTCCATCCTGTAATGTTTTCAGAGTATCTGCTTTGACTCCGAGGTCTTTGACCCATTTAGAGTTGATTCTGGTACAGGGTGATATATAAGGATCTAGCTTTACTTTTCTACAAGTCCTTAACCAATTTTGCCAGCACCATTTACTGAAGAGGCTCTCTTTCTTCCATTCTATTTTTTTAATCTCCCTTATCAAAGATTAGATGGCTCTAGGTCTGTAGGTTCATTTCTGGGTTTTCAATTCTATTCCATTGGTCCTGAAGTCTGTTCTTGTGCCAGTACCAAGCTGTTTTGATTACTATGGCTTTATAGTAGAGTTTGAAATTTGGTTTTGATATTCCTCCAGCCGTGGTCTTTATGTTGAGGAGTGTTTTTTGCTATTCGGGTCTTTTATTGTTCCATATGTATTTTTGGATTGCCTCTTCTATTTCCTTGAAGAACGAGGTTGGAATTTTGAAAGGTATCGCATTAAATTTTTAGATAGCCTTGGGAAGTATTGCCATTTACACAATGTTAATCTTTCCAATCGAGGAGCATGGGAGTTTTTCCCATTTTCTAAGTTCTGTTTTGATAACCTTTCTCAAGTTTTTAAAGTTCATCATAGAGGCCTTTCACTTCTTTGGTTAAGTTAATTTCTAGGTGTTTTATTTTCTGTGGGGCTATCACAAATGGAGTTGGTTTCCTAATTTCAGCCACACTTTTCTCATTGTTGGCATGCAAAACAGCCATTGATTTTTGAGGGTTAATTTTATACCCTGCTACTTTGCCAAAGTTTTGAATCACCGTGAGTAATTTGGGAGTGGAGTCTATGGGATTCTTTAAGTACAAGATCATGTCATCTGCAAAGAGGGAGAGTTTTTATTTCTTCTTTCCCTATTTGGATCCCCTTTATGTCTGCATCTTGTCTTATTGCTGTAGCGAGGCATTCTAATACTAGGTTGAAGAGAAGTGGAGAGAGTGGACATCCTTGTCTTGTTCCTGAGAGAAGAGGAAATGGCTTTAGTTTTTCAACATTAAGTATAATGCTGGCTGTAGGTTTGTCATATACAGCCTTTATTGTATTGAGGAATCTTCCATGGATTCCTAATTTTTCCAAAACCTTCATCATAAAGGGGTGTTGGATCTTGTCAAATGCTTTTTCTGGGTCTATTGAGGTAACCATGTGGTTCTTATCCTTGCTCCTGTTGATGTGATGAAAAATATTAATTGAATTGCGTATGTTGACCCAGGTTTGCATCACTAATATGAATCCTGTTTGATCCTGGTGTATGATTTTTTGGATGAATTGTTGAAGTCGATTTGCCAAAATTTTGTTGAGAAGTTTTGCATCAATGTTCATCAAAGAAATGGGTCTATAGTTCTCTTTCTTTGATGAGTCCCTGCCTGTTTTGGGGATGAGGGTGATGATGGCTTCATAGAATGTGTTTGGTAGTAAACTTTCTCTTTCAATTTCATTGAAGAGTTGGAGGAGTATTGGTGTGAGTTCTGCTTTGAAGGCCTTGTAGAATTCTGCTGTAAAAGCATCTGGTCCTGGATTTTATTAGCTGGGAGCTCTCTTATTGCTCTTTCTATTTCAATGCTTGATATTGGCCGGTTAAGATGGTTTAACTCATCTTGGTTTAGTTTTGGCATTTCAATATTTGCTAGGAAAAGGTCCATTTCTGCCATGTTCTCATACTTATTAGCATAAAGTTTTGAGAAGTATTCCCTTAAAATGTTCTGAATCTTTTTTGGTTCCGTGGTGACGTTTCCATTCACATCTCTGAATTTATTTATTTGTGTGTTCTCTTCTTTTTCTTATAAGATTTGCTAAGGGTCTGTCAATTTTGTTAATTTTTTCGAAGAACCAACTCTTTGTTTTGTTGATTCTTTCTATAGTTTTTTTTTGGATACTAATTCATTTAATTCTGATTTAATTTTAATTTTTTCTTTCTATCTACTAGATTGGGGTTTATCTTGCTGTTCTTTTTCAAGGAGGTTCAGATGTCTCATTAAATTTTTGGTTTCAGATCTCTCCAATTTGTTGATGTAAGATCTCGGAGCTATAAACTTGCCTCTGAGTACTGCCTTTTCTGTGTCCCAGAGGAGCTGGTAATTTGTGTGCTCATTTTTGTTGAAATGCATGAACATTTGAATTTCCTTTCTAATCTCTTCCTTGACCCTCTCGTGATTCAGCATTGTGTTGTTCAGACTCCATGTGTTACCTGTCTTTCTTTGGTGGCTTTTGGTGTTGAGCTCTAATTTTATTCCTTTGTGGTCTGAGAGAATGCAAGGTATCACTTAAATGTTTCTGAATTTGGACAAGTTTGCTTTGTGGCCTAAAATGTGGTCTATTTTAGAAAATATTCCTTGTGCTGCTGAGAAAAACGTCTATTCTTATGCTGCTGGGTGAAATATTCGGTAGATGTCTGTTAAATCTAGTTGATCAATGCAGTTGTTTAGATCTGCGGTTTCTCTGTTTAGTTTTTGCCGAGTTGATCTATCTAGTGGGGGAGAGTGGTGTGTTAAAATCCCCAACTATTAATGTATTTGGATCTATGTGGGATTTCAGGGAAAGTAGTGTTTCTTGGATAAATTTGGGTGCTCCATTGTTTGGCGAATAGATATTTAGAAGTTTAATATCCTCCTGAAGGATAGATCCCTTAATTAGTATGTAGCGACATTCTTTATCTCTTCTCACCAATTTTTATTTGAAGTCTATTTTATCCGATATTAGGATTGCAAATTCCACCTGTTTATGAGGGCCGTTTGCTTGGTAGATTTTGCTCCAGCCTTTAACATTGAAAGTGTGTTTGTTTTTACGGGCAAGATGTGACTCTTGAAGGCAGCAGATAGAAGGATCTTGTTTTTTAATCCAACTAGACAGTCTATGTCACTTAATTGTTGAGTTAAGTCCGTTAATATTAAGAGATAGGACTGAGAGTTATTTGGGAGCTCCTGCCATGTTATCCACCTTCTTGGGGGCTGCAAAAACTGGGTTCTTCCTATGGTTCTTGGATTCTCAGTTTGGGTGCAGTTTCTTGGCCTTTATTGTGGTCTTGTTGGTTTTCTATGTGTAGGACGTCTTTAAGAATCTTTTGTAAGGCTGGTTTGGTGGAGATGTATTGTTTCAATCTTTCTTTGCTATGGAAGGTTTTTATTTGGCCTTCAGTTATGAAGGAGAGTTTAGCTGGGTACAGTATTCTTGGTTGATAGTTGTTTGTTTTTAGGGCATGGGATACATCATTCAAGGCTCTTCTTGCTTTGATTGTCTCTGCTGAGAAATTTGAGATGATTCTAATTGGTTTCCCTTTATAGGTGATTAATCTTTTCTCCTTGACAGCTTTAAGGATCTTTTCCTTGGTCTGAATTGATCATGTGCAGATTATAATGTGATGGTGGGATGTCCTATTTTGGTCTGGTCGATTTGGAGTTCTAAAAGCTTCTTGTATTTGAATAGACCTATCTTTTTGCATGTTTGGGAAGTTCTCTTCTAGGATCCTGTTAAAGAAATTTCCTAGACCATTAACTTCTGTTTCTAGGTGCTCCTCTACAACCATTATCCTTAGATTAGGCCTTGTGATGGTGTCTTCCAAGTGTTGGATAGATCTATCATATTTCTTGGATTTGTCTTGGATGGTTGTATCTTCTTTCTCTATAATGTCTAGGCTCTCTTCAATCTCCGAGATTTGATCTTCTGCATGGTCTAACCTGCTGTTGAGACTTTCTACTTTGTTTTTTATTTTTTTTCTTCTAGTTGGTCAGATTTGATGGCTTCAAATTCTTTGTTGAAGCTTTGTTTTAGATCTTGTATGAACTTCTTTACTTCCTTAATTTGGTGTTCAGTGTTTATTCTCAAATCACTTAGTTGATTGGTTATGATTTCCTTGGACTCCCATTCCTTCTGTTGGTTTCCATTCAGCATTCCCTTTGTGGTCTCCCTGACTTCCTTCAGATCTTTGTTAATGGATTCCATGAATGCTTTTAGTGTTCTTTGTGTATTCTCATCCTGCTCTCTCAATTCCTGTATTACTCTTTGATTATCTTCCTCCCATTTGTGAGATTCCTGTAGTTCTCTTTGAGTGTTCTCAGCCTGCTCACTCCATTCCTGCCTTTCTCCTTGAGTATTCTCAAGCTACTCACGCAAATCCTGTATCAGTTTTTGAGTAGCTACCTCACGGTTATGATATTCTTGTATAAAGTTTTAGATTGCCTCCTCTCTCTCCCTATCATGCTCATACAGAGTCCTTTCTATGTTTTCAATCTTTTCATTTATCATGTTTGCCAGCAGTGTTTGTAGAGCTTTTTGGGAACTCTCCTCTGTATTATTCATTATCTGTTCTGTCCCCTGGTTATCATGAGTGGGAGTTGAGATACCCGGACTTGCCTTTTTTCTTGTGTTTTTCCGCCTTACTCAGCTCATTTAGGAAGAAATTTACACCAGTTTTGTGCTAGAACACTATGTTAAGGCAAGCATCAACCAAAGTCTGTATTTGTACGGTCAATAGTCTGCAGATACAATGTAGTTCAACAGCTACATCTATTCAACATCAAACAACTATATATTTATGGGCTATGAACTGCAAAGAAGGATTTGGTAAACCAGAAATTATTAGGTTTAGGAAGAGATGTGGGTAAAAAATAGGAATAGAGTGATGTGGGAAGGCACAGGGAGTGTTAGCTAAGTCCTAACCTTAAAGTAGGCAATAGGTTGGATAGGATGAAAGAAGACGGAGAGAAATAAAAGAAGAAAGAGAAAGGGAACAAAAAGAGACCAGAAAAAATAGAAAGGTAAAAATTAAAAATATTATACAGAAAGAAAACAAACTATTCAGAGAAGACCATGAATATAATGAAAGAAGTGGAGGGATATAAAGGAGATATGAAAAACTTAAAAATAAAAATACTTAAAATATTATATAGGTACAAAGATGTAGTACTGCTATTAAGGAATTTACGTGTAAGAGGTTTTGAATTGAGTAATAAATTTGTGGATTAAGTGTGTACACAATGGGGGATAAGGTCTAATAATCGACTATGGGTTTGTCTGAGGATGTGCAGAACAGCAATTAAGTCACATAAAGAACGAAAGAGAAGAACAGGTGAAAAGGATAAGAAAGAAAGAAAAAAGATCAGAAGTTCAGTAGAGCTAAACAAAAAACAAAACAAAACAAAACAAAAAAACAAAAACAAAAAAGGGAAGAAAAATGCACACACACTTATACCTCTAAAATAAAATTCTAAGAGAAAAAAAAATTACTAGAAAACAATTTTTTTTCAAAAAAAGTTAAAATTAAAAATTACAAAATGTTTTTAAGAAAAAAAATTTTTTTATAAAGGTACAACAAAAAAAAGTTCTTTGATTTCTTTGGGAGCGGTGGGAAAAATACTGTGTCTCTCTTGTGTCCATAACCAGCCACTAGTTGGAGTCTCTGGTCTTGTGTTTCTGTGGCTTGGTTGGTTACTCAAGTCAGTTTCTTTGAACAAACAGAAAAATGCTCTGTGATCCTCCTCCCAGGTTCGTTCAATGGGAGGAGATGGCTTTTCCATCGAGTTTGGAGATGCTGTGATGAGGCTAGGATCTGGGTAGAGTTGAGGCCTTTCAGCAAACAGTAGCTTTTCCCGGGGGCTGGTTTGTGAGAAACTCACAGAGCCCAGCCTGGAGCCACTCTCAGGGATTCTGTTTACTGAATTTCAGTTGATTGTTGAGCCTGCTAAATGGAGGGGCAGCCTCTGGGTCTGATTACCCAGTGAAGAAAGTCACTCCTGGGGCTGGCAACCAAGCTGGGTGACTTTTCCCTGGGTGGAGCTGAGTCTGGCAGGTCAGGTTAGGCTCTTGTGATCTGCTAGATGACTCTAGATTTATTCCAGGGCCTGTGTTGGAGCTAGCAGCTCTGCCCGGCTTTGTCGGTATCCAAGATGGAGATCTCCGGTACTGGGGGGGGAAGTGTGGCCTTCCCTCCTCTGCTCCCTGAGAAGGAGTGAGAACATCAGGCTTCTACTCATGCCGAGTCTTGCTTCCTGGGTCATCTCTGGTCTGCAAACTGCAGGATGAAGATGTCTGCTCCTTGTCGGTTCTTACTGGTGTTGAGTGGAATCCGCTCGCCGGCTGCGTCTGGCTCGTTCGTCCCGCACTCTCTGTGATTCAGGTATGGCGGTGGCAGTTGCCGCTGCCACCATGGCTGCCGCCGTGGCGGCTGCTGGAAAGTGCTCAGGGCTGTCTCCCTGCAGTTTGCAGACCAGAGATGACCCAGGAAGCAAGACTCGGCGTGAGTAGAAGCCTGATGTTCTCACTCTTTCTCAGGGAGCAGAGGAGGGAAGGCCACCCTTCCCCGCCAGTACCTGAGATCTCCGTCTTGGATACCGACAAAGCCAGGCGGAGCTGCTAGTTCCAACACAGACCCTGGAATAAATCTAGAGTCATCTAGCAGATCATAAGAGCCTAACCTGACCTGCCAGACTCAGCTCCACCCAGGGAAAAGTCACCCAGCTTGGTTGCCAGCCCCTGTATTTTCTCTCTCTGGCCTACCTCTCTGTCCTGTGAAGGCACACTTGGTGTGATTCTCTGGCTTAGGACTGTTCATTGGAACTCTAAAACTGCTTTCTATGCGAGAGCTTGTTTAGCCTCCAGCTTCTCCTCCACCATCTTCCTGGAACCTCCCTCAATTTCTCATTTCTTATAATATTTCTGGGCCCCAATTCCTTGAGACACAAGAATTAGCAGCAAGCAATTGTGTAATGCAAGGCAACTTAAAATGAAAGATGAGGTCACAAAATCGAAAGAAAGTACTGTATTTCAATCTCAATTTACAGATGACCAGCCCTTATGAATGAACAAGACCAGAAAGTGTCACAAGATTATTTTTAATGCCCTTCCCCTAATGATTACTGTAATATTTCAGTCTAGCATAAGTGGTCCCAAAAATAGTTCCTGGAAGGATAGATCAATGATTGATCTATCATGGCCAGGAAAACTTGACTTAGAGGTCAAATGTAATTCAGCAAAACATTAATTGAGAAGATCGTTTGTGCTTCAAAACACTGGTACTTTAGCACACCTTGGTTCTGTGTTATAAAAATGTCATTCTCAAACCAATGGTAATCTACATTTAATCTCCTGAAAGTGTGTTCCTTTTCAAATAAACTTTTTGAAATCACACTTGCCAAAATAACATTTGCTAAGTAGATGACACTTAGTGACATTACGAGTTTTTCAAGTGTAGGGAGCAAGTTACAATAGAGTTGATTTCTTTACCCATCACTAATGCGAAACAGGTTCAACCATTCCTTAAAGTGCAGAAGTGGTACCATGCACCATTTGTGTTGTTCAGTAGGTGTCTTCCAGAAATTTGTTAAATAGATCAGACTCCCATATTTTAACCCCAAACGTTAGCTAATAAAGTAAATTTCATCACTTAATAAGGGACATTTTAAAAAGTCACAAATACTTGCCTTATCATATGTTGTTTTGTTTTCCCTCTGTCTAATGTAGTTAGAAATATGTCTTTAAGTCTTGAATATGGGTACTCATCTGAGATGTGACAAAATCTATCTTCTATTTCTATCATATTCCTTTATAGTAGTAAATGTTAGTTTTCTCTTTTCTCCAAAACTTATAGGTAGTATAAAGTCTTATCCCATGTAAAATATAATAATCACACACCATTGTACAAAGCCATTTATAAAAATTGGTAGTTAAGAATACATTCAAAGCCATATTTAAACTTTCTTGTTGACTAAAGATTAATCTGCAAATGGATGAGAATATAATCATGTCTAGGTGTTCCAAGTCTCCAGTCTTGCAAATTCTTATTGCAGATGAATGAATTATGGAAATATAACCTGACATCAGTTCAAGTATATGCAGGACAGAAACTCCATGGAATGTATATAAACCTTTCAAAGTACTAACAGACAGTTTAGCAGAATGACTATCAGGAAGTTGAAACCAAAGAGGAATAATAGTAAATATATAGAAGGAATGAAAAATGGAACAAGGGGCAAGTACAGCTAGAATACTCAATGTACACATTTGAGAAAGGAAGTGGTAAACCAGAAATAAATCTTGTAGAAGGGGTGGTTGAGAATGATAGAAGGAGTCACTGTGATCCAGGAGAAATGGATAATAAGGTGGACATATTTAATTGTGAGACACTTGCACAACCTTTGGAAATTCAGTTAAAAAACACAAAACAAACAAAAACACACAAAAATCACCAAACAGCAATCTCTAGAGAGTACGAATATGACCTCTCAAAAATTTTAAGCAGTTAATGAAGGGAAGTGTTGGTAAAAGCAAACAAAACTGTTCAAAGCGGGCAGTTTAGCGTAGGGGAGGATTCTAAACAGATTTAAATAGATTATCTAAAGTTATAAATCACCTATATCTGCTGCAAATATTAACTTTCTCCTATGAGTTCTCTTTGTCTGAACTGGATACTCCAGTCCTGAGCCACAACTGATAGCTTGTGAAGATGGAATGTAAGAAACAAGATGAAGAACCCATTACTAAACTGTAGAGAAAACAATCCTCTATTTTTTCTCTCATCTCTCTTCACTACTTTTTATTCATACTTTTAGGTCAATTCATTTTGAATTACATTTTCCTTCTTTATTCTGGCAAAGTAATTGGTCAAATAATTCACTAAATATTATTTGCCATTTTTTTGATTATGCTGTTTAATTGAATAAGCGAGTCCATTAAACTTTCCTCTTGCATTTGGTTGCCATGAAACAACATCTATGTTAATGTGGACAAATCTAATGTAAAATTTGTCTCCAGAAAACCAGTCCAAGAAGCTATGATCACAAATACTTGGCTATATTTTTTTCTTTTTTCTTTTACCTTGAAAGTCTTCTTGTGTCTAAATTACACAGACAAATAAGTACTCCATCACTTTTTGTTTCAATCAATTCTAACCTCAAGGATATATTTTGCTAACAAGATGCTTAGAGGAAACCAAAAAAATACTCCATTTTTGTCTTCTCTCTTAAGACTCTCCTTAGATACCATATCAGAAGCAGTGAAGTTATTCTTTACAAAATTATTTATATAGATTATTTTTCTCGTGGTCTTGCATTTGATCACCAAGATGTATGGAGAAGAATAGAGTTAAATCACCCATACCTTTGAAGACAGGTCTGTTACAAAAGGACAACGCTTCTGTGTCCTACTTCTATGTCCTCCTCTTAGTTCTTCCCTGATTTTCTTGGCTTCAAGTCTAGTGAAGCTTCAGCCACTGCTACATCTTCATGTTTTCTCTTTTAACACTCTTTTAAGTTGCCTCATTTGGATGTGGAATTTATTTTCATGTCTTCATTCAATCAGTTCTGCATTGTAGTGAGCCAAATAGGCTCTGTAAAATCACTTTAGGTAGCAAAAATTTTAAGACCATCTATATCAAAAAGTTTTGGCTTCCCTTTACTGCTGAATCCAATACACTTAGCTAGGGCTTCTAAGAACACTATTTTCTAAACTTTCCCATTTGCTAAATTCTTTTCTGAACCCAAAACTTTTTTGGGGGTGGGTCCGGTGATGGGGCCTGAAAGTCTGGGCCTGGGCAGTCACCTTACCAGAGTGACCCAAATTATCTGTTTGATAATTAAAGTTTAATTCACAAATTTTGATGTCTTACTTTTTAAGAATTTGAATTTAAATTCCACTACAGCCTTGTTTCACACAGTGAGTAGATTTCCTGGGTAATGACAATTCTCAAGGGAACCTACTGGATTTATAGCACGTTTTCCGAGGTTTGTTTGTTTAGTGTTAAAAAGAGCCATATTTACGCACATTGCTTCCTCTCTACAAAGTCTCCATGGATTATTTTGCATGAAAGCCTATTTTCCCAGGCAATTTTAAATTTTATTAATAGGCTAAGGTGTTAAAAATTTTGAACAATTAAAATTTACCTGTCATAACTTTAAAACTCCTTTGAAATTCCTTTATCAGAATCGCAAATTCACCAATCCTAATACCACCTTTACCATCAAAAAGATAACAAGTTGTTTTCATGATTTAGTGTTCATGCAACTATTATTTTCCAGTGTCATTGTTATGTGTGTATATGACCATATAAGCTGATGCTGAGAAAAACGAACTTCAAGATATGGAAACAGATTTTTATTTGTGGTTTTTGTTTTTGATGTACTATGTAATAGCTATTTTCTTTAGGATTTTCCCTATGGTTTCTCCCTGCTGTATTTGATTTTGGTACCCTGTGTATTGTGTACACATTTACCTTAACTAGGGAAGGGAAGAGGAACAACAAAATGGTGAGAGAAAGCAGAAAGGCAAACCAATGCAATAGCAATATTCCCAAGACAATATTTTGGAAATGGACATTACAACTTGTGAGGGGTGAAGGGGGAAATGAAAACTGTGAGAAAAATGAGGGAGAGGTAACAAGTTTGAAAAGTTATGCCTTCACTACCTTACAATTACTGTAACCACACTGTACATCACTTTGATAATAAAATTTTAAAAATAAGCTGCATAAAATATAATTTCACTGTATTGGTATAGTAAATATTATTCTTTATGTAGTAACTTTTTAAAAATCAAAACTATTTGACTTCTAATTTGAATTAATTACCCTTTCTTTATCAGCGGGTCATCAAATTGAATGTTATCCATCTAGACAATACTTTCACAATAAACTTGCGAATATTTTGAAAAAGAATAAATTTAGTACTTTCTCATACTACAACTGAAAAGAGATTAATTACATGGAAACCCATAACATTTAAAAGTAAATAAGTTGTTAAAAGGACAGAATATATGTGTTATTAAAAATCCCTATGACTAGCCGGGTGCTGGTGGCTCAAGCCTGTAATCCTAGCTACTCAGGAGGCTGAGATCTGAGGATCGCGGTTCAAAGCCAGCCCGGGCAGGAGAGACCTTGAGACTCCTATCTCCAATAAACCGCCAGAAAACCGGAAGTGGTGCTGTAGCTCAAGTGGTAGAGCGCTCGCCTTGAGCTGAAGAGCTGAGGGACAGAGCCCAGGCCCAGAGTTCAAGTCCCACGACCGACAAAAAAATAAAAATAAAAATAAATAAAAATCCTTATGACTAATTATTGATTTTTAAATTATCAACATTCCATACCTGAGAGATTCAAAACAGTACCTGTTTGCATGTTATGAAATTCTGCCATAAATACAGCTTACAATGTGCTGTTACAACTTGAGAAGTCAACAGAAAAATAGCCACATTATTATAGAGGATAAGACTATGAAGCATCTGTAATAATTAATTCTTCAAAACTAAGCAATTGTTTATCAGAGTAAGCTTTATTTGTATGAACATCAATCCCAAGATTTATGCCATAAAGTCATCCTAGACCAACAGTTTCCATCTTGTAAAAAGTGTACCTTAAAATTCCTTAATTCACATCATGAATAGCTTAACCCTATTGTGAAAAAATACTACACCTCTGCTAATGTGATGCCCTCCTTGTACAGGAAAGAATGCCACAATAAACTGAGCTGCATCATTTTTCCCTCAGTGGCATTCTTGAGATCAGAACACTTGCAAATATTATTTATATTTTACTTTTTAGCTATCATAGATATTCAGGATGCTAAGATCGGAAAATTATGGTTCAAAGCCAACTCAAGCAGGAAGGTTTCTTAGATACTTATCTCCAATAAACTTCTCAGAGAAAGCCAGACACAAGTGGCACTGAGGTTGAAGTGGTAGGGCACGAGCATTGAGAATAAACAGGCTTAGTGACAGTGTCCAGGCCCAGAGTTCAAGCTTTAGGACAAGCAAATAAAACAAAAACAAAAATGAAAACAAACCCCATACCTAGAATTTTTCTCAATGTATAAAGAGGCACGTAATTAAGGAAATGGTTTCCTGTGTTACATATAGGAAGAAGAAAGAAGATGTCACACAATTACTCTCTTCACACCATATTATACCACACCCTCAAAAGTTGCTCTTTTCCCAAATTTATAAATTACTGTCATCCATTTGTTGGCAACTCTGTCTAGATTACTCACATTATCATGTTATACATGAACTGTTGGTATTATTTATTAACTAAGTTCTAATTTTAACTCTCTTGAAAATATATTCTAGGAAAATAGAATGCCAATATAATTTGTGAATTTGTCAATTAAACCTTCTACTTAAAAAGACTTTTGTTGTATCCTATAAAATATGAAATTACAAAGAAAACCAAAATATTAATTTTAAATCTCAATTCTAGTTTAGCAAGGTCTAAAAAGTTCTACGTTAGACATACTTTGCTATTTCTCCAGGCTTGAGCTTTTGTAATCCTTCATCAGTTCTTTGGAATCTAACAGAATGATACCTACTTTCGCAATTTTGGGGGAGGGAATCATGAGCCATTTTGCATCTAGGTATGTTCTGTAATGAAGAGAGCATTTAAAACAAGTGAGGACTGTATATGTGTTGCATATCAATAGGAAACTTGACTTCTCAAAACATGTTAATGAAATTAGCCCGAACTTCCAACTGTGTATTCCTTTCTTGTTGTTTGGTTTGCTTTTTTGAGAAAAAAGTATACTACCTGGTCCAGGGAAGGTATCACTGTGTAATTCCACTGCTTAATCTCCTGTCTTAGTCTCCAGGATTGTACCGCATTACCCTGCCATAGGTTGTTGGTTTATTTAATCTAGATAAAGACTAGCAATTCTGAACTTCTCCTATGATCTTATCCACTAGACTGACTGCTCAGACTGTTTATGTACTATTTTCAAAGATGTTCTAACATTTGACACAGGATATGAACATTTTCAGATGTACTTGCAGGGGTCTCTGATTCATTCCTCCATGGATCTGATCCCATTAATAATGATTACTTGAATCTCTTACTGTCTCTGGTCCCTAGCTATATAATATTCTCAACTTTTTTAAAGAAAGTTCACTTGAGGGCTTTCTAATACTAAAAATTATCACTTGATTGTAGTCTTATTCAGGACATATTTTCTATTGTTTCTAACTTTTCTACATATTCTGAGAATTGTTTCATTGTGTATTTGTGTGTGCACATGTAAGTGCTTCTCTGTGTATGTGTATGTTTGTATGTATTTATGCAAAAGTCTCAAGCTCTTATTCAGCAATCTTGCTCATGTCTAGGATTCCAGGTTTGCCTGATTAATTATAGGTAGTGTCTCAAAGTCTGTTCTGCCAAGGCTGGATACAAACTGAACTTCCCAGAATCCTTTACATCCTTAGGTTTTATTTTTCTTGGAGTATCAACTTTTAAGCTACAAACATTTTTGTGAGTGTAAAGTGTAAGCTGTAGCCCAGATTTTTAACACAAGAATTCATATAAAGATAGATTAACATACACATTACATATCCTGAATGTACACTGTTAGAAAGGTGATCGCAAGCCTAGTGGTGGTTGGTTCTGAGGATTGGGGTTCAAAGCCAGCCTGGGTAGGAAAGTCCTGGAGAATTTTTTCTCCAACAACTACCAGAAAACTGGAAGTGACACTGTGGCTCAAGTGGTAGAGCAGTAGCCTTGAGCTGAATAGCAGAGGGACAGCTCACAGTCCCAGAGGTGAATTGCCATGACCAACAACAGCAAAAAAGAATATAAGAAAATGAATGAAATTTAATGTGATCTTAGCCACCAGTTTCATTGCTAGTATAATCCCTGTTCTCTCAATATGGACTCTTTTTTTCCAGTTAAGTCCATGATCGAATATCTGACTTGCATTAGAAACAGGATTATTCTTCCATTCTACTATTTACAAATTTACGTGATTAGCAAGCATGATTTAGAAAGGGAGTGGCCTCATGCTTCATGTTCCACTTAGGAGTAATGCTTTCTCTATATCACTCCCATAACTCTACATGCTGGACTTGACTTTATTGTTTCAATGCTGTCTTATTTGTAGAATCTTCTCTATTGTATTGAACCCTTATACATAAACACAGAACTTCTCTTTCTATTATTATTGCTATTATGTCTCCTACTGTTAAATCATGTATTCTTGGGAAATTAATGCACAGCACAGACACTCAAAAAAAATGATCTGAAACCCTTCTTCCCATTTAAAATTTGCCTTAATTTACAGAGCAATTAAGAAGTTTGAACTCAATATACTAATGGATAATGTATTTATAAGCAATTTAAATTTCACATTTTCTCTTTACTAAGTCTCTGAAACACATGTTACCACATGCCCAAAGGTGTCCTTGTGGTATTTCAATGAAGCCAGAAAACTTACATTTTATCTGGAGCAGCACCATAGATTGTTACTGGAAGTAAGTGGAAGTAACTGTTACTGAAAGTGTAAACTGATCCCAGGAGAGGTATTGAATGTAGAGGAATGACAAAATTCAAGTTAAGTTTTGTTTTCCTTTTTACAATACAAGAAAAGAATCCAAGGCTTGAAAGAAACTCTGTTCCTGACTTTTTTTAGTGTGTTTTTTACTCATATAAAACTTGTCTATAAACTTCTAGTCTAGTTGAGAGTATTACAAAAGGAAACAATATGCCATTTGAAGGCCAACATAGGACAAAGGAAATAGCTTCATTTTAAAAGTGGTCTCCTGCAAAGGAGCAAAGACATGGAGGTTTAAAGTGTCTTATGGATGGATGTTTCACTCCTGAGATCATTCTCTTGTTGCAGGAGTTATCAATTCCTTTAGTGTGGTCTTGAGTTTTCCATAGCAATAAGGATTTCAAAAGAGCAGGATCCAGTGAGTATGATCAGTAAAAGGAGCTTCTTCTCAGACCAGTACTCCTATAAGAGGGTCCCAAAGAAATACCTGAGGTTTCTTTGTTTGCTTGTTTTTTAGTTTGTGCTGGTTCTGGTGCTTGAACTCAGAGGTTGGACACTGTCCCTGTACAGTTGTCTTTCCTGCCTACCTGTCCCCTACTGACTGACTGACTCTACTGACTGAGCCAATACTCCACTTTTGCATTTTATGGTGTTTAATTACAGATAAGAGTTTGACCAACTCTGATGCCTGGGTTGGCTTTGAACTGAGATAGTAATAAATCCAAGTGACATCAATTTATGGACTTCTCTTTTGATCCTAGACATATTAGATGAAGTTTACAATAAAGCTAATATTTGACAATTTTTAAAAGAAGAGAATATGTTCAGCAAAGAATCCATAACTTAAGTAACTCAGCAAAAGTAGGTGCACTGAATCAGTTTGGAATTATTTTCTCTGCTTGGGAAGATTACTATTGACTTTGTCGT
Organism: Dipodomys spectabilis; assembly: GCF_019054845.1. Classification (NCBI taxonomy): domain Eukaryota; kingdom Metazoa; phylum Chordata; class Mammalia; order Rodentia; family Heteromyidae; genus Dipodomys; species Dipodomys spectabilis. Next base: position 6,438,502 of record NW_024871193.1, on the reverse strand, counting down.
TCCTTTTGGGGAAACTTAAAGTCATTTTTGCACTTTTTCTGTTGGTCATGGGGCTTGAGCTCTGATCCTGGGCAATGTCCCTCAGCTCTTCAGCTGAAGTCCAGTGCTCTACCACTTTAGCTACAGCACCACTTCCGGATTTCTGGTGGTTAATTGAAGATAAGTGTTTCATGGACTTCCCTGACCAGGCTGGCTTTGAACCACGATCCTGAGGTCTCATCCTCTTGACTAGCTAGGATTACAGGCATGAGCCACCAGTACCCGGCTCCTATTTGTATTTAGTGAAGTTAATGACACTAAGTATACAAGAATGGAAAACTTAATGAAATGATTTGACATTGCAGTTTTTAGAATAATTGAGGTAGCAATAAATATGTCTTCCTTTGCCATTTTGTTACATTAATGACTCAGGAGCTATGGGACCCTTACATTAGTAGCCTCTTCCATCTGTGTAGGTATATTTATTATCAGGAAATATTCATAGAGAAATTGAGAAAGACATATTTTTAGAAAGCACTGTATTTTCACAATAAAAAATAATAAAAAAAGGAAACCAAAGGAGACCAGGTATGCAAGAACAGCATAGAAAGAGATATATTTATCACACAGAGATTAAGAACTGGCCTAAGAGATTTAGAATGCTAAAGGCAATGAGGAATATGCCTAGTTGACAACTAGTTCTTCAATAACCAAAAATGGTTCCCTAGAATGGTTTCTGCTATACCTTAGTTACTATCATTTATTCCTTCCATCTGGAGTCATTTCTTCTCTTCTGTCACAACTGTTAATTAGCCTCTGCCATTTTGGTGACATGACTGGCCAAAAAGATTTCCAAATCTCACTTAGACTATCCTTCTCATTGAGATTAGCAGTGAATACTCAAAAGCCTGGAATCTTTGAATTTCCTGAATTAATCTTCACCTGACATCTAAGAACATTCTTGGCATTAATTGCCGTGACCTTATGAACAAAACTTTTTTTCAACAAAGTATCCTAATTTAGCTAAAGTGCATGAATTAGGGACTATTGTCAGGTATCAGTATGGAACCAGCAATTATATATTCCTAGTATGGGTTCTTTATTTTCATTTACTAAATGTTTGTTTTTTGTTGTTGTTGTTTTGCCAGTCCTGGGGCATAAACTCAGGGATAGAGAATTATTCCTCAGCTTTTTTTTCCTTCAAGGCCAACCCTTTACCACTTGAGGCACAGCATCATTTCCAGTGTTTCTTTTTCTGTTTATGTGGTTCTGAGATATTGAACCCAGAGTTTCATGCATGCTAGGCAATCACCATACCATGAAGCCACTTTCCCATAGCCCTAAATGACTTTCTTAAGATGGCATTACATTTTCATTCTTTAACTATGTATCAATTTTGGCCAGAATTTTTTTTGCTAGAAAAGGACATTGAACACAATACTGAGTACAGTAAGGCTAGATGGACAATGAATAACCGTCTTGGTCTAGCCAGGCACAGCAGGGCTTACCTCATGGAGCTGGTACAACAGACTGAGCAAGATATCTCCTGACCAACAGCACACCTCCAGGATGAGAGGGCCACCTTGGTTCCAGCCACATGGGGACGCTGGGCCACCTCCTCCAGCACCCATTCAACAAGATCCTGTGAGAGAGAGAGAGAGAGAGAGAGAGAGAGAGAGAGAGAGAGAGAGAGATTGAAAGAATGTCAGAATTACACTTAATCCTGGTGCAGGTGGCTCATACCTATAATCTTAAGTACACAGGAGGATGAAATATGAGATCATGGTTCATAGCAAACCCGGGCAGGAATGACTGTGAGACTGTTATCTCCAAAGAACCACTACAAAACCGGAAGTGGTGCTGTGACTCACTTGGTAGAGCTCTAGCTTTGAGCTGAGGAGCTCTGGAACAGGGTCCAGGCCGAGTTCAAGTCCCACGACTGACAAGAAGTGGACTTCCCACCACAAGAAGTGGACTGAATAGCACCCATTTTCCTAGGGAGCATGGCTGAGAAGTCAGGCCGTGCTTCCTCTCAGCTGGGAGTCATGAATAGGTCACTCGGCTACTCTGTGCCTCAGTTTCCCCAGCTGCAAAAGTGAACAAAGTGAAGGATCCCCTTCCTCATGGGGATAGGGTAATAATGAAAGAAAGCCATGTTTTGTTTCATAATCCCATGCCTGTCGCACCATTAATAACACATACATCTTATCTCTTTCTGGTATTCTTACTGTCATATGCTCACAGGATTGCTGAGAACTGTACCTGAAGGCCCCTCCCTTTGCCTGGCCCTGCTCCCTCTGTATTAATCCCTTGTTTCCTAACAACTGTCACATGAGGAGATTGAAGTCCAATGGTCGAGGCCCAACCCAGAGCTTCACCTGTGGTCAAGAATTGGCTGCCATGGACTGAGTTTGGGACAATCCATCTAAACCAATGACAGAGCATGGCACCATATGTCTACAATTCCAATTACAGAGGACAAGGCCTGGTGGTGCATGCCTATCACAGATAGGAAGACCATGATCCAGCCCAGCCTGAGCATATATTAAGTCTCCATCTCAGAAATCCCAAGACATAAAAGCTTGGCTTGAATGTTAGAAGACCTGACTGGCAAGCCTAAGGCCTTGAGGTCAAACCCTAATATACAAAAAATAACCAGAGGCCCAGTGCCGGAGGCTCTTGCCTATAATCCTAGCTACTCAGGAGGCTGAGATCTGAAGATCACAGCTCAAGATTTAAAGTAGGGTTGGCTTCACCCTTCAGACATCATAATGAGAAGACCTGGAGTCTGAGCTATGCCATTGTACTCCATACCAGCAGGGCTCATATCCTTACTAAGTGTTGGCCATGCTCTCTTTCACCCTGGGAAGCCACCCACTTCAGGCCACACTCCCAGGTCCTCCAAAGCTCCCACTGCCACCAACCAGGCCCAAGAGAGTACACAGCTCCAGGGAACAGAGATCCTTTGGTCTTGTAATTTAACAATGCTGAGTCCCCTTCAAGCCTCTCCCCCTTCTAGGCCCCCAGACCTCAGCTGTGAAGCCCATGCACCCCCCAAAGATAGCAGGTAGAAGTTACCAAAAGCATCCAGCCTCCTTGTTACAACACAATTCTACACACACACACACACACACACACACGCACACACACGCACACACACACACAGACACACACACACACACACACACATTCAGAACGGTGACAGAACAGAACACTCTTCCTTGCAGCACCTGCAATTTGCCAACAGATCACTCACCTTAGTACAGTCAGGCTGTACAAAGAGAAACATGATCTCTCTTTCTATGTCTCTCTCTGCCTCTCTATGTATGTCTCTCTGTCTCTCTGATCTCTCTGTCTCTCTTTGTCTCTCCCTGCCTCTGTCTCTGTTTCTGTCTCTGACTCTCTCTGTCTCTGACTCTCTGTCTCTGTCTGTCTCTCTCTCTCTTTCACACACACACACACACACACACACACACACACAGAGCTGTGCATCTCCTGAGTTTGTTGGAGACCAGATGGACCGGGAACACCAGTAGAAGCTGGTAGACATGGGAAATGTGATCAACTTGTGAGAACTTTAGACAGTTGGGGGCGGGGGATTGTATGTGTGGGGGGGGGAGGAGGAGGTCTTCCCAGATATTCACCTTCTGTTCTGACCCCAGCATCCTTACCTCCCTGCTGGGTTTTCTGGGACCCTCTTCAGTTGAAAAAGTTTACCAAGCACAGAAGACAAGGTCTCACACAGAAAGGGGGGTCTATCTTCTGCATCCAACACCCTCACCCCCAGGAAAAAGGAAAAGACCCCAGAAGGCAGGTGTGGGCATGCAGCTCCCCACCTCTGACTAAAGCCTCAGGTTCTCACCAGGGAGAAGGGTGCAGATGTGCTGCTGTGTGGCTCCCACTGCTCCATGCCGGGGGCTCTTTGGTGCCCACTCCTCATCCAAGCCTGCATCTTCCCATTTCCTGGGACACTGGCCAGTAGGGATGGGGGTGGGATCCTCAGGTCAACGCCCACTCCCACCCCTGGGGCACATTTGCCGCAGGGCCTGGCCCAGAGTGTGGGGCACAGTAGAGGTGCGGGTCCGGGACAGGAGCGGGAAAGGGGGAATATGGGGTGTGGCTTCCATTCTTGTATCCCATTAGTCAGAAAGAACCATGAAAGAATGGGGGTGTAGCTGGAATCCTGTGATGCAGAAAGAATGGGCAGAGTCAAATAATAGCAGAATCTTTCCCAGGAAACTCTGTCCAATCCAGTTGGGAACAAGAGGGTGACCTGCTTTAGCAGGATGGCTGCACAGATTGTTGTATATGGCTGTTTATTGCCAGTCCTGGACCTAGAACTCAGGATTTAGGCACAGTCCTTGAGCTGCTTTTGCTCAAGGCTGCTCCACTACCACTGGAGCCACACGCCTCTACTTCTGGATTTGTTGGCACAAGTTGGAGAGGAATTTCAAGGACTTTCCTGCCAAGGGTGACTGACCATGATCCTTCTATCACAGCTTGGTAAGTATCACGGAGGACTGGTGAGAGCCACTGGTGCCTGGCTAATCATGGGTCTTGCTGATGTTCTTGGACAGACCAATGAGTTCCCTATCCTCAGGTTAAAGTAGTAGGAGCTGGAACCCACAATTCAAATCCTGGTCCTGCCACCTCCAAATGGCAGGAGATCCTAAGAAACTCATTTTTATCCATATAATGGAATGTGATGTGTGTCATGATTGAATAGTTCTGGAATGATTCTAGGACAAAATTATATGCAATTATATTATGGTACACTGATCAATTTTAATTAATACTTTATGAAGCATTTAAACAATCACATTCATTTAAATGGGGGCATAATGAAATACCTAAGAATTGGGCATCACATAGTGTAAAGGTGCCAGGACTAGGATTTGAACTTATGGTCTGGGTAACGCTGTTTCACTGTGTGGGAAGGTGAAGCTTGCCTCCTTGACGTCAAGAAATTCAAGTCTGTTCCTTAGGCCTGAAATCAATGCCCACCACTAGAAAACATCCTATTTGTATAAATTTTAAATATATGGTTTATATTTATATACATATTTTGACTCGGTATTACGTTCAGTGTAGTTATTCACTTTATTTTTTTGTTTTATTCCTGTATTGACTATTCATTTTATTGACTATTATGACACATAGAATAGTGAGTACATTGATTACATAGGATATAGGTCTGCATATGTATTCCACTTCATACCTGACACACAGAACTTTCACAGAAAAGGAAAACATGTGTCACCACCTGCTTCTTACTCCACGATTCATTTTTTGGGAGTGCTGACATCTGAACTCATGGCCTACAAGGCCCAATTCATGAATTGGTTAGTGTCAGCATGCCATCCTTGGGAAAACTGAGCTGACAGACAGTTCCCAGGACCTGAGATCGAGCCCCATCAGTTGAAAAAATAAGAACAGATTGACACCCAGATAGTAGTATGCTCATAAATATATATCTTTATAGAGTGACAGAGATGTCTATACATTATTCAGTTATATGGACTATATTCCTACCAATTCTTGGGTATTTATTATGCCTCCATGTAATTAATGCTATTGTTTTCATCATTAACAAACTATTAAGTAAATTAATCAGTGTCCTGAAATTATTGCATTCCTGTAATATTATTCTTTTAATGATTCATAAATATTAAATGAAATCAGTCTCCCGAAATGATGCTGTCTAATTTTATACGAGCATCATTCATAATCAACTCATTCAACCATAACATTGATAACATTCCATTGTTATTCCTATGGATGGGACCTAGTCTCTTAGTATCTCCTGCCTTTGGTTGGTGCCAGGAAGGGGATTCGAAATCAGGACCTACCTTGCCATGTGGGCTTATGGCTTCCCCAATAGTCCGCCAACCTTCAGAATTGCAAGGTGAATTACTCTTTGCAACAGTGTCATTCAGACCCAAGAGGGTCACCGGGCTATGAAAGAAAACCTAAAAAAGACCATCATGCCATATTTTTTCGGTGCATTTTTTTCCACACAAGGCCTGGGGGTCTAGGATCCCGGGATCAGCTGTGGGTCCAGTGGCTGCACCCCAGCATAGGGTGATTGAAGCTGTTGCCACGACCTGAGTTCAAGCCACATGCTGAGGAAAAAAAATTAAAAGAAATTAGCTCCCTGGCTTGCAATTCACCCTGTTTATTCTGCCAGGCTTTGGATTTGAACTCAGGGTCTGGGTAAATCTGCAGCACTGTGGAAGAAGGGGAAGCTCATCATATTTAAAGATAAGGAAGTCAGGCCTGTACTCTAGGCCTGAATTCAAGCCACAGCCCTGGAAAACATACTATTTGTATACATTGCAAAGATAGGATTTGTACTTACCTATGGATGTTCAGTCCATACACATTTGGTGTGGTTGTTCCTTGTACTTTTTGTTTTATTCATTTATTTACCGTTGATTTTACTATGATGACACCCATTCCGTTTATTACATTGATTACATCCTATAACATGGCATCTAGATTTTTAGACGTGTACTCCAGCATGCCTGACAACCTGGACTCTCAGAGAAAATAAAAAAAGTTGCACACTTGGCTTCATACTCCATGATCCAATTGTTGGTAGTGTTGGGATATGAACTCAGGGCTTAGCAGGACCAATTGGTGAATAGTTTACGGTGAACACACCAGCCTGTGAGCAACTAAGGAGTTAGGCCATTCCCAGGATCTGACATTGATCCCCAGGATGGGCCACAGTAGTCATAAATTCATTATTTACACATAGGATCTATATTTACATGTGTGGACAGCATCTTGTATTTGGTGTACTTCTTCTCCTTATTTTCTGTCTTATCCATGGAAGTACTGTGCATTTTCCTGAGCATGTTTACAGATATAATAGTGTTTACATGGATGACAATCTACTGCTATAGGATTATAGGACTTCCTATGCATTCTCCATCCTAGCTGAGACCCAGGACTTTCACAGGACAGGAAAACAGGTGAATTGATGGGCTTCTCACATCAGGATTCATCTTTTGACACTGTTGGGATTTGAACTCAAAGCCTAGCAGGCCCAATTGGCAAAAGGGTCAAGGTGAGGACACCACCCTGTGAGCAACAAAGGAGATAGGCCATTCCCAGAACCTGACATCGAGTCCCAGGGAGGGCCAGGATAGGCATAAATTCATAATTTAAACATAGGATCTATATTTACATACCTGTGAAGACAGCATCTTGCATTTGGTGCACTTCTCCTTATTTTGTGTCTAATTCATGAAGGTATTGTGCATTTTATTGAGTATGGTGACAGGTATAACTGTGCTGACATGGATGACAACCTGTTCCCCTGGTTATAGGGTTGCCTATGCATTCTCTATCCTAGTTGAGATCCGGGACTTGCACAAGAGAGGAAAACATGTGCAAAGAGTGGCTTCTGACAACAGAATGAATTTTTTGTCAGTACTGGGATGTGAACTGAGGAATGGGTAGCTCTGTTGCACTTTGGGGTAAGGAGAATCTCACAATCCTTGAAGACTAGAATGTCAGGCCTGACCCAAAGCCTGATTTGAAGCCCCAACACTGGAAAAAATAACAAGCCCACCTTTTTTAAACATAGGGTTTCTCTTTACCTGCAGGTGTGGTATGCTTCTTGCATTCAGTGTAGTTATTCTTTTAATTGTGTCTTATTCATGGATGTATTGTGTATTTTATTGAGTATGGTGATAGATATAACTGTGCTGACATGGATGACATCCTATTCCCATGGCTATAGAGTTGCCTATATATCATTTCCCATCCTTGCTGAGACCCAGGACTTTCACAGGACAGGAAAACAGGTGGATCTATTGGCTTCTCACATCTAGATGAATCTTTTGGCAGTGCTGGGATTTGAACTCAAGGCCTGGCAGGTCCAATTGGTGAATGGGTCATGTTGAATACAACAGCCTGTGAGGCACTAAGGAGCTAGGCCATTCCCAGGACCTGAGATGGAGCCCAGGTGGGGCCAATATAGTCATAAATTCATCATTTAAACAGAGGATCTATATTTCCATAGCTGGATGAGCAGCATCTTGCATTCAGTGTAGTCATTGTCTTGGTTTTGTGTCTTATTCATTGATGTATTGTGTATTACCTTGAGTATAGGATGACAGATATAACTGTGGTGACCTGGATGACAACCTATTCCCATGAGTATAGAGTTGCATATACATTCTCCTTTCTAGCTGATCCCCAAACCTTGTGCAATGGCTTGCTTCTCACATCAGGGTGAATTTTTGGCAGTGCTGGCATTTGAACTTTGGGCCTAGGAGGCCCAACTGCCCAATAGGCCCATGTGATCACACTAGACTGTGAGCCACTAAGTTGCTGGACTGTTCCCAGAAACAGAGATCGAGCACTAGGGAGGCCACAATTGTCCTGAATGCATCATTTAAACATGGAATGTATATTCAAATCCGTGTGTGGACTGCATTGTGCATTTAGTGTAGTTATTCTATTTTGTATGCTATTCATGGATGTATTGTGTATTTTCTTCAGTAAATGATGACAGGTATAACTGGGCTCATATGATAACAACCTATTCCCATGGCCCCAGGGTGGCCCATGCATTTTTCATCCTAGCTGAGACCCAGGACTTGCATAGGAAAGGAACACAGGTGCAACAATTGGCTTTTGACATCAGGATGAATCTTTTGGCACTGCTGGGATCTGAATTCGGGGACCAGCAGACCCAATTGACGAATGGGTCCATGTGAGCACACCAGTCTGTGAGCCACTAAGGAGTAAGGCTGTTCCCAGAACCTGAGATGGACCCCCAGGTGGGGGTATTGGGGGAGGGCACACAGCAGTCATCCATTCATAAGTTGAAGGTAGTATGCAAATAAGTACACATTTGTATAGAGTAGGAGAGACGATAACCTGTGATGGAATCCAATCTACCATGTGTCTACTGATTCTTGGATCTTTCCAGATGCCTTCATTTCATGACTGTGATGATTATTGTCACGCTTCATCTACACTGCTTTACAAATAAGCGATATCCCATGAGTCTTGCCCATCATTTCCTAGTCACATCATGCATGAAGTACTCATTCAAGGATAAGATCGATCGCATTCCATGACTTTTCCTGGTCCAGAAACCAGTATCTCAGGATTTCCCGTCATTCAGACCCAGGATGGTCACCTTGCAAAGAAAAAGTTATAAAACCCTGAGCCCTCTACAGCTCCCTACTATTTCTGCTGTTCTGTTTTTTTTTTCGTCCTGCAAGCCATCTGGGCCTAGGGTCCCAGGATAGTTTGTGGGTCCCGAGGCTGCCCCCCATCCTAGGGAGAGTTAAGCTGAGTCAGAGTTGTCATGACCTGAGTTCAAGACCCGTGGTTGGCAAAATTAATGAACTAACTAACTAACAAACTAACTGGAAATAATAAAGCTCCCTGGTTTGGAATTTCTACCAGTTTTCTTTCCTAGCCTGGGATTTGAACTCAGAGACTTGATGAATGTATAGCAATGTGACAGAAGGCGCAGAGTTGCCACTACTTGAGTTCAAACCCCATGCCAAGCCAAAATAAATAATTAAGTCACTGACCTCGACAGGGAAATTTAATTGTGAAGACTGGCGGGAAGGGAAGGTAGGGTGAAAACAAACGACGAGGCAACAATGCTCAATAGGAAATGTACTCATTACTTTGCTCATATAACTGTGACCCCTCTGTACAATATTTTTACAGTAAAAAACATACAAAAATATGTAGTGCTCAAGAAGCACTTTGGGGGTAAGTGAAGGATGTCTGAGTAGCTGTACAAAATTCTACACTGATATTTTTAAATGTTCATTATGGAACTGAATAAACATAACTGCTTCTGTTACAAATATTAAGTCATTGTCTTGGAACTGGGGCCAGTATTTCTGCCATTGCTGGGATTTGAGCTCACTGTCCAAGTAACTCTTTTGCACCATGGGTGAAGGCTAAGCGCACTGTTCTTGAGGAAAAGATTTTCAAGCTAGAGTTCGCAGGGCCTGAATTAAGACCCTCCAATAGAAAAAAATATTTGTATACATTTGTAATATATGATATATAGGTACATATGTATGTTTATTTCATATTATGATTATTATTATTGATTTTGTATTTAATTTTAATTTATTCATTATATTGTTTACTGGATTTAGTATTATACACATAATATTAATTACGTTTTGTACATCTATTATAAAATTATACACAATAATTTAGTACATTGACTCATGCTCATTTTTCATTAATACTTTATTAAGTGTTGAAACATGATAGATAATTAAATCGAGGCATTTGTCAAGTCATCACATGGTTAGAGGCTGTCCCCAGTATGAGCTTTGTCTTATTTATCTTTGGACAACTTCCTATAGTGATTTGTTTAGATGACTTATACTCAGAAGCCTTTTCTTATGGATAGGCAAGTCGAGGGATGAAATCATAAGGTTGGGGCTGGGAATGTGGCTTAGTGGTAGAGAGCTTGCTCAGCATGCATGATTGCCAGGGTTTGAATCCTCACTGCCACATACTCAGAAAAAGCCAGAAGCTGTGGTGTGGCTCAAGTGGTAGAGGGCTGGCCTTGAGAAAAAGAAGCTCAGAGACAGTACCCAGGCCCTAATTTCAAGCCCCAGGTCTGGCAAAAACAATACGCCAGATTCCAGTGGCTCTGGAAACCTACTTTCTCAGAAGGCTGAGATCTGAAGATCACAGTTTGAAGACAGCCTAGGGAAGGAAAGCCTGTTAGACTCTTGCCTCCAATGAACCATCAAAAAACCCCATGTGGCACTGTGGGTCAATTGGTACAGTGTTTGCCTTGAGCTGAATGGCTCAGGGACAGCGCCCAGGCTTCAGTTTGAGACACACAACTGGAAAAAGAGTGAGGGATAATCAAAGTACTTTTCCTATTTCCTAATTATGAGAATATTTTTTCGTAAATGAATGCTGTTGTACACCAGATTTGGAGCCAGACCTCAAGGTTCAAGTGTAGCACATACATAAGCCCAGCCTCTCAGACTCTAGCATTATAAACTTGTGTCCTGCAGGGTTCTGAAAGGCCCATTGTTGAAAGGCTTAATATGCTCCCCAAGTCCTTTGTGATAAGCAGTTGACTTGTATTGTCAATGTCATTATAGTTCTGAACCTAGCAGAGAACCAATAGCTCAAGCCCACACACTATCTCAGGATGCCTAGGTCTCAGTATCACAGGGTGAAAACAGCCAGGGCAGGGAAGTCTAGGACACCTGACTTCCAGTTCTGAAAGGTCAGATGCTCAAGAGATTCCTGTGTTTCCCTTGGTGATGAGAAGTTACTTACGCTCTAAATGTTCTTGGAGTTCTTGAGCTATAGAAGGAAAGAAATATTATTGACCCATCCTGGGTTCAAATGAAGGTCTCAGGATCCAAGCCCTAGCCCTGTTAGCAGGAAGAACTACAGTGTAACATTATTTGAAGGACAGAAAACAGTTTCAAAAGCCAGGCTAGTTGGAGAGACCTAGACCTGCAGGATTAAGAGGCAGAATGTACACACTCAACAGGGAAGTGAGCTGCAAAACCACTTCATTCATTCCAGGCACAACCAGTAATGAGGGAAACCTGAAACATTTGTTAGAGTTTCAGCAGGGTCAGGCTTTTCTCAGCCTCTTCAAATGATGACTAATTAACCTTCCTCCCTCAGGTGAAAGGAGCCTCAGGCTATCTTTAGGTTACAAATAGAGAGCCAGTTTAGTGGGGGAGAGGGGCGGAACAGAGTAGAAAAATCCTACTTCCTGGTCTTAGGGAGTGGGTTTTTGACTCTCCATCTGTCCGGTTTGAAGACCGTTCTATCTCTGCCAGTCCATTCTCCTTACTTCATGCTCCAAATCATTAATGCAAATCCCCAGTCCAAGGAGAGGTAGGGCCATTTCTCTTCTGTCTCCAAGCAGCTGAGTTAGAACCTGGCTCTGTCCTCTTGACTCTGGGGTGCTTCGCTGCCTGAGAAGTGGGACAGAGACAGTCATCCTGCTCTGCGGTTGTGTGAAAGTGATGCTGGTGTCCTGGCACACTGCAGAAAGCCTCATGACTAGAAAATGTTCCCTTCTTTCCTTCTGATGTGAAAAACAGCTTCATCTATCAACTTTCTTTCTTTTTTTCTTTTTCTTTCTTTCTTTCTTTCTTTCTTTCCTTCTTTCTTTCCTTCTTTCTTTCTTTCTTTCTTTCTTTCTTTCTTTCTTTCTTTCTTTCCTTCTTTCTTTCTTTCTTTCCTTCTTTCTTTCTTTCTTTCTTTCTTTCTTTCTTTCTTTCTTTCTCTCTCTTTGTTTCTTTCTTTATACCTACTTACCTACCTAGGTAGCTATCTCTTTGCCAGTTGTTGGGTTGAACTCAAGGAATCGAACCCAGGGCTTCTTGCATGCTAGGCAAGCACTCTCTCATTAATCCATATTCACAGCCCCTTCATTTTTTTCTTAATGGTAGTTTTTACATAAGTATGCTACCATTTTATGTTCTCAAGTTTAATTTTCTGAATACCGTTTACTTCTAAGAAACCTGATCTTCTCTTCCCCTGCATGATTTGTGACTGTTTCAGCATTGGCCTCATAATAAAATGTAAATAAAGGATGCTGAGATCTTCAGTGTGCATCATATAAAGACACAGGCCTAGAACCCTGGAAGAGAAAAGCAATGGGCCTGAAATAAAGAGAATGATGCAGTATGCGCAACTAGCATATCTGAAAAATAAACCAGTAAATAAAAGCAGAAGCATTGCATAGTCTGTTTGCACTATGGGAGGTAATATACATACACACATAAGTAGGTAGGACACTGATACATAAACTTGGCTTTCTCTTTTTGAATTTTTTTTGTGGCCATCCCGGGGCTTAAACTCAGGGCCTGATGTGTTCCTGAGATGCTTTGCTCAAGGCTGAGGCACTACCACCACCACAGCTCCACTTACCACCATCTCGTAGTTAACTGGACATAAGCAATTCCCAGGCTTTCCTGCCTGGTCAGGATTGTATCTCCTGCTCAGTTTTCTCTCTTAAAGCAGAAGCTCTACCCTCTGGGCCACTGCTCCCCTTCTGGTTCTCAGGTGGTTTATTGGATAAAATAGTCTCAGAGACTCTCCTGCTCGGCTGGCTTGAATGGCAATCTCCTGAGGAGGCTTCAAGTGGTTTACTCAAGAATTCACCGAGGAACTGCACCACACAAGCCCTTAGTCTAAATCTCGAGGGGTACTAGAAAAAAATGGAAACATTGTTAAACTCAAGTCGCAGGACCCCCACCAAAAAGACCACCGAGAGTCAGACTTTACAGCTGTTTTAAGGTTTCACTTAAATGAGCTGCAGCTCGGGCCTCGTCCCACACTCTGACACAGAGGAGCCTAGTTGGAGAGCATCAAGCTGAAGATTTGCAGGGTTTATAAAGGGACACAACCATCCAGGTGTTTGGATTACCACCATGTGTTGCTCTGCTAGAAACAAGCAACAAGTGGTCACTGCCTCAAAACTTTAACCCTGCATTTCCCCCCTTTGACTTATAGTCCTGAGACACTATCTTATGGCTCTGGCCCAAAACTAAACTCCAACAGCTCTTGATTTTGAATGGATTATGGTCCCTCTCTGACCTTAGCCATTCTATTAAACATCAATACCAATAACAAGCAGTTCATTTTTCTTTACTTGAGACATATGCGGAGTGGTTGGATAGGATGCTTGGAGACTTCCCCATGTTTCCCCACAGTTGTCCAGGGCAAAGTGGTCAGCCAGTCTGAAGTGGGAGTAGTGGATCCAAGCAGCAATGCCATCCACCTTAAGGGCAGTAGGTGTAGCCAGTAGCACCATGTAAGGTCCCTTCTACCAAGGTTCCAGAGATCTCAAGTTGTCCCTTCAAACAAACACCTAGTCCCCTGGTTTAAACAAATTGGGGGCAGGAATAGAAGCAGAATCATATAATGCTCTAAGCGTGGGCCACATCCTCTTATGCACCAGCTCTAAATAGTCAAGCTTACACAGAAATTCAGTATAATCCAAATCAGCAAGCAATTCAGTCTGGAGGCTAGGTTGGGGGTTGTCCATACATTATTTCAAAAGGAGTAAAGCCAAGCTGATAGGGTGAATTTCCTACTCTAAACAGGTCAAAAGGAAACAGCCATACCCAGTCTGCACCAGTCTCCAAGGCCAATTTAGTTAAGGTCTCTTTTAGAGTCCGATCCATTCTTTCTTCCTGCCCTGAACTCTGGGGTCTATAAGCACAGTGCAATTTCCAATCTGTCCCCAGTGCTGCGGCTATTCCCTGACTTACTTTTGAGACAAAGGCCCAATGGTGGATGGGAAGCCATACCTGGGTAGGATTTTCCAGGATCTTCTTAGCCACGACGTTCCTGGTCTCATGCTTTGTTGGGTAGGCTTCAACCCATCCTGAAAAAGTGTCTACAAAAACTAGCAAATATTTATATCCAAATTTTCCAGTTTTAATTTCTGTGAAGTCTACTTTCTGATACACACCTGGTCTATCTCCACGGAGGCGAGCTCCTTTTGTAACCGGTTGATTGGGGGCATTGGTGAGCTGACAGGCTTTAAAATTTTTAACAATGTCCTCAATGAGTTGATTTCCTTGCCTGATTTTTACTTCTTTGGGTTCCCATGTGTGAGACCCAATGGATTCTCATAAGAATTCCCTTGCCCAATCTTTGTGGCAAGATAAATTTTCCCTCACCAGTTTTCCATCAGTCTTCATTTCTTTCTCTGTTCGGGGGTTAGGCCATGGAAATTTTCTTTATTCACTGCAAATCTTCTTGGGAGTACTGAGGCTCAAGAGCCATAACTTGTGGCCCTCGGTCTACTTCCACTCTGGGCTGGAGGGCCGCCTCCTTAGCTGGCTGATCAACCAAGTTATTTCCTTTGGTTATTGAATCAGTTACCTTTTGATGGCCAGGACAGTGCATAATGGCAATATTTGCTGGTTCCCATAAGGCATGGATGAGGCTTAAAATTTCTTGTTTGTTTTTAATAGCCTTTCCCTCAGCTGTCAACAGCCCCCTCTCTTGGTAAATGGTTCCATGAACATGCACAGTGGCAAAAGCATAGCTACTATCCGTGTAAATATTTAGTCTCTTCCCTTGTCCCATCTGTAGGGCTTTTGTTAGTGCCACTAGTTCTGCTCTTCGTGTAGACATTCCCTGGGGGAGTGTTTCTGCCCACACTATCTCAGTGTCCGTGGTGACTGCTGCACCTGCGTACCTTTTTCCATCTCAAATGAAACTGCTGCCTTCTGTGAACCAGGTATGCTCGGCATGCTGCTGCCTTCTGTGAACCAGGTATGCTCTGCATGCGATAGTGTTGTGTTCAACAAGTCTGGACTCTTTTCCTTGGCCTGGTTGCTCTTTTTACACTCAATTTCACATTCTCTGTCCTTCCTTTCCTGTCTTTGCTCCTCTGTCTCTCTCTTATTGTAAACCTTTTCCACTGCAGCTAATAGATCCCTAATAGACTTTTCACCAAGTCTGTCTAGAGCCTGCAACTTTTGCTTTATGTCTGGATCAGCTTGACTTATATAGGCAAACATAATCATCTGAACCGACTCCTGGGTCTCAAGATATTATGGGGTATATTGACTAAAAGCTTCTATGAGCCACTCAAGATATGTTGATGGACTTTCACTTCCTCCCTGTCTAACATCAAAAACTTTGGCCATATTAGTAGGTTGGCAAGCCGCCACCTTGAGACCTGCCAACAGAGCCTGGTGATAGATGAGGAGTCGCTCCCTACCTTCAACCATATTGTAGTCCCATGTTGGTCGGATCTCAGGAAAATAGGCAGTGATCAGGGCAGGATCCATGATAGGTGCTCCTGTGGGGCCAGGGATGTTTCCGTGCCAACTCTTGGATACAGTCTCTTTCTTCAGTGGTAAAAAAGACCTGTAAAAGCTGACTAAAATCATCCCAATGGGCTGATGAATAAAGTGAATAGTTTAAGCAAACTAATTAAATCCTGGTGTTTCTCAGAAAAGGGGGCATTTTGGGTGTATAGGCATTTTTGTATAGGTCACTGGTAGAAAATGACCAATATTGGAGTTGCTGTTGACCATCCACATACACAGGACCTACGCTGTGTAAGAGAAAAAAGCTGTATGAGAAGAGGGGTTGATCCCATGGCATCGTTGAGTGACTGGCCCCTCAGAAACTTTAAGGGCAGGTGCCGAGGATTCTATAGCTCCCTCCTCCTCTTGATCATTCTCAGATTCTGCAAAAAGAACCTGGAAAGGAGAGTATGGGGGAGGAAACGTTTCTTCTTCCAAGTTATCCCCCTGAAAAACCAGGGGGTACCTCTTCTTTACCTCTTCCTCGGTTTCTTTTTGTAAGTCTAGGGGGCTAGACGGAGCGGTGCCCATGGTTTCCAATCCCGTCAGTTGTACAGCCCAAAAACAAATAAACAGTACAAACAAAACACATGCAGGCCTGACAGTTACAAAAAAAAAGCTTACAAAGAGGAGATTTCCCAAATTGGTCCACTGACTCCTGTCATGGTGAGGTTCCCCACTCATGCCCCACAGCAGAAGGAGCAGAGCCACATTGGTCAAGTTAGGCCTCTGTTAGGAGGCCCTCTTGGTCAGTTCCGGCCCAACACCGAAACGACCCCCATCCCAAAATTCACAAGGTGGTGTTCCAAGAACCACCCCCCAGCCCACCCCACACAGTGGGGTATCAACTCCCACCCCACACGGCGGGGTTCCAAAGACCCCCTCCCCACAAGAGGATGTGGGACATCTCCCAGTTCCTCCAGGGTTGTTGTGCAAGCGCTTAAGCTTCGACAACCCTTTGTACATGGGAGCAGCCATCCTCACAAAGGAAAATGAAAGTAAAACAGAAAACGACAGGATATGACAAATTAACAAAGACAGCGCTGTTTTACCTTTGGAGTCTGAGATCTCAGATGTCTTTGGGGGGATCCCTGAAGGCCTCCACTAATGTTATACCCAGGTTGCAGGATCCCCACCAAGAAGACCATCAAGAGTCAGATTTTACAGTTGTTTTAAAGTTTTATTTAAACGGGCTGCAGCTCGAGTCTCATCCTACACTCCAACACAGCAGAGCCAAGGAGGAGAACCCCGAGCTAAAGATTTGCATGATTTATAAAGGCACACAACCGTTGAAGAGCCTTTTTGCTATTCGGGGAATTTTATTGTTCCACATGAATTTTTGGATTGCCTCTTCTATTTCCTTGAAGAATGTGGTTGGAATTTTGATAGGTATCACATTAAATATGTAGATAACCTTGAGAAGTATTGTCATTTTCACGATGTTAATCTTTCCAATCCAGGAGCATGGGAGATTTTCCCATTTTCTAAGTTCTGTTTTGATTTCCTTTTTCAAGTTATTAATGTTTTCATCATTGAGGTCCTTCACTTCTTTGGTTAAGTTAATTCATAGGTATTTTATTTTTTCTGGGGCTATTACAAATGGAGATGCTTTCCTAATTTCAGCCCCTCTTTTCTCATTGTTGGAATACAGAATATCAATACCAAATTTCAAACTCTACTATAAAGCCATAGTAATCAAAATAGCTTGGTACTGGCACAAGAACAGACCTCAGGACAAATGGAATAGAATTGAAAACCCAGAAATGAACCTACAGACATATAGCCATCTAATATTTGATAAGGGAACTAAAAAATAGAATGGAAGAAAGACAGCCTCTTCAGTAAATGGTGCTGGCAAAATTGGTTAACTACTTGTAGAAAACTAAAGCTAGATCCTTATATATCACCCTGCACCAGAATCAACTCCAAATGGATCAAAGACCTCGGAGTCAAAGTAGACACTCTGAAAACATTACAGGAATAGGAGAAACCCTAGGTCTCCTTGGCGCAGGCCAAAATTTTCTTAATAGAGACCCGGAAAAAGAACAAATCAAAGAAAGGTTGGACAAATGGGATTGCATGAAGTTGCAGAGCTTCTGCATGGCAAAGGAAATAGCTAGCAAGATCAATAGAAAACCCACGGATTGGGAGAAGATCTTCACTAGCCATACAATGGACAAGGGTCTCATATCTAAAATATACTTGGAACTCAAAAAATTAAATCCCCCAACAACAAATCCTCAAAGAAACAACTACCCAATAAATAAGTGGACTATTGACTTAAAGAGAAACTTCTCTGAAGAAGAAAGAAGGATGGCCAATAGACACATGAAGAAATGCTCAACATCCCTAGCCATAAAAGAAATGCAAATCAAAACAACATTGAGATACCACCTCACTCCAGTTAGAATGGCAAAAATCAAGAACTCTAATAACAACAAATGCTGGAGGGGATGTGGACAGAAGGGAACCTTACTTCATTGTTGGTGGGAGTGTAAACTTGTTCAACCAGTTTGGAAAGTAGTATGGAGGTTCCTCAAAAGACTCCACATAGAGCTCCCTTATGACCCAGCAGTCCCACTTTTGGACATGTACCCAAATGTTTACAAACAAGACCACACTAAAGCTACCAGCACAACCATGTTTATTGCAGCATTATTTACCATAGCTAAGATATGGAACCAACCCAGATGCTCCTCAGTAGATGAATGGATCAAGAAAATGTGGTATATATACACAATGGAATTCTATGCCTCCATCAGAAAGAATGACATTGCCCATTTGTCAGGAAATGGAAAGACTTGGAAAAAATTATATTAAGTGAAGTAAGCCAAGCACAAAGAAACATAGGTCCCATGATTTCCCTTATTTGCAATATCTAGTATATATATGTGTGTGTCTGTGTGTGTGTGTGTGTGTGTGTTTGTGTGTGAGCACCTGACAGTGTGTGTGTGCGCGAGTGTGTGTATGCGTGCACACACATACATGAGTCCTGAAGCTTGACCTCAGGACCTGAGCACCGTACCTAGTTTCTCTTGTATAATGATATCCCTCTCTCACTTGAGCCACAGAGCCTCTTCAGGCTTTGTCCTAGTGATGTGCTCCTGAGAAATGAAGCCCAGGATTTCGTATATTCCCAGCCCTCTACTTCAGCTTTGTTAGTTTAGTTCTGTCTTTTGTTGTTGTTGTTGTTGTCGGTTGAATGAGATGAAGTCTTGGCCTGGGTGCTGTCCCTGACCTCTTCAGTTCAAATCTTGTGCTCTACCACTTGAGCCACAGAGCTTCTTCCGGTTTTCTCGTAGTTCATTGGAGCTATGTTTCTCAAGGACTTTCCTGTCTAGGCTAGCTTTGAACCATGATCCTCAGATCACATCCTCCTGAGTAGCTAAGATGAGAGACATGAGCCAAAAGCACCCAGCTTCCCCTTCAGGTTCTTAGTAGTGAATTGGAGATAATTGTCTCATGGTACCTTTTGTGTCTGAGATAGTTTGGAACCCAGATCTTTAGAACTCAGCTTCCTGAGAAGGCAGGATGAGAGACCAGCTACTGACCCATTGGCTGTGGGCTCTGCTGCAAGGGAGTCCATGGCTCCACGTGGTGGAGTGCTAGCCATGAGCCCAAGACGTAAGGGTCAGCGCTTAAGCCCTGAGTTCAAGGTTCATGTCCGAGAAAAAACAAAACAAAACCGTTGTCTGCTGTAGACAATTCACTAATCTTCGGTAACACATAATTTTATCCCTGACATGGGGACTTATCTGAGCCTCAATATTCTTGTCTGTATAGTCATCTAAGTTGTGGAGCTCTTACATAGACAAGATGTAAGAATGCACCCGGTTAAGGACACAGCACATGGCACTCGTTGCACCACTCAGCACACAACATCCTGTTGAAGACTCAGCACCCAGCACCCAGTGCAGGACACAGCACACTGCATCCTATGAAAGACTCAGCACATAGCACCCTGTGCGGGACTCAGAATAGAGCACCCTATGGAGGACTCAGCACATAGCTCCATTCCACAAGCTGTCATTAGAATTAGGGTGATTTCATCAGTATCACCATTCTTTGAGGAAAATTTTACAAACCATACAAGTTCACATCTAATGGTTTAGTGGGGTGTTTTTTGGGGGGAGGGGTTGTTAGCCATGGGGCTTGAACTCAAAGCATGGGGTACTGTTCCAATAACATTTGCTCAAGGCTAGAGCTCTACCTCTTGGAGCCACATTTTGAGGTGTCTCTCAGACTTCCTGCAAAGACTGGGTTTTAAAGCTCCTGAGCAGCCAGGATGATGGGCATAAGCCAGGATGATATGGGTAACCCGTGGAGCTTGGTTGCATCGGTTTACATGTGGTTAAGTCAGGTTAGGTGGCTGCTGTCAGCACCAGTCTCCTAGCTTGATCTGTAATGAGGTATTTGAAGTTCTGTCCTTCTATAATTGCAGTTAGACCATTCTACCTTTTTGTGTTATCAGACCTGGGGCATGAGTAAGAGCTTAGACACTGTCTCTAAACGTTTGTGCTCAAGGCTAGCACTCAATTAATTGAAAGACAGCAGAACTTCTGGTTTTTCTGTTTTGTGGCACTGAGGAATCGAACCCAGAGCTTCGTGCTTATTAGGGGAGCACTCAACCACTGAGCCCCAGGAGTGAATGAGGTACAAATAGATAGAGATTGCTGTATATAAATATTATATATACAAAATGAGATTTCTGCATATTATTAAACTATAGATAATATTACTACCAATTATTAGGTATTAAATTATGTCTCCATTTAATGATGTGTCCCAGTTAACAATTAATAAAGCATTAATAATTACTCAATATCCCATTATTGTTTATCAGATATGTACATATATCCATATATATAATTAGATATTTCATAGAATGAGACCAATGTCTATATATTATTAAATTATGCATCATGTGTTACTACCAGTTATTAGTTATTTAATTATGTCTCCATGTAATTTTTATTCTGTTAATGCTTAATAAAATATCAATTAAACTTAGTGCACATCCTACACTTATTGTATCTAATTTTATCCTAGAATGATTCACTACTAATTCAATCTGTTTATTATTTACTGTAGTGGCAATTCTTCAACCTATGATGTTTTTTACCTTTATTACATCCTATTACATAGAATATAGATTTGCATCCAAATTATACATCCTACCTGACACAGAGCACATTCACAGAAAAGGAAAACTTGTCATGCTCAGCTTCTCACTCCAAAATTACATTTTGGCAGTGCTGGGATCTAAACTCAGGCAAAGAAGGCTCAGCTCATGAATGGGTGACTGCCAGCACAGTAGCCACTAGTCAATTCAGCTGCAGTAACCAGGCCCTGAGATAGTGCCCTGTATGTTGACTCTAAATTGTGCTTAATGAAGTTATTCATTTACCATTTATTTTATTGACTGCTACATCACATGGAATATTTACTACATTTATTAAATAAGATATAGAATTGCCTATGCATGAAACTTCACACCTGACACCCAGGACTTTCACAGAAAAAGAAAACATGTGTCACCCTGTGTCTTACTGCACGATTCAATTTTTGTGAGTACTGGCATCTGAACTCACAGCCTACAAGGCCCAATTCATGAATGGGTGAGTGTCAACATGCCAGCCTGGGGCATATTGAACCGGCAAGCAGTTCCCAGCACCTGAGATTGAGCCCCAGGGGTTGACAAAACAAGAACAGATTGACATGCAGATGGTAGTACACAAATAAATACAGATCTTTATAGAGTGCCAGAGATGTCTATACATTATTCAGTTATATAGGCTACATTCCTATTAAGTCTTGGGTATTTATTATGCCTCCATGTAATTAATATTACTGTTTTCATCCTTAATGAATTATTAATTAAATCGACCACTGTCCCGAAACTATTGTGTCCACATAATTAATAGTATTCTTTTAATGTGCCAAAAAATATTCATTAAAATCCTTCGGACTCCTAAAATCACTCTCTAATTTTATACTAGTATCATTCAGTAACAACCAATTAAACCTTGACATTCATAATCTTCCATCGGTATTCCTATGAATAGGAACGAGACTCTTAGGATCTCCCTCCATTGGTAGGGGTCAGGACCCAGCTTCGAACACAGGGCCTATGTTGTGGTGTTGGCCCATGGCTTCCCTGAAAGCCCAACAGCCTTGAGCAATGGCAGGTTACCAACACTTTTCAGCCCTGTCTTTTAGACCCAGGATGGTCACCTTGAAAAGAGAACAAATGTAAAATCGGCAGACATCTGAAAGTTACTGGGGTTTTTTTCTGTGTCGTTTTATTTATTTATTTTTCCTGTCAGCCTTTGAGGCCCAGGAACCTAGGTTCGGCTGTGGGTCCAGTGGCTACAACCCAGCCTAGAGTGATCAAAGCTGAGGCAGAGCTACCATTGAGCTTGACAAAATAAAAATACATACATGCATACATAGATATATACATAGATACATTAAAAATATTTAAATAATTATGAGGCTACTTGGCGTATTCGAGCCATTTTTTCTGCCGAGCCTGGGATTTGAACTCAGGGTTTGGGTAAATCTGCAGTATTGTGGGGGATGGGAAAACTCACAATGCTGGAAGACAAGAAAGACAGGTCTGTTCCCAGGGTCTGAATTCAAGCCCTAGCACTGGCAAAAATAATATTCAAATACATTTTAAAAACACGATTTATATTTACATATGCATGTTTATGACATATTGCATTTAGTGTAGGTATTCATTTTATTTTGTTTTTTATTTATTTATTATATATTTTAGAGAGTATGATTACATGTATAACATTATTTACATCCTATTAAATAGAACACAGATTTGACTATGTATTATACATCATTCCTGAGACCCAGGACTTTCACTGATAAGGAAAACAAGTGAGACAATTGGCTTCTTCTACCACGATTAAGTTCTTGGCAGTTCTGTGATTTGAACTCTGAGCCTAGAAGGCCCACTTCATGAATGTGTCAATGTTAGCACACCAGTCTGACACAAGTGAAGTTGTCAGGCAAATTTGAGGACCTGAGATAAAGCCCTAGGAGTGGCCAATATATAAACAGATAGATATGTATATTGCAGGGTGTGTATTTACATATGTATATGTATCTATAAATAAAGTTATAGAGAGAGACAGATAGACATTTATATGGATTCTACTGTATAGTGATGTCTATATCTTATTTTTATATACTCTATTATTATGAATTATTTGGTCTAAAATTATGCCTCCATTAATTAATCATAGTGGGAGACGATAAAATATTAAATTAATCAATGACCTATATTTATTGCGTACAATCTTATACTACAATGACTAGCTAATTAGTAGTTCAATTGGTATATTACAAAGATTCTATTATTGTTCTTATAGATAGGAACGAGTAGGTGGAAGTCCCAGGATCAAACTCAGGGTCTTGGTTTCTGGGTTGGGCTGAGGCTTCACTGACAGCACGCCAACCTTCAGCCATGCAAGGTCATGTACAATTTTCAAGCCGAGTCATTGAGATCCAAGATGATCACAGTGCAAAAGAAACAAAGGTAAAACTGTTGTCTAAAACTTCCTGGTTTTTCCTCCTCCATCTTGGTTGGTTTATTTTTTTGTCAGAGCTGGGAGTTGAACACGGGTCCTAGGATCCCTGGATCATCTGTGGGTGTAAAAGCTGCACCCCAGCCTAGGATAATCAAGGCTGAGGAAGAGTTGTGGTGACCAGAGTTCAAGCTCGGGGCCTGCCACTCCAAAAAAGTTAAGGTCCTGGATAGGAGTTTGGGCCATTTTATCTGCCATAATTGTAATTTGAACTCGGGGACTGGGTAACTCTATTGTGCTCTGGGTGATGTGAAAGCTAACCTCCTAGAAGAAAAAAAAAATCCAGAGCATTACCCAGTGTGTGAATTCCAGCCCTAGAACTGGCAAAAATATTATTTATATACATGTATAATATATATCAAATATATGTAGTTGCATAGATATTACATATGGTACCTAGGACACAATATTACCACAGAAAGGAAATCAGGTCAACATTGGCTTCTTACTCCACCTATTGACTTTGGCACTGCTGGGATTTGAACTCAGGGCCTGAAATGCCTAATTCATCAAGGGGTCAGTTTAAGCACAGCAGCCTCAGACAAATTCAATGCCAGGCAGTTCCCAAGACCTGAGTTCTAGCCCCAGGAGTGGTCAATATATAAATAGAGAGATGTATAAATTGCTGCAAATACATGTATATATATATATATAGAGAGAGAGAGAGAGAGAGAGATGTATATGTATATTCCACTGTACATTTAAATATAAATATATTATAGAATGTGAGATGTCTATATATTATTAAATGGCATTTAACATATTACTAATAATTATTAGGTATTAAATTATTCCTCCATTTAATGAAGTATCATGGATTAAGGGCCAATAAAGTATTGCCTTGTGTAAATGGAGCTCAGAGTCAATTTCTAGGCTCATAGTTCAAACCTCAGGATCTGCACTAAAAAGAAAGGGCCAGTAATTCCATGTGTCTGTGTATATATGCATGTATTTCTATCAGTGAACATCCATAGTCATTAGGAAAAATAGCACCCAGCTAAGAAATTTGCTTTGAATAGAATGATATCATAGCACAGAGAGTGCTTTCAAGATAGTGCATGTCCCTGGTCAAAAAATTAAGACACTGGCTTAGAATTTGCACCATTTTTCTGGCAGGCCTGGGCTTTCAACTCAGGGTCTGATTAATGCTTTGTCACTGTATGAGAGGGGAAACTCACCATCGTTGAAGACAAGAATTTCAGACCAGTTTCCAGGGCCTGAATTCAAGCCCCAGCACTGGGAAAAATAATATTCATACAAGAGATCTATTTACATACATGTGTTTACTCCCTATGACATTTATTACCCTTATTTATTTTTTATTTATTTTATTTAGTATTATTACATATATCACATTTATTTCATTTATTACATCTTATCACATGGATTTATTTGCATATGGATTATACATCATCCTGAGACCCACAACTTTCACAGAGAAGGACAAAAATGGGTCAAAATTGGCTTCTGACTCCACATATAAACTTTTGGCCATGCTGGGATTTGAACTCACAGCCCACAATGCACAAATCATGAATGGGTCAGTTGTAAAACAAAAGCCTTTGGCAAACTGAACTGCCAGCCAGTTCTGAAGACCTGTGATCAAGCAATAGTACTGGCAGATAGATAGATAGATAGATAGATAGATAGATAGATAGATAGATAGATAGATAGATAGATAGATAGATAGATAGATAGATAGATAGATAGATAGATAGATAGACGTGTAGGCTGGCCTCACTTTACAGACATTTCTAAGAACTCAGCAAGTTTGCACCAGTTTGAAGCCACAGTAGAATGGATGGTGTCTTACCAAGAACTGAAGTGGTCGAGGCCTATGGCAGGCAGGGAGTGGGCAAATGGGTACAGGGGTGGGATTGTTGTGTCTGTATTCTCCCTAATGAAGGATGGATTTGGATGCTGGGTGTCAAAGTCTGAAGTAAAGGGTTGCAAGAAAGTTTGTGGCCTGATGAAATGGGTTTTCTCTGGGTATATGAAGATGGATGATGTCTGGCACCTCTGGTGGCTCACAACTGTTATCCTAGCTACTCATAAAGCTGAAATGTAAAGACCATGGTTCAAAGCAGCTTGGGCAGGAAAGTCTGTGGGTCTTGATATCCAATGAGCCACCAGAAAACAGGAAACGTCACTGTGGCTCAAATTATAAAGTGCTCATCTTCTGCTGAAGAGCTGAAGGACAGCGCCCTGACCCAGAGTTCAAACCCCATGTCCAACAATAAACAAAGGGGGTGGCTGAGTTTTCGACATTGCAGTGTGTACGGTAGGAAATTCCATGCTGGGTTCTGAGACATTCCAGATATGAGAGGCTCAATGGTGGGTCTACAGTTAGTCTGAGTATGATAGTGCCATCTTCTCAGGGGTTGAATGTGATCCTAATAGAGGGAGTTCATGGTTTTGTTCTCAGTAACTGCTAAGGACTTGGAATATCTGTGTGTGTGTGTGTGTGTGTGTGTGTGTGTGTGTGTGTGTGTGTGTGTAATTTTCCCTCGTCTTTTTCTGTCCCTTTCGTGGTGGCTGGTCTGCCTCTTCTGATCTCAGATGGTGTCCCTCCTTCACACCGACCTTGCTTTTGCCCCCTATTAGGGTCTGCAATGAGTCCTAAATTGCCACAGGCCTGTGTTCCAACTTTTCTCTGGCGCACAAGTCTGGCTGTCCCAATATTTGGTCACCTCCAGGGGATTCTGTGTCAGTGATGACAGCGGGCATAGGGTCTCCTCTGCCTCAAAGGGAGGGCCTCAGTCATGTAATGTCCTATCCTTTTCCTCAACTGGGCCTCTGACTTCATATCCCTCTCATCAGGCTGGCAGTGGAGTGGGGAATGGGGGATTGCTGGTGGGTCTGGCCAACTCGAGCTTGACAGCTGACTGAAGACTGCCCAAGCAAGGAGGATCTAGTGCTACATGGGAGGTGAGGCCAAGGTGGCTTGGAAGTATAGGTCAGTTTCTAGGAAATGTAAATGTACTTTATCACAGGACAGTCTATCTTCTGGCCCCAACTGGGCCTCTCAGGTCCTTCTAGACAATTCCAGATACTCAGAATACAGAGGCACAGACTTTAGATTCCAGGGCCAGGGAACTGGGGGAATGAGAGACTGGTATGGCCAATACCTCATTGTTTTGGGGTATTAGTGTTGACCTGGATATGCACCCCCTTGTGTACTTTCACTTCTTAACCCAGTGTTGGCCACACACCGGCCACTAGTAGCAGTACTGTGGAAGTGGCAGGAGTGGAAGTGGAGTCTAGGATGACCAAAATCAGGATTTATGGCCTTTGGGGGTGGCAAAGGATGTCTTTAAAAAAAATCTTAGAGCTGGAACTCAGGGCCTAGGCAATGTCCCTGAGATTCCTTTGCTCAAAGCTAATATTCTACCAGTTGAACCAGAGCTCAACTTTCATCTTTTTTAGTAGTTTAGTGGAGATAAGAATCTCATGGACTCTCCTGCCTGTTCTGGTTTCAAGCTGCCATCCTAAGATCTCAGTCTTTTGAGTAGCTAGGATTGCTTGTATAAGCCACGGGCACCTGTTAAGGATGTGTGTGTGTGTGTGTGTGTGTGTGTGTGTGTGTGTGTGTGTGTGTGTGTTTACCGGGACTTGAACTCATACCATAGGTGCTATCCTTTAGCTTGTTTTCACAAGGTTGGTGCTGTACCACTTGAACTACAGTAGCTCTGCTTCCCAGCTTTTTGGTGATTTATTGGACATAAGAGTATGCCCAGGCTAGCTTTTAATTTTGATTGATGCTCAGGTCTCAGGCTTGAGTACCTAGGATGACAGGCATGAGCCACCAGCGCCCAGCTGATAATGGCCTTTCACCACAGTGGACTGGGATCTCCTGAAAAAATTTTTTTTTTCTGTGCGAGTACTGGGGCTTGAACTCAGGGTCTGGGCTCTGATCTCTTAACTTTTTCCCTCAAGTCTCTTACTCTACCACTTGAGCCACAGCTCCATTTCTGGACTTTGGTAGTTAATTGACCAGAAGACTGTCACTAACTTTCCTTCGCTGAGCTGGCTTTGACCAAAAATCTCTGATCACAGACTTCTTAATAACTAGGATTTACAGGGTTTGAGCCACTGGAGGCATTGGGTAGAAGTTTTTCTTAAGCAAGAGTTCTTCCCTGCATTTGCCCTGACTCCTCCATGCAAAGGGGGCCTGAGAGTCAGGATCTGTGAAAAATAGGCTTCCAGGCACAAAATTGGCTGGGGTCTTTGGTTAAAAGTCAAACTAATCTTCCCCTGAGCCCCATTCTGGGACCCCACCGTCTGACCTACCTGGGACTCAAGTACAAACCTTGACCCAGCCTTCAGTGTTCTGCCAGACTTGTCTGAGGCCACAGAACATTCATTCTACCCACACTGCCTTCTCGACACCACCCCTCAGGACCTTTGTGCATGCTCTGTACCTTCTGCCCGAGGACCTCTGTCCTGTTCCACATCTTAGAACTCCTGTGGAATTTTGGCACTGGTCATATCACCTCCTGGAGCAAGCCTTTCTTTCCCTTCTCTCACTTTTTTTTTTAATACTGAGTTGCTAGAGATCGAACTTGTGCAGGCTGACTGTCAAATGCTCTATCTTTGTGTGTGTGTGTGTGTGTGTGTGTGTGTGTGTGTGTGTGTGTGTGTGTGCCAGTCCTGGGGTTTGAATTCATGGCCTGGATGTTATCCCTGAGTTTTTATGCTCAAGGCTAGCATTCTACTACTTGTACCACAGCTCTGGTTTTTTTGGTGCTTAATTGGAGAAAAGAGTCTCATATAGACTTTCCTGCCTGCACAGGCTTGCAGTTATAATCTTTAGATCTCAACTTCCTGAGTGCTATTATTACAGGAGTGAGCCACCACCACCTGCCCTCTACCTCTTACCTATAATCTCGGCCCTCTTCTGAATCCCAGAAGAGTATGTCTCACCAAGCTCACATTTTTTTTTGCCAGTGTTATGGCTTGACTCAGGGTCTAGGCATGTTCCTGAGCTGCTTTTGCTCAAGGCTACATTCTATCACTTAAGCCACAGTGACACTTTTGGATTTTTCTGTTTATGTGGTGCTGAGGAATCCAACCCAGGGCTTCATGCTTGCTTGGTAAGCACTCTATCACTTAGCCACATTCACAGCCCAAGGATTATTTCTAACAGGAACTATGAGGATGGAATTTACTGGAATACTCATTTCAGCACAGAAATCGCTGGCCATTTCATATCTTTGTCAGGATTTGGGACCAGTGTAAGACTCGGCAATGAGGAATGATAAATGAGTGATAGCCACCAGGCCCCAGAGATCTAGGCTCATGTCCTAAAGAGGGATAGGGAATATGGAGCCAGAACCTTCCACAACTCGTACAGCCTAGGAACAGTGATCTCCGTGGAGGCAGAGGCTGGCTGCTAAATATCCCAATGGGATACCTCAGCCAGAATATAATGAACCCATTGCATACACCAGCCAAGGCAAGCCTTCTGGGCTTCAGTTATTAAATGGCAGAGAAGGATACTTTGTTCAAGCTACTGACTCAGACTTAGTACTTTCTGAGGGCTTGTCCCAGCTTGCCCAGGTTGGGGGTCTGTTCATGGGCAACCTGCTGAATGCCCATCATCCATACATCATCCATAAATAAACAGAAACATGGAGTTACTGCCTTCTTTTTTTCTTTGGCAGGTCTCAGGTTGAAATATGAGCCTAGGCCCTATCCCTGATCACCTCTTTCTCAAGAGTAGCGCCCTGCCCTTGAGCCACAGACCCAACCCATGGGGATATTTTCCTGTGATCTCTTAGAAATAAGAGTGTTGCGGACTTTCTTGCCCTGGCTGAATTCAAATTGGCAACATCTCAGCCCCCTGAGGAGCTAGGATTACATACAGGAGCCACTGACACCTGGCTTTGTTTTCTTCTTGTTGTTCTTTTTATAATCGTGACAATCTGAAATCTTCAGTGTCATTCCAATGGTTTGCATTCAAAGTAAACTTCCCAGGCCTGGAGTTCAAATTCCAGGACTGCCACACACAAATGGAGGGAGATCCTGACAAACTCAATCCTATTTATGTGAATGCTAATGGAATGTTATAAAAGTATTAAATTTGCAGTTAATTCATGATTCTATTTTAGAAAGCCACACAACAATCATTGGATTTATATCTTCCATTCTAGCAACACGTTGTGATTCCCCTAATGGAAGGATATTGATTAATTTTAATTAATGATTTTATAAGTATTCAACCATGATACTTCATTAAATGGAGATATAACTTAATAACTAAATATTGGTAACTATAAATATAAAATTTAATAATATCGTCACATTCTCTCTCTCTACATATATACATATATATACAGCAATCTACACACACACACACACACACACACACACACACACACACACACACACACACACACATATATATATATATACAGATAGATAGATAGATAGATAGATAGATAGATATTGATATAGATATACATATAGATTGAGCACTAGTGTGGCTTGATAATAGGTCATCAGAATTTTCTGGCAGCTCAGTTTGCCAGAGGTTGGTGTGCTAAGGCTTTGACCCCATTTATGGATTGGACATTGTAGGCCATGAGTTGAAATCCCGGCATTGCCAAAAATTTATTCATGTAATAAGAAGCCACTTTTGACACATTTTTTTCCCTGACAAAATGTCCTGGGTCTCAGTATGATGTATAATTCATATGCAAATATATTCTGAATGATAGGATGTAATAAATGAAATTGAATAAGGGTAATAAACGTCATACTCACTAAACTCCTGTGTGTATTTTTCCAGTGCTGGGGCTTCAATTCAGGCCCTGGGAACTGGTCTGAATTTCTTGTCTTCAAGGACGGTGAGCTTCTCCTTCACCCACAGTGCCACAGAGATCCCCAGATGCTGAGTTCAAATCCCAGGTCTGCCAGAAAAATGGTGCAAATTCCAAGCCAGGGCCTTATTTTATTTTATTATTATATTTTTTGCCAAGCACGAGGCTTGAACTCAGGTCTTGGTATCTCTGCCACAGCTGGCCCTGGGATTCTAGGACCCAAGTTCAAATCTCAGGGTTGGCAAGAAATAAAATAAAAAGGAAAAGGATAAAATGGAGAAATTCAAGAAGGGTGTTTTACATTTTTTCCCTTTGCATTATGACCATCCTGCGTGTAAATGACAAAGCCCAGAAAGTGTTCATGACATTGCATGCTGATGTTTGGCTGGCAATTAGGGAAGCCATAACCAAAACCAATACTTACAACTGGAGGTCGAATCACAGGGCTGCCACTAAGTATTGGCGGGAGATTCTAAGAAACCCATTTTCATGTACATCCATACGAATGGAATTTTATAAAAGCAACAAATTAGTAGTTAGTGTATGAGTATACTATAAAATACACATCAATTTTATTGCATTGACTAATTTTCAATTAATACTTTATTATGTATTCAACCATGATACTTAAAAGTGGAAGGAATAATTTGAATGTCAATAATGGGTTGTAATATAATATATGTAATTTCATAATATACAGACACCTTTCTCTTGTTTTTTGCATATATATATAGGTATATATATATATATATACATATACATATATGCGAATCTACACATTTATCTGTTCATACAATTGTCACTCCTGGGGCTCAGTGGTATAATGATGGCTAGTACATGCAAAGCCCTGGATTCAATTCCTCACTACCACATGCACATAAAAATCTAGAAGTTGTGCTCTCGCTCAAGCAGTTGAGCACTAGCTTTGAGCATAAAAGCTAAGGGACTGTGTCTAGACTCTTACTCAAGGTCCAGAATGGGCATGAAAAAAGACTGAATGTTGTGACTGCAACTCTATAAGGATAGGACTTCAAATACCTCATCACAGAGCAAGCCGGGAATCTGGTGCTGACAGCTGCCATCTAACCTGACTTAGTCAGAGGTATACAACTGCAACTCAGCCCCACAGAACCAGATGCTGCTGGCTTGCTCACCCCTGTCATCCAAGATACTGGGGGGCTGAGATCTGACACTGGTGGGTTTAAAATCCAGCCCTGGCAGGATGTTTGTGAAACATTTTCGTGCAATCGCTGTACCTGACTCCCCCCCCCAAAAAAAAAAATACCCCTCTGAATCATTTGATGTGAACTTTGTGCAATTTGTAATGTGTTTCTGAAAGAATGGTGATACTGATGAAAGCACCCTAATACTAATGACAGCTTGTGGGATACATCTACATGATGAGTCCTTCCTGGGGTGCTGGGGCCCTCATGGGGTGCTGTGTGCTGAGTACTGCACAGGATGCTATGTGCTGAGTTCTTCACAGGTGCAGCAGGCTGAGTCCTGCATTTAATGCTGGGTGCTGAGTCTTTCACAAGATGCTGTGTGCTGAGTCCTGTAAAGAGGGTTATTTGGAGCTGGGCACCAGTGGTTCACGCCTGTAATCCTAACTACCCTGGAGGCTGAGATTTGAGGATAGTGGTTCAAAGCCAGCCCAGGCAGGAAAGTCGCTGAAACTCTGATCTCCAATTAACCACCAGACAACTGGAAGTGTCACTGTAGCTCAAGGACAGAGTGCAGGCCCAGATTTCAAGCCCCATGACCGAAAAAAAAGAGTGTTATGTATTTTGTCCTTCAAAGGGTGCATTGTTTCATCTTGTCCTTGTAAGAACTCCACAACTGACATGAATATGCAGAAAAGAATATTGAGGCTTAGATCTGTCCCGATGGCAGGGACAAAATTATGTATTACTGAAGACTAGTGAGTTGTCTACAGGAGATATATGATTTGTCTTGTTTTTCTAAGTCATGAACGTTGAACTCGGGGCCTAGGCACTGACCCATACCTCTTGGGGTCATGGCTAGCACTCCTCCACACGGAGCCAAAGACCCCCTTGCAGCAGAGTGCCACGGCTTAGGGTTCTATAACTGAGGTCTGTCATCCTATCTTCTCAAGTAGCTGAGATCTGGGTTCCAAACTATCCCTGACACAAAAGGTACCATGAGACTATTATCTCCAAATCACCACTAAGAAACCTGAAGTGGAAGCTGGGTGCTTGTGGCTCATGCCAGTCACTCTAGCTACTCAGGAGGATGAGATCTGAGGATTATGGTTCAAAGCTAGCCTCGGCAGGGAAGTCCTTGAGACAGCTCCAATGAACCACCAGAAAACCGGAAGTTGCTCTATGGCTCAAGTGGTAGAACACAAGATTTGAGCTGAAGAGCTCAGGGACATCACCCAGGCCCAGATTTCCACTCCTATCATGACAACAACAACAAAAAAGACAGAAACAAACTAACAAACTTGAAGTAGAGGACTGGGAATGTGCCTTAGGTGTAGAGTGCTTTGCATATATGAAACCCTGGGCTTGATTTCTCAGAGCCACATCACTAGGAAAAAGCCTGAAGTGGCTCTGTGGTTCAAGTGGAAGAGGGCAAACCTTGTACAAGAGAAACTAGGTACAGTGCCCATGTCTTGAGTTCAAGCTCCAGGACTAGTGTATGCACACGCACATGCACATACACACACTCACACACAGAGGGCAAGCAGAAGTGAAGCTTGACAAAGTGGTAAAGCACTAGATTTTGGCTCTGAG
Source organism: Dipodomys spectabilis (assembly GCF_019054845.1). NCBI lineage: Eukaryota > Metazoa > Chordata > Mammalia > Rodentia > Heteromyidae > Dipodomys > Dipodomys spectabilis. The sequence goes on along the minus strand of NW_024871193.1, from coordinate 6,405,518 downwards.
CTCATAGTCAGCACCCAGGCCCTATGTTAAACCCCAAAACCTAGTCACCCAGGGCCCAACTAGGAGAGGTAAAAGGTTTCAAAACCTGATGATCTTCACCAGTACTAGATGACAGGAAGCTTTGTGAGGTTCAACATTTGCTTGGATTTCCCAAGCTCCTGGAAACCTAGGAGTGGCATTATAGGCCCATCATTGCAGGCACTGAAACGTTTCATTATGCTCAGTGCCCTAGTTGTCTGCCTGAAGGACTCCTGAATTATATTGAGCACTGTATTTGAACACTGGAATATAGTCTCATAAAGGCAGGATAAGAGCACAGAACTTGGCCTGCCATGGGAGGTGGCAAAAATGAAGGTCTCCTCTAAAAATAGAGCACTGGGAAGAGAGATAGTTAAGGGTAAAAAGAGGCCTTTTTCTCCTGACTTTCAGAGCCCGTGCACACATCCTCACTAATTGGCCCAGATGGAGTTATTTGGTACACAGCTGTACAAGAGTGAGGGCTTTTGTGTGCCTGTCCAGACAATGAGAAAGTCTTCCTCCAGCAGGCCTGTGATGAAGAGAAACCCTTAGGTTACAATGTGAACAGTGAAGGGAGCCCTGGAATATGCAATATCATAAAAGCAGTCTCTGTGTTATGAACTCATTGTATTGAATACAATTTTTCTTGCTTGGTGCCATTCATCATAGCTACTCAGGAGTTTCACCTAGAGGAATACATCCATACATACTCAAAGAAATTGAGATACAGGTTTTTCTTTTGAGTGGGCAGGTCCTGGGGTTGAACTATGAGCCTAGGCCTGGTCCAACTGCTCCTTTTGCTCAAGGGTACTGCATTAAGCTTGAGTCATAGCCCCACTTCTGGGTTTTTCTGTGATCTCTTACAAATAACATTGTCAAAGACTTTCTTCCACTGGCTGGTTTGAAACTCCAATTCTCTACATCTCAGCCTCCTGAGAGCAGGGATTACAGTCAGCAGGCACTTTCACCTTCGTTCTTTTCTTCTTTGTTTTATATTCTGGACTGACTTCTTAATAAGGTCATTCCTATGGTTGGGACTTGTAAGTAAACTACACAATGTTCTTTATAGCTGCTTTCTCTGAGAGTATTTTCTCTCTTCATCTTAACCTCTGGTCACAGGGTTGAAGCCAAAAGTGAGAAATGAGTGTTTCAGGATTTAGGAGCAAATGTCAACAGGACATGTCAGTTCTGTCACTTAGCATTGAGCTGCAGTGAATTTACTGTCTCAGGATATGAGGACCGAAAGCTGGAGTGATCCTCATACAGTCTGCATTGCTCCATTTGCCTATAAAATGATCTAATAATTATGAGTGTTTTGTATCTCCAACCTTAAGTATCTGGGACACACTAGAAGCATGTTCCTGTTTCCGTTTTTCTCTAGTACCTCTTGAGATTTAGACTAAAGATTTGGGTGGAGCGGCTTCTAGGTGAATCCCTGAGGAAATCCACTTGAAGCCTCCTCAGGAGATCTCCATTCAAAGCCAGCCCTAGCAGGTAAGTTTTATTGTCTCCAATAAACCACCAGAAAACCAGAAGTGGAGCAGTGGCCTAGAGGGTAGAGTTCCAGCTTTGAGAGAGAAAGCCAAGCAGGCGATACAGGCCAGACCAGGCAGGAAAGCCTAGGAGGTGCTTATGTCCATTGAACAACCAGATGGCTGGAAGTGGAGCTGTGCCAGTGGTAGAAACTCAGCCTTGTGAAAAACAGCTGAGGAATGCATCACATCCTCAGTTTAAGACATGGGATGGCCACAAAAGAAAATTGAAAAAGAGAAGGCTAAGTTTATGTATCAGTGTCCTACTTACTTATGTCTGCATATTACTTCCCTAAGTGCAAAGAGGCTGTATGCAAATCTTCTGCTTTTATTTACTAATTTATGTTTTAGATATGCTCATTTTACATACTGCATCATTCTCTTCATTTCAGCCCCATTGCTTTTCTCTTCCAAGATTCTAGGCCTGTTTCCTTATATGTTGCACACTGAAGGTATTAGCAGCCTTTATTTACATTTTATTATGAGGCCAATGCAGAAGCAGTCACAAATCAGGCAGAGGAGGAGAAGATCAGAGTTCATAGAAATAAGCGGTATTCAGAAAATTATACTTGGGGATGCAAAATGGTAGCGTATATATGTAAAAATTACCATTAAGAAAAAAGATGAGGGGCCTGGGAATGTGGATTAGTGGGAGAGTGCTTGCCTAGCATGCAAGAGGCCCTGGGTTCCATTCCTCAGTAACACATACACAGAAAAATCTAGAATTGGTTCTGTAGCTCAAGTAGCAGAATGCTAGAGACAGTGCACAGGCCTTGAGTTCAGTATAAGAAATGTCAAAGAGATAACTATGTATGTAGTTAGCTAGGTAGGTAGGTAGGTAGGCAAGTAGGTACGTTTGTACATAGATAGATAGTGTATTTCAGCATTGATTTTCCAGAGAATGTTCTTGTAATTAGCAAATAGGAAAAGTACTTTGATTAACCCTCAATTTTTTTCCAGTTGTGTGTCTTGTATCAACCCTGGGCACTGTCCCTGAGCAATTCAGTCAAGTCTAACTCTCTACCACTTGAGCCACAGCTCCACATGGGATTGTTTAGTGGTTCATTGGAGATAAGAGTCTAGCAGGCTTTTCTTGCCTAAGCTGTCTTTGAACTGTGGTCTTCAAATCTCAGCCTCATGAGAAGGTAGTTTTCCAGGTGTGAGCCACCAGCATCTGGCCTATTGCTTTTGACAGTCCTGGGTAATGTTTTTCTCAAGGCTAGCACTCTACCATTTGAGCCACACCACTGTGTCTGGCTTTTTCTTAGTATGTGGCACTGAGGATTCAAACCCTGGTATTCATACATGTTGAGTGAGCTCTTTACCACTAAGACACATTTCTAGCCTCCCCCTTACAATTTTAACCCATAACTTGCCTGTCCTCTAGAAAAAGCTTCTAATGAGGGAGAAGAGGAGGGAAGGCCACTCCTCCCCCCCCCCCCCCCCCCGCCCGCCAGTACCAGAGATCTCCATTTTTGATACTGACAAAGCTCAGCGGAAATGCTAGCTCCAACTCAGGCCTTTGAAGAAAACTAGAGTCATTTAGCAGGTCAAAAGAACCTAAACTGACCTGCCAGACTCAGCTCCACCCAGGGAAAAGTTACCTAGCTCGGGCGCCAGCCCCAGGAATGTCTTTCTTCACTGGGTAATCAGAGCCAGAGGCTGCCCCTCCCTTTGGCAGCCTTGACAATCAATGGCAATTCAGTAAACATAAACCCTGAGAGTGGCTCCAGGCTAGGCTCTGTGAGTTTCTAACAAACTAGCCCCCAGGAAAAGCTACTGTTTGCTGAAAGGCCTCAACTCTCCCCAGAACCTAGCCTCATCACAGCACCTCCAAACTTGAGGAAAAAGTCATCTCCCTCTTTTGTGATATTCAAAGCAGATCTCCCTCCCATTGAACTGAGCTGGGAAGAGGATCACAAAATCCTGGGTAAAGCAGAGCATTTTTCTGCCTGTTCAAAAAACTGACTTAAGAAACCAACGAAGCCACAGGAAAATCAAACAGCACAAGCAGACCAGAGACTCCAACAAGAGGTTGGTTATGGACACAGGGAGATACAGGATTTTCCCCACCCCTCCTAAAAAAAAATCAAAGAACTTTATTTTGGTAACTTTTATAAAAAATTTTTTCTAAAACTTTTTTTTAATTTTTAATTTTTACCTTTTTTGCAAAAAATTGTTTTCTAGTAAATTTTTTCCTCTTATAATTTTTATTTTAGGGGTATATGTGTGTGTGCATTTTTCTTTCTTTTTTCTTTTTCTTTTTTTTTAAATTGTTTTTGTTTTTTTGTTTAGCTCTACTGAACTACTGGTCTTTTTTTCTTTCTTTCTTCTCCTTTTCACCTTTTCTTCTCTTTTGTTCTTCTTTATGCGACTTAATTGTTGTTCTGTACATCCTCAGATAAACCCGTAGTTGGTTATTAGACCTTATCCGCCACTGTGTACACACTTAATCCACAAATTTATTACTCAATTCAAAACCTCTTAGACTTAAATTCCTTAATAGCAGTACTACCTCTTTATACCTATATAATATTTTAAATATTTTTATTTTGTTTTTCACATCTCCTTTATATCCCTCTCCTTCTCTCAGTATTTCCACATTCTTCTCCGAATATTTTGTTTTTGATTCTGCATAATATTTTTAATTTTTACTTTTCTATTTTTTCTGGTCTCTTTTTTTTCCTTACTCTTTCTTCTTTTTATTCTCTCTCTACTTTCATCCTATCCAACTTATTTCCTGCTTTGAGATTAGGATTTAGTTAAGTTAACTCTCCCTGTGCCTTCCCACATCACTCTATTCCTATTTTTTACCCACATTTCTCCCTAAACCTAATAATTTCTGATTTACCAAATTCTTCTTTGTGGTTCGTAGCCCATTAATATATAGTTGTTTGATGTTGAATAGATGTATCTGTTGAACTAGATTGTATCTGCAGACTATTGACTGTGCAAATACAGACTTTGGTTGATGCTGGCCTTAAGTTAGTGTTCTAGAACAAAACTGGTGTTATTTTCATCCCAAATGGGCAGAGTAAGCCGGTAAAACACAAGAAAAATTGCAAATCCAAGTATCTCAACTCCCACTCATGATAATCAGGGGACAGAACAGATAATGAATAATCCAGAGGAGAGTTCCCAAATAGCTCTACATACACTGTTGTCAAACATACAAAGGACTCTGTATGAGCGTGATAAGGAGAGAGTGAAGGCAAATAAAAGGTCAATGGAGGCAAACAAAAGGTCAATGCAGGAAAAGATTGAAAACCTAAAAAGGACTCTGTATAAGCGTGATAGGGAGAGAGAGGAGGCAATCCAAAAGTTTATACAGGAATATCATGAGCGTGAGGAAGCTACTAAGAAACTGATACAGGACTTGCATGAGAAGCTTGAGAATACTCAAAGAGAAAGGCAGGAATGGCGTGAGCAGGCTGAGAACACTCAAAGAGAGCTACAGGAATCTCACGAATGGGAGGAAGCTAATCAAAGAGTAATACAAGAATTGAGAGAGCAGGATGAGAATACACAAAGATCACTAAAGGCATTCATGGAATCCATTAACAAAGAGCTGAAGGAAGTCAGGGACCACAAAGGGAATGCTGAATGGAATCGAACAGATTGAATGGGAGTCCAAGGAAACCATACCCAATAAAGTAAGTGATTTGAGAATAAACAGTGAACACCAAATTAAGGAAGTAAAGAAGTTCATACAAGATCTAAAACAAAGCTTCAACAAAAAATTTGAAGACATCACAGCTGACAAATTAGAAGGAAAAGAAACAAAAAACAAAGTAGAAAGTCTTGACAGCAGGTTAGAACATGCAGAAGATCGAATCTCGGGGATTGAAGATAGCCAAGATATTATAGAGAAAGAATGTACAACCATCGAAGACAAGTCCAAGAAATATGATAGATCTATCCAACACTTGGAAAACACCATCAGAAGGCCTAATCTAAGGATAATGGGTGTAGAGGAGCACCTAGAAACAGAAGTTAATGGTCTAGGAAATTTGTTTAACAGGATCCTAGCAGAGAACTGCCCAAACATGCAAAAAGATAGGCCTATTCGGATACAGGAAGCTTTTAGAACTCCAAATGGACCAGACCAGAATAGGATATTCCACCGTCACATTATAATCCACAGAAGATCAATTCAGACCAAGTAAAAGATCCTTAAAGCTGTGAAGGAGAAAAGATTAATCTCCTCTAAAGGGAAACCAATTAGAATCACCTCAGATTTCTCAGCAGAGACAATCAAAGTAAGAAGAGCCACGACTGATGTATGCCATGCCCTAAAAACAAACAACTATCAACCAAGAATACTGTACCCAGCTAAACTCTCCTTCATAACTGAAGGCCAAATAAAAACCTTCCATAGCAAAGAAAAATAGATACAATAAATCTCCACCAAACCAGCCCTACAAAGTTTCTTAAAGATGTCCTACACATAGAAAACCAGTAGGAGCACAATAAAGGCCAAGAAACTGCACCCAAACTGAGAATCCAAGAACCATGGGAAGAACTCAGTTTTCGCAGCCCCCAAAAAGGTGGATAACATGTCAAGAACTCCCGAAGACCTCTCAGTCCTATCTCTCAATATTAACGGACTTAATTCTCCAATTAAGTGATATAGACTGTCTAGTTGGATTAAAAAGCAAGATCCAACTATCTGCTGCCTTCAAGAGTCGCATCTTGCCCATAAAAACAAACACATTTTCAATGTTAAAGGCTCGAACTAAATCTAACAAGCAAACAGCCCCCATAAACAGTCGGGAATTGCAATTCAAATATCAGATAAAATAGACTTCAAATTAAAATTTGTGAGAAGAGATAAAGAAGGTCACCACTACTAATTAAGGGATCTCTCCTTCAAGAGGATATCACAATTCTAAATATCTATTCACCAAACAACAGAGCACCCAAATTTATTCAAGAAACAATACTTTCCCTCAAATCCCACATAGATCCAAAGACATTAATTGTTGGGGATTTTAACACACCACTCTCCCCACTAGATAGATTAACTCGGCAAAAATTCAACAGAGAAACTGCAGATCTAAACAACTGCATAGATCAACCAAATTTAACAGACATCTACCGAATATTTCACCCAGCAGTGTCAGAATACACGTTTTCTCAACAGCACATGGAACATTTTCTAAAATAGACCATATTTTAGGCCACAAAGCAAACCTGTCCAAATTCAGAAACTGAAGTTATATCTTTCATTCTCTCTGACCACAAGGGAATAGTATTAGAACTCAACACCAAAAGCCACCAAAGAAAGTCCGGTAACACATGGAGGCTGAACAACACACTGCTGAATCACAAGTGGGTCATGGAAGAGTTTAGAAATGAAATTCAAATGTTCATGCTATTCAACAAAAATTAGCACAGAGATTATCTCTCCTCTGGGACACAGCAAATGCAGTACTCAGAGTCATGTTTATAGCTCTGAGTTCCTACATCAACAAATTGAAGAGATCTGAAACCACCAATTTAATGAGACATCTGAACCTCCTTGAAAATGAGAAGCAAGAAAAACCCCAATCAAGTAGACAAAAATAAATAATTAAAATTAATCAGAATTAAATGAATTAGAATCCAAAAAAACTATAGAAAGAATCAACAAAACAAAGAGTTGGTTCTTCGAAAAAATAAACAAAATTGACAGACACTTAGCAAATCTTATCAGAAAAAGAAGAGAACACACCCAAATAAATAAATTCAGAGATGAGAATGGAAAATCACCTCAGAAACAACCAAGATTCAAAACAATATAAGGGAATATTTCTCACAACTTTATGCTAATAAGCTTGAGAACTTGGCAGAAATTGACCTTTTCCTAGCAAATACTGATATGCCAAAACTAAACCAAGATGAGTTAAACCATCTTTACAGGCACATAACAAGCATTGAAATAGAAACCGCAATAAGAGACCTCCAATCTAAGAAAAGTCCAGGACCAGATGGTTTTACAGCAGAATTCTACAAGGCCTTCAAAGCAGAGTTCATACCAATACTCCTCCAACTCTTCAATGAAATTGAAAGAGAAAGTTCACTATTGAACACATTCTATGAAGCCATCATAACCCTCATCCAAAAACGAGGCAGGGCCTCATCAAAGAAAGAGAACTATAGACACATTTCTTTGATGAACATTGATGCAAAACTTCTCAACAAAATTTTAGCCAATCGACTTCAACAATTCATCCAAAAAATCATACACCATGATCAAACAGGAATCATTTCAGGGATGCAAAGCTGGTTCAATATATGCAAATCAATTAATATTATTCATCACATCAACAGGACCAAGGATAAGAACCACATGGTTTTCTCCATAGATGCAGAAAAAGCATTCGACAAGATCCAACACCTTTTTATGATGAAGGTTTTGGAAAAAATAGGAATCCATGGAACATTCCTCAATACAATAAAGGCCATATATGACAAACCTACAGGCAGCATTATAATTAATGTTGAAAAACTACAGCCATTTCCTCTTAACTCTGGAACAAGACAAGGATGTCCACTCTCTGCACTGTTCTTCAATCTAGTATTAGGATGCCTAGCTACAGCAATAAGACAAGATGCAACATAAAGAGGATCCAAACAGGGAAAGAAGAAATAAAACTCTCCATCTTTACAGATGACATGATCTTGTATTTAAAGAATCCCATAGACTCCACTCCCAAATTACTCAATAGAATGGAAAAAAGACAGCCTCTTCAGTAAATGGTGCTGGCAAAATTGGTAAACTACTTGTAGAAAACTAAAGCGAGATCCTTATATATCACCCTGCACCAGAATCAACTCCAAATGGATCAAAGACCTAGAAGTCAAAGCAGACACTCTGAAAACATTACAGCATGGAATAGGAGAAACCCTAGGTCTCCTTGGCGCAGGCCGAAATTTTCTGAATAGAGACCCGGAAACACAACAAATCAAAGAAAGGTTGGACAAATGGGATTGCATAAAGTTGCAGAGCTTCTGCATGGCAAAGGACATAGCTAGTAAGATCAATAGAAAGCCCACGGATTGGGAGAAGATCTTTACTAGCCATACAACAGACAAGGGTCTCATATCTAAAATATACTTGGAACTTAAAAAATTAAATCCCCCAACAACAAATCCTCAACGAAGCAACTGCCCAATAAATAAGTGGGCTAATGACTTAAAGAGAAACATTAAGAAGGAAGAAGGATGGCCAATAGACACATGATGAAATGCTCAACGTCCCTAGCAATAAAGAAATGCAAATCAAAACAACATCAAGATACCACCTCACCACAGTTAAAATGGCAAAATCAAGAACTCTTAACAACAACAGATGCTGGAGGGGATGTGGACACAAGGGAACCTTACTTCATTGTTGGTGGGAGTGTAAACTTACAAACTTACAAACAAGACCACACTAAAGCTACCAGCACAACTATGTTTATTGCAGCACTATTTACTATAGCTATGCTATGGAACCAACTCAGATGCCCCTCAGTAGATGAATGGATCAAGAAAATGTGGTATATATACACTATGGAATTCTATGCCTCCATCAGAAGGAATGACATTGCCCCATTTGTTAGGAAATGGAAAGACTTGGAAAAAATTATATTAAGTGAAGCAAGCCAAGCCCAAAGAAACATAGGTCCCATAATTTCCCGTATTTGCAATATCTAATGTATGGAGGAGTCAAGCAGGAAAGGTCAGATAAGGTGATGTTAGGAAAATGAACCCTAAGATATGCATTTAATTTTCTTCTTTCATGTATTTGTTTCTAACACATTTATAAGATTATTTCTTTGTTGCTTTGTATGTCCCTCCCCCATAGTATAACCCCTGCTTTCACTGTATTTTATGTCGGTATAATTTGTGGAGGGGAAGGGGAAAAACAAGTCGTTTAAATCAGGATACAGGTGGACCCGTTGCAGCAATGAGAAGTACAAGTTGTCATGTCGAAAATGAACTTTATAACTTTGGTGGGCGTGGGATTAGGTGGGGGGAGGAGGGTGGCTGGGAATGGATGGGAAGGGGAAACAAAGGTGGAGGCTACAATGCTTGATAAGAAATGTACTCATTATCTTGCCCATGTAATTGTAACCCTTCTGTACAGTATTTTCACAATAAAATATAAATAAAATTAAAATAAAGACTTCCCTGTATAAATCATCTAAAGACATCCTTATAGGAAGGTGTCCAAAGATAAATAAGACAAAGCTCATTCTTGGGACAGACTCTAAACGTGAGAAGACTGTGACAAATGCCTCTATTTAATTATGTATCATGTTTCAATGCAAAATTTTTAATGATAAATGAATCAATGTCCTAAATTATTGTGTATAATTTTATAATAGATGTGTAAAATGTAAATGGGAATGATAATATAAATAAAATAAACATTAAAAGATTGAATCAAATAAAAAAATAAATACAAAATCAATAATGAGAATTATAACATGTAATAAAGATACATATGTAAGTATATATCATATATTACATATGTATAGAAATATTTTTTCCATGCAAAGCCTTCATTCAGGTCATGGGAACTCTAGCCTGAATTTCTTTTCCTCAATGACAGTAAATTTTTCCTTCACCCATGGTACAAAAGAGCTACCTGGACGGTGAGATCAAATCCCACCAATGATATAAATACTGGCCCCAGTTCCAAGACAGTAACTTAATTTTTTAATGGAAGCAGTTTATTCAGTTTATTCAGTTCCATACTGAACATTAAATAAAAAGCAGTATAGAATTTTGTACATCTATTCAGACATCCCTCCCTTAACCCAAAAGTGCTTCTCGGAATACTACATTGTTTCTGTTTTTGTATGTTTTTTATTGTAAAAATGTTGTACAGAGTGGTCACAGTTACATGAGCAAGGTCATGAGTATATTTCGTATTGAGCATTGTTACCTCCTCCTTTGTTTTCACCCTATCATCCCTTACCTCCCATCTCCACAAGTACTCACCCTGCCAAGCTCAGTGACTTAATTTTTTAGTTTTGTCTTGGCATGAGGTTTGAACTCAAGTAGTAGCAAATCTGCACTTTCCCTCACATTGCTACAAGTTCCTGAGTTCAAATCCCAGTCTAGAAAGAAAACTGGCAGAAATTCAAAACCAGAGAACTCTATTATTTTTAAATTTAGTTAAATAATCAATTAATTTTTTTCTTTTTTCTTTTTTTTTGTTTTTGGCCAATCATGGGGCTTGAACTCATGCCGTGGCAACTCTGCCTCAGCTTTGATCACCCTAGGCTGGGTGCTGCCTCAGGACCCATACCCAATCCTGGAATCCTAGGCCCAGAGGGCTTGCAGAAAGAAAAAAAGTGAGCTAGCATAAAAATTGGCAAGCTGCGGAAGGACGGGGTTTAATTTTTTTTTCTTTGCATGGTGCCCATCCTGGGTTTGAATGCCACGGTTGCAAAATGGACCTGACTTGCCATTGCTGAAGGCTGGCGGGCTAGCAGGGAAGCCATAGGCCAACCTGTCAACATAGGTCCTGTATTCAAATCCAGGTCCTGACAACTACCAGTGGCAGGAGATCACAAGACACTCATTCCTATGCATAGGAATACCAATTGAAAGAGAAGTTTGCGCATTGGTCGAGCCTAAAATTGGATGCAATAATCCTAGGACAATGATTGATCTTAATTTCATGCTTTATTAAAGATGAAAAGAATAGTATTCCTTTAATTATGGTATAATAAATACCTAAGAGTTGGTAGGAATATAGTATATGTCATTCAATCATAGATAGGAGTCTATGGTGCTTTTTAACAACATATATTTATTTGTATAATACTCTCTGCTTATCCTTGTATCGCTGTTTTGGCCAATTCTGGGTCACGATCTCAGCACCTGGGAACCACCTCACTGCTTCATTGGCTAGAGGCTGTTGTGAACACACTCACCCATTCATGAATTGTTCCTGCTAGGCCCTGAGTTCAGATCCTAGCACTGCTAAAAATTTAATCTTGGAGTATGAAGCCAAGTGTGACACCTGTTTTCCTTTTCTGGGAGAGTCCTGGGTGTCAGGCATAATGGAGAACACATCTACAAATCTAGATGGTATGTGATCGTATGTAAACAATGTAATACATAGGATTCATCACAGTCAATAAAATAAATGGTAAATTACAAATTTCAAACTCTACTATAAAGCATTAGTAATCAAAACAGCTTGGTACTGGCATAAGAACAGACCTCAGGACCAATGGAATAGAATTAAAAACCCAGAAATGAACCTACAGACCTATAGCCATCTAATCTTCGATAAGGGAGCTAAAACAATAGAATTGAAGAAAGACAGCCTCTTCAGGAAATGGTGCTGGCAAAATTGGTAAACTACTTGTAGAAAACTAAAGCTAGATCCCTATATATCACCCTGTACCAGAATCAACTCCAAATGGATCAAAGACCTAGAAGTCAAAGCAGACACTCTGAAAACATTACAGGATGGAATAGGAGAAACCCTAGGTCTCCTTGGCTCAGGCCGAAATTTTCTGAATAGAGACCCGGAAACACAACAAATCAAAGAAAGGTTGGACAAATGGGATTGCATAAAGTTGCAGAGCTTCTGCATGGCAAAGGACGTAGCTAGCAAGATCAATAAAAAGCCCACGGATTGGGAGAAGATCTTTACTAACCATACAACGGACAAGGGTCTCATATCTAAAATATACTTGGAACTCAAAAAATTAAATCCCCCAACAACAAATCTTCAAAGAAACAACTGACCAATAAATAAATGGGTTAAAGACTTAAAGAGAAATTTCTCTGAAGAAGAAAGAATGAGGGCCAATAGACACATGAAGAAATGCTGAACATCCCTAGCCATAAAAGAAATGCAAATCAAAACAACATTGAGACACCACCTCACTCTAGTTAGAATGGCAAAAATCAAGAACTCTAACAACAACAGATGCTGGAGGGGATGTGGACAGAAGGGAACCTTACTTCACTGTTGGTGGGAATGTAAACTTGTTCAACCACTTTGGAAAGCAGTATGGAGGTTCCTCCAAAGATTTCACATAGAACTCCCCTATGATCCAGCAATCCCACTTTTGGGCATCTACCCAAATGTTTACAAACAAGACCACACTAAAGCTACCAGCACAACTATCTTTATTGCAGCATTATTTTACCATAGCTAAATATGGAACCAACCCAGATGCCCCTCAGTAGAGGAATGGATCAAGAAAATGTGGTATATATACACAATGGAATTCTATGCCTCCATCAGAAAGAATGACATTGCCCCATTTGTTAGGAAATGGAAAGGCTTGGAAAAAATTATATTAAGTGAAGTAAGCCAGGCCCAAAGAAACATAGGTCCCATGGTTTCCCTTATTTGCAATATCTAGTATATGTATGAGTCAAGCGGAAAAGGTCAGATAATGTGATGTTAGGAAAATGAACCCTTAGATATGTATTTAAATGTTTTTTTTCTTTCATGCATGTGTTTCTAAAGCATTTAAAAGATTATTTCTTTGTTGTTTTGTATGTCCCTCCCCCACAGTATAACCCCCGCTTTCACTATATTTGATGTTAGTATAACTTGTGGAGGAGATGGGGAAAAACAAGTCGTTTAAGGGTACAGTTGGACCTGTTGCAACAATGAGAAGTACAAGTTGTCATGTCCAAAATGAGCGTCGGTGCGGGGGGGGGGGGGGGGGGGGGCGGGCAGGAAGGGGGAGGCTGGGAAGGGATGTGAAGAGCAAACAAAGGAGGAGGCTGCAATGCTTGGTAAGAAATGTACGCATTATCCTGCCCATTTAATTGTAAACCCTGTGTACAGTATGTTGACAAATAAAATAAAATAATATTTAAAAAAAAATAAATAAATGATAAATTAATGAAAAATATAAAAAATTACAATGAATAACCACACCACACATAATATAGACTGAACATCTGTATGGAAGTTTAATCCTATCTTTAAAATGTATATAAGGAGTATGTTTGCCAGGTCAGGGGCTTGAATTCAGGCCTAGGGAACAGGCCTGACTTACTGGTCTTCAAGCACGGCGAGCTTCCCCTTTCCCCACAGTGCAACAGAGTTACCCAGACCCCGGGTTCAAATTCCAGGACTTGCAGACAAGAAAATGGCACACATTCCAAGCCAGGGAGCTTCATTAGCATTTTAAATATTTTTTTAAGTTCACTTCGCATTTATTTGATACATATTGATTTTATACCATGAGATTTTTTTCAAAAAGGGGTTTAAACTTTTACATTTCAGCATAGCACATTGGTGTTTCTATTTTGACCATTTGCCCTGAAGAGTGAGAACAAAAATAAGGATATGATTTCTCTCTAGAATGTCAGGACAGTTGAATTTATTTCTATTTAGAGTTATTTCTACAATTATAAACTCTCTGCATTTGTGTCGTATGAGTTTTCCTCAGTGCCTACCACGACATACACTAGGGGAGTCCTCATAGCACAAAAGGTTTGGTTTCTGAATAAAACCTCACTTCTGTGAGGACAGTAGGTACTTCTAAGCATTTTGGGAATAAACTGGATTGTAAAATGAAAAACGAAAACAATGGGACTGTGATGTATCTCAGTAGTGGAGTACTTTCCTAAAGAGCATAAGACCTTGGCAGAAAAGTTTCCTAAAGCTCAGAATGTTAGAATTTTATGATCTGCATGAACAAACTTCTTTTTTTACTTATTTTTTGTCCTGGGGCTAGAACTCAGGGGTTATCCCTTTGCTCTTCAGCTCAAGGCGAGTGATCTACTACCTCATTCACAGCGCCACCTCTGTTTTCTAGTGGTTTATTGGAGATAAGAGTCACTCGGACTGACTTTGAACCACCAACCTCAGATCATAGCTCCCTGAGTAGCTAGGATTATAGGCATGAGTCACCGGTGCCAGGCACATGAACAAATTTCTTAAAGATTGATTCTGAGAAAGGAAACTTGGCATACACTTTTAGTATAAATAATTTATACTGCCATGTTTAAGGCACTAATTCAGAAATATTTATTCATTGGCTGGTTTCTGATTTTATTTAAAGATATATATATATATATATGCATTATTAATATATATACATATATATTTTTAAAAACATAGCTTAGAAGTGCACCTAAGAGCTTATGTGCTCATGAAAAGTTATACAACTGCACAAGCTTCATTTTTTTTCAGTTTGGTTGGTACCTTAAATTATGTGGGATTTGTGTATTATCATTTTGTTTTCTGTTTTTGGAGGATTTCTCTCCCTTTTATCCCCCTAACTCCTCTCCTCACATTTGAAGTCAGCTTGCTCTTTCTTGGCTTCATTGTTCATAGCTGATTTTCTACCACTTCAGCTATGCCTGTAGCCTGCCTTTTGCCAGTGAATTGGAGATGATATCTCTCAGGCTTTTCTGCATTCATTGGCTTTGAAATTTCATCTTCCAGTTCTCAGCCTCCTGAGTAGTTACAGATGTGAGCCACTGTGGTGCCTAGGGATAAATTAGACTTTGGTTGGTGTATTCTTTTTGTTTTTCTAAGCATAGGATCATCTACTATAGTATTTCTCTGAATGTCCTAGGTCTGAAGTAAGATATAATACATTTGCAAATCTGTATAATTTTCATAAGATGTAGTGAATTTAATATGTGTTATAAGAGTAATAATAGTCAGTAAATATAATTAATAAATAATACAAAAAGCAATATGCAGTAAACATAAATATGTAGATATTAATCATTTCAAATGTGGATGAAAATTAATTTACAGGGCTGGGAATTGAATTCAGGCCTAGGGAACAGGCTTGGATTGCTTGTATTCAAAGGGTGAGTTTCCCCATTCCCCACAGTGCATTAGAGTTTCCCAGACTCCAAGTTCAAATCCCAGGCCTGGCAGAAAAAAAATGAGCATGCATTCCAAGTCAGGGAGCCCCATTAGTATTTTTAATATTTTTTAAATTTATTTTATTTTATTTTCTATATATTTTAATATTTTATTATTTTATTTATTTATTCATTTATTTAGCCTTGAAGTTAGGTCGTGGCAACTCTGCCTCAGCTTCCATCACCCTAGCCTGGGTTGGTGCAGCCTCTGGACACACAGCCCATCCTGGGAACCTAGGCCTCAGGGGCTGACAGGAAAAAAAAGTGAAAATGGCATGGAAAAATAGCCATGAATTGTGAACAGTTAGAGGTTTCTCGGTTTTCCTTCCTTGCATGGTGACCATCCCGGGTACAAATGACAAAACTGCAACCTGTAGGTCACCTGGCATTGCTGTCAGCTGGCTGTCAGCGAAGCCATAGGCTTCTGCACACCTAGGCCCTGAGTTTGAATCCCAGTCATGACATTTACAAAGGGCTGGAGAGCCTAAGAAACTATTGCCTGTACATAGGAACACCAGAGAAATGTGGTCAATGTCATGGTTGGATGAGTAGTTTGTCAATTAGTCTAGCAAAAATTAAATCCAGTATTCACAAGATGTGGATTGATTTTAATTTATAGTTTATTATGCATTAAAAATACATTGTGTGTGTGTGTGTGTGTGTGTGTGTGTGTGTGTGTGTGTGTGTGTGTGTTTTGTCAGTAGCGGGAACTGAACTCTGGGCCTGGGTGTTGTCCCTCAGCTTTTCAGCTCAGGGTTAGGGCGGTACCATGTGAGACACTGTGCCATTCCCTGCTTTTTTTGACCATGTGTTGCTGAGGAATCAAATCCAGGACTCTTGCATGCAAGATAAGCACTCTCCCAATGAGCCACCTTCCCATCCCCTAAAAGAATACTATTGATTAAATGGAGTCCTCACTAAATACCTGAGAATCCCTAGGAAGGTAGTATATGTCATTGAATACTAGATAGACATCACTCACAGTATCTACATATATATTTATTTGTATACCACCATTTGCATAGAAAGATACTGCTATTTTGGCCAAACCTGTATCTCCATCCTAGGTCCTGGGATCCACCTGGCACCTGAATGTGCTAGAGACTGCCATGCTGACACACACCCATTCGTGAATTCGGCCTCTAGGCCCTCATTTCAGGTCCCAGCATTGCTAAATGTCTTCCTGGATTAAGATTGCAAGTGTGATACCTGTTTTCCTTTTCTCTGCAAGTGCTGGGTGTCAGGTATGATGTTTATAATATGTCTGCAAAGCTACATGCTATGGAATAGATTTGAATGAATGTAATAAATGTTATAGGTGCACTCACAGTCCATAAAATAAATGGTAAACAAATAAATATATAATAAAATATAATGAATCATTCCAACAAACAAGATATAGACTGAATGTATGGATGTAATTATAAATGATATAATAAAAATGTGTATAAATGTTATGTTCTCCAAGGCTGGGGATTGAATTCAGGCTTAGGGAACAGGCCTGAATTCCTTGTCTTCAAGGGAGGAGAGCTTCCCTTTTCTCCCATCCCCTGCCCCAAGTGCATCAGAATTACCCAAATCCCAAGGTGACATCCCTGGCCTGGTAGACAACAAAATGGCACAAAATCCATGACAGGGAGCTTCAATAGTGTTGTTAATTAATTTATTTATTTATTAATTTTTGCCAAGCATGGGGTTTGAACTCAGTTTGTGGCAACTTCTCCTCAATTTCCATCACCCTAGCCTGGGATGGTGCAGCCTCTGGACCCACAGCCCATCCTGTGGTCCTAGGCCTCAGGGGCTTACCGGAAAAGAAAATGAAAACAGCACCAAAAAAAAAGTCACAAACTGCAGACGGTCAGCAGTTTCTGTTTTCTTTCCTTGCACGTTGACCATACTGGATGTGAATCATATGGCTGCAACCTGTAGGTCATCTAGCATTTCTGAAGGCTGGCTCTATCAGCGAAGCCATAGGCCAACGTGGACAGTAGGCCCTGAGTTTGAATCCCAGTCATGCCACTTACAAGGGACTGAAGTGCCTAAGAAACTATTGCTTGTCCATAGGAACACCAGAGGAATGTGATTAATGTCATGGTTGGAAGAGTAGTCCTTCAATCAGTCTTGCATAAAATTAGACCCAATAATCACTGGACAGGGATTGAATTTTATTCATAGTTTATTATGCATTAAAAGAATACTATTGATTAAATGGACTGTCAAATTCTCTATCTTGGTGTGTGTTTGTGTGTGTGTGTGTGTGTGTGTGTGTGTGTGTGTGTGTGTGTGTGTTTGTGTGTGTGTGTGTGTGCGTGCACGCGTTTGCCAGTCCCGGGGTTTGAATTCAGGGCCTGGACGCTATCCCTGATCTTTTGTGCTCAAGACTAGCACTCTATTACTTCAACCACAGCTCTACTTCTGGCTTTTTAGGAGTTTAATTGGAGAAAAGTGTCTCATATAGACTTTCCTGTTTGCATTTGGCATCCTCAGATCTCAGCTTCCTTTGGAGCTAAGATTACAGGGGTGAGCCAACAGCACCTGCACTCTACCTGTTACCCATAACCTTGGCCCTCTTCTAAGTCTCAGTAGAAAATGTCTCACCATGCTCACTTTTTTTTTTTTTTTTTGGCCAGTCTTGTGGCTTGAACACAGGGTCTGGGCATGTTCCTGAGCTTCTTTTGCTCAAGGTTAGCACTTTTATTGCTTAAACTACAGTGTCACTTTTGGATTTTTCTGTTTCTGTGGTAGGGAGGAATCGAACTCAGGGCTTCATGTGTGCTAAGTAAGCACTCTACCAGTAAACCACATTCGAAGCCCAAGGCTTACTTCTAATGGGAGTTATGATGGTGGGATTTATAGGATTACCCCTTTGGGCACAGAAATTGCTGGCTATTTTCTATCTTTCCCAGGAATTGGGACCAGCCTGAGACTCGGCAATGAGGAATGATGAATGAATTATGGCACCAGCCCCCAGAGGCCTAGGCTCACATCTTACAGAAGGATAGCAGATGTGGAGTCACGACCTTCGACAACTCCTACAGCCTAAGAATTGTGGTTTCTCTTGACAAGTGCCAGGACATAACTTACCCATTGTACACACCAGTTGCACACACCAGCCCACGCAAAGCTTTCCTGGCTTCAGTTCTTAAACTGCAGTGAAGGATGCTTGTTCAAGATGCCTGCTCAGACTTAGTACTCTCTGAGGGCTTGTTCCAGCTTGCCCAGTTTGGGGGGCTGGGCATAGGCAACCTGCTCAATGCCCATCATCCAGGCCCTGTCCCTGAGCCCTTTTGATCATGGGTAGTGCTCTGCACCTTGAGCCATGGGCCACTCAGGTTTTTTTTTTGTTATTATTTTGTTTTGATTTCCTGTGATCTCTTAAGAAGTATGAATGTCGAGGACTTTCCTACCCAGGCTGAATTCAAATTTGCATCTCAGCCTCCTGAGGATCTAGGATTACAGGCAAGAGCCACTGACACCTGGCTTCTTTTTCTTCTTGTTCTTTTTTTTTCGTGACAACCTGAAATCTTCACGGTGTCATTCCAATGGTTTGCAGTCCCAGGCTTGGAATTCCAATGCTAGGACGGCCACCCACAAATGGAGGGAGATCCTGACTAACTCATTCCTATTCATGTGAATGCTAATGGAACATTATTAAAATAATAATTAAATTTTCAGTTAATTCATGACTCTATTTTAGAATGCCACAAAAAAATTATTGAATTTATATCTTCCATTCTAGCACGATGGTATGATTAAGGATATTGACTGATTTTTTTATTAATGATTTTATAAGTATTAGATGATGATACTTCATTAAATGGAAGCATAATTTAATGACTAATAATTTGCAAAAATATATAATTTAATAATATCCTCACATTCCTTCTGTCAGTATATATATATATACATATATGGTACTACTGTGGATTGATCACAGGTCCTCAGAACTTCCTGGCAGCTCAGTTTTCTGGAGGCTGGTGGGCTAAGACTGTGACCCCATTTATGGATTGGGCATTGTAAGCCGTGAGTTGAAATCCCAGCATGGCCAATAATATATTCATGAAGTAAGAAGCGAATTTTGACAAATTTTTTTCCTTCTCTGTGAAATTCCTGGGTCTCAGTATGTGTGATATGATGTAATAAAATAAATGTTTTTTGTGTAATAATACTAAATAAATAAGGGTAATAAATGTCATATGGAATAAACCCATGTATGTAAATAGATCTCATATATGAGTATTATTTTTTCCAGTACTGGGACTTCAATTCAGGCCCTTGGAACTTTTCTGAACTTCTTGTCTTCAAGGACGGTGATCTTCCCCTTAACCCACAGTGCCACAGAGTTACCCAGACCCTGATTTTAAATGCCAGGCCTACCAATGAAATGGTGCAAATTCCAAGCCAATACCTTATTATTATTGTTGTTGTTGTTGTTGTTATTGTTATCATTATTATTATTATTTGGTTTTAGGCAAAGCACCGGGCTTGAACTCAAGTCTTGGCATCTCTGCCAAAGCCAATCCTGGGAGCCTAGGTCCTGAGTTCAAATCTCAGGGCTGGCAAAAAAATAAAAAGTAAAAGTATAAAACTGAGAAGTTCAATCCAGTGGTTTTACTTTTCTTTTACCTTTGTATTGTACCATCCTGGGTCTAAATAACAATGCCCAGACAATATACATGACCTTACATTGCTGATTTTGGCGGGCTATTAGGGAAGCCAAGCGGAAATCAGCAACTTAGGCCTGAAGTTTGAATTCTGGGACTCCCACTAATGAATGGCTGGCAGGAGATTCTAAGAAACACTTTCCAGTGCTGGGAAGGTGGCTCAGTGGTAGAGCACTTGTCTTGCATGCTAGAGGCCATGGTTTCGATTCCTTAGCACCACATAAGCAAAAAGAAAAAAGCCGGAAATGGCGCTGTGGCTCAAGTGGTAAAGCACTAGCCTTTAGCTGAAGAGCTGAGATACAGCGACCAGACCCAGAGTTCAGGCCCCAGGACCGGACCGCCCCAAAAAATTTTTAAAAATAAATATTAAAATTTAAATTTAAAAAAGAAACGCTTTCCAATAGACATCTGTACTAATAGAATGTTGTAAATGTAACAATTACATTAGTAGTTAGTGTATGATTATATTAAAAATTATACACAACAATTATACTACATTGACTAATTTTCAATTAATACTTTATTATGTATTCAATCATGATACTTAAAAAAAGGAAGGAATAATTTAATTGGCAATATTTGGTAGAAATATATATGCAATTTCATAATTTACAGACATCTCTCGTTAAATAAATCTACATCTATCTATCTATCTATCTATCTATCTATCTATCTATCTATCTATCTATCTATCTTTCTATCTACCAATCTACACATTTATCTGTTTATACACTTGTCACTACTGGGGCTCAGTTGTAAGAGTGCTCGCCTAGTAAATACGACGCCCTTGGTTTGATTCCTCACTACTATGTGCATAGAAAAATCCAGAAGTTGTGCTGTAGTTCAAATACTCGAGCACTAGCTTTGAGCATAAAGGCTGAGAGACTGTGTCTACACCCTTACTCAAGACCTAGGACTGGCACCAAAACAAAACAAAACAAAACAAAAAAAAAAAAAAAAGAAAAGATAGAATTTTCTGACTGCAACCATATAAAGATAGGGCTGCAAATACCTCACCACAGAGCAAGCTGTGGGTCTAGTGCTGACATTTGCCATCTAACCTGAATTAGCCAGAGGCAAATCGCTGCAACCCAGTTCCATGGACTAGATGCTGCTGGCTTGCTCATCCTGTCATCCAATATACTCGGGGGCTGAGATCTGACACTGGTGGGTTTAAAACCCAGCCCTGGCAGGAAGTCTGTGAAACTCTGAGCTGTGGCTTAAAGTGGTAGAGTTCTAGCCTGATCAAAAGACCTTAGGACAGTACCCCCAACATTTCAGTGCAATCCCCGTGGCTGACTTCCTTCCCCCCCAAAAAAACCTCACTCCTCTAAAATCTAAATTTGGACTGTTTCTGGTTTGTTTCTGAAAGAATGGTGATACTGATGAAAGCACCCTAATTCTAATGATATTATGTGTGTTACAGCTATGTGATAAGTCTTGCATGAGTTGTTGTGTGCTGAGTCCTTCATGGGGTACATTTTTTCATTTTTTTCATCTGGTTCTTGTAAGAGCTCCACAAGTAAGATGATTGTGCAGATGAGAAATTTGTGGCTCAGATATGTCTTCATGTCAGGGCCAAAATTATGTATGTACCTCACTATAGTGAGTTGTCTCCTGCAGACAATTGTTTTGGTTTATGTTTCTTGATCATGAACCTTGAATTCAGGGCCTAGCCAGTGACACTTATCAGTGGGGATCATGGGTAGCGCCCTACCACGTGGAGCCAAGGACCCCCTTGCAACAGAGTGTTACAGTTTAGACGTGTAGTAGCTGAGGTCTGTCATCCTGCCTACTCAGGAAGCTGAGATCTGACGATCTGGCTTCAAAACTATCCCAGAAAAAAGGTACCATGAGACTATTATCTCCTATTCACCATTTAGAAACTTGAAGTGGAAATTAGTCGCTGCTGACTCGTGTCTGACATTCTAGGTATTCAGGACGCTGAGAGCTGAGGATCATGGTCCAAAGCCAGCCTGGGCAAGAAATTCCTTGAGACGCTTCTCTCCAGTGACCCACCCAAAACCTCAAGGGGTGCTGTTTTTCAAGTGGTAGAGTGATTGGCTTCAGCTAAAGAGCTCAAGGACAGCACCCAGGCCTAGACTTAAATTCCTCCAACTTCCAACAAAAGAAAGAAAGAAACCTGAAGTAGAGTGCTGGGAATGTGTCTTAGGAGTAGAGTGCGTTGCATGTATGAATCCCTGGGTTTGATTTCTTAGTACTACATCTCTAGAAAAAAGCCTGAAGTGGCTGTGTGCCTCAAGTGGTAGAGTGCTATCCTTGTACAGGGGAAACTCAGGTGCAGTGTTCAGGTCCTGAGTTGAAGCTCCAGGACAAGTATATGAATATGAACACGCATACACACACCAATACCAGAAGTGAAGCGCTGACACCAAATGATAAAGAACTGAGCTTCTGCTCTGAGCTCATGGTCAGTACCCACGTCCTGTGTTCAACTCTGAAACACAGCCACCCAGGGCCCAACTAAGATAGGTCAAAGTTTCAAAATCTGATGAGTTTCACAAGCCCTAGATGACAGGAAGCATAGTGATAATACACATGTGCTATGATTTAGCAAGTTTCTGGAAACCCAAGGAGGCATCATTGCCAATAATGAATCATTTCATTAGGTTCAGCTTGCTAGTTGTCTGCCAGAAGGACCCTTGAATTAATTGTAGCAGGTTATTTCAACACTGAAACATAGTCTAACAAAGACAGGATAAGTACAGGGAACTTGGGCATGGGAGGTTCACAAATGAAATCTTCCTGTCACAACAGAGCTCTCGGCAGAGAAATAGCTTGAGGTACACAGAGGCCTTTTTCTCCTGGACTTCAGAGCCCACCCACACTACTCACTAATTGGCCTAGAAGGAGTTTTTTTAATCACTCAGCTGTACAGGAGTGAAGCATGTTCCAACAATGAGGAAGACTTCTTCCAGGAGTCCCCAATGTGGAGAAAACCTCAGCCTACAATGGGAACAGCGAGAGGAGCCCCGGAAGATGCACTGTCTTGAAAACTCTCTCTGTTCTATGAAATCATTCTATTCAAAGCAAAATTCCTAGCTGGATACCTTTCATCGTAGGAACTCTAGACCTTCACCAATAGAAATACATTCATACATACATGGGGAGACATGTTGTTACTGGCTTTTTTTTTTTTTGCCAGGTCTGGGTGTTTTACTAAGAGCATAGGCAATGTTCCTGAGCTCCTTTTGCTCAAGGGTAGCACTCTGCCCTTGAGTCATAGCCCCATTCATGGGAATTTTTTATTCCTGTAATCCCTCAGAAATAAGAGTGTGGTGGAATTTCCTGTCCTGGCTGAATTCAAACTGGTATTCTCTACCTCTCAGCCTCCTGAAGAGCTAGGATTACAGGTAGGATCTACTGACACTTGGCTTTCTTTTCTTCTCATTCTTTTCTTTCATCCTGACAGTCTGAAATCTTCACAGTGTCATTCCAATGGTTTGCATTTTGAAGTAAAATACCCAGGCCTGGAGTTGAAGTGCCTGGACTGCCACCTATAAATGGAAGGAGATCTTGAGAAAATCATTCCTATCCATGGGAATGCCTAATGGAATGTTATGAAAGTAACAATTAAATTTGCAGTTAGTTCATGATTCCCTTATAGAATGCCACACAAAAAGTATTGGATACTGTCTTCCATTCTAGCACCATGGTATGATTCTCAAAATTAAGGAATACTGACTACTTTTACATTAACGCTTTAATAAGTATTCAACCATGATATTCATTTCATTAGAAGGAGGCATAATTTAATAACTAATAATTCATAGTATATGTAATTTAATATCCTCACATTCTCTCTCTCATATACATAGCAAACTACACATTTATCTATCTATCTATCTATCTATCTATCTATCTATCTATCTATCTATCTATCTATCTATCTATCTATCTGTCCGCCACTAATATTGCTTGATCACAGGTTCTCAGAAATGGCTGGCAGTTCACTTTGCAAAGACTTTTGTTTTACAACTTACCCATTCATGATTTGTGCACTGTGGGCTGTGAGTTCAAATCCCAGCATGGCCAAAATTTTATATGTGGAGTCAGGAGCCAATTTTGACTCATTTTATTCCTTCTCTGTGAAAGTCCCGGGTCTCTGTATTATGTATAATCTATATGCAAATAAATCCATGTCATAAGATGTAATAAATGAAATAAATGTTATATATGTAATAATACTAAATAAAATAAATAAAAAATAAAGGTAATAAATGTCATATGGAGTAAAGACGTGTATGTAAATAGATCTCATGTATGAATAATATTTTTTCCAGTGTTGGGGCTTGAATTCAGGCCCTGGAAACTGGTCTGAAATTCTTGTCTTCAACGATGGTGGGTTTCCCCTCCTCCACAGTGCCAGAGAGTTAATCAGACCTTGAGTTGAAATCCCAGGCCTGTCAGAAAAATGGTGAGAATTTGAAGCCAGGGTCTTAAATTTTTTTTGACCAGGAATATGCACTGTCTTGAAATCACTCTCTGTGCTATGATATCATTCTATGCAAAGCAAATTTGTTAGCTGGGTGCTATTCTTCACAATGACTATGGATGTTCACTGAAAGAAATATATGCATATATACGCAGACACATGCAGTTACTGGTTCTTTTTTTTTTTAGTGCAGATCCTGAGGCTTGAACTGAGCCTAGAAATTGTCCCTGAGCTCCATTTACACAAGGAAGCACTTTATTGTGGCTTAATCCATGATACTTCATTAAATGGAGGCATAATTTAATACCTAATAATTATTACTAATATTTTACATGTAATTTAATAATATATAGACATCTCACATTCTATAAATATATTTATATTTCCTATAAATATATTTATATTTAAATGTACAGTTATTTGCAGCAATTTACACATCTATCTATTTATATATTGACCACTCCTGGAGCTAGAACTCAGGTCCTGGGAACTGCCTGGCATTGAATTAGTTTGAGTCTGCTGTGCTTAATCTGACCCCTTGATGAATTAGACATTCCAGGCCCTGAGTTCAAATACCAGGAGTGCTGAAGTCAATTGGTGGAGTAAGAAGCCAATGTTGACCTAATTTCCTTTCCGTGGAAATATTGTGCCCTAGGTACAATATGTAATATCTATGCAAATACATATGTATGATATATATTATACATGTATATAAATATTATTCTTGCCAGTTCTAGGGCTGGAATTCACACACTGGGAAATGCTCCGGATTTTTTTTTTCTTCTAGGTTAGCTTTCACTTCACCCAGAGCACAATAGTGTTACCTAGTCTTTGAGTTCAAATTCTAGGTATGGCAGATAAAGTGGCCCAAACTCCTAGCCAGGACCTTAACTTTTTTGTGGGGGCAGGCACGGGGCTTGAACTCAGGTCGCCACAACTCTGACTCAGCCTTGACTACCCTAGGCTGGGGTGCAGCTTTTACACCCACAGATGATCCAGGGATCCTAGGACCTGTGTTCAACTCCCAGCTCTGGCAAAAAAAGTAAAGCAACCAAGATGGAGGAGGAAAAACCAGGAAATTTTAGACAACAGTTTTACCCTTGTTTCCTTTGCACTGTGACCATCCTGGCTCTCAATGACTCGGCTTGAAAATTGCACATGTCCTTGCATGGCCAAAGGCTGGCGAGCTGTCAGTGAAGCCTGAGCCCAACAAAGGCACCTAGGCCCTGAGTTTGATGCTGGGACTTCCAAATACTCGTTCCTATCTATAGGAACAATAATAGAATCTTTGTAATGTACCAATTGAACTACTAATTAGCTAGTCATTGTATTATAAGATTGTACGCAATAAATATAGGTCATTGATTAACTTAATTAACACTTTATTAAGTCTACTACTGTGATTAATTTATGGTGGCATAATTTTAGACCAAATAATTCATAGTAATAGAATATATAAAAATAAGATATAGGTCATCATTCTTTATATAGAGTTACACACTAGAATCTACATAAATGTCTATCTGTCTCTCTCTCTATAACTTTATTTATAGATTCATATACATATGTAAATACACACACACATTGCAATCTACACATCTATCTGTTTATATATTGGCCATTCCTAGGGCTTCATCTCAGGTCCTCAATTTTGCCAGACAACTTCACTTGCGTCAGCCTGGTGGGCTAACATTGACCCACTAAAATATATAATTGACCCTCTAAAATATATAATAACTAAATAAAAAACAAAATGAAATGAATAGCTACACTAACTGCAATATACAATAAACATGTATATGTAAATATAAATCATTTATTAAATATGTATATGAATATTATTTTAGCAAGTGCTAGGAACAGGCCTTCTTTCTTGTCTTCCATCATTGTGAGCTTTCCCTTCCCCCACAGTACTGCAGATTTACCCAGCCCCTGAGTTCAAATCCCAGGCCCGGCAGAAAAAATGGCGTGTATACAACACCAAGTAGCCTAATAATTGTTTAAATATTTTTAATGTATATATGTACGTATTCATTTATGTATTACATATTTTTATTTTGTCAAGCACAGGGCTTGAACTCAGGGCATGGCAACTCTGCCTAAGTTTTGATCACTCTAGGCTGGGTTGCAGCCACTGGAGCCACAGCCGAACCTCGGTTGTGGGCCTCAAAGGATGACAGGAAAAATAAATAAATAAAACGACACAGAAAAAAAACCAGTAACTTGCAATGGCTGCCGGTTTTTCATTTGTTTTTTTTTCAAGGTGACCATCCTGGGTCTAAATGACAGGGCTGAAAAAAGTGTTGGTAACCTGGCATTGATGAAGGCTGTCAGACTTCCAGAGAAGCCATGGGCCAACACGACAACATAGGCATTGTGTTCGAAGTCGGGTCCTGACCCCAACCAATGGAGGGAGATCCTAAGAGTCTCGTTCCTATTCATAGGAATACCGATGGAAAGATATGAATGTCAAGGTTGAATTACTTGTTCCTGAATGATACTAGCATAAAATTAGAGAGGGATTTTAGGAGGCTGATGGATTTTAATGAATATTTTTGACACATTAAAAAATACTATTAATTACATGGACACAATAGTTTCGGGACAGTGGTCGATATAATTAATAATTCATTAAGGATGAAAACAGTAATATTAATTACATGGAGGCATAATGAATACCCAAGAATTGGTACGAATGTAGCCTATATAAGTAAATAATGTATAGACATCTCTGGCACTCTATAAAGATCTATATTTATTTGAGTACTACCATCTGCATGTCCATCTGTTCTTGTTCTGTAAACCCCTGGGGCTCAATCTCAGGTGCTAGGAACTGCTTGTTGGCTCCATATGCCCCAGGCTGGCGTGCTGACACTCACTCATTCATGAATTGGGCCTTGTAGGCTGTAAGTTCAGATGCCAGAACTAACAAAAATTGAATCATGCAGTAAGACACAGGGTGACACATGTTTTCTTTTTCTGTGAAAGTCCTGGGTGTCAGGTGTGAAGTTTCATACATAGGCAATTCTATATCCTACGTAATAAATGTAGTAAATATTCCATGTGTTATAGCAGTCAATAAAATAAATGGTAAATGAATAAAAAAATATAATGAATAACTACACTAAGCACAATTTGGAGTCAACATACGGGGCTCAATCTCAGGGCCTGGGCACTACCTGGCAGCTGAATTGGCTAGTGGCTGCTGTGCTGGCAGTCACCCATTCATGAACTGAGACTTCTTTGCCCTGAGTGTAGATCTAAACACTCCCAAAAATGTAATCTTGTAGTGAGAAGCCGAACATGACACATGTTTTCCTTTTCTGTGAAAGTGTTCGGTGTCAGGTAGGATATATAATTTGGATATTAATCTATATGCTATGTAATATGATGTAATAAAGATAAAAAAAATCATCAGTAGAAGAATTGCCACTACAGTAAATGATAAACAGATTGAATTATTAGTGAATCATTCTAGGATAAAATTAGATGCAATAAGTGTAGGATGTGCACTAAGTTTAGTATTTTATTAAGCATGAACAGAATAAAAATTACATGGAGTCATAATTAAATAACTAATAATATATAGACATTGGTCTCATTCTATGAAATATCTAATTATATGTATGGATATATGTACATATATGATAAACAATTATAGGATATTGAGTAATTATTAATTAATGCTTTATTAATTGTTAACTGGGACACATCATTAAATGGAGACATAATTTAATACCTAAGAATTGGTAGCAATATTATCTATAATTTAATAATATGCAGAATTCTCTTTTTCTGTATATAATATTTATATATAGCAGTCTCTATTTACACCTCGTTCCCTCCAGAGGCTTGAGGGTTGAGTGCTCTCATAGTAAGCACAAAGCCCTGGGTTTGATTCCTCAGTGCCACAAAACAGAAAATTCAGAAGTTCTGCTGTCTTTCAATCAATTGAGTGCTAGCCTTGAGCACAAACGTTTAGGGACAGTGTCTAAGCTCTTACTCAAGCCACAGGTCTGATGCCAAAAAAAGGTAGGATATTCTAACTGCTTAATAAAATATTAATTAAACTTAGTGCATATCCTACACTTATTGCTCATTACAGAGCAATCTAGGAGTCTGGTGCTGACAGCTGCCACCTAACCTGACTTAGCCACATGTAAACCGCTTCAACCCAGCTCCACGAGTTACCCAGGTCGTCCTGGCTTATGCCTGTCACCCTAGCTGCTCAGGGACTTCAAAACCCAGTCCTGGCAGGAAGTCTGAGAGACACCTCAAAATGTGGCTCCAAGTGGTAGAGCTTTGAGTTCAAGCCCCATGGCTAACACCCCAGAAAAACACCCCTCTAAACCATTAGATGTGAACTTGTATGGTTTGTAAATTTTCCTCAAAGAATGGTGATACTGATGAAAGCACCATAATTCTAATGACAGCTTGTGGAATGGAGCTATGTGCTGAGTCCTCCATAGGTTGCCCTGTTCTGAGTCCTGCACAGGGTGCTATGTGCTGAGTCTTTCACAGGATGCAGTGTGCTGAGTCCTGCATTGGGTGCTGGGTGCTGAGTCTTTCACAGGATGTTGTGTGCTGAGTGGTACAAAGAGTGCCATGTGCTATGTCCTTAACCGGGTGCATTCTTACATCTTTTCTATGTAAGAGCCCCATAACAGATAATTATACAGACAAGAATATTGAGGCTCAAATAGGTCCCCATGTCAGGGACAAAATTATGTATTACTGAAGACTCGTGAGTTGTCTACAGCAGACAATGGCTTGGTTTGGTTTTTTCTTGGTCATGAACCTTGAACTTGGGGCTGAGGCACTGACCCTTACCTCTTGGGCTCATGGCTAGCACTCCACCACGTGGATCCATGGACCCCCTTGCAGCAGAGGCCATGGCCAAGGGGTCAGTAGCTGAAGTCTGTCATCCTGCCTTCTTGGGAAGCTGAGTTCTAAAGGTCTGGGTTCCAAACTATCTCACACACAAAAGGTACCATGAGACTATTATCTCCAATTCACTACTAAGAACCTGAAGGGGAAGCTGGGTGCTTGAGGTCATGTCGGTTATCCTACCTACTCAGGAGGATGAGATCTGAGGATCATAGTTCAAAGCTAGCCTAAGCAGGAAAGTCCTTGAGAAACTTAGCTCCAATGAACCACCAGAAAACCGGAAGAAACTCTATGACTCAAGGGGTAGAACACAAGAATTGAGCTGAAGAGGTCAGGGACAGCACGGAGATCAAGACTTCAACTCCTTTAATCGACAACAACAACAATAAAAAAAAAGACAGAAATAAACTAACAAAGCTGAAGTAGAGGGCTGGGAGTGTGCCTTAGTGGTAGAATGCTTTTCATATATGAAATCGTGGGCTTCATTTCTCAGGACCACATTACTAGGACAAAGCCTGAAGTGGCTCTGTGGCTCGAGTGGGAGAGGGATATCATTATACAAGAGGTATAGTGCTCAGATCAGGAGGTCAAGCTTCAAGATTCATGTATATGTGTGCATGCACACTCACACCCGTGCACACACACAACGTGGTGTGCACACATACACACACACATACATCACAGACCAGATGTGATGTTGTTACACAAAATGGTAAAGTACTGGGCTTCTGCACTGAGCTCATGGTCAGCACCCAGCCCTGTGTTCAATCCCAAAACCTAGCCACCCAGGGGCCAACTAGGAGAAGTCAAAGGTTTCAAAACATGATGAGTTTCACCAGTCCTACATGACAGGAAGATTTGTGATATCCAACATGTGTTTGGATTTCCCAAGCTTCTGGAAACATAGGAGAGGCATCATAGGCCCAACATTGCCTGCAATGAATCGTGTCATTATGTTCAGTGCCCTAGTTGTCTGCCCTTCAGCAAACAACTGAATTATATTGAGCACTGTAACTGATCACCATACTATAGTCTCACAAAGGCAGGATAAGTGCACAGAACTTGGCCTGCCATGGGAGGGGGCACAAATGAAAGTCTCCTGTTAAAACAGAGCACTGGGGAGAGAGATAGCTAAGGGTATAAAGAGGAATTATTTTTTGTGACCTTCAGAGCCCGCCCACACTCAGACTCACTAACTGGCCCTGATGGAGTTGTTTGTTACCCAGCTGTACAGGAGTGAGGGCTTTTTTGTGTCTGTCCAGACAATGAGATAGTCTTCCTCCAGCAGGCCTGTGATGCAGAGAAACCCTTAAGTTACAATGTGAACAGTGAAGGGAGCCCTGGAACATGCACTATCTTGAAAGAAGTCTGTTATGAACTCATTGTACTGAATACAAATTTCCTAGGTTGGTGCGATTCATCTTAGCTACTCTGGATTTTCACCTATAAGAATACAATACAGAGATAAAGACAGGCTCTTTTTGAGGGGACAGGTCCTAGGGTAGAAGTATGAGCCTATACACGGTCCCTGAGCTCCTCTTGCTCAAGGGTAATGCAATAAGCTTGAGTCACAGCCCCACTTCTGTGTATTTCTGTGATCTCTTAGAAATAACTGTGTTATGGATTTTCCTACACTGGTTGGATTCAAACTAAGTTTCTCTACATCTCAGCCTCCTGAGGACCTAGGATTACAGACAGCAGCCACTGGAACCTTTTTTCTTCTCTTCTTCATTTTTTAATCTGGACAATCTGACTTCTTAATGGTCATTCCCAAGGTTTTAATTTATAAGTAAACTACCCAATGTTCTTTACAGCTGCTTTCCCTGAGAAGGATTTTCCCTCCTCATCTTCCCCTCTGGTCACAGGTTCGAGGCCAAAAGTGAGAAATGAGTGTCACAGGATTTGGGAGCAAATATCCACAGTACATGCCAGTTCTGTTACTTAGCATTGAGCTGCTGTGAATTTACTGTCTCAGGATATGAGGACCGAAAGCTGGAGCAATCCTCATACAGTCTGCATTGCTCCTTTAGCCTATAAAGTAATCTAATAATTATGAGTGCTTTGTGTCTCCAACCTTAAGTGTCTAGAACACACTAGTAGCCTCTTCATGTGAAGGGTTAAAGTTTTGAGGCAGTGACCGCTTGTTCCTTGTTTCTAGCAGAGCAACATATGGTGGTAATCTAAACACCTGGTTGGTTGTGTGCCTTTATAAACCCTGCAAATCTTTAGCTCGGGGTTCTCCTCCTAGGCTCCACTGTGTTGGAGTGTAGGATGAGACCCAAGCTGCTGCCCATTTAAATAAAACCTT
Organism: Dipodomys spectabilis; assembly: GCF_019054845.1. Classification (NCBI taxonomy): domain Eukaryota; kingdom Metazoa; phylum Chordata; class Mammalia; order Rodentia; family Heteromyidae; genus Dipodomys; species Dipodomys spectabilis. Next base: position 6,373,808 of record NW_024871193.1, on the reverse strand, counting down.
AAAACAGCTGTAAAGTCTGACTCTCGATGGTCTTCTTGGTGGGGATCCTGCCACCTGGGTATAACATAAGAGTGGGGGCTTGTCCGGGATCCCCCCAAAGACCTCCGAGATCTCAGACTCCAAAGGTAAAACAGCGCTGTCTTTATTAATTTGTCTTGTCCTGTCATTTGTCAGTTTTACTTTCATTTTCCTTTGTGAGGATGGCCACTCTGATTTGTAAAGGGTTGTTGAAGCAGGTGCCCTTTCACCACAACCCTGGAGGAACTAAGAGATGTCCAAGATCCTCTTGTGGGGCAGGGGTCCTTGGAACCCTGCCATGTGGGTCAGGGATCCTTTGAACCCCGCTGTGTGGGGCGGGGGGGGGGGGGTGGCCCTTGGAACACCACCGTGTGAATTGTGGGGCAGCGGAGGTTGGTTCAGTGTTGGGCCAGAACTGACCAAGAGGGCCTCCTAAGAGAGGCCCAACTCGCCCACTGTGGCTCTGCTCCTTCTGCTGTGTGGTGTGGGTGTGGAACCACCATGACAGTAGTCAGTGGACCAATTTGGGAGATCTCCACTTTGTAAGCTTTTTTTTGTAACTGTCAGGCCTGCATGTGTTTTGTTTGTACTGTTTATTGTTTTTTGGACTGTACGTCTGACAGGACTGGAAACCATAGGCACCACTCCATTTAGCCCCCTAGACTTACAAAAAGAAACTGAGACACAGGGAAAGAAAAGGTACCCCCTGGGTTTTCAGGGAGATAACTTGAAAGAAGAAATGTTTCCTCCCCCATACTCTCCTTTCCAGGTTCCTTTTGCAGAACCTGAGAATGATCAAGAGGAGGAGGGAGCTATAGAACACTCGGCACCTGCCCTTAACGTTTCTGAGGAGCCAGTCACTCGAAGATGCCGTGGGATCAATCCCCCTTCTAATGCAGCTGTTTTTCCCTTATGCTCCATAGGTCCTGTGGATGTGGATGGTCAACAGCAACTCTAATATTGGCCATTTTCTACCAATGATCTATACAATTGGCACACCCAAAATGCCCCCTTTTCTGAGAAACCCCAGGATTTAATTCGTTTGCTTGAATTTGTTCTCTTTACTCATCAGCCCACTTGGGATGATTTTAGTCCGCTTTTACAGGTCATTTTTACCACCGAAGAGAGAGACTGTATACAAGAAGCAGCCCGGAAACATATCCCTGGCCTCAAAAGAGCACCTATTACGGATCCTGCCCTGATCACTGTCTATTTTCCTGAGATCTGACTAACATGGGACTACAATACAGTTGAAAGTAGGGAGCGACACTTCGTCTATCATCAGGCTCTGTTGGCAGGTCTCAAGGAAGAGACTTGCCAACCTACTAATATGGCCAAAGTTTATGATGTTATACAGGGAGGAAGTGAAAGTCCCGCAGCATATCTTGAGCAGCTCAGGGAAGCTTTTAGTCAATATACCCATATGATCTTGAGACCCAGGAGTCGGCTCAGATGATTATGTTTGCCTATATAAATCAAGCTGCACCAGACATAAAGGAGAAGTTGCAGGCTCTAGACAGACTTGGTGAAAAGTCTATTAGGGATCTAGTAGCAACAGCGGAAAAGGTTTACAATAAGAGAGAGAGAGTACCAAAGACAGGAAAGGAAGGACAGAGAATGTGAAATTGAGTGTGAAAAGAGTGACCAGGCCAAAGAAAAGAGGCCAGACTTGTTGGACTCACCACTATGGCACACCGAGCATACCTGGTTCACAGACGGCAGCAGTTTCATTTGAGATGGAAAAAGGTACGCTGGTGGAGCAGTTACCACAGACACTGAGATAGTGTGGGCAGAAGAACTCCTCCAGGGAATGTCTGCACAAAGAGAAGAACTAGTGGCACTAACAAAAGCCCTACAGATGGGAAAAGGGAAGAGACTAAACATTTACATGGACAGTCGGTATGCATTTGCCACTGTATATGTCCATGGAGCCATTTACCAAGAGTGGGGGTGTTGACAGCCGAGGGAAAGGCTATTAAAAACGAACAAGAAATTTTAAGTCTCATCCGTGCCTTATGGGAACCAGCAAATATTGCCATTATCTACTGTCCTGGCCATCGAAAGGTAACTGATTCAATAACCAAAGGAAATAACTTGGCCGATCAGGCAGCTAAGGAGGTGGATCTCCAGCCCAAAGCAGAAGTAGACCCAGGGCCCCAAGCTTTGCCTCCTGAGCCTCAGTACTCCCTAGAAGACTTGGAGTGGATAAAGAAAAATTCAATGGCCTATAAACCCCCAAACAGAGAAAGAAATAAAGACTGGTGGAAAACTGGTGAGAGAAAACTTATCTTGCCACAAAGATTGGGCAAGAGGATTCTTATGAGAATCCATCGGGTCTCTCACATGGGAACCCAAAGAATGGAGGACTTGTTCCTACACTCAGAAGTAAAAATCAGGCAAGGAAATCAACTCATTGAGGACATTGTTAAAAATTTTAAAGCCTGTCAGCTTACCAATGCCCCTAATCAACTGGTTACAAAAGGAGCTCGCCTCCATGAAGATAGGCCAGGTGTGTATTGGGAAGTAGACTTCACAGAAATTAAAACTGGAAAATTTGGATATAAATATTTGCTAGTTTTTGTAGACACCTTTTCAGGATGGGTTAAAGCCTACCCAACAAAGCATGAGACTGGGCACATCATATCTAAGAAGATCCTGGAAGAAATCCTACCAAGGTATGGCTTCCCATCCACCATCTGGTAAGACAATGAACCAGCCTTCGTCCCAAAAGTAAGTCAGGGAATAGCCGCTGCACTGGGGATGGATTGGAAATTGCACTGTGCTTATAGACCCCAGAGTTCAGGGCAGGTAGAAAGAATGAATCAGACTCTAAAAGTGACCTTAACTAAATTGGCCTTTGAGACTGGCGCAGACTGGGTATCGCTGCTTCCTTTTACCCTGTTTAGAGTAGGAAATTCACCCTATCAGCTTGGCTTTACTCCTTTTGAAATAATGTATGGACACCTTCAACCCATTATCCCTATCCTTCAGACTGAATTGCTTGCTGATTTGGATGATATTGAATTTCTGTGTAAGCTTGTCTATTTACAGCTGGGGCATAAGAGGATGTGGCCCCAGCTTAGAGCACTATATGATTCTGCTTCTATTCCTACCCCCATTTGCTTACACCAGGGCACTGGGTGTTTGTTCGAAGGCAAAACCTGAGATCTCTGGAACCACTGTGGAAGGGACCTTACATGGTTCCACCCTTACATGGTGCTACTGGTGTGTAGCCTTGCTGCTACTGTGGCATTGCTGCTTGGATCCACTGCTCCCACGCCAGACTGGCTGACCCCTTTGCCCTGGACAAGAATAGGGAAACAGGGGAAGTCTCCAAGCATCTTACCCAACCAGTCTGCATACACCTCAAGAAAAGAAAAATGAACTGATTGTTATTGGTATAGTTGTTTAATAATATGGCTAACCCGTTCAAGATCAAGAGCTGTTGGAGTTCAGTTTAAGGCTGGAGCCACAAGATTATGTTCCAGGACCATAAGTCAAGGGGGGGAATGAAGGGTTAAAGTTTTGAGGCATTGACCACTTGTTGCTTATTTCTAGCAGAGCAACACATGGTGGTACTACAAACACCTGGTTGGTTGTGTGACTTTATATACCCTGTAAATCTTTACCTTGGGGCGCTCCTCCTAGGTGCTACTGTGTAGGAGTGTAGGACAAGGCCTGAGATGCAGCACGTTTAAATAAAACCTTACAACAGCTGTAAAGTCTGACTCTCGGTGGTCTTTTTGGTGGGGGTCCTGCGACTGCGGTATAACAATATTTCCATTTTTCTCTAGTACTCCTCGAAATTTAGACTAAGGGTTTGTGTGGAGAGGCTCCTTGGTGAATCCCTGAGGAAACCACTTGAAGTCTCCTCAGGAGAAAGCCATTCAAGTCAGCTGAGCAGGAGAGTTTCTGAGACTATTTTCTCCAATAAACCACCAGAGAACCAGAAGTAGAGCAGTGGCCCAGAGGGTAGAGCTCCAGCTTTGAGAGAGAAAACTGAGCAGGAGATACAATCCAGACAGTCAGAAAAGCCTGGGAATTGCTTATGTCCAATTAACTACCAGCTGGCGGGAATGGAGCTGTGGTGGTGGTAGAGCCTCAGCCTTGAGCAAAACAGCTCAGGAACACATCGGCCCCTGAGTTTAAGCCCTGGGATGGCCACAAAAAATTTCAAAAAGAGAAGGCCAAGTTTATGTATCAGTGCCCTACCTACTTATGTGTGTATGTAAATTACCTCCCCATAGTGCAAACTCTGCTTTTATTTACTGGTTTATTTTTCAGATATGCTAATTGTGCATACTGCATCATTCTCTTCATTTCAGGCCCATTGCTTTTCTCTTCCAGGGTTCTAGGCCTGTGTCTTTATATGATGCACACTGAAGCTTTCAGCAGCCTTTATTTACATTTTATCATGAGGGCAATGCAGGAACAATCACAAATCAGGCAGGGGAAGAGAAGATCAGGTCTCTTGGAAGTAACCGGTATTCAGAAAATTAAACTTGAGAACATAAAATGGTAGCATACTTATGCAAAAACTACCATTTGGAAAAAATGAAGGGGCTAGGAATATGGATTAACGAGAGAGTGCTTGCCTAGCATGCAAGAAGGCCTGGGTTCGATTCTTCAGGCACCCATACACAAAGCCAGAATATGTGCTGTGGCTCAAGTAGCAGAGTGCTAGAGACAGTGCCCAGGCCTTGAGTTCAACCCAACAACTGGCAAAGAGATAGGTACCTAGTCAGGAAGGTAGGTAGATAGATAGAAAGAAAAAAAGAGAAAGAGAGAGAGAGGGAGAGAGAGAGAGAAAGGAGGAAAGAAGGAAAGAAAGAAAGAAAGAAAGAAAGAAAGAAAGAAAGAAAGAAAGAAAGAAAGAAAGAAAGAAAGAAAGAAAGAAAGGAAGGAAGGAAGGAAGGAAGGAAGGAAGGAAGGAAGGAAGGAAGGAAGGAAGGAAGGAAGGAAGAAAGAAAGAAAGAAAGAAAGAAAGAAAGAAAGAAAGAAAAGAGAAAGAAAGAAAGAAAGAAGGAAGGAAGGAAGGAAGAAAAGAAAGAAGGAAGAAAGCTGATAGATGAATCTGTTTTTGACATCAGAAGGAAAGAAGGGACCACTTCCCAGTCACGAGTCTTTCTGCAGTGCTCCAGGACTCCAGAATCACCTTCACACAAACGCAGATCAGGATGACTGTCTCTGTCCCACTTCTCAGGCAGCCAAGAGCCCCAGAGTCAAGAGGGCAGAGCCAGGTTCTAACTCAGATGCTTGGAGACAGAAGAGAAATGGCCCTGCTCCTCCTTGGACTGTGGGTTTGCATTAATGATGTGGAGAATGTAATAAGGAGAATGGACTGGCAGAGATAGAAGGGCCTTCAAACCTGAAAAATGGAGAGTCAAAAACCCACACCTTAAGACCAGAGAGCAGGGTTTTCAATTCTGTTCCTCTCCTCTTCCCCACTAAACTGGCTCTCTATAGGTAACCTAAAGATAGCCTGAGGCTCCCTTCACCTGAGGGAGGAAATTTAATTAGTCATCGTTTGAAGAGACTGAGAGAAGCCTGACCCTGCTGTAACTCTAACAAATGTTTCAGGTTTCTCCCATTGCTGGCTGTGCCTGGAATGAATGAAGTGGTTTTGCAGCTCACTTCCCTGTTGAGTGTGTACATTCGGCCTCCTAATCCTGCAGGCCTAGTTCTCTGCACCTGGCCTGGCTTTTGAAACTGTTTGCTGTGCTTCAAATACAGTGTTACTCTTGAGTTCTTCCTGCTAACAGAGCTAGGGCTTGGATGCTGAGAATTTCATTTGAACCCCGATTGGGTCAATAATATTTCTTTCCTTCTTCTGTAGCTCAAGAACTCCAAGAACATTTAGAGTGCAAGTAACTTCTCTCACCAATCGAAACACAGGAATTTCTTGAGCATCTGACCTTTCAGAACAGGAAGCCAGAATGTCCTAGACTTCCCTGCCTTGGCTGGTTTCCCCCTGTGATAGAGACCTCAGCCTCCTGAGTTAGGGTGATGGGTGTAAGCTATTGGTTCGCTGCTAGGGTCAGAACTGTAATGATCTTGACAATACAAGTCAACTGCTTATCACAAAGGGCTTGGGGAGCATATTAAGCCTTTCAACAATGTGCCTTTCAGAACCTTGTAGGACACAAGTTTATAATGCTAGAATCTGAGAAGCTGGGATTATGGATTGCTACACTTGAACCTTGAGGGCTGACTCCAATTCTGGTGTACATCAGTATTCATTTTCCAAACCATATTCTCATAAATAGCAAATAGGTAAATTACTTTGATTATCCCTCACTCTTTTTCCAGTGTGTGTCTCAAACTGAAGCCTGGGCGCTGTCCGTGAGCCCTTCAGCTCAAGGCAAACACTCTACCACTTGACCCACAGTGCCACATGGGGTTTTTTGATGGTTCATTGGAGGTAAGGGTCTAACAGGCTTTCCTTCCCTAGGCTGTCTTCAAACTGTGATCTTAAGATCTCAGCCTCCTGAGAAAGTAGGTTTCCAGAGCCACTGGAATCTGGCGTATTGTTTTGCCAGACCTGGGGCTTCAAATTAGGGCCTGGGTACTGTCTTTGAGCTTCTTTTTCTCAATGCTAGCACTCTACCACTTGAACCACACCACAGCTTCTGGCTTTTTCTGAGTATGTGGCACTGAGGATTCAAACCCTGGCATTCAAGCATGCTGAGCAAGCTCTCTACCACTAAGCTACATTCCCAGCCCCAACCTTACGATTTTATCCCTCAACTTGCCTGTCCACAAGAAAAGGCTTCTGAGTATAAATCATCTAAACAAATCCCTATAGGAAGCTGTCCAAGATAAATAAGACAAAGCTCATACTAGGGACATACTCTAACCATGTGATGACTTGACAAATGCCTCCATTTAATTATGTATCATGTTTCAACACTTAATAAAGTATTAATGAAAATGAGTCAATGTACTGAATTATTGTGTATAATTTTATAATATATGTACACAACATAATAAATATTATGTGTATAATAATACTAAATAAATAAACAATTAAATGAATAAAAAATTAAATACAAAATCAATAATAATCATAGTATGAAATAAACATACATATGTACCTATATATCTTATATTACACATGTATACAAATATTTTTTTCAATTGCAGGGCCTTAACTCAGGCCCTGGGAACAGTAGCTTGAAAATCTTTCCCTCAAGGACAAGGAGATTAGCCTTCACCCAAGATGCAAAAGAGTTACTTAGACAGTGAGCTCAAATCCCATCAATGGCAGAAATACTGCCCCCAGTTCCAAGACAGTGACTTAATATTTGTAACAGAAACAGTTACGTTTATTCAGTTCCAAACTGAACACTGAAAAAAATCAGTGTAGAATTTTGTACAGCTATTCAGACATCCATCCCTTACCCATAAAGTGCTTCTTGAGCACTACATCATTTTTTGTACGTTTTTCATTTAAAAATGTTGTACAGAGGGGTCACAGTTACATGAGCAAAGTAATGAGTACATTTCCTATTGAGCATTGTTGCCTCCTCATTTGTTTTTCCCCTACCATCCCTTCCCTCCCATCTTCACAACTAACTTCCCTGCTGAGGTCAGTGACTTAATTATTTATTTTTGGCTTGGCATGGGGTTTGAACTCAAGTAATGGCAACTCTGAGCCTTCCATCACATTGCTACGGATTCATCAAGACTCTGAGTTCAAATCCCAGGCTAGGAAAGAAAACTGGAAGAAATTCCAAACCAAGGAGCTTTATTATTTCAATTTAGTTAGTTAGTTGGTTAATTAATGAATTAATTAGCTAATTAATTTTGCCAACTACGGGGCTTGAACTCAGGTCATGACAACTCTGACTCAGCTTCACTCGCCCTAGGATGGGGTGCAGCCTCGGGACCCAAAGCTGATCCTGGGACCCTCAGCCCAGAGGGTTTGCAGGAAGAAAAAAAAAGCACAAAAAGTGGGGAGCTGTAGAGGGCTCAGGGTTTTACAAGTTTTTCCTTGCATAGTGACCATCCTGGGTCTGAATGACATGGTTTCAAAGTGGACCTGCCCTGCCATTGCTGATGGCTGGCAGGCTATCAGGGAAGCCATAAGCCAACATGTCAACATAGGCTCTGGGTTCAAATCCTAATCCTTACACACTAATGGCAGGAGATCACAAGAGATTCATTCATATGCATAAGAATACAGATTGAAAGAATAGTTCATGCATTTGTCTAGTCTAAAATTGGATGCAATAATCCTAGGATGTTGATTGATCTTAATTAATAGTTTATTAAGCATGAAAAGAATAATATTTTTTCAATGGAGATATAATAAATACCTAAAAGTTGGTAGGAACGTAGTAGATGTTATTCAGTCATAGATAGACAGCTCTGGAACTCTTCAACAATATATATTTATTTGTATATCACCTTCTGCCTATCCATGTATTGCTGTTTTGGTTAAACTTGGGGCTTGATCTCAGTGCATGGGAACCACCTGATAGCTTCATAGGCTAGAGGCTTCTGTGCTCACACTCATCCAATCATGAATTGGGCCTGCTAGGCCCTGAGTTCAGATCCCAGCACTGCCAAAAATTTAATCTTTGAGTAAGAAGCTGAGTGTGATATATGTTTTCCTTTTCTGGGAGTGTCCAGGGTGTCAGGCATGATGGATGGTATGTGATATGATGTTAACAATGTAATAAATGGTATAGGTGTCATGAAAGTCAATGAAATAAATCGTAAATAAATGAATAAAAAAGAAATAAAATGAATGACCACACTAAACGTGATATGGACTGAACATCTGTATGGAAGTATAAATCCTACCACACCAAACACGGTATCTACTGACCATCTGTATGGAAGTATAAATCCTATCTTTAAAATGTATATACGGAGTATGTTTTCCATGCCTGAGGCTTGAATTCAGCCCACCCCCATGAGAAAGCAATGGCGGGAAATCCTGAGATACAGGAAAAGTCATGGAATGCGATTGATATAATCGAATAAGTTGTTAATGCATGATGTGACTAGGAAATGATAGGCAAGACTCATGGGGTATCACTTATTTGTAAAGCAGTGTTGATTAAGCATGACAATAATCATCACAGTCATGAAATGAAGGCATCTGGAAAGATACAAAAATCAGTAGACACATGGTAGATTGGATTCCATCACAGGTTATCATCTCTCCTACTCTATACAATTGTGTACTTATTTGCATACTACCTTCAACTTATGAATGGATGACTGCTGTGTGCCCTCCCCCCACACCCTCACCTGGGGGTCCATCTCAGGTCCTGGGAATGGCCTTACTCCTTTGTGGCTCACAGACTAGTGTGCTCACATGGACCCATTCGTCAATTGGGTCCGCTGGTCCCCGAGTTGAGATTCCAGCAGTGCCAAAAGATTCATCCTGATGTCAGAAGCCAATTGTTGCACCTGTGTTCCTTTCCAGTGCAAGTCCTGGGTCTCAGCTAGGATGGAGAATGCATTGGTCACCCTGTGGCCACGGAAATAGGTTGTTTTCATGTGAGCCCAGTTATACCTGTCATCATATACTGAAGAAAATACACAATACATCCATGAATAGCATACAAAATAGAATAACTACACTAAATGCACAATGCAGTCCACACATAGATTTGAGTATACATCCCATGTTTAAATGATGCATTCAGGACAATTGTGGCCCCCCCTGGGGCTCGATCTCTGTTCCTGGGAACCGACCAGCTCCTTAGTGGCTCACAGTCTGGTGCGGTCACGTGGACCCATTGGACAGTTGGGCCTCCTAGGCCCAAAGTTCAAATCCCAGCACTGTCAAAATTCACCCTGATGTGAGAAGCCAGTCATTGCACCAGTTTTCCTGTGCTGTGCAAGTCCTGGGTCTCAGCTAGGGTGGAGAATGTATACAGAACTCTATACTCATGGGAATAGTTTGTCATCCAGGTCACCACAGTTATATCTGTTATCCTATACTCAAGAAAATACACAATACATCAATGAATAAGACACAAAATAAAAGAATGACTACACCGAATGCAAGATGCTGCCCATCCATGTATGGAAATATAGATCCTCTGTTTAAATGATGAATTTATGACTATATTGGCCCCAACCAGGGCTTCATCTCAGGTCCTAGGAATGGCCTACCTCCTTAGTGCCTCACAGGCTGGTGTGTTCACCGTGACCCATTCACCAATTGAGTCTGCTAGGCCTTGAGTTCAAATCCCAACACTGCCAAAAGATTTACCTTGATTTGAAAAGCCAATCGATCCCCCTGTTTTCCTGTCCAATGAAAGTACTGGGTCTCAATGAGGATGGAGAATTCTATATAGATAACTCTATAACCATTCGAATGGGTTGTTATCCATGTCAGCATAGTTACATCTATCACCATACTCAATAAAATACACAATACATCCATGAATAAGACACAAAATAAAAAGAATAACTACACTGAATGCAAGATGCATACCACACTTGTAGGTAAAGAGAGATCCTATGTTTTAAAAAGGCGGGCTTGTTATTTTGTCCAGTGCTGGGCCTTCAAATCAGGCCCTGGACCAGGCCTGACATTGTAGTATTCAAGGATGGTGAGATTTCCCTTCCCCCAAAGTGCAACAGAGCTACCCAGACGTCAGTTCAAATCCCAACACTGACAAAAGATTCATTCTGTTGTCAGAAGCCAGTCGTTGAACATGTTTTCCTCTCCTGTGAAAGTCCTGAGCTTCCACTAGGATGTAGAATGCATAGGCAACCCTATAATTATGGGAACAGGTTGTCATCCATGTCCGCATAGTTATACCTGTCACCATACTCAGTAAAATACAAAATAACTCTATGAATTCGACACAAATTAAGAAGTGCACCAAATGCAAGATGCTGTCCACACATGTATGTAAATATAGACCCTATGTTTAAATTATGAATTCATGACTATCTGGACCTCCCTGGGACTTGACGTCAGGTCCTGGGAATGGCGTATCTGCTTCGTTGCTCACAAGCTGGTGTCCTTACCTTGACCCTTTCCCCAGTTGGGCCTGATAGGCTCTGAGTTCAAATCCCAACACTGCCAAAAGATGAATCCTGGTGTGAGAAGCCCATCGATTCACCTATTTTCCTGTCCTGTGAGAGTCCTGAGTCTCAGCTTGGATGGAGAATACATAGGAAACCCTATAGCCAGGGCAATAGGTTGTCTTCCATGTAAGCACTGTTATATTTGTTACCTTACTCAGTAAAATACACAATACTTACATAAGACAGAAAATAAGGAGAAAAAGTACTCCAAAGGCAAGATGCTGTCCAAACATATATGTAAATATTGATCATATGTTTTAATTATTAATTTATGACTATCGTGACCCACACTGGGGATCAATGTCAGATCCTGGGAATGGCCTAACTCCTTTGTTGCTCACAGGCTGGTGTGGTCACTTTGAACTATTCACCAATTGTTCCTGCTAGGCCCTGAGTTCAGATCCCAGCACTACCAACAATTGGATCATGCAGTAAGAAACCAAGTGTGAAACATTTTTCCTTTTCTTTGAGAGTCCTGGGTGTTAGGCATGATGGAGAACACGTCTACAAATTTAGATTCCATGTGATAGGATGTCATCAATATAAATAAAGGGAATGGGTGTCATCATAATAAAATCAATGGTAAATAAATGAATAAAACAAAAAGTACAAGGAACAACCACACCAAACGTGTATGGACTGAACATCCATAGGTAAGTACAAATCCTGCATTTTCAATGTATATAAATAGTATGTTTTCCAAGACTGGGCTTGAATTTTGGCTTAGAGTACAGGCCTGACTTTCTTATCTTCAAGTTCGGTGAGCTTGCCCTTCTAACACAGAGCTGCAGATTTACCCAGAACTTGAGTTCAAATCCAAAGCCTGGCAGAATAAACGGGGTGAATTGCAAGCCAGGGAGCTAATTTCTTTTAATTATTTTTTGCTCAGTAGGGGGTTTGAACTCAGGTTGTGGTAACTCTGCCTCAGCTTCGACACCCTATCTGGGGTGCAGCCACTGGACATACAGTAGATCCTGAGATCCTAGACCCCAAAGCCTTGTGTGGCAAAAATGTATGGAAAAAATGCAGCGAGATGGCCTTTTTATGTTTTCTTCCTTTGCACGGTGACACTCCTGGGTCTGAATGACACTGTTGCAAAGGGTACTTCACCTTGCATTGCTGAAGGTTGTCAGACTATCGAGGAAGTCATAGGTCCACGTGGCAATGTAGGCCTTGATTTCAAATCCTAGTCCTGACACCAATCAATGGCAGGAGATACTAAGAGACTCGTTCCCATCCATGGGAATAACAAGGTAATATTATCAATGTCACAGTTGAATGAGTTGTTGGTGAATGATGCTCCTATAAAATTAGACAGCATCATTTCAGAAGACTGATTTTATTTAATATTTATGAAGCATTAAGATAATACTATTACTTACAGAATGTAAAAATTTCAGGATATTGATTGATTTACTTAATAGTTTGTTAAAAATGAAAACAATAACATTAATTATATGGAGGCATTATAAATACCCAAGAATTGGTAGGAATGTAGTCTATATAAACGAATAATGTATAGACATCTCTGGCACTCTATAAAGATATATATTTATTAGTGTACTACCATCTGCATGTCAACCACTGGGGCTCGATCTCAGGTACTCAGAACTGCCTGTCAGCTCAATTTGCCACAGGATGCCAGGCTGACACTCACCCATTCATGAATTGGGCCTTGTAGGCTGTGAGTTCAGATGCCAGCACTCCCAAAAAATGAATCATGTAGTAAGAAGTTGATGCTGACAAGTTTTCCTTTTCTGTGAAAGTCCTGGGTGTCAGGAAGGACATGCAATACATATGCAAACCTATATCCTATGTAATCAATGTAATCACTGTTCTATGAGTCATAATAGTCAATAAAATGAGAAGTCAATACATGAATAAAACAAAAAATAAAATACATAACTACACTGAATGCAATATAGAATCAACATATGTATATAAATATAAATCATATATTTAAAATGTACACAAATAGGATGTTTTCTAGTGGTGGGCATCGATTTCAGGCCTAAGGAACAGACTTTGAATTTCTTGAATTCAAGGAGGCAAGCTTCCCCTTTCTACACAGTGCAACAGCAGGGATACCTAGGCCATCAGTTCAAATTCCAGTCCTGGCAGAAAAAAAAATAGCATCTCCATGCTATGTGATGCCCAATTCGTAGGTATTTCATTTGGCCTCCATTTAATGAATGTGATTGTTTAAATGCTTCATAAAGTATTAATTAATATTGACCAGAGTCCTATAATTTAATTGTGTATAGTTTTATCCTCAAATCATTCAAGTACTGCCCATTTAATCATGATATACATCACATTCCTTTGGTAGTCATATGAATAGTAATGAGTTTCATAGGATCTCCTGCCATTTGTTGGTGGTTGGACCAGGATTCAAACGGTGGGCTCCAGCTCCTATCACTTCAACCTGAGGATAGGGAACTCACAGGTCTGTCCAAGAACATCAGCAAAACCAATGATTAGCCAGGCATCAGTGGCTCTCAGCAGTCCTCCTTAAAACTTACAAGGTTGTGAAAGGAGGATCATGGTCAAAGACACCCTAGACAGGAAAGCCCTTGAGACTCCTGTCGAACTAGTGCCAACAAAGCCAGAAGTAAAGCCATGTGGCTCCAGTGGTAGAGAGCTAACTTTGATCAAAAGCAACTCACAGATTGTGCCCAGATCCTGAGTTCAAGGTCTGGGAACAAACATACATAGACAATAATCTGTGCAGCCATCCGGCTAAAGCAGGTCACCCTCTTGTCCCCAACTGGCATGGACAGAGTTACCTGGGAATTGGGCTGCGTCATTTTGACTCCGCCCATTCTGCCTGCATCACACGATTCCAGCCACACCCCCATTGTTTCATGGTTCTATCTGACCAATAGGATACAAGAATGGTGGCCACGCCCACATTCCATGCCGACCAGTAGCACCATGATTCCCTCTGTTTGTTGACACCACTACCAGCAGTTGAGGAAGGTAGAGGTGGCTGAATGGTGAGCAAGATACTCGAGGCCTAGGAGGAAAGGCCTTCCTCAGGCCCATCATGTGCCTGCCTGAGCCATGGCCCCCTCCCCCCCTTCCCCATGGAGCAGCATTTCTAACCTGGTGCTGTGGGCTCAGACCCATGGTTTCCTCAGGCAATGGTGCAATGGTGTGCCACGATCCAGCTTGCGGCCCTGACCTGGTCCTGGCTCCCCTGTCCTCTGCTCAGGGCCTGAGAGTTTGTCATGCCTCTGCCATTGCTGCTTGCCCCACCTGTAGCAGCTGCCAACAGCTTCTGCCAGCAACAAATGTGAGTGGCTGCCACAAATCCCTGCACCCTGCACCACATATCCCCTCCTCTCTGACCCAGACCCGCGCCTCCCCTGTGCCCCACAGTCTGGCCCACGCCCTGCCACAAATGTGCCCCAGGGGTGGGGGTGGGTGTTGACCCGAGGATCTCACCCCCATCTCTAGCGCCTAGTGTCCCAGGAAATGGGGAGATATATGGCTGGGTGAGGAGTGGGTGCCACAGATCCCCTGGCGTGGAGTAGTGGGAGCCACAGTGCCGCAAATCTGCACCCTTCCTCTCCCTGGTGAAAACCCGGTGGCTTTAGTCAGAGGTGGGGAGGAGCATGTCTACACCTGCCTTCTGGGGTCTTTTTCTTTTTTTCTGGGGATGGGAGGTGTTGGATGCAGAAGATAGACACCCTTGCTGTGTGAGCCCTTGTGTTCTGTGTTCGGTCAACCTTTCACCTGAAGACAGAGAGACAGAGAGACACATAGAAAGAGACATAGACAGAGAGACAGAGAGAGAGAGATAATCTTTTTCCTTGTACAGCCTGACTGTGCTCAGGTGAGTGATCAGTTGGCAAATTGCAGGTGCTGCATGGATGAGTCTTCTGTCACCGGTCTGGATGTGTGTGTGTGTGTGTGTGTGTGTGTGTGTGTGTGTGTGTGTGTGTAGAATTGGGTTGTAACAAGGAGGCAGAATGCTTTGGTAACTTCTACCTGCTATCTTTGAGGCATGTGTGGGCTTCACAGCTGAGGTCTGGGGGCCTGGAAAGGTGAGAGGCTTGAAGGGGACACAGCACTGTTAAATTACAAGAACAAGGGATCTGTGTGCAATGGAGCTGGGTACTCCCTTGAGCCTGATTGGTGGCAGTGGGAGATTTGGAGGACCTGGGAGTGTGGCCTGCAGGGGATGGCTTCCCAGGGTGACAGAGAGCATGACCAACACTTAGTAAGGATACGAGTTCTGCTAGTATGGAGCGCAACAGCATAGGTCAGACTCTGGGTCTTCTCATCATGACATCTGATGGGCGAGACCAACCCTATCTTAAATCTTGAGCTGTGATCTTCAGATCTCAGCCTCCTGAGTACCTAGGATTATAGGCATGAGCCTCTGGCCCTGGGACTCTGGTTCTTTTTGGTATATTAGGGTTAGACCTAAAGACCTTAGGCTTGCCAGTCAGGACTTCTACCATGCAAGTCAAGCATTTCTGTCTTGGTCATTTCTGAGATGGAGAATTAATATATGTTCAGGCTGGGCTGGATAATGATCCTCCTATCTGTGACAGGCATGAGCCACCAGGCCCGGTCTTCTGTAGTTGGGATGGTAGACATGTAGCACCACGCTCAGTCATTAGTTTAGATGGATTGTCCCAAACTCAGTCCACGGCAGCCGATTCTTGACCAGAGGTGAAGCTCTGGGTTGGGCCTCAACCATTGGACTTCTCATGGTACAGTTGAGGAAACAAGGGATTAATACAGAGGGATCTCTGGAGCAGGGACAGGCACAGAGGGAGGGGCCATCTGATCCTGTTCTTGGCAATTCTGTGACCATATGATAGGAAGATTCCCAGAAAGATCTCAGATGGTGTGTGTTATTAATGGTGAAACAGGTGTAGGATTATGAAACAAAACATGGCTCTCTTTCTTTATTACCCTATCCCCATGAGTAACGGGATCCTTCATTTTGTTCACTTTGAAGCTGGGGAAACTGAGGCACAGAGAAGCCAGGTGACCTACTAATGACTCCTAGCTGACAGGAAGCTCGGCCTGACTTCTCTGCCATGCTCCTTAGGACAATGGGTGCTATTCAGTCCACTTCTTGTGGTGGGAAGTCCACTTCTTTTCAATCATGGGGCTTGAACTTTGGGCCTGGGGCAGCTCCCTGAGCTCCTCAGCTCAAAGCTAGCACGCTACCACTTGCGTCACAGCACCACTTCCAGTTTTCTGGTGGTTTTTGGAGATAAGAGTTTCACAGGTGTTCCTGCCGGCTGGCTATAAACCACGATCTTCATATCTCAGCCTCCATTGTACTTAGGATTATAGGCTTGAGCCACCGGCACCTGGCTTAAGTGTAATTCTGACCTTCTTTCTTTCTCTTTCTCTCTCAGGAACTGATTCAATGGGTGCTGGAGGAGGTGGCCCAGCATCCCCATATGGTTGGTACCAAGGTGGCCCTCTCATTCTGGAGGTAGACTGTGGGTCAGGCTCTGTCTTGCTCACTCTGTTGTACCAGCTCCATGAGGTAATTCCCTCTGTGCCCTGGCTACACTGTGACAGTAATCTATTGTCCAACTAGCCTTACTGGACTCAGTACTGTGTTCAATGCTCTTTTCTAGCAAAAATTTCTGGTTAAAATTATGATACATAGTTACAGAATGAAAATGTAATGCCATCTTAAGAAAGTCATTTAGGGTTGTGGGAATGTGGCTTCATGGTATGGTGATTGCCTAGCATGCATGAAACCCTGGGTTCAATTCTTCAGTACCACATAAATTGAAAAGGAAACACTGGAAGTGGTCCTGTGCCTCAAATGGTGGATGGTTAGCCTTGAGGGAAAAAAAAAAAAAGCTCAGCAATAATTCCCAAGCGCTGAGTTTTAGCTCCAGGACTGCCAAAACAACAACAGCAACAACAACAACAACAGTCTAAGTGAGATTTGGAAACTCTTTTGGCAAGTCATCGCACCAAAAGGGCAGAGGCTAATTAATAGTTGTGACAGAAGAGAAGGAATAACTCCAGATGGAAAGAAAAAATGATAGTAACTAAGGTATAGCAGAAACCGTTCTAGGAAACCATTTTTGGATATTGAAGAACTAGTTATCAACTAGGCTTATTCCTCATTGCCTTTAGCATTCAAAATCTCCTAGGCTAGTTCTTAATCTCTGTGTGATAAATGTATCTCCTTCTATGCTGTTCTTTCATAGCTGATCTCCTTTGCTTTCTAAAAATCTGTCTTTCTATATTTCTCTGTGAACATTTTCTGATACTAAATACACCTACAAAGATGAAAGAGGATGCTAATGTAAGAGTCCCATAGCTCATGGGTCATTAGTGTAACAAAATGGGAAAGGAGGACATATTTATTGCTAACTCAATCATTCTGACAAGCTTCAATGTCACATCATTTGGTTCAGATTTCCATTCTTTGTCTACATAGTGACATTAAGTGCACATAAATGCAAATATGAGCCGGGTGTTGGTGGCTCATGCCTGTAATCCTAGCTACTCAGGAGGTTGAGACCAGAGGATTGTGGTTCAAAGCCAGCCTGGTCAGGAAAGTCCATGAAACACTTACCTTCAATTAACTCCAGAAACTCGGAGGTGGTGCTGTAGCTAAAGTGGTAGAATGCTCAATTTGTGCTGAAGAGCTGAGAGACAATGCCCACGATCAATATTCAATAATCACAACCAACAAAAAATTACAAATATGGCTTTAAGTTTCCCTCAAAGGAATGATGAAGTCAATAGTAATCTTCCCAAATGATTTAGTAGTGCACCTACTTTTGCTGAGTTATTTGTTATAGCTTCTTTGCTAAACATATTTTCTTCTTTAAAAATTGTCAAATGGTAACTTTATAATAAACTTCATCTAATATTTCTTGGTTCAAAAGAGAAGTACATACAGTTGATGTCACTTAGCTTTCTTACTGTCTTAGTTCAAAGCCAACCCAGGCAAGAGAGTCTGTCAACCCTTATCTGTAATTAAACACCAAAAAAGCCAGAAGTGGAGGTTTGGCTAAAGCAGCGGAGTACTAGCTTTGGGCCAGGTGGGAAAGAAAGACAACTGTTCAGGGACAGGGTCCAGTCTCTAAGTTCAAGCCCCAGAACCAGCACAAACTAAATAAACAAGGAAACAAAACAAACCCTGGGTATTTCTTTGGGACTGTCCTTAAAATAGTGGTGGTCCGAAAATAGGCTGCTTTTGCTGATCATACTCACTGGATCCTGCTTTTTTGGAATCCTTATTGCTATGGAAAACTCAGGACTTGACTAAAGGAATTGATAACTGATTCCTGCAACAAGAGAATCATCTCAGGAGTGAAACATCCATCCATAAGACACTTTAAAACCTCCATATCTTTGCTTCTTTGCAGTAGAACATTTTTAAAATAAAGTGACTTCCTTTTGTTCTATACTGGCCTTCAAATGACATATTGTTTCCTTTTGTAATACTCTCAACCAGAAGTTCACAGACAAGTTTTATATGAGTAAAAGACACACTCACAAAAGTCAAGGACAGAGTTTCCTTCCAGCCTAGGATCCTTTTCTTATACAGTAAAAAGGAAAGCAATAGTTAACTTGAACTTTGTCATTTCTCCATGTTCAATTCCTCTCCTAGGATCAGTTTCCACATCCAGTAACAGTTACTTCCACTTACTTCCAGTAACAATCTATAGTGCTGCTCCAGAGAAAAATGAATGTTTTCTGGCTTCATTGAAATAGCACAAGGATACTTTTGGCCATGAGGTAACACGTGTTTCAGAGACAACTTAGTAAAGAGAAATGAAATTTAAATTGCTTACAAATACATTATCCACGAGAACATTTTGTTCAAACTTCCTATGTGCTCTGTAAATTAAGGTGAATTTTAAATGGGAAGAAGGTTCTCAGATCATTTTTGTGAGTCTATGTGCTGTACATTAATTTCCCAAGTGTACATGAGTTAAGAGTAAGAGAAACAATAGCAATTATAGGAGAAAAAGAAGTTCTGTGTTTATGTATAAGTGTTCAATAAAATATAGAAGACTCAACAAATAAGAAAACATTGAAAAAATAAAGCCAAATCCAATATGTAGATTTATGGGAGTGATATAGAGAAAACATTACTCCTAAGTGGAACATGAAGCATGAGGCCACTGTCTTTCTAAATAACGCTTGCTAATCAAGTAAATGTGCAAAAAGGAGAATGGAAGAATGATTCTGTTTCCAATGCAAGTCAGATATAGGAGAGTAGACGTAACTGGAAAAAAAGAATCCATCTTGAGAGAACAGGAATTATACTAGCAATGAACCTGGTGGCTAAGATCACATTTCTTTTTCTTTCCTTTTCTTATATTCTTTTTGTTGTTGTTGTTGTTGTTTGTGGCACTTGAAATATAGGACAGGTTGCTGTCCCTCTGAAACACAGCTCAAGGCTAGGGCTCTTCCACTTGAGCCACCATGCCACTTCCAATTTTCTAGTAATTATTGGAGAAAAGAGTCTCCAGGACGTTCCTACCCGTGCTGGCTTTAAACCCCAATCCTCAGATTTCACAACAACTTGGTTTATGATCACATTTCTAACAGTGTACACTCAGGATATGTAATGTATATGTTCATCTATCTTTATATGAATTCTTGAGTTAAAAATCTGGGCTACAGGTTAGACTTTACACTCACAAAAGTGTTTGAAGTTTAAAAGTTGATACTCCTGGAAAAATAAAACCTAAAAATGTAAAGGAGTCTGGGAAGTTCAATTTGCATCCAGCTTGGACAGTATAGGCTTTGAGACACTACCTATAATTAATCAGCCAAAAGCTGGAATACCAGTCAAGAGCAACATTGCTGAATAACAGCTTTAGGTTTTTGCATACATACATACGAACATACACATACACACAAAGGCACTTATAGGTGCACACAAAAAGACACAAATGAAACAACTCTCAGAATATGTAGAAAAGTTAGAAAACAATAGAAAATAAGTCCTGTGTAAGATTAGAATCAAATGATAATTTTAAATATTAGAAAGCCTTCAAGTGAACTTTCCCCCAGAAGTTGAGAATATTACATAGGTAGGGACCAGAGATAGTAAGAGAGTCAAGTAATCATTATTATTATAGGATCCATGGTAGAATGAATCAGGGAACCCAGCAGGTGCATCTGAAAATGTTCATATCCTGTGTCAAATGTTAAAACATCTTTGAAAATAGTACATAAACAGTCTGAGCATTCAGTCTAGTGGATAAGATCATAGGAGAAGTTCAGAATTGCTAGTCTGTTTCTAGATTAAATAAACAAACTATGGCAGGGCAAAGTGCTACAAGCTTGGAATTCTAGCACTCAAACAGGAGATTAGAGAGTGGAATTACATAATGATACCTTCCCTGGACCAGGTAGAATAATTTTGTCTCAGTAGAACAAATCAAACAACAAAAAAGGAATACACAGTTGGAAGTTTGGGCTAATTTTGTCATTATGTTTTGAGAAGTCAAGTTTCCTATTGAATGCAACTCATATATATCCTCACTCGTGTTTTAAATGCTCTCTTCATTACAGAACATTCCTAGATGAAAAATAGCTCATGATTCCCATCCAAAAATTTGCAAAAGTAAGTAAGCCTCATTCTGCTGGATTCCAAATTAAGGTTGAAGGATTACAAAACCTTAAACCTGGAGAAATAGCAAAGTTCGTCTAATGTAGGACTTTGTAGACCTTGTTAAATTAGAATTTAGATTTAAAATATATTTTTTGGTTTTGTTTTAATTTCATATTCTATAGTATACTACAACATTCTTTTTAAGTAGAGGGATTAATTGAAAAAATTCACAAATGATTCTGGCATTTTATTTGTCTAGATATTCTTTCAAGATAGTTATAATTAGAACATAGTTAATAGATATTTCCCACAGTTCATGTATACTATGTTAATGTGAATAATCTAGACAGAGTTGCCAAAAAATGGATGACATTAATTTATACATTTAGAAAAACCAATTTTTTAAGGGTTTGGTTTAATATGGTATGAAGAGAGTAATTGTGTGACATCTTCTTTCTTCTACCTATATGTAACACAGGAAGTCATTTCCTTATTTACGTGCCTCTGTATACATGGAGAAAAATGCTAGGTTTGGGGTTTGTTTTCAATTTTGTTTTTGTTTTATTGGTTCATCCTAGAGCTTGAACTCTTGGCCTGGACAGTGTCTCTGAGCCTGTTGATGCTCAAGTCTCGTGCCCTACCACTTCAACCTCAGTGCCACTTGAGTCTTGCTTTTGTGGAGAATTTTTTTGGAGATAAGATTCTAAGAAACCTTCCTGCCTGGGTGGGCTTTGAACCATAATTTTTTAATCTTAGCATCCTGAATATCTATGATAGTTAAAAAAGTATAAATATAAATAATATTTGCAAGTGTTCTGATCTCAAGAATACTAGTGGAGGAAAAATGATGCAGCTCAATGTATTGTGGTGTTCTTTTCAGAACAAGGAGGGCGTCACATTAGCAGAGGTGTAGTATTTTTTCAAAATAGAGATAAGGTATTCATGATGTGAATTAAGGAATTTTAAGGTGCCCCTTAAAAGTTGGAAAGTGTTGGGCTAGGATGACTTTATGGCATAAATCTTGGGATTGATGGTCATAGAAATAATAGCTTACTCTGATAAACAATAGCTTACTCTTGAAGAATTAATTATTACACATGCTTCATAGTTTTATCCTCTACCAGAATGTGGCTATTTTTCTGTTGACTTCTCAGTCTGTAACACCCCATTGGAAACAACATCTATTGCAAAATTATATAACATGCAAACAGGTACTGTTTGGAATCTCCCAGAAATGTTGAGAATTTAAAAATGAGTAGTTATTAGTCATAGGAATTTTGAAGAACACATATATTCTGTCCTCTTAACAACTTACTTACTTTTAAAAGTTATGGGTTTCCATAGCATTAAACGGTTTTCTGTTTTAGAATGAGAAAATACTAAAGTTATTCTTTTTTGAAAAATTTGGCAAGTATATTGTGAAAATATTGTCTGGTTGGATAACATTCAAGTTGATGAACCTCTGATAAATAAGGGGTAATTAATTCAAATTAGATGCCAAATAGTATTGATTTTTAAAATATTATTACATAAAGAATATTATTTCCTGTGCCAATACAGTGAAATTATATTTTACGCAGCTTATTTTTCAATTTTATTATCAAAGTGATGTACAGTGGGGTTACAGTAATTGTAAGGTATTAAATCATAACTTTTCAAATTTGTTAACCTTCTCTCATTTTCTCACAGTTTTCCTTCACCCCTTCATCCCTCACAAGTTGTAATGTACATTTCCAATATATTGTCTTGTGAGTATTGCTATTGCATTGGTTTGCCTTTTGTCCTTTGTCTCACCATTATGCTTTTCCTCTTCCCTTCACTAATTAAGGTAAATGTGTATACAATACAAAATGATATACCAGAAGGATAAACCATAGGAGGAAAACCCAAAGAAAACAGAAATCACATAGTTCATCAAAAACAACAACCACAAATGAAAAAATCTGGTTACATATCTTGGTATTAATTTTGCTTAGCATCAGCTAATATGGTTATATATACGCATAACAAAGCCACTGGAATATAATAGCTGCATGGATACTATATCATGAAAATAGCATGTTAACTTTTTGATGGTAATGGTGGAATTAAGATTGGTGAATTCGCGGTTCTGATAAGGGATTTTCAAGAGTTTTAAAGTTATGACAGGTAAATTTTAATTGTTCAAAATTTTAACAACTTAGCCTATTACGAAAATTTAAATTGCCTGGAAGAATAGTTTTCATGCAAAGAAATCCAAGGAGACTTAGTAGAGAGGGAGCAATGTGGATGAAGATGTCTCTTTTTCACACTAAACAAACAAACTTGTAAATCCTGTAGGGTCCCTTGGAATTTTCCTTACCCAGGAAATATATTTTCACTGTTTGAAACAAGGTTGTATTGGAATTTAAATTCAAAGTACTTAAAAAAATAAGGCATCAAAATTTGTGAATTTACCTTTAATTACCAAAGAGTAATTCTCTGAAAAAGATAATTTGAGTCAAAATATTTAGGGAGAAAGTGCCCTTCACAATGAAAGAAGGTGTTGGGATTACACATTTTTGTTTGTAACACTTTCCACAATGTCTTTGGATTTGAAGCAGTGAAACACAGAAAAAAATCTGATTGGATACTTCAAACCAATAATTTCACATTTCTATGTGGCTCACAAAAGTGATATCCTTATTAATATGAGATAGTGAAGACTTCTGTTATTACATATGCCAAAAAGTTCAGAAAAGAATTGAGCAAATGGAAAAGTTAATAAAAAAAAAAGTTTTCTTAGAAGACTTAGCTAAGCATATTGTATTCAGCAGTGAAGGAAAGCCAAAACTTTTTGATATAAATTGTGTTAGTATTTTTACTCCCTAAAGTGAGTTTACAGAGCCTATTTGGCTCACTACAATGCAGAACTGATTGAATGAAGACATGAAAATGAATTCAACGTCCAAATGAGGCAACTTAAAGAGTTTTAAAAGAGAAATAATGAAGATTTAACAGTGGTGGAGCCCATCTAGTCCTTCAGCTTCACTAGACATGAAGCCAAGAAGCTGTGATTAATTGGAACTCCGGCAAGAGCTAAGAGGAGGACATAGAAGTAGGACATAGAAGCATTGTCCTTTTGTAACAGACACTGTCTTCCAAGGTATGGGTCATTTAACTCTATTCTCCTCCATACATCTTGGTGAACAAATGCAAGACCAAGAGAAAATAATCTATTGAAATAATTTTGCCTAGAATAACTTCACTGTTCCTGATATAGTATCTAAGGAGAACCTTAAAAGAGAAGATAAAAGTGCAGTATTTTTTGTTTCCTATCAGCATCTTGTTAGGAAAATATATTTTTGAGCTTAGACAATTCTGATTGAACCAACAAGTGATGGAGTACTTATTTTTGTGGTCGCTTTATACACAAGAAGTCTTTTAAGGTAAAAGAAAAAAAAATAGCCGAATATTTGTGATCACAGCTTCTAGGGCTGTATTCTGGAGACAAAGTTTTACATTAGATTTCTCCTCATTAACATAAATGTTGTTTCATGGCAACCAAATGCAAGAGGGATATTTAATGGACTCATTAAATATCAATGGCCAATTAAACAGCATGAAAGAAGAAAATGGCAAATAATATTTAATGAATTACTTTGCCAGAAGAAAGAAGGAAAAATATAATTCAAAATCAATTGACTTAAAAGTATGAAGAAAGAGTAGTGAAGAGATATTAGAGAAAATATAGAGTATTGTTTTCTCTCCAGTGGAGTAATGGGTTCATGATCTTGTTTCTTCCACTCTAACCTCACAAGCTACCAAGTGTGTCTCAGGACTGGATTATCCAGTTCAGACAGAAAACTCGTAGAAGAAAGATACTATTTGCAGCAGATGGAGGTGATTTATAACCTTAGACAATCTATTTAATTCTGTTCAAAATTCTCCCCTATCCCAAACTTCTCTCTTTGAACAGTTTTGTTTGCTTTTCCCAAGACTGCCCTTCATTAATTGATTAAAATTTTGAGAGGTCATATTAATACTCTCTGGAGATTGCTGTTTGGTTGTGATTTTTCTGTTTTTTGTTTCTTGTGTTTTTTAACTAAATTTTAAAAGGTTGTGCAATTGTTTTACAATTAAATATATCCATCTAATTGTCCAATGCTCCTAGATCGGAGTCACTCCTTCCATCATTCTCAACCAACCCTTTCTCCAAGATTTATTTCCAATTTACCGCTTCCTTTATCATATGTGTACATTGAATATTCTAGCTGTACTTGCCCCTTGTTCATTTTTCATTCATTCTATATCTTTACTATAATTCCTCTCTGGTTTCAACTTCCTGATAGTCATTGTGTTAAACTGTCTATTAATACTTTGAATGGTTTATATGCATTCCATGGACTTTCAATCCTGCATATTCTTGAACTGATGTCAGCTTATATTTCCATAATTGATTCATCTGCAGCAACAATTTGCTGGAGACTGGAGAGGTGAATCACCTAAACAAGATTTTATTCTCATCCATTTGGAAGATTAATCTTTAGTCAAAAAGAAAGTTAAAAAAATGGCTTAGAATGTATTCCTAACTACGAATTTTTATAAATGGCTTTGTACAATGGTGTGATTCTTTTATTTTACATGGAATAATATTTTCTACTGCCTATAAGTTTTGGAAAAAGAAGAAAATTAAAATTTATTCCAAAAGAGGAATATTATAAAAATAGAAGACAGATATTATGTTTATCATATCTCTGATGAATACCCATATTCAAGACTTAAAATCATATTTCTTACTATGTTAGATAGAGGGAAAACATAAAATAACATATGATAAGGCAACTATTTGTGACTTTTTAAAGTGTACCTTATTAAATGATGAAATTTATTAGCTCACGTTTGGGTTTGGAATTTAGGAGGCTAACCTATTTAACACATTTCTGGAAGGCCCTTACTGAAAAACACAAATTGTGGGTTGTACTATTTCTAAACTTTAATGAATGGTTGAACGTGTTTGGCATTAGTGCTGTGTAAATAATTCAACTCTATTGTAACTTGCTCCCTACACTTAAAAATCTTGTAATGTCACTAAGTATCATCAACTTGTAAAATGTCATTTTGACGAATGTGATTTTAAAAAGTTTATTTGAAAAGGAATACACTTTCAGAAGATTAATTGTAGATTATCATTGGTTTGAGAGTGACATTTTTATACCACAGAACCATGTTGTACTGAAGTCCCAGTGTTTTGAAGCACTCCTTAGTGCTTCAAATATTTTTCTGAATTACATTTGATCTCTAAGTCAAGTTTTCCGGGCTTTGGTAGACCAATTATGGATCTATCCTTCAAGGAACTATTTTTTGGCCCACTTATGTTGGAATAAAATCTTTCATTAATCATAGGGGAGGGGTATTAAAAATAATCTTATGACACTTTGTGAACTTGTTCACTCATATGGGCTGGTCATCTATAAGTTGAATGTTTTAATTACAGTACTTTCTCTCAAATTTTGTTATTTCATTCTTCATTTTAAGTTGCCTTGCATTCCACAATTGCTTACTGCTAATACCTGCATCTCAAGGAATTGGGGCCCTGAAATATAGGAAATGAGAAATTGAGGTTGGTCTTCAATTACTATGTGCTGACATGTTGCATGGGCCTTGGTGAGAAATCTTGCCCCTGTTATCTGATGATGCAGGTAACTGGGACCTGGGATCCTAGGACCCATGGGGACTGCAGAAGGATAATGTGTTTTTAGACATCTTAGCAAAATTTGGGTATAATCAATAGGAATGCTTCCGAAATATGGAGAAAAACAGTTTGGGACAAGACAGTTAAAACAATAAACAGAGCAGCAGAGTAAAATGCATTATAGATTAGAGGAAAACATTGTTTTTTACCATGTGGATTCAGAAGACCAAGAACAGCTAGAATGTATCACAAGTTTATACTAAAGACATTGCATTGATACTTTTTATATCTAATATATATTTTAAACCTAATTATTTATATTCCAATTCTATTTATTGGAATAAATAAATATCAATTTATTTGTCAAATTATCAACTAATTCTAGTAAGTTTTACTGTGTGAAATATAAAATCAGCACATATATAATATAATTAAAAGGCACAGGTTTGCATTGTTCTGTTGTAGTTACTGTATCAAAGGCAACTCTGTTTTAAAGTATTATTCCATTATCTCTACCTTAGTGTTTGATAGAGTTAGACCTAAAGATTTACCATTTGTAGATTTACAGCATGGAGGCAAGAGGAAACACTGTGATTAAAACAGTATCAATTTAATGCCTAATAACTAGGAGAAACATATGGACTTCTCCCGCAACTATGAAAATATTTGGTGATAAAAAGGCAGTAGTGTAAGTTCCTGCCTGGTTGGATGGTAGACAGGCCAGGACATTAAGTAATCATGCATATGAACAATTTTTCACCTTCTTGGCTTTAGCTACTTTTGAAATGGAAGGTATAATAAACAATTATATTTTGATAAAATACCTTCTAGTCTGAACAGTTCTGTTTGAACTGTTCATCTCTCTATGATCCCTTGTAACCAAGATTAGTTTTGTTCTAGTAAGACAATCTGTGCTGTCAGGGTAAGATATTCTGGTTGGTCTGTTCCCACATGGAAGAAGGGTAAAGGCTCAGGTAGACATTTGTGCCAGTAACACCTCATTTGGGAAAATATCAGCTGAAGAAGTTTAGAAGTAGCTCTTAAGCAATGCTTACTTTGAATCCATTAGGTCCACATAGCTAACACAGTTGGATAAATAAGTACTTGAAAAAGCCATCACCTTTGGACCTATCTATAAATAATTGAGAGTATGATCAAATTCCAAATAAAAAGACTTAAGATAGTCATTGACAAAAAAATTTGCAAATGTGAGCAATTGATTGATCAATATAATTTTTTCTACTATTCACAGAATTTTAGGGAAATAAGATCGATAGCATTGTTAGGAACAATACGGTTTCCTTGTTACAAGTAGGCACCCATAGATATAGGCTTGTATAAAGATTGCATCATTAACTACTTAAATTTAGAGGATACTACATGCTTCAGCAGCACTAATACTCAAATTACAATGCAGAGATTAACATGGCACTTGCACAAGGATAACATGAAAATTTGAGAAGTATTCCATATGTTTCATTCTTCAGATGCAAGAAATGAAAAACAGTTATTAAAACAAAATTACAACTGTAACAATACACGTAATTCATATAATTAAATTCAGTTTGACATCAGTGTATTAAATATTCACCTCAGAAAGGCGTTTACATAGCATAAACTTTACAAAACTTTTCAAATTAGACAACATTGTCATTTTATCCCAAAGAAAAATAATATTAAGACCTAGAAAAAAAGGAATCAAACTGTTTCTATATGGAATACAATCAGAAAGAACACATTAATGAACCTCAATATTATAAAATAATGTAGAATTCAAAGTATATCTAGGAGAAAATAAAATAAATTATGAACATTATGCAAACATAGAATATAGAATATTTTAAAATATACTTTTTCAGACAAGCACCAGAAATATTTTAGTTTCTGTACTACTCATTTCAACAGGTAAGTTAAAATTGTTTCTGATTAAAAAATCACAAACTCTGAAGAAATCATTATACATGTATACAAAAACTATTGAATACATTTTGACATCCAATGCAGGCAATTCACTTGGAAGAATTCTGCGGAATCCATGAATTTTTACAGTAAAATATTGGTGTTGCTGGGCACATGTGGCTTATGCCTATAATGCTAGCTACACAAGAGGCTGAGATCTGAGGATCATGGTTCCAAGGCAGCCTGGGAAGGAAAGTCTGTGGTACTCTTATCTCCAATAAACCACTAGAAAACTGGAAGTGGAGCTGAGACTCAAGTAGTAGAGCACTCACCTTGAGCTGAAGAGCACAGAAATAGCTCCCAGGCCCAGAGTTCAAGCCCCATGACAGACCAAAATAAAATATATTGCTCTTATTTGGATTGTGAAAATATTTTGTAGGGACACAAAAGATCAACTTGCATTTTTGAAATTTAAGAAACTTAACCCGACCATTAGGACATAGGTGAACAATTTGTACAGCCTTCCACAACTTCATAGAGGTAGTGATACATACTTATCCTTTTGGCAATATCAAATGCAATTTTTTCTATGTTGTTCTCCAGGCCTGGTTTTATATAATGGTTCAACAGAAGGAAATCAAGCATATATTTGCTAGCTCAATTCTCAGCAGCAAGATGTAAGGGGGACAAGAGGCCTTTAGTTGGGCATTGGTATCTGCATCATGATGAAGTAATAAAGAAGTCACTCTGGTATTATTCCACGTACATGCACTGTGCAGGGGTGTCCATTCATCTACAGTTATTGCATGTGCCGCTTGAGACACCAACTCACTGACAATGTCTAATTGTCCACTGTACGCTTCTCGATGAAGATGGGTATACTCATCGTCATCCCTACTATTCACATGAGTGGCCTTTTGGGAAAGAAGTCTCCGCACTGTAGTAAGTCAAATATTTTTGGCAGCCCAATGAAGAAATTTGCTTGGATCCTTCTTCATTTTTTTTCTGGCAATTGTTATTATTCCTTATTTTTTCATCTTGTTCTTTATATTCCTAAGAATTGCCTAACCAGAAACTTTGAGTGCCAGTGGGAATGAGGTGTCCATGTATTTTCCTAATAGTTCACATTGGTTGAACTGGTCAGAAATATCCAGTGAATTTTCCGCAACTGTTTATTCACCATGATTTATTTTCTCTTTTTCCAATTTTACTATTCGAAATTATTCTCACTGGAGAGTAGGGAATTGATGGAGAGCAGAGGAAAGATGTTCCTCCGTATTCAAATGTACACACTGAAAATGAGGACCAGTGATGTCTTCATGTGCAGCTTATTCTAGGAATGAGAAATTAGGAAATAACGCCTTCTATATAAATGATTTGGGAAATGGCAGAGCAAAAACTGAAATGATGCAACCAAAAATATGAAAGCAAAATAAATTAGGATAATTATGGAACAATCATATTATCTATGAGAACCAAGAAAGGGAGAGAGAGACAGATGATGTGCAATGTCCTAGCTAGCCACAAAAACCATGCCTCTGATCAATTTATAGAGCAAACAAAATTTTATTTTATAAAAAAGATGGGAATAGAATTTATTTATTTACTTGAAATTAGTAAATACATTTATAGTAGCCTACATAAAGAGACATAACTTTGACCAAATTACAGACAATGAACTAATTCCTTGATAATTCTAGCAACAGATCTGACTGAAACCAGGTGAATCACACTTTTCCTGTATAAGGTAGTAAAGCAGCTAGAGAAGGCAGGGAGATTGTATCTGTGACAAAACTTTGTTGAAATTGGTATTGAGGATTTCTTACTGGTGATCCACTTGCACTGGAAGCATGATTCTGAAATATTGATTTCTGATTCTGAATTATTGATTTGATCATTATATTCTCCAAGAAGAAAAATGAGAATTGATAGTTAAGGACTACTAATACATTTTGACCTTCTCACTAAGCACTTTCAATTATTGAAATCACATGAAGACAACAGACAGGCCTACTTTTTAAATGAAAGCAAGTGTCTTAAAAAAAAACAAGGAATATATGTAGTCATGCAAAGGACTTCTATTTTACCAATGCCTCATACATTTTTCTAATGTTGGATAACAATAAATAATGGATCTATTAGAAAGCTCTTAAGGCTCATATGTTCAATAGTGAGTTCTCATACACTATAATATGATATTTTTTGTGTATGGTCTTAAGAATAATTTACATTGCTAACTTGAATTTCTGACAGGACAGTATCATCACTGTACATCTTGCTTCTATACTCTCAGTTTTAAATTACTATTTAAGTATGTGCATTTGATAACTACAGAGGAAAAATTAGAAGCCACACTGATGTCTTCTGTCTTTAGTAGTAGTTAATCAGAAAGATGAAATCTGAGGATTGTGGTTTGAAAGCAGGCCAAGAAAAAAAAAAGTCCATTAGATTCTGACTTGAAAGTAACCAGAAAAAGCTAGAAATGGAGCTATGGTACAAGCAGTAAAATGCTAGCCTTGAGAAAACTGAAACAAAAAATAAATTCTGGGACAAAGCCAGGCCCTGAGTTCAAGCCCTAGTATTAGCACCAAACGAATAAATAAGGTAATCAATTAATTAAAATTAAATTAAGTGGTCACATTTGGAGAGGCAGGTAAAATGTAACATGGGTGGTGATGGTTCATATATTATTTTGTAATAAGGCATATTATCATTTGTCCTAATCACTAATATTTTATTTTATTTGAACTTTTTTGTACAATAAACCCTGAATTTAGCATGCATGTACATGTGTGTGTGCATGTGCGAACATGTGTATACATGTATATGTGTGCGTGTGCTGTTGCAATGTTGCTTGCCAATCTGGACAGGGTGAGGCTGAAAAGAGCTAACTGTGTTGCAATGTTTTATTTATCAGTGTTCTGTCATGTCATTTCAGTGGAACCACCCTTCTGTATATATTATTTGTCTACTAAAAAAGTCATCATAATCAAAGCATTTACAGCATTAAGTTTGATAAAGAGACCGCTTTCAGCTCTTATTTTATGTGAGGTAAGAAGATACAGACATAATTAGGTAGTAAGTTATTGCTGTAAGATGATTGTCAGTACAAAATTCATATTTGACCTCTTAAATTGGTTATACCTTCAATATACACTCATGGAGTGATTTGGACCGACGTGACCAAACAGGTGTTACTCTCTGGTTATTCCTGTGAAACACAAGTTGGATAAACTCTTTCCGGTTTTCTGTAGAAAATCACTTTCTTTGCAAGACCATATCTATTCGCACTAAGAGTTAATCAAACCCATATTACGTTTGAATATCCCATCTTATTGACAAAATAAGTATTGTCGATATGCTTGTTAGATATTCCTTCCAAAAACGAACAAACAAAAAGGATGTGTCATGTCCAGATTGTGTATGCATTTGAAGGTGTTTTGTACATGCACAGGTATCTTTACCAATGGCTCTTTTGTGGGAGTAACTATGGCAACTTTAACAAATAAGGCTTTTTGAATATCTTTTCCAATATACATAACATCCCAGAGGAAGTCTTGCAATTTCTAAAAGTCCTTTGAATATTTTAGTATAATTTCAGTTCATTGACTATAGAGCTAAAATTTCTGAAATAAATATTGTTAAGATCTGAAAATGTAAGTGGGCATATAGGCTTTTTCATGCATCATTTTATGAAAACCCAGTTTTTATGAAAGTAAATGGAATAGAATAAAAGAATGTAAGTGAATTGGGTAAGCTAATATTAGTATAACTTTGTTTTCTATTAACAGTCCATTGAATGTACATGATGCAGTTAAATTATTTCCTTTGTGTCTCTGTACTTCAGTTAGTTTTAGAATCTTTATAGTTATGAGTGAATGTTTAGTATAAATAAAGGTCTTTTTAAATGATTAGAATTAACCTTGTGTTATGTGTCCTACTCCCAAGAAAATGAGTTATTTTTAAGTGTTAAGAGTTTATCATTTTCATTATCATTATCATAGGGAATCATTATCATTATCATAGGGAATTAAAAATGCAGTAGTATTGATGTCTTTTTAAACCAATTGTATTCACAAGTTGGAGAGTCTTTAATTCATACTTAGGTCTTGGTGCCTATGATTTTTAACCTCTCATTCCTAACATTAATATGTCAGACTGCATTTTTGTGTATACGAAAGGTAAAATATTTATCTGGGGTGAAAAGTGATTTTTATATCAGTCTTTCTTTAATAACATTATAAAGTAGTACATTTCTCTCAAAATGTTGGGTATAAAAAGCAATCAAAATACTTCTAATGGTAAACAATTTAGGTGAGCTACAATATGGAAACAATTGCTCCAAAAGACCTGCAGTCTGTTTCCATCAGGAATTGGGCAGGTCATTCTTTCAGTAAGACTGTGTTAACCAGAGATGGGGTCCCCAGGCAGTGCAGTGTTGAGTGAAGGGATAAAATATGATTTATAGTATTTTGAGCTAGAAATCAAGAATGTTATAGTTTAGCAGTTCCTTTCACCAGGGAGGTATAAATTGATTATGAACTTGGAGTTTTCATATTACAGTTACTTATTTTCTTTTTTTGTTGTTGTTAGTCATGGGGCTTGACCTCTGGGCTTGGGTGTTGTCCCTGGTCTCCACCACTTGGACCACAGTGCCACTTCCAGTTTACTAGTGGTTTATGAGAGATAAGAGTCTCACAGTCTGTCCTGCCCGAGCTGGCTCTGAACCACAATCCGCAGATCTCAGCCTCCTGAGTAGCTAGTATTACAGGGGTGATCCACCGCTGTCCGGCTTAGTTACCTATTTTCTAACAAAGATAAAGTGAAATATTATTAGAGTGTGCACAATAATTTTGGGAAATTTTCCTAGAATTAGTAGACTGAGTGCTGGTATTTAGTTATAAAATAGAATGAGGTTATTTGATATGGTGGGAATGGACCGCAGCCTAACACTTACCGTGTGTACAATGTTGTACTAGTAATTCCAACTCAGAAGACTTACATATCACCATCTTAGAATTAAAAATAGAAGTAGTTCTACTTTATGGGATTATTGTGAGGATTAAATTAGATACCAAAGGTAAAGTACTTGGAAAAACAATCATAGTTTGATATTTTCTACTTGTTATTTTATCATGTGATATATTCAAATATTTGTACTGTGATTTTTATATTGTGTCTATTTAGGATAGGCAAAGTGATGTATTGATATTCATTGCGTTGTTCACTTTTCTGTTATTATGAGGATAATACCTGCAAAGAAAATTTCTGGGAAGGAAATTATCATATTGACTCATGGGTTAAGATCAGATGTCTCCATTGTTTTTCATTATATTTTTAGTAAATAGTTGTACGAAGGGTTTTCCATTCAATGAATCAGTTTTTAAGTATGATGGATCTTTACATAAATTTCTCACATCCTTCCAAACCTCACCCCACTTTCATTTTTTCCTAGTTTCATACTATCTGCATTGAATATTATGGCTTCACTCTCTACTTCCGTAAGTCTCTTTAATCCTTCCTTTTGACTTCCCCTCACATTTTCCAAGTGATAGTTTCCTGGTATTCATTTTGTTGGATTAAAAGTTCAATTTTATAAGAAATTACACCTTTTAAATACTCCTCTGCAAATAGCATGCTTTGATTAATACTGTTGTTTAACTTGCATAAAATTCTGGCTTCCAAATACGCGTCCTTTGTGTGCCCGGCTCTGACGTCCTTTACTTAACATAATTTTAGATCTATCCATTTGTTTGCAAATGCTGTAACGGTCTTTATAATGGATGGGTGCAATCCAATTGTGTATATGTGCAACACTTTCTCCAACCATCCCTCCGCTAAAGGGCATCTGGGCTGATTCCATAAGTTCTCTATGGTGAATAGTGCAGTAGAGAACATAATTGTGAGATTGATTTTACTGTAACCTTTGGGAAGAATTCACCACTGTTTTTCTGGGAGGAACCCTCTAGCCAATTTTCCAGAATAAGCACATCCTTCATCTCCATCACAAGGTTTTTCAAGTTCTCAAAAACACACTACCCCCTACAGGTCTGAATCAGCTAAAACCACACTGTGTCCATATTCTTGTTGTTGTTGTTGTTGTTTTCTGTCCAGACGAGGGGCCTGAACTCCGGGCCTGGGCGCTGGCCCTCAGCTTTTCTGCTCAAGGCTTGCAATCTACCAATGGAGCCACAGCGCCACTTCCAGCTTTGTTCTTTTTGCTTATGTATTGCTGAGGAATCAAACCCAGGGCCTCATGCATGCAAGGCAAGAGCTCTACCACTGAGCCACTTTCCTAGCCCCGATGTGCCCATATTCTTTTAATACATTTTTCATAATTTTACACATAATTTAGTGAGAATCTTATATGTACTTTCCTAATGTGGTAATGAGGGATATGACAATAGAGTAAAAGTAAGAGATATGGAATTTAATTAGCTACTATCATATTTAAAATAATTTTCAGCTCTCATAGCATCACTTGGTATTATTTTAATCTTTTATTTGATTACTTCACCTATCCCCTAAATTATAGCATGATTTAACTACAAAGACAAAAATGTGTGGTTTGACTTTGACACTCATGTGTGAGGATGCAAAATATGGGCAAATAAAGGGATTGGAATTAATAGCCATTATCCATTTTGTTAAATGGTTTTCTCAAACTGATTCTCACAATTCATATTTCATTCAACAAGAAATGTGACTATTCCCTATGCTTTGCTCCTCATTAAACTTGTTTCCATGTTATTTTGTAATGAAGGATGATTTCATAAATCTACTGTAGATACAAAAACACATTAAAATATTTCTATATGTATGCATTGATATAAATATACACACATATATTATAAAAGTTATAATGATAAATTTTAACTTCTGTAACTGTACAATTTACTAAATTATTAAAAACATGGATGGCTCAGGCCTGGAATCCTGGTTACTCAGGAGGCTGAGATCTGACGATCTTGGTTTGAAGCCATCCTGGGCAGGAAAGTCCATGAGCCTCTTATCTCCAAACAACCAACAGAAAATCAGAATTGGAACTGTGGCTCAAAGTAGTAGAGTGATAGCCTTGAGAGAAAAGACTCAGAGATATCACCCAGGCTCTTAGTTCAAGAACTAAAATCTACCCCCAAAAAGTATTTAATTTACACCTGTGTAAGTAGAGTATTTCTTTCACCCAAATGCACATCCATGCTCATTGCAAGGTAACTCTGTTGTACCTGGAGTACCACATAATATTATCATATAAGTAGAAAGCATTGCAACATGGGTAAACTCTATCTCTCTCATGGATTTTTCTCCACTCAATATTCAAATTTTGCAATTATTCCAATTATTTAAAGTCATAGCTTTTGTTCTTTAATACCCATAATATTAGAATTTCAATTGAGTGTCTTGTGTCTTCTAAATGGATGTTCTTACCACTTTGGCATGCCCCCAGCCCTAAATTATCCTGATTAACTTTCAGATTGAATCTCGATTCCTACTTGTGTTTGATCGTGGGCTCAGTCTACTTCGTGTTATTCTTCCTGGAATTTAGAATAACAGGTTCCTGGCATTGTGTACAGATCTTTCGGTCCAGTCTGAGCTTTAACCACTATCCTCACCACAGTAGGCTCCCATGTAGTCAGGATTTTCATAAGCTTATCATAGCTATTTTTTTTTGAGTCCGGTCGTGGGGCCTGAACTCTGGGCCTGGGCGCTGTCCCTCAGCTCTTCAGCTCAAGGCTACCACTCTACCACTTGAGCCATAGCGCCACTTCCGGCTTTTTTCTTTTTGCTTATGTAGTGCTGAGGAATCGAACCCAGGACCTCATGCATGCAAGGCAAGCACTCTACCACTGAGCCATCTTCCCAGCCCCTATCATAGCTATTTTTTAAAAACCTTTGAATTTCCTGCAGGTTCTTGAGTACTGACTTAATTTGGGTTTGCTTGGGTTGTTTTGTTTCTTTTGAATGTATGTGTTGGGTTGTTCCTCATTTTTCCTTTTGTTTCTTTCACTCAAGTTCTTACCAATAGTGCTGAGAAACCAAATCTTCTTTCTCAAGATAGACAAGGTAAAAAATATTTATTCCAAAACAATTCCAGTAACATTTAAACACCTTCAGGAATTTCGAGAAGATGGCAGAGGAGAACCTGGTGGCTAAACAAGTTCTCGCAGAGAAAGCAGTTCTAATGTTCCAGTGAACAGTCCTAGGCACACCAAGTGTGCATCACAGTACAGAGAGTTTGGCCAGAGAGGGAAAATCCAGGTAAGGAGACAGATGTGAGCATTTTCCGGCAGCCATGGCTGCAGCGGCTGTGGCGGCTGTGGTGGCGTCCATAGCCACCATACCTACAACCCAGAGAGTTTGGGACAAATGTGCCAGATGCAGCAGGTGAGCAGATTTTACTCAACACCAACAAGAACTGACAAATAACAGATATCTTCATCCTGCAGATAGCAGAACATAGGCTACCCAGGAACCAACACTCCAGCGTGAGTACAAAACTGACATTCTCACTGCTTCTCAAAGGAAGCAGAGGAGGGAAGGCCACTCTTCCCCCCAACAGCGGAGATATCCATCTTTGATACAGACAAAGGCCTGGCTAAGCAGCTAGCTCCAACTCAGTCCTTTGATGAAAACAAAAGAGTCATTTAGCGAGTCACAAGTACCTACCCTGACCTGCCATTCTGAACTCCACAACCAGGCAGAGAAAGCTACACCCATGAAGGAAGGAGTGGCTTTCTTCACTGGGTAAAAAGAGCCAGAGGCTGCTCCTCTCTACAGCAGCCCTGACAATCAATTGAAACTCAGTAAACATAAACCCTGAGAATGGCTCCAGGCTGGGCTCTGTGAATGTCTCAGAAGCTAGCCCCTCAGGGAAAAGCTACTGTTTTCTGAAAGGCCTCAACTTTTCCCAGAACCCAGCCTTTTCACAACAACTCCAAACTAGAGGAAACAGCCATCTCCCTCTTTTGTGATACTCAAAGCAGATCTCCCTCCCACTGAACTAGCCTCGGAGGAAGATCACAAACTTCTGGGTAAACCAACAGAATTTTTTCTGCCTGCCCAAACAAACTGACTTAAAAAAACCAATCAAGCCACAGAAAACGAAACACCATAAGCAAAGCAGAGACTCCACCAAGAGACTGGTTACTGACACAAGGGAGATACAGGATCTTCCCATCAACACCCCAAAAACAAAATCAAAGAAGTCTTTTTTTATATCTTTTAAAATATTTACTTTTTAATTATAAAAAATTGTTTTTATTAATCTTTTTTTCTTCCTCTTATAACTCCTATTTTAGGTGTATATGTGCTTTTTAAAAAAAATCTCTACTGACCTTTAGGTATTTTTTGTTCTTTCTTTCTCATTGATTTTACTTTTTCATCTTTTGTTCTTTTTGCATGAATTATTTGTTGTTCTGCTTATCCTCATATATACCTGTCATTGATTATAAGACCTTATCCCCCATTGTGTACATACTTAATTCATAAATGTATTCCTCAATTCAAAACTTCTTAGGATTAAATTCCTTAATAGCAGTATTATCTATTTATACCTATACAATATTTGAAGTATTTTTTAATTTATTTTTTTATTGTGAAAATACTGTACATATGGGTTAAAATTACATGGGCAAGATAATGAGAACATTTCTTATCAAGCATTGTAACCTCCTCCTTTGTTTCCCCTTCCCATTCCTTCCCAGCCTCCCACTACCCCCCATTTAATCCTCCCCCCCCACCAAAGTTGTAAAGTTCGTTTTCGACATGACAACTTGTACTTCTCATTGTTGCAACGGGTCCACCTGTATCTTATTTAAACGACTTGTTTTTCCTCTTCCCCTCCACAAATAATTATTTTTTTAGTTTTTCAGGTCTCCTTTCTATCCCTCCCATCCTCTCATCCTATCCCCGTTCATCTCTCAATGTCACTTCTTTAAATTTTCATTACTTTTAAGAGTTTCACTTTTTAAAGTTAAATATTTGTCTTTCCATTTTTTTCTTGTCTCTTCTTTTAATTTTTTTCTCTCTCTCCTTTCATTCTTTCCAATCCATTTCCCTCTTGAGAGTAGGACTTGGTTAATTTCACTCTCCTTTTACCTATCCACATCCCTCTATCCCTATTTTTCCACAACTTTCTCCCTAAACATAATAATTTCTGGTTTGTCAAATTCTTCTTTGCTATTCTTACCCCATTAATACATAGTTGTTTAATGTTGAATAGACTGTATCTCTTGAAATAGATTATATCTGCAGACTTTTGACTATGCAATTACAGGACTTTGGTTGATGCTTGCCTTAAAATGGTGTTCTAGCACAAAACTAGCATTACTTTCATCCCAAATGGGCAGAACAAACAAGAAAAACACAAGGAAAAATGGCAAGTCCGGGTATCTCAATTCACACTCAAGATAATCAGGTGATAGAACAGATAATGAATAATCCAGAGGAGAGTTCCCAAAAAGCTCTACAAACATTACTGGTAAACATGGTGAATGAAATGATTGAAACCCTGCAAAGGACTCAGTGTGAGCATGATAGGGAGAGAGAGGAGACAAACCAAAGATCAAAACAGGAAGCTCATGGGCTTGAGGAAGATACTAAAAGGTTGATACTGGAATTGTCTGAGCAGGTTGAGAACACTCAAAGAGAAATAAAGGAATTGCATGAGCAGGCTGAGATCAGACAAAGAGAACTACAGGAATTGCATGAACGTGAGAAATCTAATCAAAAAATAATACAAGAATTGCAAGAGCGGGATGAGCATAGACAAAGATCAATAAAGGCATTCATGGAATCCATAAACAGGCACCTGAAAGGAGTCAGGGAGACCACAAAGAGAATGCTGAATGGAGCCCAACAGAAGCAATGGGAGTCCAAGGAAACCATAACCATTCAACTAAGTGGTTTGAGAATATACACTGAACACAAATTAAGGAAGTAAAGAATTTCATACAAGGTCTAAAACAAAGCTCCAACAAAGATTTTGAAGCCATAAAAACCGACCAATCAGAAGCAAAAGAAATGAAAAAATGTAGTAGAAAGTCTTGACAGTAGGTTAGACCATGCAGAAGATTGAATCTCCGGCATTGAAGACAGCCTAGGTATTATAGAGAAAGAACATACAACTATCCAAGACAAATTCAAGAAATATGATAAATCTATTCAACACTTGGAAGACACCATCAGAAGGTCTTATCTGAGGGAAATGGGTGTAGAGGAGCACATAGAGACAGAAGTTAATGGTCTAGAAAATTTGTTTAACAGGATCCTAGCAGAAAACTTCCCAACACGCAAAAAGATAGGCATATTCATATTCAAGAAGCTTTTAGAACTCCAAATAGACCAGACAAGGACAGGACATCCCATCATCACATTATAATCCACACGGGATCAATTCAGATCAAGGAAAAGATCCTTAAAGCTGCCAAGGAGAAAAGATCAGTCACCTATAAAGGAAAACCAATTAGAATCACCTCAGATTTCTCAACAGAGACAATTAAAGCAAGAAGAGCCTGGAATGATGTATGCCATGCCCTAAAGACAAACAGCTATCAACCAAGAATAGTGTACCCAGCTAAACTCTCCTTCATAACTGAAGGTAAAATAAAAATCTTCCATAGCAAAGAAAAACAAACAATATATGTCCATCAAATCAGCTCTACAAAAGATACTTAATGTCCTACACATAGAAAACCACAAGACCACAATAAAGGCCAAGAAACCACACCCAAACAGAATCCAAGAACCATAGGAAGAATGCAGTAGGCGTAGCTCCCAAGAAGGAGGATAAAATGGCAGGAACATCCAAATACCTCTCAGTCTTATCTCTCAATATTAACGGATGTAACTCCCCAATAAAGCGAACGCTTTCTATGAAGCCATCATTACCCTCATACCAAAACCTTCATCAAAGAAAGAGCACTATAGACCCATTTCTTTCATGAGCATAGATGCAAAGCCTCTCAACAAAATTTTGGCTAATCGATTTCAACAATTCATCCAAAAAATCATACACCACGAGCAAACAGGATTCATTTCAGCGATACAAAGCTGCTTCAATATACGCAAATCAATGAACATAAATCATCACATCAAAAAGAGCAAGGATAAGAACCACAGGGTTATCTCAATAGATGCAGAAAAAGCTTTTGACAAGATCCAACACCCCTTTATGGTGAAGGTCCTGGAAAAATTAGGAAACCATGGAACATTCCTCAATACAATAAAGGCTGTGTATGACAAGACTACAGAAAGCATTGTACTCAATGGTGAAAAACAAAGCTATTTCCTCTAAACTCAGGAATGAGACAAGGATGCCCACTCTCTCTTCTGCTCTTCAATCTAGTATTAGAA
Organism: Dipodomys spectabilis; assembly: GCF_019054845.1. NCBI lineage: Eukaryota > Metazoa > Chordata > Mammalia > Rodentia > Heteromyidae > Dipodomys > Dipodomys spectabilis. The sequence continues at coordinate 6,333,249 of NW_024871193.1, read as the reverse complement.
TGCCTATCTACACCAATAAGACAAGATGCGAACATAAAGGGGATCCCAATAGGGTAAGAAGAAGTAAAACTCCCCCTCTTTGCAGATGACATGATCTTGTATTTAAAGAATCCACTCCCAAGTTACTCAAGGTGATACAAATCTTTGGCAAAGTAGCAGTGTATGAAATTAATCCTCAAAAATTAATGGCTTTTCTGTATGCCAACAATGAGAAAATTGTGGATGAAATTAGGAAAGCAACTCTATTCCTAATAGCCCCACAAAAAATGAAATACCTGGGAATTAACTTAACCAAATGAGTGAAGGACCTCTATGGTGAAAACTTTAAATACCTAAAAAAGGAAATCAAAACAGACTTAGAAAGTGGCAAAAAACCCCATGTTCTTAGATTGGAAAGATCAACACCATAAAAATGGCAATACTTCCCAATGCTATCTATAAATTGAATGTGATACCTATCAATATTCCAACCTCATTCTTCAAGGAAATAGAAAAGGCAATCCAAAAATCTATATGGAACAATAAAAGACCACGTATAGCAAAAACGATCCTTAACAGAAAGAACAGTGCTGGAAGAAAATCAATAACAAATTTCAAACTCTTCTAGAAAGCCATAGTAATCAAAACAGCTTGGTACTTGTGCCAGTGCACAAGAACAGACCTCAGGACCAATGGAATAGAATTGAAAACCCAGAAATGAACCTAAAGAACTACAGCCATCTTATCTTGATAAGGCAGCTAAAAAAAATAGAATGGAAGGAAGACAGCCTCTTCAGTAAATGGTGCTGGAAAAATTGGTTAACTACTTGTAGAAAACTAAAGCTAGATCCTTATATATCACCCTGCACCAGAATCAACTCCACATGGATCAAAGTCCTCGGAGTCAAAACAGACACTCTGAAAACTTTACAGGATGGAATAGGAGAAACCCTAGCTCTCCTTGGCAAAGGACGAAATTTTCTTAATAGAGACCCGGAAACAACAAATCATAGAAAGGTTGGACAAATGGGATTGCATGAAGTTGCAGAGCTTATGCATGGCAAAGACAAAGCTAGCAAGATCAATAGAAAGCCTACGGATTGGGAGAAGATCTTCACTATCCATACAACGGACAAGGGTCTCATATCTAAAATATACTTGGAACTCCAAAAAATTAAATCCCCCAACAACAAATCCTAAAAGAAACAACTGCCCAATAAATAAGTGGGCTAAAGAGAAACTTCTCTGAAGAAGAAAGAAGGATGGCCAATAGACACATGAAGAAATGCTCAACCTCCCTAGCCATAGAAAAATGCAAGTCAAAACAACATTGAGATACCACCTCACCCCAGTTAGAATGGCTAAAATCAAGAACTGTAATAACAACAGATTCAGGAGGAGATGTGGATAGGGGAACCCTACTGCATTGTTGGTGGTAGTGTAAACTTGGTCAACAACTTTGGCAAGTGGTATGGAGGTTCATCAAAAGACTCTACATAGAGCTCCCCTATGACCGAGCAATCCTACTTTTGGGCATTTACCCAAATGATCACAAAGAAGACCACACTAAAGCTCCCAGCACAACTATGTTTATGGCAACATTATTTACCATAGTTAAGCTTAGAACCAACCCAAATGCCACTCAGTAGATGAATGGATCAAGTAATTGTGGTATATATACACAATGGAACTCTGCCTCCATCAGAAAGAATGACATTTCCCCATTGTCAGGAAAATGAAAGTCTAGGAAAAAATTATATTAAGTGAAGTAAGCCAGGCCCAAATGCACATAGGCGCCATAGTTTCCCTTATTGGTAGTAAATAGTATATGTCTGCGACAAGCAGAAAAGGTAAGATTCGTTGATGTTATGTGAAATGTACCCCAACATAATTATTCAAATTTTTTTTCTTTCATGCGATTGTTTGTAATATATTTATAAGATGAATTTTTGTTGCTTTGTATGTCCCCCCCCCCATGATATAACTCCTGTTTTCACTGTATTTTATGTTGGTATAATTTGTGGAGGGGAAGGGGAAAAAAATCGTTTAAGAAGGAATGGAGTTGGACCCATTGTAACAATGAGATTTACAAGATGTTATGTCGAACTTTAAAACTTTTACAAGGCCGGGAATAACGGGGAGGGGCAGAAGGGGTGAGATGGAAAGGGATAGATAGGGGAAACAAAGGAGGAGGCAACAATGCTAGATAAGAAATGTACTCATTATCTTGCCCATGTAATTGTAACTCCTCTGTATGGTATTTTCAGAATAATAAAAAAAACCCTTCATACCTATTAATGGTATATGAATTCTATGTGCTTAGAAGGGTCTTTTTACATTCACAGCCGTCTTTGGCATACACAGACAGATCATGGGTTATATGAAGATAATAAATTTCCAGATGCTTGCCAGGAGGAGTAAAACCTATAGTTATTTTTTTTCCCAGAGGCTTCCCTGTTCATGAAAGAAATATGCTACTTGATGCAGGAATTCACAAAACTACATTACTAGGAAGAACTTAAACAATCATCCAACATTACAGAGTTGAGGGAGATGAATTGATCTCCTGAATAATTTACTTTTGGGTCAAATAAAAGCAGGCTGCCATGAAGAGAGTAGACTTTAGAGAAACATGATGAGTTGTATGTAAATAGTTGCTTTGCTAATTTTCTTAATTTGTGAACTAATACAGGGAAATAAAGTACAGCAAGGTAAAAAAAAAAATAAAGAACTCTGCATTGAAATACTCATTTGTGTGTGTACACACACGTGCATGTTCATGTGCTCATGCATGCATTCATCATTCCTGCTCTAAGCATCTGTGCCCCAGGATAGTGGTCTACCACTTGAGCCACTGCTGCACTTCTGGTTTTTTGGAGATAATCACATGTTTTTTCATGATTGGACTGGCTTTGAACAGTGGTCTTCAGATCTCGGCCTCCCGAGTAGCTAGCTAAGCTAATTCACCCTCTGAGTAGCTAGTTAAAATTCTGTCTGTCCTCTATGCTTCACTGCTTTTTTATCCTTTTCCTGAGGTAATCACAAGCCTGTCATCTATGTGTCTAATTGCTTTAAATATACTGTTACTGCTTGGCACCAGGGGCTCCAATCTATACTCTTAACTACTTAGGAGGCTTGAGAACAAAAAGCAGGACAAATTTTAGGGGAGTTCCTTCCCAATCTATACCTGGGTGCATTGGATCATTTCCACCATCCTGCACTATCTAGAGACTAAAATTGGAAGGACTGCAGGATCCAGGAAACTAGACAAGTTGGTGTGCAACTCGGATGCCATTGATGCATCAGGTGCATGTCCTTGTGGAAAGGGAACCCCTATCCTAAAATTAACCACTGATATAATGCCAGCCTAGCATTATTGTTCTTGTTAGGCTGGAATTATATCAGTGGTTAATTTTAGGATAGGGGTTCCCTTTCCACAAGAGCAAGTTGAAATCCTCACAATTTTCCAAAACCAAAATAAGTACATACATTAACATCCCAAAACTTAGTACAATCTGTTCTTTGCTCCAATATCATCTTTATATAATTATCATATGATGTGACAGAATAGCTTCTTCATTAAACATATGATATATTTTAAAAGACCTAAAAAATTCTTTCTCAATTATTAAGTGCAAACGAATGGCATATTGCCTCATTCTTACATATTTGACTGCCACTAAAAATCCATTCAATGATTATTATAGTAATATATTCTGATTTATTACTTTATTTGTAAAAGATTTTAAACATTTTGCTTTTCTGCTGACGTTTAACTATTTAAATAGTATCATCAAAATATATTCCTTGGTTACTTGAGGCAGTTTTTTATAAAGTTTTTAACTAATGGCTTCTAAGAATTCTTAATTGCTATATTATCTGTTTTATTTTTAATTTCAATATAATTTTATTTAAAGGTAATGTACAGAGGGGTTACAGGTACATAATTAAGGTAATGAGTACATTTCTTTTGGAAGGAATATTGTTATCTCCTCCATCGATTTTTTTGGACACTCAATTACTGATGCTTTTGCTGTTGGTATTGTTCAAATGTACTTTTGCTTTCTTTGTTCATACTTATTTATTATAAAGTTGATATAAAAAGGGCCTACAGTTACTTAAGTCAACTAAAAGGTACACTTCATTTTATTTTCTATATTTCAAATTTTGGTCTTAATTAATTATTTTCTTGTTTTTTAAGATAATTCTTTTTTCAGAGTTGTAGGATTAGTTCATTTAATTTTGCATGATTTTTACACATGTAAATTATTCACATATATGTTACTTTTAAAACATTTAACATGTGAATATTTAATATTATTTTCTTAATTATTATATGGTTGGTGAATTTACATAAATTGGTTTTCTTATAGTTCTAAACATATTTTTCCAGGTAACAAATAATTACTGTATTTTCAAGAATCACATACTATATTAAGAAAGGCTTCATTTCCTGGTCACTTTTTTGTAAATATTTGTACTTGAATTAAAAAAAAATGTTTGAGCTGGGCATGGTGATTTGGGTCTTCCATTTTCTACCTATGGTAGGAACTGTGAATAGGGTTTGTAATTCGGGAGAGCCTGAGAAACTATGAGACTTTATCATAAAAATATCCAGAGTGAAATGATTTGAGATATAGCCACCCATAGCGAGATATAGAGCACCTGGTTATCATATTCTAAATCTTGAGACTTAAACACCAGTAACATTAATCTTTTGTCAAAATTAAAGGATACATGTTTCAAAATGTTTATTATTTAAAACTTATTTACAAAGGTTTTCATGTCTTCTATTTCTTAATTTTCCATTTACTTAATCTATAAGAATCCAAGTATGTTGTGATTATTTGATTTCTACTAAATGTTTAAATAGTATGAGCAATATTATGATTTCATATATTAATCAATTTTTAATATTTGTGATAATTTCCTCTATTTAATATTATAATATCAATATTCCAAATGTGTGTATGTGGTATGTGTGTGTATGTGTGTGTGTGTGTGTGTGTGTTTATATGGTTTTTGTGTGTGTGTGCTTTGTGTGTACCTTTGTAATGCTTGGGAGATCACACCATTATTTCACATATGTTAGGTCAAGATTTTACCACTGAACTATACTGTGTAGTTATAATGTAAGTAATGTTTTAAATTATGACTTTAAAATTTTCATTCCTAGTATGTTTTTTCAAAATTATATATGATTAAATGTGATACATTTTCTGTCCACGTTAGCAATTTGTATTGTTATTTAGAGTATATCCACTGCTTTTTCACTTCCAAATTCTTGTGTTTGTTATTGATAAAGGTTTTACTTTGCTTCTTTTCTCTCTTCATTCTTTTTGCCTTTAGAGTTTAGCTATTGTTTCCTTTATTTCTTTGGAAATTAATTATCATATTGCTATTACAATTTATTTACACTGTAAGAGGTCTATATAATGCTTTATTTTCTATTTTATTTTTCCTATCTTCTCTGACTCTCAGTCCACACTATTAGGTGGATTAAAAAGAACTTGATTAAGGACCCTTTGATTATTTTCCTCCTTCTCTTCTCTGAAGTCTTTCTGTTTTTGAAACACAATAACAATGACATACAGCTCCTAGGTGGTCCATCATTCTATCCCCTTTCACTCTTCTCTGTAGTCATTATCATTCAACTTTATTATTCTATAGTGTTATCTAAATCTTAACTCATTCCTAAATTAATTTTAGTTGTTTGAAGCATTCTCTAAAGACGTTTTTCACTATATAATATCTGGGGTCTTGTGTTTTCACAAGGTGCAAATATGAGTGACTATCAAAAATCTAGATTTCTATAGAATTTTGGTCCACCTGCTCAATAAACTTGTATGTAAATTCAAGGAATACAGGTCAATCAGAACAATCTTGTAAAATGGTGTAGCTTGAGCACTGTAACTAGATTTGAATCTTATTACCATGTTTATTAGTGAAAGAACCGACACATAGAAGAATGTAACAGATTTATCAAAAATAAATTCTTAGTTTTATTGTCAATAGATTTGAAAAGGATGCCATGACTTAATGAAATAAAAATAGAATATTAAATGGGTATATTGGCACTACTGCCTCTCTAGTTTTAAAGAATGATCTTAGACTACTACCTCAAACCTTATACAAAAATTTTTAAATGAAAAATGATTATCAAACTAAATGTGAGTTGTAAAATCCTACAAAACATACATGTAAAAATTCATGACAATGGATCATTAACGGTTTCCAAAAATTTGACATGGAAAGCATTAGTGGCTAAAGAAAAGCAAGAATAAACTAATATCAACTGATGATCTTTCTTAATTCTATGAAAGTAGTGAAAACATATCCAACAGATAGAGGGCACATATTTGTTAATGCTACAATGTTAATGCTACAGTGATCCTGAATCTTAAGTACTATTATATCTTCTAATTCTGTATAAATTTTTCCCGATCAGGGTATTTCTATAAAGAACATATGTAAATTAATAGTCAATAGGAGGAGCATATGAATTAAGCTCCTCTTTAGTATCTAAGAAATAAGAAAAAGAAAATTCAGTAGTATGACCATAATATAAAAAGATGACACAAAATATAGTAATGCATTTGTGGAGAAATTGATATACTTCGCATAGTAGAATGATTTGTGTAATACTGCAGTCATTTTATTAAGCAATTTTTCAAGTCTTCAAAAGGTCAAAGAGAATTGTATATGTTCTAGCTATTACACTTCTATGTATGTATTAAAGAGAAGTAAAAAACTTGTATGGATCTGGAATGTAGTTCATTGACTGTGCACTTGGACAGTATGAGTGAGAACCTGAAATAATTCCTCAAAACAAATTTTGAAAAGACACCCTATAGAAGATGTATGCAGGACAAATTCTTGTAACTCAATTTTATATCTATTTTAATATCTGTTCTAATATTTATAGCATTTCTATTTGAAGAAATCCAAGTTTGTGAAAATTAGGCTTGGAAAACCTATGAGTGTACAATTCACTTCCAAAGCACTAAAATGTATACAATGAAAGGAGATAATATATTGTATGTGAATTTCATGTCAGCAAAAAAATAAAACTATAGTTAAAATTTCTTCCTACAAAATGCAAAATACCTAATGTTTTTGGTGTTGGCTAAAAATTCTTTGTAAACTGCAGTTTCTAAAACAAAGATGTGATTTCTGTTTATTTTGAGTTTTTTGTCTGTTTTTATACTTTATGCAGAGATAACCCAATCAAAAAATGTATGTGATAACTGGAATATCTAGGAATTATACATCACTTATACGTAATTGATAACCTTTTCTGGAAGAAACTTTTAGCAAATGATAGAAAACACAAATCTATGCATCTGCATTTTTTGATAGTCATAAGTTACTTGCTCAATCCAATTGCTTTTCTCTACTTTGCTAGAAAAAAAGTATTCTCAGGATAAGAGCCAATAACGTGAAAAGAAATAAAACATGCAATCATCTTGATTTATTTGTGACAAAAACAAATGAGATAAAACAATTCCACTTAAGCGACTCCATTATTAGTATCTATGAAGATGATCCTGAATGCCAACATCCATTGAATTTTTGAAATTTTAATTTCTACGAACATATGAAAATTAGAATAAGAAAACAAATATAGTTTTAGAGAAAACCAGCCTTGGAATAATTTTCTTAATTGTTTTGAAATTACAAAAGAATTAATACCATTAAAATTATCCTTTCCTATGGAAATCATTTAAAAATGTTTATCACTTATTATAATTCAAATACCACGCAAGAGTAATTTTACAGAATAATTACAAATATTTTATTACTATTGTAAAATAGAATAAAAGACAGTCCCAATATATTATCATTATTCTTAATTTTAAATCATTTCCTAAATATCTTAAACAATCTAAATAGTCATGTCTTTAACATAGACGTAAATATTCTATACTTTTTACCTAACATTTTCCATGGGCATATATTCATGTTTCTAAGAAATGTTTACAGCAGGTAAAAGATGCTTCTGTGAAATTAATGTGATATATTTTGTTGTTGTTCTAGATATTGTTTGCAAGGTTATGCATTGTCCCTAAGCCATTTTGTGTTCAAAGCCAGCACTCTACAACTTGAGATATAGAGCTAATTCCTGGTTTTAGTGGTTAATTGGAGAATCTAACAAGTACTTTTCTGTCTGGGCTAGTTTCAAAAACAATTCTAAGACCTCATTACCCAGAATAGCTCGAATTATAGGTGTGAGTCACTGGCACTTGGTTTAATGTATTTTTTAATTTTAATTATGTTTCAAGATTTTTGTTTCATTATAATGTATATCGTTCTACAAATAAATTTAGATATATGTATATATTTCTGATGGCAATCTCTAAAAATGTATGTCTTTCTACACATAATATATATATATATATATATATATATATATATATATATATATATATACAAATACATTTCTGAAGACAGACTCTTTCTAAAACTTCTTATGTTACTATTTTTTTACCTTTTTATTTCAAAGATATACAGTATGTTTTTCCAAAAGTTTCCTAGAATAAAATATCTAATATTTCAATAGAATGTAGCGTTTATTACTTTTAAGGGAATTTTAGATATACACATGATATTGTAGTATATTACTTGAAATAATTCTGTTCAAACTCTTAAATATTTGTGTGTAGTGGGGAGGAGAGAGGAAGTTAATTCATACTTGTTAGGAAATTGCAATACCTCAAAAATCTATTCTATAATATGTTATAAGCACATAGCCAAGCTACCTGTTATAGTTTAGTTTTTTTGTTTCTTTGTTCAAAATTTTAATATGGATGCATGCACAGTGGTAACATTAAAATTATTAATCAAAAGACAAAATGAATAATCGCAAAATCATAGATGCATATCAGAGTTTCAATAGTTACCACTTATGATTCTAATAATAATTTTGATGAGGATAATGATGATTACAGAGTACCCTGATAATGACAATATTGTGATTGAAAAGGAAAAAACTTTACACATTTTTGAAGCTATATTTCCCATATTAAATATATAGTAAAAAATAGCGTTGGATTACATACAATAAGAATAACAAGAAGAGAGTTTCAATATCAAGAAATACTATCACATAAATGGGTAGAGACAGTAAAAACCCTAATGTTATTCCTGAAGTCTCTCTAATGTATACACGCTTTTCTTGGTGGTATTATTTTCTTATAAATAAAATTATTTATTTCCACATTTTGATGGACTAAGGTATAGTTTTCTGCTTAGTGTGATTAGTTCAAAAACATTCTCCTATAGATACTATTCAATAACCAATGTTTCCAATGATATATTAAGGGTATGTTCTTCAATACATCTGAAAAAACATGACACTATTTATTTTTACATAGTACCACTTACATATCTGTAGTTACCTTAAAATGACATAGACCTTAGAGCCAGGAGGTAAAATTTATTTTTATTTCTGCAGGAAACAATTTGTGACTTTATACCAACAAACTGAATTTGAGTCTTTCCTTATTTGTAAGATAAGGTGGAAAATGTAAGGACTCTTCACTTTTCTTTTTTCCTGCTCTAGAAGTCAACCCATATATTCTTCATTATTTCTGGTAGATTACATCCATTTATAGATGAGAAATGTAAGGCCAACAGTCAATGTAGTGAGTAAATAATGATACTAGAATTTGTGTCTGAGTTCTTCACTCTGTGTGCTTACAGAGAGAGTAACTTGGTGATGGAGGGGACCAATATGAAAAGACTATGGGGAAAAAGCATACTTTGGATATGGTTGTTTTAGGACTAGGTGACAGTGTTGAGTAAATGAAACAGGCTGGTGTCAGGGGCATAAAAAGTAGTATATAGAAATCATTTGAGTGGGGGCTGGGAAGGTGGCTCAGTAGTAAAGCGCTTGCCTTGCATGCATGAGGCCCTGGATTCGATTTCTCAGCACCACATAAGCAGAGAAAAAAGCCGGAAGTGGTGCTGTGGCTCAAGTGGTAAGAGTGCTAGTCTTGAGCTGAAGAACTTAGGGACAGCGCCCAGGCCCAGAGGTCAGGCCCCACGAATGCACCCACCCAAAAAATAGAAATCATTTCAGTGACAGAAACTTAGAAAATCTGTATCATTCATCTTATCTAATGGGAGGGAGTAGAAGGGTAAGAAGAAATGCCTTCCTTTCATTTTCTCATAGCCATTGGCAAGTAGGGAAGGATTCACCTACAATGCTGACTTGTACTAACACAACATCTTGGATCTAGTGTTAATTCGGATACTTACTATTTAGCTTTAGATTTTGTGGCTATTTATATTTCTCATGGGAAACATAATGAGCCCCATGGAAATTGACCTAAGGAGATTTTCAATTCTAATATCAGTTTTTCTCAAAATGCTTTAAATTCTACATTCTCTAATGTGGGCATAGGGTTACACTGTGGAACTTTTCTCCTCAAAGAGTGAGTACTACCCTATTGCTTAATATGGACAAAGTACTTTCATACATAGACTGGTCTTGTGCAAACAAGAAGTGGTAGTTGAACAATGTTCTTAGCAGTTTGTATAGATGAAATGGAAAGAGAGCAACTATGAACTCAAAAGGAATGTGCAAAAAAGCGAAAGGCACAAAGTAGAATGTGCCAAGGAAATGCTGAATTATAATTTCAAATTATGTGATCAGGTGTGAGGGTGTGTTCAAAGTACAGCTTAAGAAAATGTAGTTGGGTATCTTGGGGAAAAACTGCTTTAAAATCTTCGGGGATAATTGTACAAGTAGAAGCCCCTAACTCTGACTCTAATCAGCCACATCATCATCAACTTAGGGACTATTTTCCAAGTGCAAAGTGAGAAAAAGAGGGCTCATCACAGTTAGTGTTCAGGTGGAAGTAATGGAAATAACATAATTTTTCTTATAAGACTTCACTTATTTTGGTGGGTTAAAGTAGGAAAAACCCAAGTAAATTTTTTGCATGTACCTAAATTAAGTGGGGCTTAGTATATTACTCTCTTTTTAAATGGGAAGTTGTAGATTACGTCTTTTTATACTCTAACTTGGGAAAATGATCTACTCTCAGTCGTTTTCTTTCCCCTCCCCATCTTTTGCCCTAACAATTGCATAATTTTTATTTAAAGAGACATACTTGAGCTTGCATTTCTAAATCCTTCAAAATTATCTGAACTAGTTCATACTTCTGGAAGCCTCCTCTATCTTTCTCAAGGGAATATTTTGTCACTACCATTTTAACCCATATGATATTGGATATCTTCCTGCCTAATTCAGTGCAAGATATACATTAGACTCATCCAGATATCTCAACACTTGTACCACCATGAAATCCTATCTTCATAAAAATCATGATTTTAGAATATCTGGGGAGGTGGCATCAGTCATTTTTGAATGACCCTAAGTGATACTTACATGCAATTATGTTTTAAATCAATATGCCTCTCGGGAGATGAACGAATTGACAAAATGTGGTAAATATATCATATGGAAATGGAAAAATCCTACTAAGTAAAATAAACAAGACACAAAGAAAGAGATTCCATGGTTTCCCTAATTTACACCAAGTAGGAAATATCTAGGATAATCCTAGCAGATGAGGAGAATGGCTCAGTAGTTATGTATAAGATGATGATGAACAAAATGAACTCCTACATATGGAAACAAAGGTTTTCTTCGTGGTTGTTGTTTTTAATGTACTCTGTGATTCCTTTTTCTTTTGTGTTTTCCCCTATGGTTTGTCCCCTGCTGTATTTGATTTCAGTATCATGTGTTATTGTATATATATTTATCTTAATTAGGGAAGGGAAGAGGAACAACAACATGGCGTGACAAAGGACAAAGTATAAACCAATGTAATAGCAATGCTCACAAGACAACATAATGGAAATTTACATTACAACTTGTGAAGGGTATTGGGGTGAAGGAAAACTGTTAGAAAAGTGAGGTAGTGGATAAAAAGTCCTACATGTTATGTATTCACCATCTTACAATTTCGGCAACCTCTTCTATATATCACCATGACAATAAAATTAAATTAAAAAATAACTTACATAAAATATAATTTCACTGTATTGGTACAGTAAATACCATTCTATTCCCCCTTTCTTTATCAGAGCGTCATCAACTTGAATGTTATCAAACTATACAATATCTTCACAATATATTTGCCTTTATGTTGAAAAAACCATTACCTCATACTAAAACAGAAAAGTTTAATTCTACGGAAACTCCTAACTTTTAAAACTGAATAATTGTTACGATGACAGAATATATGTATTCTTCAAAATTCAGATGACTACTAACTAATCATTTTCAAATTCTGATCATGCCATGCCAGAGACATTTAAAACCGTATCTGTTTGCATTTTAATTAATTCTGCAATAGATGAAATTTCCAATGTGATGTTACATATGTAAAAGTGAATAGAAAAAATAGCCACATTCTGGTAGAAGATAAAACTATGACCTATCTATAATAATTAATTCCTGAAGAGTAAACATTTGTTCATCAGAATAAGCTATTATTTCTATGACAATCAATCCCAAGTTTTTATCCTAGCCCAACAATTTGCAACTTGTAAGGCGCACCTTAAAATTGCCTAAATTCACATAATGAGTAGCTTATCACCTTGTGAAAAAAATACTACACTTCTGCTGTGATGCCCTCCCAATTGTGCAAAGAACACTACACTAAACTTTTCTGCATCATTTTCCCTCCAGTGGTATTCTTGAGATCAGAACACTTGCAAATAGTATTTATATTATTATTTTATATTAATTTTATTATGTATTATTTTTATCTATCATAGATATTCAGGAGATCAGAATATCTGAATACTAAGATCTGAAGATTATGGATCAAACCCACCTAGGTAGCAAGTTTCCTTAGATTCTTATTTCCAATAAACTCATAAGGAATAGCCAGACACAAGTGGCACTGAGGTTCAATGGTAGAGCAGTAGCCATGAGCAAAAACAGGCTCAGGGACAGTGCCCAGACCTAGAGGTCAAGCCCTAGCATAAACTAAACAACAAAAACAAAATATAAACAAGCATTAAACCTAGCTTTTTTCCCTCATTGTATGAGTAATTAAGAGGTACGTAAGGAAATTTCTTCCTGTGTTATGTACAGGTAGAAGAAAAAAGATGTCATACAATTACTCTCTTCATACAATGTTACACCAAAGCCTCAAAAAATTGCTCTTTTTCTAAATTTATATATTAATAGCATCCATTTGTTGGCAACTTTGTCTAGATTATTCAGATTATCATGTTATACATGAACTGTTGGAATTATGTATTAACTAATTTCTAATTATACCTCACTTGAAAGAATATTCTAGGTAATTAGAATGCCAGAATCATTTGTGAATTTCTAAATTAAATCTTCTACTTGAAAACATTTTTGTAGTATCCTAGAGAATATGAAATTTCAAACAAAAAGCATTTATTTCAAATCTAAATTCTAATTTAGGCAGGTCTCCAAAGTCCTACATTAGATGAACTTTGCTATTTCTCCAGGCTTAAGCTTTTGTAATCCTTCATCATTTCTTTAGAATCCAACAGAATGGTGCTTACTTTTTCAAATCTTTGATTGGGAATCATGAGCTATTTTGCATCTAGTAATGTTCTGTAATGAAGAGAGCATGTAAAACAGAAGTGAGGATGATATATGAGTTGCATTTCACTAGGAAACTTGACTTAACAAAACATAGTGAAAAAATTAGCCGAAACTTCCAACTGGGTATTCCTTTCTTGTTGTTTGGCTTGTTTTATTGAGACAAATTATACTACCTGGTCCAGGGAAGGTATCGCTATGTAATTCCACTCTCTAATCTCCTATCTTAGTCTGAGTGCTAGAATTCCAGGCTTGTATCACATTGCCCTGCCATAGTTTGTTGGTTTATTTAATCTAGAAACAGGCTAGCAATTCTGAACTTCTCCGATGATCTTATCCACTACACTGACTGCTTTGACTGTTTATTTACAATTTTCAAAGATGTTCTAACATTTGACACAGGATATGAACATTTTCAGATGCACCTACAGGGTTCTCTGATTCATTCCTCCATGGATCTGATCCCTTTAATAATGATTACTTGACTTTCTTAATATCTCTGGTCCCTATCTTTGTAATATTCTCAAGCTTTTTGGGGGAAAGTTCACTTGAGGACTTCTAATATTTAAAATTATCACTTGTCGTAGTCTTACTCAGGACATATTTACTGTTATTTTCCAACTTTTTCTACACATTCTGAGAGTTGTTTCATATGTGTGTTTACACATATAAGTGCCTCTGTGTATGTGCATGCTTGCGTGTATGTACGCCAAATCCTCAAGCTCTTATTCAGCAGTCTTGCTCCTACCTAGTATTCCATCACTTCAGCCATTCTTACAATGCAGGTTTAGGCTGGTTAATTATAGGTATTGTGGCAAATATTTTTTTTCCCAGGCTGGATGCAAACTGAACTTCCCAGAATCTTTTACATTCTTAGGTTTTATCTTTCCAGGAGTATCATTTTTTAAACTTGAAACAGTTTTGTGAGTGTAAAGTGTAACCTGTAGCCCAGATTTTTAACTTAAGAATTCATATAAAGATAGATGACCATACACATTACATACATTGAGTGTACACTGCTAGATATGTGATCTTAAGCCGGATGACAGTGGCTCACGCCTATAATCCTAGCTACTCAGGAGGCTGAGATCTGAGGATTGCAGTTCAAATCAAGCACAAATAGGAACGTTTCTAGCACTTATCTCCAATTAACCACCAGAAAACTGGAAGTGGCACTGTGGATCAAGCGGTAGACTGCTAGCCTTAAGGTGAAGAGTAGAGGTAGTGTGCCCAGGCCCAGACTTCAAGCCCCACAAATACCAAAGAAAAAGAAAAGTAAAGAAATAAAAGATATGTGAACTTAGCCACCAGTTCATTGCTAGTATAATTCCTGCTCTCTCCACATGGCTTTCTTTTTCCAGTTAAGTCCATGCTCTTATATATGACTTGCTTTGAAACTAGAATTATTCTTCCTTTCTAGTTTTTACAAATTTGCATGATTATTTGCCATGATTTAAAGATAGAAGAAGAAACAGAGTGGCCTCATCCTTCATGTTCCAATGAGTAGTAATGCTTTCTCTACATCACTCCCATAGATATACATACTGGCCTTGGCTTTATTGTTTCAAATTTGTCTTATTTGCAGAGTCTTCTATACTGTATTGAACAACCATACTTAAACACAGAACTTCTTTTTCTCCTATTATTCATATTGTTTCTCCTACTGTTAACTTATGTACATTTGTGAAAAAATGTACAACACACACACCTATTTCTGAGAACCTTCTTCTCACATAAAATTGGTCTTAATTTATAGAGCACTTAGGAAATTTGAACTTAATGTACTCCAGGATAATGGTTTTTCATGTTTTTTATTGTAAAAATGTTGTTCAGAAGGGTTAGAATTATATATGTAAGTTAATTAGTACATAATCTATCAAGCATTGTTACCTCTTCTTTTGTTTTTCCGGTCTTCCCTTTCCTCCTCGCCTCCCCAAATCCCCCTTCCCCTCCCCAAGTTATAAAGTTCATTTTCTACATAGTGTCTTGTAGAACTCATTGTTACAATGAGTCATACTGTACCCTTGTTTCAGCATTTTATTATTTCCCTTCCCCCCCACACACACACATTAGAAAAAGGCATATGCAAGATGCAGATCACCGACATCAAATACAGTAAAAACAGGGGTTATACCATGGTGGTAGAAAATAGAAGAGAAAAAAAAAATCACATAGTACCTGTTAGGTAACAATAAAGAAAAATCAAGTTGTGTCCTATCTTGGAGTCCATTTCACTTAACATCATTTTATATGGCTATATGTACATGTACAATGTTTTATAAGTGATTTAAATTCCGTATTTTCTCATGACTAAGTTGTTTCTGAAGCACTTTATCTCATGTACAAAGATGTACTTGTGCTATTTCAATGAAGCCACAAAACGTTCATTTTACCTGGAGCAGCACCATAGATTGTTACTTGAAGTAACTGGAAGGAACTGTTACTGGAAGTGGAAACTGATTCCAAGAGAGGAATTGAACATAGAGAAATGACAAGTTCAACTTAATTTGTGCGCTCGCTTTACTGTACAAGAAAAGAATTCAAAGCTTGAAGGAAACTCTGTCCCTGACTTTTTCGAGTGTGTTTTTTACTCACATAAAACTTGTCTGTAAATTTCTAGTTGAGAGTATTACAAAAGGAAACAATATGCCATTTGAAGGCCAACATAGATAAAAAGGAAATAACAGTGTTTTAAAAGTGTTCTGCTGCAAAGAAACAAAGACATGTAGATTTAAAGGTAACTTGTGCCTAGATATTTCACTCCTGACATGATTGTCTTGTTGCAGGAGTCAGTTATCCATTACTTTAATCTGGTCCTGAGTTCACCATAGCAATAAGGATTCCAAAAAGCAGGATCCAGTGAGTATGATCAGCAAAAGGAGCCTCTTTTCAGACCAGTGCTTTAAGGATGGTCCAAAATAAATATGTGGACGTTTTTTGCTTGTTTGTTTGTTTAGTTTGTGCTGGTTCTGGGGCTTGAACTCAGAGTCTGGACCCTGACCCTGAACAGTTGTCCTTCCTGCCCTCCTGCCACCATAGCTAGTACACTACTGCTTGAGCCAAAACTCCACTTCTGGCTTTTTTGGTGTTTAATTAAAGATAAGAGTTTGACAGACTCTTCTGCCTGTTGGCTTTGAGACTGTAATAAATCCAAATGAGATCAACTGTATGGATTTCTCTTTTGAACCAAGACATGTTAGATGAAGTTTATTATAAAGCTAGTATTCGACAAATTTTTAAAAAAAGAGAATATGTTCAGCAAAGAAAGCATAACAACTCAGCAAAAGTAGGTGCACTGAATTATTTTGGAATTATGTTCTCTGCTTGGGAAGATTAGTATTGACTTCGTCGTGCCTTTTGAGGAACTTTTTCTGTTGGTCATGGGGCTTGAACTCTGATCCTGGGCGCTGTCCCTCAGCATTTCAGCTCAAGTTGAGGGCTCTATCACTTTAGTTACAGCACCACTTCCAGATTTCTGGTGGTAATTGAAGATAAGATTCTCATGGATTTTCCTGACCAGGCTGGCTTTGAACCATAATCCTCTGGTTTCAACCTCCTGAGTAGCTAGTATTACAAGTGTGAGTCACCAGCACCCAGCTCATATTTGCATTTATGTACACTTAATGACACTATGTTGACAAAGAATGGAAATTTGAATCAAATGGTGTGACATTGCAGCTTTTCAATAAAATGAAGGTAGCAATAAATATGTCCTCTTTTTCCATGTTCTTACATTAATGAATCATGACCTATGGGACTCTTACATTAGCATCCTCTGTTGTCTGCATATGTGGACTTAGTATGAGAAATTGTTCATAGAGAAATAGAGAAAGACAGGTTTGTAGAAAGCAAAGGAGATCAAGTATGAAAGAGCAGCATAGAAGTATATGCAACTTATCACACAGAGATTACTAACTAGCCTAAGTTATTTGGTTATTTATAATCAAAAATGGTTCTCTAGAACAGTTTATGGTATAACTTAGTTATTATTATCATTTATTCCTTCCATCTGGAGTTATTCCTTCTGTCAAAACTATCAATTAACCTCTGCCTTTTTGGTGCTATAACTTACCAAAAAGATTTCCAAATCTCACTTATACTACCCTTCTGATTGTGATTAGCAGTGGCCACTCAAGAGCCTGGAATCTTTAAATTTCCAGGATTAATCTTCACTGATATCTAAGCACATTCTTGGTATTAATTGCCATGACCTATCAACAAAACGTTTTTTTTTTTTTGTTCAACACAGTATTCTAATATAGGTAAAGTACATTAATTAAGGACTACTGATAGGTATCAGTTGGAAGGAGCAATTATATATTCCAAGTATGGGTTCTTTATTTTGCATTTCCTAGCTAAATGACTCTTTTGACAGTCCTGGGGCTTGAACTCAGGGCCAGGGATCTGTTCCTGAGCTTCTTTTTTTTTTATCGAGGCTAGCATTATACCACTTGAGGCAAAACACCACTTCCAGTGTTTCTTTTTCTGTTAATGTGTTTTCATGCATGCTAAGCAATAACTGTTCCATGAAACCATATTCCAGAGCCCTAAATGACTTTCTTTTTTTATATTAATAAGTTTTTTGTGTGAAAATACAGTACAGAGAGGTTATAATTACATGAGCAAGGTAATGAGTACATTTCTTATCAAACATTTTTGCCTCCTCCTTTGTTTCCCCTTACCATCCCTGCCCTCTGATTCCCCCCCAACCACCGCCAAAGTTGTAAAGTTGTTTTTTCGACATAATGTCTTGTTGCAATAAGAATTTCTTAAGATGACATTACTTTTTCATTCGGTTAATATGAATTACAATTTTGGCCAAGTGGTAGAAAAGGAAGTGAAAAACAATACTAAGTCCAGTAAGGCTGACATTCCAATCACATCACTAAGGAAGTAGTGTTAAGACCTGCTGGACTCTTAGGGCTGTTGTATGTGATATTATTATGTAAAACACTATTAACTGTCATCCCAGACATCCATAACATTCTGCTTCCACTTTCCACGTCAAGAACCAAATATGTACGCCTTTTTATTGATTGGGTGTGTTTCTTAGGAAGGAAGAAGGAGGATGAAGTAAGTGATGGTGGAAAAATATGTATATTGGCTCCCTGTCCACATTTTTTGCATTTTTAAAAAGTGCTACCGATGAACTCCCACTTACATCTAATTGACTTGCTGTTTGCACAAGATGCAGATAAATGAAGACATTTATTCTGGTGGATAGTCACATATATTAACAAAATCCATTTCTGGAAAAATAAGATACTAGGTAAGAAATTACAAATTTTTGTCCATAAAATGGTTTCTTTTTTTGGAGAACAAAAGGTAGTATTGAAGTGATTACTCCAACTTTCTTTGAAATTTTATGCTGTTTCAGTATCAAAATGTTCTCTAATTTCTGTAACATCCAAACATAAAAGACATGATTTGAAGATCTCAGTCGTTTTAGAAAATAAGGAACGGAATAGCATCCTTCCTGCAGAGACATGTGATGGCAAGTATGATTGATTGTATTATGGTTCTCTTTTTTTCCCTCTTTATCTCAAGTGTTGCATATCTTGGCATATTACTCTATGTCCTGAATCAGCTTCCTGTAGGTGAGATTTACCTCTACTCTGCAGTGTCAAGATGGGTCATGTGACTTACTTCAGCTTACAAAAGTGAACCAGAAGTGGTGAAAGGCTATTTCTAGGGGAAGATTTCTATCTCATTATCTGTGTCTTTTTCTCCTTAGCTATAAAAATAGCATATTTACAGAGGGAGTCTTCTTTCAACTTATGTGTTGGAAGAGTGTAGCATGTGAAATTGAGGCAAAACTCAAACACAGCCTCATACATATAACACAGGCAGAACTAAGCTAATATTAGAATATATTAAGATGCTAGTTTCTTACCATTCTTTTATATATATATATATATATATATATATATATATATATATGATAGCTGGCTATAGCACACCAGAATTCAACAAATCCTAAACAAGAACTAAACAAATTGATAACATTTCCTATTGGAAGATATTACGTTTTTTTTTTTCAGGTAAAGGGTAGGTTTATTCAGTAGACCTGCTGGGAACAGGCAAGGTTGGCACTCCACGTGGCTGGGAAAGGCCTGGGAAAGAGCGAGAGCTGGGAAAGAGAGGAAAGAGAGAGGAAAAAGAGATAAAATAGCAGAGAGAGAGCGTGTCTGGGAAAAGTGGGAAAGAGAGAGAACTAGGAAAGAGAAGGGAGCTAGAACAAAGAGAGGAAAGAGCTAGAAAAGAGCAGAGAGAGCAGAGAGAGCTAGAAAAGAGCAGAAAGAGCAGAGGTTGTGCAGAGAGAGAGCAAAGAGCACAGAGAGCTAGAAAAGAGCAGAGAGAGGGCGTCTGGGCCTGAACTGTGGAGAAAGGTATGGCCACATCAAATTCAGATGTGACCTCTTCCAGGTGTCCAAGTTGCCTAGGTAACGCAGGCACTACATAGAGCATTCCGGCAGGCACCAGGCCATTTTGGTACTCAATGCGGTGGGGAAAGGCCTGGGAAAGAGAGCTGGGAGAGCTGGGAAAGAGAGAGAGAAGAGCTAGAAAATAACAGAGAGAGAGCAGAGAGAGAGCAGAGAGCAGAAAGAGCTAGAAAAGAGCATAGAGAGCAGAGAAAGCTAGAGCAGAGAGACAGCAGAAAGAGCTAGAAAAGAGCAGAGAGTGATATTACAATTTTTTATAAATAAGCATTCTCCATGTGATCACTTGTGGGGTTATCTATTTCTATAGATGTGTTTAATCACTCTAGAGCACTGGATCTAATATCCACACTCATTATCCAGATCTTGTGATTGAGATGAGGAAGAAAAAAATATTTAGATTTCTCCTTCTCTTTTCCTCTTCTCCTTTTTCTATTGTGGATTCTCATCTTTTCTCCAAATTCTCCGATTAATTAAGGAAGAATGACACATTGTGGATATGAAGCAAAAGGCTTCAAAGCCAGAATTTTATTCTTTCAGAAATAGATGAAGTAAATCAGAGTGGCCCAAGGAAGAATAAAAACATGATTTTTTTTCACTTTCTGGATTTCACCATAGACTCTGAACATGACTCTAAATAGCTAGTGAACCATTTGCCTTGGCTAACTTTTTAAAATTATAGTTTTTTAAAAAAAAGATAACTAGAGAGTTCCGGGAAGATGGCGGAGGAGAAGCTGGAATCTGAACAAGCTCTTGCATAGAAAACAGTTTCAGAGTTCCAGTGAACAGTCCCAAGCCAGAGAATCACACCAAGTGTGCCATCACAGGACAGAGAGTTAGTCAAGAGAGGGGAAGCCAAGCAGATACATCTGAGCAGCTGCCGCTGCGGCGGCAGGGTCGCAGCAGCGACCACCACTGCGGAGGCATACCTGAGACACAGTCCGGGACGAAGGAGCCAGACGCAGCGGACGAGCGGATTCTACTCAACACCAGCAAGAACCGACAAGGAGCGGACAACTTCATCCTGCACTTTGCAGACCAGAGACGACCCGGGATCCAAGACTCCGCGTGAGTAGAAGCCCCACTTCCTCACTCCTTCTCTGGGAGAAGAGGAGGGAAGGCCACCCCTCCCCCCCCAGCACCGGTGATCTCCATCTTGGATACCGACAAAGCTCGGAGGAGCGGCTAGCTCCAGCTCAGGCCTTGGAATAAAACGAGTCATTTAGCAGGTCACAAGAACTTAACGGCGAAGTGACCTCACAGACTCAGTTCCATCCAGGGAAAAGTCACCCAGCTCAGGCGCCAGCCATTGGAGTGGCTCTCCTCACCGGGTAACCAGAGCCAGAGGCTGCCCCTCCCTCTAGCAGCCACCACAATCAATTGAAAAACAGAAACCCTGAGAATGGCTCCAGGCTGGGTGCTGTGAGTTTTTTTCACAAAATAGCCCCAGGGAAAAGCTACTGTTCGTTGAAAGGCCTCAACTCTACCCAGAACCTAGCCTCATCACTGCATCCCCCTCTTTTGTGATTCTCAAAGCAGATCACCCTCCCAGTAAACTAACCTGGGAGGGGGATCTCAAAATCTTGGGTAAAGCAGAGCATTTTTCTGCCTGTTCCAACAAACTGACTTAAGAAACCAGTCAAGCCACAGGACCTCAAGCTGACCAGAGACTCCAAACAGACTCTGATTACAGACAAAAGGGAGATACAGGACTCTTCCCACCCCTCCCAAAAAAAAAAAAAAATCAAAGAACTTTTTTTTTCTTCTTCTTCTTTTCTTTTTTTTCTTTTTATTGTTTTGTTTTTTTTCATTTTTTTGTTACATTATATATATATATAAAATTTTTTTTTGCTTTTCTAAAACTTTTATTAATCTTTAATTTTTGCCTCTTCTGAAAAAATAATTGTTTTCCATTAACTTTTTTTTTTTCTCCTCTTATAATTTTTATATTAGGAATACGTGAATGTGTGTTTTCTTTTCTTTTCTTGTCTTCTTTCTCTTTTTCTTTCATTCTTAATTATCTTTTTGTTTTTTTTTCGAGCTCTACTGAACTTCTGATCTTTTCTTCTCACTTTCCTATCCTTTCCATCTTTTCCTCTTTGTTCATCTTTATGTGACTACTTAACTCTTGTCCTGCACATCCTCAGATAAACCCGTAGTTAACCAGTAGACCCTATCCCCCATTGTGTACACACTTAATCCACAAACTTATTACTCAATTCAAAACCTCTGAGACTTAAATTCATTAATAGCAGTACTACCTCTTTATACCTATATAATATTTTAAGCATTTTTTTAAAGTTTTTCTCATCTCCTCTATGTCCCTCCCTTTCTCTCAACATATTCATATTCCTCTATAAATAGATGGTCTTTTAATCTCTAAAATAACATTAATTTTTACGTTTCTATCTTATTTTGTGGTCTCTTTTCATTCCCCTTTCCCTTTCTTCTTTTTCTCTCTCTCTCTACTTACATCCTACCCAACCTATTTCCTGCATTGTGATTAGGACATAGTTAACTCTCCCTGTGCCTCCCCACACCAAACTATTCCTATTTTTTACCCACATCTCTCCCTAACCCTAATAATTTCTGGTTTTCCAAATTCTTCTCTGCGGTTCGAAGTCCTTTAACATAAAGTTGTTTGATGTCGAATAGATGTATCTGTTGAACTAGATTGTATCTGTAGACTATTGACTGTACAAATGCAAACTTTGGTTGATGGTTGCCTTAAGATAGTGTTCTAGCACAAAACTGGTGCTATCTTCATCTCAAATGGGCAGAGTAAGCCGGAATAACACAAGCAAAATGGCAAATTCGGGTATCTCAATTCCCAATCCTGATAATCAGGGGTTAGAACAGATAATGAATAATCCAGAGGAGAGTTCCCAAACAGCTCTACAAACACTGCTGGCAAACATGATAAATGAAAAGTTTGACAACGTACAAAGGACTCTGTATGAGTGTGATAGGGAGAGAGAGGAGGCATCCCAGAAGTTTATACAGGAATATCATAAGCGTGAGGAAGCTACTCAAAAACTGATACAGGATTTGCGTGAACAACTTGAGAATACTCAAAGAGAAAAAGAGGAATGGCGTGAGCAGGCTGAGAACACTCAAAGAGATCTGCAGTAATCCCACGAACGGAAGAAAGCTAATCAAAGAGTAATACAGGAATTGAGAGACCAGGTAGAGAACACACAAAAATCACTAAAGGCATTCATGGAATCCATTAACAAAGAGCTGAAGGAAGTCAGGGAGACCACAAAGGGAATGCTGAATGGAACCCAACAGAAGGAATGGGAGCCCAAAGAAACCATAACCAATCAACTAAGTGATTTGAGGACAAACACTGAACACCAAATTAAGGAAGTAAAGAAATTCATACAAGACCTAAAACAGAGCTTCAACAAAGAACTTGAAGCCATCAAAGCTGACCAACTAGAAGGAAAAGAGATAAAAAACAAAGTAGAGAGTCTTGACAGCAGGTTAGACCATGCAGAAGATCGAATCTCAGGGATTGAAGACAGCCTAGATATTATAGAGAAAGAACATACAACCATCCAAGACAAGTCCAAGAAATATGATAGATCTATCCAACACCTGGAAGACACCATCAGAAGGCCTAATCTAAGGATAATGGGTGTAGAGGAGCACCTAGAAACAGAAGTTAATGGTCTAGGAAATCTGTTTAACAGGATCCTAGCAGAGAACTTCCCAAACATGCAAAAAGATAGGCCTGTCCAGATACAAGAAGCCTTTAGAACCCCAAATAGACCAGACCATAATAGGACATCCCACCGCCACATTATAATCCACACAGGATCAACTCAGAACAAGGAAAAGATCCTTAAAGCTGTCAGAGAGAAAAGGGTAATCACTTATAAAGGGAAACCAATTAGAATCACCACAGATTTCTCAGCAGAGACAATCAAAGCAAGAAGAGCCTGGAATGATGTATGCCATGCCCTAAAAACAAACAACTATCAACCAAGAATACTGTACCCAGCTAAACTCTCCTTCATAACTGAAGGCCAAATAAAAACCTTCCATAGCAAAGCAAAATTGAAACAATACATCTCCACCAAACCAGCCCTACAAAAGATTCTTAAAGATGTCCTACACATAGAAAACCAACAAGACCGCAAAAAAGGCCAAGAAACTGCACCCAAACTGAGAATCCAAGAACCATAGGAAGAACCCAGTTTTCGCAGCCCCCAAGAAGGTAGATAACATGGCAGGAACTCCCAAATACCTCTCAGTCCTATCTCTTAATGTTAACGGACTGAACTCTCCAATTAAGCGACATAGACTGTCTAGTTGGATTAAAAAGCAAGACCCTTCTATCTGCTGCCTGCAGGAGTCACATCTTGCCCGTAAAAACAAACACATTTTCAATGTTAAAGGCTGGAACAAAATCTACCAAGCAAACGGCCCCCATAAACAGGCGGGAGTTGCAATCCTAATATCAGATAAAATAGACTTCAAATTAAAATTCGTGAAAAGAGATAAAGAAGGTCGCTACATACTAATTAAAGGATCTCTCCTTCAGGAGGATATTACAATTCTAAATATCTATTCGCCAAACAATGGAGCACCCAAATTTATCAAAGAAACACTACTTTCCCTCAAATCCCATATAGATCCAAAGACATTAATTGTTGGGGATTTTAACACACCACTCTCCCCACTAGATAGATCAACTCGGCAAAAACTCAACAGAGAAACCGCAGATCTAAACAGCTGCATAGATCAACTAGACTTAACAGACATTTACCGAACATTTCACCCAGCAGCATCAGAATACACGTTTTTCTCAGCAGCACATGGAACGTTTTCTAAAATAGACCACATTTTAGGCCACAAAGCAAACTTGTCTAAATTCAGAAACATTGAAGTTATACCTTGCATTCTCTCTGACCACAAGGGAATAAAGTTAGAACTCAACACCAAAAGCAACCAAAGAAAGTCCGGTATCACATGGAGGCTGAACAACACACTGCTGAATCATGAGTGGGTCATGGGAGAGATTAGAAAGGAAATTCAAATGTTCATGCTATTCAACAAAAATGAACACACAAAATACCAGCTCCTCTGGGACACAGCAAAGGCAGTACTCAGAGGCAAGTTTATAGCTCTGAGCTCCTACGTCAACAAATTGGAGAGATGTGAAACTAACAATTTAATGACACATCTAAACCTCCTTGAAAAAGAGCAGCAACATAAACCCCAATCCAGTAGACGGAAAGAAATAATCAAAATTAAATCAGAATTAAATGAATTAGAATCCAAAAAAACTACAGAAAGAAACAACAAAACAAAGAGTTGGTTCTTCGAAAAACTTAACAAAATTGACAGTCCCTTAGCAAATCTTATCAGAAAAAGAAGAGAACACACCCAAATTAATAAACTCAGAGATGAGAATGGAAACATCACCACAGAAACAACCAAGATTCAGAACATTATAAGGGAATACTTCTCAAAACTTTATGCTAATAAGTTCGAGAACTTGACAGAAATGGACCTCTTCCTAGCAAATATTGACATGCCAAAACTAAACCAAGATGAGGCAAACTATCTTAACAGGCCCATATCAAGCATTGAAATAGAAACAGCAATAAGAGACCTCCCAGCTAAGAAAAGTCCAGGACCAGATGGTTTCACAGCGGAATTTTAGAAGGCCTTCAAAGCAGAGCTCACACCAATTCTCCTCCAACTCTTCAATGAAATTGAAAGAGAAAGCTCTCTACCAAACACATTCTATGAAGCCATCATAACCCTCATCCCAAAACCAGGCAGGGACTCATCAAAGAAAGAGAACTATAGACCCATTTCTTTGATGAACATTGATGCAAAACTTCTCAACAAAATTTTGGCCAACTGACTTCAACAATTCATTCAAAAAATCATACACCACGATCAAACAGGATTCATTTCAGGGATGCAAAGCTGGTTCAATATACGCAAATCAATTAATATTATTCATCACATCAACAGGAGCAAGAATAAGAACCACATGGTTATCTCAATAGACGCAGAAAAAGCATTCGACAAGATCCAACACCCCTTTATGATGAAGGTTTTGGAAAAATTAGGAATCCATGGAAGATTCCTCAATACAATAAAGTCTGTATATGACAAACCTACAGCCAGCATTATACTCAATGTTGAAAAACTAAAGCCATTTCCTCTTAACTCAGGAACAAGACAAGGATGCCCACTCTCTCCACTCCTCTTCAATCTAGTATTAGAATGCCTAGCTACAGCAATAAGACAAGATGCAGACATAAAGGGGATCCAAATAGGGAAAGAAGAAATAAAACTCTCCCTCTTTGCAGATGACATGATCTTGTATTTAAAGAATCCCATAGACTCCACTCCCAAATTACTCAAGCTGATTCAAAACTTTGGCAAAGTAGCAGGTTATAAAATTAACCCCCAAAAATCAATGGCTTTTCTGTATGCCAACAATGAGAAAAGTGTGGCTGAAATTAGGAAAGCAACTCCATTTGTAATAGCCCCACAAAAAATAAAATACCTCGGAATTAACTTAACTAAAGAAGTGAAGGACCTCTATGATGAAAACTTTAAAATCTTGAAAAAGGAAATCAACACAGAACTTAAAAAATGGCAAAACCTCCCATGCTCCTGGATTGGAAAGATTAACATCGTGAAAATGGCAATACTTCCCAAGGCTATCTACAAATTCAACGCAATACCTATCAAAATTCCACCCTCATTCTTCAAGGAAATAGAAGAGGCAATCCAAAAATTCATATGGAACAATAAAAGACCCCGAATAGCAAAAACGCTCCTCAACGGAAAGAACACTGCTGGAGGAATATCAATACCAAATTTCAAACTCTACTATAAAGCCATAGTAATCAAAACAGCTTGGTATTGGCATAAGAACAGACCTCAGGACCAATGGAATAGAATTGAAAACCCAGAAATGAACCTACAGACCTATAGCCATCTAATCTTCGATAAGGGAGCTAAAACAATAGAATGGAAGACAGACAGCCTCTTCAGTAAATGGTGCTGGCAAAACTGGTTAACTACATGTAGAAAACTAAAGCTAGATCCTTATATATCACCCTGCACCAGAATCAACTCCAAATGGATCAAAGACCTTGAAGTCAAAGCAGACACTCTGAAAACACTACAGGATGGAATAGGAGAAACCCTGGGTCTCCTCGGCTCAGGCCGAAATTTTCTGAATAGAGACCCGGAAAGACAACAAATCAAAGAAAGGCTGGACAAATGGGATTGTATAAGGTTACAGAGCTTCTGCAGGGCAAATGACATAGCTAGCAAGATCAATAGAAAGCCCACGGACTGGGAGAAGATCTTTACTAGCCATACAACGGACAAGGGTCTCATATCTAAAATATACTTGGAACTCAAAAAATTAAACCACCCAACAACAAATCCTCAAAGAAACAACTGCCCAATAAGTAAGTGGGCGAAAGACTTAAAGAGAAGCTTCTCTGAAGAAGAAAGAAGGATGGCCAATAGACACATGAAGAAATGTTCAACATCCCTAGCCATAAAAGAAATGCAAATCAAAACAACATTGAGATATCACCTCACTCCAGTTAGAACAGCAAAAATCAAGAACTCTAACAACAACAGATGCTGGAGGGGATGTGGACAGAAAGGAACCTTACTTCATTGTTGGTGGGAATGTAAACTTGTTCAACCACTTTGGAAAGCAGTATGGAGGTTCCTGAAAAGACTCCACATAGAGCTCCCCAAGGACCCAGCAATCCCACTTTTGGGCATTTACCCAAATGATCACAAACAAGGCCACACTAAAGCTACCAGCACAACTATGTTTATTGCAGCATTATTTACCATAGCTAAGACATGGAACCAACCCAGATGCCCCTCAGTAGATGAATGGATCAAGAAGATGTGGTATATATACACAATGGAATTCTATGCCTCCATCAGAAAGAATGACATTTCCCCATTTGTTAGGAAATGGAAAGGCTTGGAAAAAATTATATTAAGTGAAGTAAGCCAGGCCCAAAGAAACATAGGTCCCATGGTTTCCCTTATTTGCAATATCTAGTATAGGTATGAGTCAAGCGGAAAAAGTCAGATAATGTGATGTTAGGAAAACGAAACCTCAAATATATATTTTAATGTTTTTGTTTCTTTCATGCATGTGTTTCTAACGCATTTATAAGATTATTTCTTTGTTGCTTTGTATGTCCCTCCCCCACAGTGTAACCCCCGCTTTCACTATATTTGATGTCAATATAACATGTGGAGGAGATGGGGACAAACAAGTCATTTAAGGATTCAGGTGGACCTATTGCAACAATGAGAAGTACAAAATGTCATGTCAAAACCAGCTTTACAATGTCGGTGGGGGGTGGGGGGTGGGGGGGTATGATTGGATGGGAGGGAGGGGGGAGGCTGGGAAGGGAGGTGAAGGGTAAACAAAGGAGGAGGCTGCAATGCTTGGTAAGAAATGCATGCATTATCCTGCCCATGTAATTGTAACCCCTCTGTACAGTATGTTCTCAAATAAAATAAAATTAAATTAAAAAAAAAAGATAACTAAAAAATTAAAAATAATTTTAAAATAAATAGTAATTTGTTGTTTGCTTTTGGGAGGCATGAAATAAGACTGCATTAACATTGTGTAAGTTGAGAGGTTTAATTTTATCAGAATCCAAACATAATGAAAATTAGATGATTTTAAGATAAATAGCCTGTAGATACATTTTTACCTTGACATACCCACAGAGACATATTTTTTTCTTCTTTTCCTCTCCATGATGATTCAACTTCAATAAGCAGTTAATGTAATTCAAATGGATGTGTTTCTTCCCGAAATAGAATAGACCCAAAAAAGTTAGAAAAAGAGAACCAGTATTGGGTAATGCATTTTTAAAAATAGCAGTCAAATAAATATTAACCATAATTCCAAAATGATAACAATCAAATGCTCTTGAAAAGAGAAGATTGTAAGCAGAATATACAAAAAGTGATAGTTCCACAACTACTTCAGGAGCTGCTCTCTGGCATTTAGGATTTCTAGTACATGACAAGGTTTTAATCATGATTAGTTGCTTTCAGGGACTAATTTTTTTCTAGTTATATTTCATTGAAGAAATATGTTGTTCAAAATTAATGAAAGGATAACAGTTTATAGTAGAAAGAATGCTATACACTCATTTTACATAGCAAAATACCTTTCCATAATATCTGTCTTCCCCAAATAACTAATAACTCAAGTGTACATTTGCATTATATGTATATAAGTTTGTAAAATAATCACCTTTCCTAATCCAATGAACACAAATATGAAGAATTATCAGATAGGGGAAATATATTCAAATGGGTACTTTAAAGTCCCAGGTGTAGTTTGAAAGGACATGATGAGGTTTCAACCATCAGAGACATGTAAAGATGCTACATTAGAAAATAAAGGAAACAACAACAACCCAGATTCTGAATTTCTGGAAAGCAGAACAGCAAGTACATGCTTTTTCCACTAGAATCATTTGAAAAATATTTTAGCTCTGTAGGTGGCTCGATTTTAATCTAGTGAGACTTCTTTTAAATTTCTATCCTTTAGAACTGCAAAATGATAAATACGGATAATTCAAGCCAACTAACGTGTAGAAATATTTTACAGCAGATTTAGATTAGTAAACTAATTCAACTACAGCCTTTTCCTGATGCAACTACAGGGACACCACATTTCTTAGTTTTTGAGAATATGAGAAAATGTTGCCACTGGCTTTGTACACATGTATGATGTGAATACTACTTACGGGCCTTACATAAAGAAAACTTGAAATTCTAAATAATATTTAAATAAGAGATTTCTTATCTTTATTTTCACATTTGGGGATCACTAAATACCAAAATTATGTAGAAGGCTAGGGTAAGAATATGGAAATGAAATCTGTCTCCTAACATTATAAAGATAATTTATGTCATTTTGAGTTACAGTTTTTAAAGTAATAAAAAAATAAGGTAAAACAGATACAAAAACTCAATTTTCTATCCCTCCTAACTTTCCAACAGCAATTAGAGAATCCAGTAAATGTACAGCCATCCCAGGATGGTATAGGATCACTAGATGGTCAAAAAGAAGATAACAAAAATGGTTCCCCTGGAAAAATTTGAAACAAAATCTACATCTACAGATTGTGATATAGCTAGAAAATAGTTTCCACTATTCTAAGTCTTTGATATTTTAGGTTTGTATGCACAGCATCTTTCCACTCTTAAGAAATGACCCTTTATTAACACTCAAGTGTTTGCAGCTTATAACCCAGAAACAAACAATGCTTCTAAATGTAAAGAAGAATGATATTAAGAGTAATCAAGGCTACTTCCATAGCTATAGCTGATGAATAATAATGATATTGGGGAATAGTCCAATAATCTTGAACTTTTTCATAACTTTACTCTTCTCCAACACAAGAAGTCCTAATCAAAATATGATAAACATTAATAGAGGATTTTTATATTTTTATTGTTCACTCCAAAGCAAATACACTTTCCTCTTTCCAAGCCTGACTTTGAAAGAGTCAGACCCTCAAAACTATTTTATAGACAAAAGTTTACTGCTTTGACTTAGGTGTTTTCCTGCCTTTGGGTGTTGCTCTCTATTATTTTGGCAGCTGCATAGAAAAACAAGATAAATCCATTATGCTTGTGTTGAATTGTTCAAAGTCAAGCTGTCTTCAAACAAAGTTTTCTGTTCCCTTCTTCACTGCTAATTAAAGTTTAATTATTGCTCTTTAAATGCAACAAAACGTGATACTTTTACGTACATTCTCATTGAAATTGATGAAAACAAGAGTGTCTGTGATTGCTTTTTTAATAGTTTTCAAGTATTTTCCTTGGCTATTTTCATTATTGCCTTTGTTCCGGTCTTCTAATCAGGAACAGAGGGTTACCAAAAAATATCTTCCTAAGATATAGGATGTTATGTAGAAAAAAATAGATGTATAATTAAAGATTTTCATCTCCTGAAAGACTGAAAAGCTCAGGAGACATTTTGCTATTACTGGCATTATTAAGATGATTTGAATGTTTTGGTTCTTAAACTAAGTGAAATACATGTGAAATGTTACTTGTTCTAGCAATGATTATGGCTTATACTTTTCTTCTCCAGTGAGATGAAACGTCTGACTATTTTGGAGGGCATATTGATTTTAGGGTAGGAGGCTTAATTATAGAAAGCCAAGGGAGATTCCTAAAACAGTATTGCCTTTCACTTATCACTTAATTATACTTAAAGTATATAAGTATAGAAATATACAAATATGAATTGAATGAAAATGTGTGATTTACAAATTTGACTCAATGACAACTAATCCAGAAAGCAATTCTTTATATTTATATAAACTAGTATACCTAGTAAGGATTTCAAAATTGTTAGAATATATTTTTCACATTTATTTCAAAATATTTTTTTATTTGTAACTGTTTATTTTTAATTTTTGTTGGTAGTGGGGATTGAAATCTGGGCCTGGACATTGTCCCTCAGCTCTTCAGCTCAAGACTAGTGCTCTACCACTTGAGCCACTGCCAGTTTTCTGGTGGCCCATTGGAAATAAGAGTCTCATGGACTTTCCTGCCTAAGCTGGCTTTGAACCTTGAGTCTCAGCTCTCAGCCTTCTTAGTAGCTAGGGTTATAAGCATGAGCCACTGACTCCTAGCTACACAATTATTTTTTACATAGCTATGAAATATTGCTTGATAATCCCATTCATTTATATGTTGTGTAATAATAAAACTACATCATATCCATTAATTTCTGCATGTAAAATTTCTTTTTAGAGAGAATGCTCAAAAACTTATCTTCTGGCTAGGATGAAATATCTATTCTTAACTATAATCACTTTTCTTCTTGTGGTATACAATTAATATATTTAGTTTTACTCCTGGAAGTCTGCTAATTAAAGTGACATAAAACATGAATTGTAAAGTGAAAGAAATTCATGGTTCCATTACTTGTTTTAAGAAAACAATTATGCCTTTTGTGTAATATTCATTGATTTAATTGTTAAAATTTATAACCGTTACTATCAAGTTGATTCAAACTTGTTTGGTCCTGGGGCTTGAACTCAGGGTCCCTGAGATTTGTTGCAATTTTTTAACAATTTACCATTTCAGTCATGCCTCACTTCTGGCTTTTTTGATGATTAATCAGAGATAAGATTATCAGGGAATTTGTTTTGTGGGCTGCCTTCAAACAGCAAAACTCAAATCACAGCCTCTCAAGTAGCTAGGATAAGATACATGAGCCACCTGCTCACCACTTGTATATGAATTTTCATAGGCTAAATTGTTTTACACTTTCAATGAGTTCAACTCTTTCATTTTCCTTTCCTATAATTTTAATGCCAAATCTCAAAATTGTCAAAACATCTTCCGTTGCTGTAAATTTCCATCTCTCTTTTTGTTTTATATGCCACGTTTTAATCCTGCTTGAAGTTAACATTTGAATAAATTGTTGTGTTTAAGTCAATGTTCACTTTTTAATTTTCCCAAATACTGCCTAATGTATCACCACTTATTAAACAGAACATCATTCTACAAATGTTTGGTTTTACCCCTTATAAAATATTCCTTGTTAATATTTATGTGGATCTAAACTGGTGCCCTACAGACCCATTGAGCTGGATAATCTTTCCTCTACAAATACAACAATTTTACACTAATAGCTTTAATATTGGACAGAGAAATATATTCCAGATTATTTTTCTTTGTCAATGACTCAAAGAGTGCTAGTCAGGTGTTCTTAGAAATTGTCATAAACATAAATAAAACTATGAAGCTGATTGCTGTTTGCTTATGCTTGTAATCCTAGCTGCATAGGAGGCTGAGATCTGAGGATTGTGGTTGAAATTTAGCTGGAATGGGAATATCTGTAAGACTGTTATGTCCTATTAACCACCAGAAAACCAGAAGTGGCACAGTTGCTCAATGAGTAGAGCATTCACTTTGAAATGAATAGCAGAAGGACAGCGCCAGGACCAGATTTCAAGCCCCATAAATGACCAAAAAAAGGGGAAGAGACAATTTATATCTTTTCTCAATTGTATCCTCCAATCGACAAAAATTATGTCTCCATTTATTTAGATGTTTGCTTTTATATTCAGCATTGTATAATTTTCAATGATGGTGAGTAAATAGCACTTAAATACATTTTGACAATGTGT
Organism: Dipodomys spectabilis; assembly: GCF_019054845.1. NCBI lineage: Eukaryota > Metazoa > Chordata > Mammalia > Rodentia > Heteromyidae > Dipodomys > Dipodomys spectabilis. The sequence continues at coordinate 6,300,031 of NW_024871193.1, read as the reverse complement.
GAAGGTAGCATAAAGAAATTCAAAGAAAACAGTTGAAATATAAAGGGCAATGGAAATGGAGAAAGCCAGAAACGGGTTAATCAGGCCCTTCATCAATATGTGAGAATGTAAGCTATTGCAATAAGATATCTTCATATAATTAATATGCACCAATTAATAACTATCTTCCAAAGGCTTTGGTATTCAAGTATGACATAAAGGATAAATACACATTCTGTGGTGAAATGAAAGAAAGATAGATGAGAAAATGGATACTTATAATGATTGTGTAAATAAACTAAGAAATTCAGTCAACATGCTGAGGGCTCATGGCTCATTGGACTCGAAAGTTGCTGGTATCTAAGATAATTCTAAAATGTTAGACTTGATCCTATCTTTAAGACTGCTTAATACTATTGCTTTTTGAGTCAGTAATCTTTTCCTTGTTGCTGGTTGTGGTGGTGGTTCTGGGCCTTGAACCCTGGGCCTGGGCACTGTCCCTCAGCTCTTCCACTCAAGGCTAGAGCTCTACTACTTGAGCCATAGTATCACCTCCGGCTTTCTGGTGGTTTATTGGAGATAAAAGTCTCATCGACTTTTCCTGCACAGGCTGGCTTTGAACCATGATGCTCAGATCTCAGCCTCCTGAGTGCCTAGGATTACAGGCATGAGCCAATAACTTACAGACAAATAAAAATTATAATATATGTATCGCTATATATACATGTATGTACACATCTGTATATTCTTATATATGTATACATATATAGGTATTTGAATATATACACATATAAGTATGACTATATGCATATGTACATGTAGTGTGTACACATATATATTTATTTAAATAGACTTGAATCAGAAATATATTAAGAGCATATTAATGCCAATGAAATACTTTAACCAACCTGAATAAGTTATCCAAAAATCCAAATACATATCTCTATAGTAATATAACAACAATCAAGGAACATATGGAAAGATCATAACATACCTAGACATTACATACATATAGAGATTAGTGAAAATAGAAAGAATAAGATAGCCCTGCACAACCATTATGTAGAAATTGCAATCCTTATACATTGGTGCTTGGCACTTAAAATGATATAGTCAGTTTCTTAAATATACTGGAAATCTTTAAGACATTACACATAGAATTGTCTCTATGATCCAATATTTTGAATTATAATTTTATATACAAAATAGGTTACAACATATGTCCAATGAGACACATGTACAAGAATATACATAGCAAAACCCTTCATAATATCATATAATAAAACATGGAAATGCTCATTGAGGATGTTATTCCAATATACACATGCATACAAAAAATATGCTCTATCCATGAGAAAAATTTACAGGGACTTACTTTGGAAACAGTGATATTACATGGGAGAAATGGATAAAATAGACTACATTTTCTAATTATATGAGGTTTTTAAAATTGGCACATCTGTAGAGGTAGAATATGAAATAATAGCTGCTCAAAGGGAGAGTAGGTTGAAATGATGACAGGAAATGACTATTAATAAATATTTGAGTATTTTGAGAGGGTAGTAATGATAAAATGTTCCTGAACTGAAGGTGATGTTCCTACTCCAACTCTTTAATATTTTAGAATCATTGGACTTTATAGAAGAATCACAGATTGCATTTGCATTAACCTTAGGAAAATTTTTAGAATAGTAGTGGGTTAAACTGAGTGATAATTTAGAATTTAAAATCACAGAATTCTATAATGCACAACTTTAGTATGTTGATGTATAAGACCATCAAGGAAATATGATCTGTGATATGTCCTCTGAGTGATTATATATGACATTAAGAGACAGTGAGTATTCTACAAATTCATGTAAATTGAGCTATGAGGTAGGATTGAGAAGGATGAGGGATAATGATCATAAGATGCATTGTATTGGCCATGGAATGTGGCTAGTGATAGATGCTTGACTTGCATGTGTGAAGCCCTGGGTTTGATTTCTCAGTACTACATAAACAAAAAAGCAGGAATTGGCACTATCACACAAGTCATAGAGTACTAGCATGAGGAAAAAAACTCAAGGACGTTGCCAAGGCATGAATTCAAGCCCCAGGACTAGGCAAAAAAAAAAAAAGGTGCATTTTATTCAGCCAGGCACTAGCGGCTCACGGCTGTAATCCCAGATAATCAGGAGGCAGAAAATTGAGGTTTGAAGCCAGTCCAAGCAAGAAAGTCTGTGGTATTCTTATTTCCAATTAAATCTCAGAAAAATCAGAAAGTGCTGCTGTGCCTCAAGTGATAGAGTTCTAGCATTCATCCAAAGGAGCTCGGGGACAGCCCCCAGACCCAGAGTTCAAACCTCAGGAGAGGAAAAAGAAAAAAAAAACTCACTATGCACTGTTAATATACTGCTTTGTCAAACAGCCAGTCCCACACAACTACTGAAAGTTAATTAAAAATATGATAAAATACAAGTCATTTTGGGAACCAGACAAAGATGGTATACAGGGGACAAAGTAAATATTATATCATGCAGTTTGAGTTGAAATTTGTTCTATAGTCTTCTTAAATCATTTATGAAATTGACAATACTGCCAATTATAGGCCAATTTCCTTGAGGAACAGATTGTATGCTGCTGTCTTTTATATGATATCATAGAGGTGATATTTTGCCTTGTATTGAACTATATCTGATATTTTAAAGTAGATTTGTCCTAATATAATATTAATTTAATCAATCATTTCATTAGGGTGATGTTGGTTAGATTTTTTCCAGTAAATCTTATCCCATATCATAAATGAGAGCATGCTGTGACAGTCTCCTATTAATATGAAAAAACACTTTATAAAATTAACTTAAAAGGGGGAAAGATTAAACTTGACTTCTGATTTTATACATTTCAGATTATGTTTCTTATCTTCATTGACTTGGGTTGGTGGTGGCACAGTACCCCATGTCAGGAATATGTGTTGGAATATGTGTATTCGTGGAAGACAGGAATAGGAGTGGGAGAGGGCGAAGGATGAAGAGGGAAGAGAGAGAGGGAGAAGGAAAAGAAGAAGGAGAAGGAGACAGAGAAGAAAAAGAAGGAAGAGGAGGAAAGGACTTTGATCTGAACACCTTTGATCACAAGTTCTCAGCGACCAAATCTCTACAACTATGCCCACATGAAAGGTTTCACCTCTTTATGGCAACTTAGTGAAAGCTAATTATTAATCTCAATACTTTATTATTTCAGATTTAATTTCTAGAGTGTTGGGTAGATATTTCTATACATTGTGATAACTTCTGTTCCTAAATATTTACTTGAATTAATCAAAGAAGCTATTTGGCATGGAGGTGGTTTGGTTATACCATTGCTGGAGAAACATTTTGAGTGCAAATACATTTTATTTACAGATAAGGAAGCTTCAGAGATTTCATTTGGTGACCTTCAAAAATGACTATTTCATCTAACTCATAATGACTTTAATTTTTCAAAATTTTATGACATTTCTATTCAAGTTTTTGTCATCTATAGTTAGATTCTTTCTTTCTAGTTGAAGGAAAAATAAATACTATCACAATCATTTATTTCTTAATTATTCCATAGAGTGGGAATAATATGAATTTCCTACCATTCAAAAATAAGTTATATTCAAGTCTATAGGAATAATTCCATGTAATGGAATATCTTGCTTTATTTCATATGGAGACTGATTCAATTTCTAAAAATCACTGTTGACATAAAATACATGAAATTCAGTGTTTCTCTGAAATGTCTCGGTACTTAAACCTCAGAAATAAATAACTAGTAAGTAAGATTTTTATATACTCCAAAAATGTATGAATCTATATTTTATGTCGAAAAAAGTTTTGGTTTAAAAGAAGAGAAAATCATGTGACCACAGTAGATAATATTTAATTTAATGAAAAATTACTTCATTCACCCTAACAGAGCCTATTGCTTTTAGCTTACATGAGAAATTTGATTAACGATCCCTTCATCACTTTTGAATATTAGAGTATTTCAATTGGGCAAAGATTCTGTCATTTAAACCTTTGAGTGTATATTTTTTCATAAAAATGAAAACTTTTTTTTCACACTGCAGGTTCAGATTCACTAACTAAATAAATATCTAAATATTAATTTGTTAAATTGAGCCTTTAGAATTCAAATAATAAGAAATTTATTTTATTCTTACATATATTATATCAGTGCTGAATATGGGTATCTCAAGCTTGTCATCCTCACTACTCAGGAAGCTGGAGTTCAAAGCCAGCCTTGACAACAATGATATCATCTTATAAATATGTTAGAAACAATTACAAGAAAAAAACATTTGAATGCTTATTTTGGGGTCCATTTCACCTAACATCAACTTATCTGACCTTTGCTGCTTGTCTCAGATATGTCCCTCACCCACTGCTTTCATTGTATTTGATGTCGGTACAATTTGTGGAGTGGAAGGGAAAAAAACAAATGGTTTAAATAAGGATAAAGGTGGACCCATTAAAACTATGAGGTGTAAAAGTCGTTATGTTGTAAAATGAACTTTACAACTTTGGCTGGGTGAGAGGCGGAGGGGGGGTAGATATGAAGGTTTGGGAGGGGGAAACAAAGGAGGAGGCAATAATGCTTGATAAGAAATGTACTCATTACCTTGCTCATGTAATTATAACCCCTCTGTAAAGTATTTTCACAATTAAAAAATAAAAATAAAAAAAAGCCAGACTTGCCAAGAGTTTGTGAGTCGCATCTCAATTAATCACACACACATCAGAACACACGCACACACACACAAAGCCAGAAGTGGAGTTGTGGCTCAAATGTTAGAGCAATGTCCTTGCTAGGTAAAAAATCAAGGGATAGGTCTAGAGTTCAAATCACAAGAACAACACACACACAATATTATATATAAATTCTTATTGTAGTTTAAAGAAATAAACAATATCATGGAAAGTAATATTTGTTACATATCCTGAAATTTTGTGAAGTTGTTTTTATTATCATTTGTCTTAAGATACAACTTAGATCATTAAAATTAATGTTAATATAGTGTATTTATAATTACTTATAACACCTTGGAGTATAAGAGTTGGTATTTTTTCTATAGCCATAAGAGATAGTCTGAGTAAAAGAAAGAAAGGAAGAAAAAGAAGGAAAGAAAGAAGGAAAGAAAAGGAAGGAAGAGAGAAAGAGAGAGAGGAGTAGGGATGAAGGGAAGGAGGGAGGAAGGAAAGAAGAAAAGAAGGAAGGAAGGAAAAAAGGAAGGAATTAAGGCACAAAGAAACGAAGGAAGGGAGGGAGGAAGGAAGGGACAAAAACAATTTAATTTATAAAATGTGCTATTTAGCCCAACATAAACTTGTAATTAACCCTTTAGTAAATGCAAGTTTGCAATTTTCATTTCTCTGCATGTTCCTAATGCATGAATGAAACCAACAAATGAAGGTTCAGAAATACCCAGGTGAATCTGTTTGCATCTGTAGTAAATATGTATGCAAATATTTTTCTCATTTTCCATACATCATCAAATAATTATTTGTAAACAATTTACATTTAGTTATAAATATTCTAAAAATTCAAGTAACCAAGGGATGTCAATATATTATATAATGTGAATACTAGTAATTATAATGCTATTAATATTAGTCTTTATATTAATTGTAACAATTTTATTATGTGTTTTATCAGAGAAATTAGCATACTCTAATTAAAATGAAAGGAGATCTGTATTTGTTGGCACAAATGAATATTTCTGAAAGCAATTAACTCATTGGAGATTGTTCAAATACATCAGAAGGGCCTTAGAAAGGCTGTACCACGTTAACATGGTTACCTATGATGTGATTCAAGAGCCACTAAACAATCATACTTCATTTTGCCATCACTATAATTTTTCCCATTGTAAGAAGAATAATTCTCATAATTTACATGATAAAATCTTGTCCTTAAGTTATTATGTTCTATGAAATAATATCCAAAAGTACACCACACTGAGTTAAAGAAAAAGTAGCAAAGTGTTTTGGACGATGTAACTCCTTCCAGATACACACGTTAAAATTCTATTCTCCTGTCTGGTGACATTAGAATCTACCTTTCAGAAATGACCCTGCAATAATGATTCTGATGAAAGAAGACCAATATAATTACTCTGCCATGTGAACGCCCAGCAAATAGATTATTATGAATCAGAAAGTTGACCCCCATAAGACAAAAAATTGCTTTGAATAACCATTTTTAAAATCAATGTTTAAGCTTCTGGAGTATGGATAATATACTCCTGATATTTTTAAGCCACTTACTTTGAAATATTTTAACAGCCCAATGGCTGACAAAAAGCAAAGTTTTGATTTAAATTTCACAAATTCTGATAAAAAAGATTCATAAGGTTTTATTATTTGAATTTTATTCTCCAAGTCTTCGAGTTTTAAATGGGAATTGAATTGAGGTTCAACTCTCTATTCAACTATCATAATTAATTTTTTGAATATTTTTATTTTCTTTAGTTGTACAAAGGCGTTGCCATTCACTGAAACAGTATATGGATACAGTGCATCTTGATCAATGTCATCCCTTTCAACACTCTCATCCAATCCTTATGTATCTCAATATTATATTATGGAATTTCTTGCCATTTAACAAAGCAGTTTAGGTGTATAATGCACCTGGAATTGTGTCACCACTTCAACATCTTCAACCTCATTTCAAACTACCCCTTGCTTTGTATATTTCAATTCTGGGAAGTATACAATGGATTCTTGCCTGTATTCTATCCTTTTCCCCTTCAATTTCCTACCCCTCTCACATTGCCCCCCACTATCCTCTCTTGCACTACATATTTACTGGTATTCATTTTGTTGGCTTTCACTTAGCCTTTTAAGAGAATTATAGTATTTTCACTCTCCATGGACTCTGACACTTCAGCTAATTCATTTGTACCTCCTTGCATACCATCCAATGTGTTTACTTTTACATTTATAGACAATCCTATCTACCACAAGTGAGGAAAGTCATGCAAACTAAGTTTCTATGGGTCTGCTTTATTTCACTTAACATTATTTCTAAGTGTTTCATTTTTCCTTTAGAATGGTGCAATGTTATTCTTTCTGATGAATGAACAGAATTCCATTATGTATGTATTTATATGTTTGTATATATATATATATATATATATATATATACATACATATATGTTTGTATACATACATTTATATACATACATATATACTTGTAAATTGGGACCAATAAAATTAGATATATATATATATATGTATATATAATCTATATATACATATATATTTCTTGATCTCTTTTAACAATGAGAGGCATCTGGGCTGATTCCATATGTTGGCTACAGAAAATAATGCTATAATGAACATGATTATGCTGGTAGCTTCAGTGTGGCCTTGTTTCTGCTCTATTGGATAAATGACCGGTGGGTAGCTCTCTATTCAGTTCTGTGAGCAATTTCCATACTGTTTTCCAAAGTGATTGAACAAGATTACATTCCCACCAACAGTGTAATAGAGTTTCCTTTGGGCCACATCCCTATCAGTATCTGTGATTGTTTGTTTTTTCATAATGACATTGTAAGAAGGGTGAGATGAATCTCAGTGTTGTTTGGATTTGCATTTCTTTTATGGAGAGAGATGCAGCTATTTGTTATTCTTACTTCTTCTAAGAAGTTATCTTTAAGTCTTTATCCCATATATTAATTGGGTTCTTGTTTATTTGAGGGTTTATTTTTGTTGGGTTTAACTTTTTGATCTCTAAATATGGGTTAGTTATGAAAACACTTGTCTAATGCTTAGCTAATAAAAATCTTCTTCCATTCTGTTCTCTTTCTATATATCCTGCTAACTTTTTCCGTTGCCAGTTAGAAACTCTTCAGTATGATGCGATTCTATTGATCCAGAAAGAATGATATTACACCATTCATAAGGAAATGGAAAGACTTGGAACAAACTTATATTAAGTGAAGAAAGACAGACTCAAAGAAACATAGGTTGTCTAATTTCCCTCATTTGTTGTAGTAGAATGTGCCTCTAATTCTTCAAGTAAACACAATTGGATGGTAAAAGAGAAAACATTACACTTGGACGTGATAAATTGTATGGGATTCTAAACATTTATACAGTGAGATCAAAGGAGGATGACCTTTGGAGAGGATCACAAAGGATCAATAGCTGTACGAATATTATCATATAAAATAATGTTCATTAAAATGATCTCCAAGAAATGATTATGAGAGTTTCTTTATTATTTTGCTCTTTCCTTCAGTGTTCTGATGCTATTTTTTTAAAATTTCTGCACCTTTGATCTTATATGTACTTTTGGATAGGGCAAGGGGGAATCCAGAAATGGTGGGACAAAGGCTTAAATGCAGCAGTGCTACTCAATAGACATTACATTGTAAATGAACTATACAACTTATGTGAGAGGGAGTTTGAAAGGGGAAAACTGGGAGAGTATGTGTGAAGAGGTGACACTGTTCAAAAAGAAATGTGCTCATCATCTGACTTATGTAATTGTAACCCATCTGTAAGTCATCTTTACAAATTAAAAATGGTCCTCATAAACAGGCGAGTAGCTATACAAATATTAGATTAAAATGGCTTTAAAATAAAAGTAGTATGAAAGTAAAAAGAGACAAAGAAGGATATTAAATATTGACAAAGAAAACTCTCCATCAGAAGGATATAAAAATTCTAAATATCAATGTCCTGAATCCTAGAGAAATTCATCAGAGAAATACTACATACCCTAAAAACATGCGTATATCCAAATAAATTGTTGGTTGCTTGAACAAATCTGGACAGGCCATCCAGGTGAAAACCTAGCAAAAATTTTTAGAGCTAAATAATTGTACTGACAAGGTATACCTAACAGATATCTACAGAGTATTTCACCTACCAGTGTCACAATATATATTCCACTCAGCAGCCCAAGGAATGTTCTCCAAATTAGATCATATCTTATATCACAAGGAAAATCTTTCATAATTCAAAAATAAAAACGAAACTACTCTTTGTATCCTGTCAGACCATGATGGTACCAAATTAGATCTCAACATCAAAAGGCATCACATAACATTCTGAAAGCAACAGAGATTGAATAACACATTGTTAAATCATCAGTGAGTCACTGAAGAGATATACAGGAAAGTTCCAACGTTTATGAAATTCAGTGGAAATGAACACACAAAATACTACCTCCTCTGGGACACAGCAGCAGCACAGACAATACTCAGAGGAATATTTATAGCTTTGAGTATGTACATCAACAAATTAGAACAATCTTAAATCAGCACTAATGATGCACCACTAAGTCTTTGACAAAACAGGAAAAACAAAACCAAAAACCACTAGACAGAACTAATACAAATTAGATTAAAAAATAAATGAATCAATCTCAAAAAACATACAATCATAATTGACTTCTTTCTATTAGTAGCTCAAAAATTCACCCAATGAATGTCAATGTAGCTATTTTCAGAGATAGACTCAACAAGCTCAAACCAGTGAACAAAAAAAAAAATCTAGAATTCTAACAAGCAACATTCTGTTTGACTTTAAAAAATTCTCTGTTGTTATTATTAAGGTGATTTATAGATGGATTCTCATTACAAGGATAGGGTAATGAGTACATTTCCTTTTGTGAAATGTCTTCAGTTCCCTCACTTGTTCCCAGTCCCACCCTTCTGTCCCCACCCATGTTTTAAATAGTTCACTTTCATCAATGTTCAATGAACTCCACTGCTGCAATTTTTCACTCTTTTCCCTAAAGCTCTGTGCCCCCCCCTCACCTTCCTGAAGACACACAATGAATATACCAGGCATAAGGTAAAAAAGACAGAATTATCACAAACTATAAACAACTACAAACACAAAACAAAAAAGAAGTTTTCTGTTTCTGTATCTCATAGTTCATTTGAGTATGTATATGTTGTTATATAAATCTAATTGTTTTTTATCATGAAGTCAATTCAGGGATTAAGGTGTAATAAAATAATATTGCTTTCTATTTAGTAATGCTTTTTATTTTAATATTAAAGTTGTAAGTAACACAATTCAAGTCCTAGTGAAATTTGAAAGTTCATATTTTTTTTTTTTGAGGGTTGTAGCACTCTCCATTTTATTTCCATCACTGGAGAGTCTATTGCTATAATTTTTTTTATTATTTTTCAAATAAAGAAAGGACATCAATTACATGTTCAAAAATGCTGAAAACCAATGACATGTAACACCAGATGCTAAAGAATAAAGACATAGACTTACAGGTGTAGATGATATGGTTGATGCTATCAGTAAAGAGATTTAAAGCCCATCTTCTGTTCCAAATGTCTAATAATTCCCTTTTGGCAACCAAAATTAAAAAAAGGCATGTTTTATCCTCATGAATGTCATTATTTCATGTGTAAAAATTAAAATAAATGTAATGTTAATTCAGTGGACATAAGGAATCAAATACTTATGCAATGCATCAGTACCATAGATTATGACATCTATTAATAAAATTAATAAAACTTGTTCTAAGTAGATTACTTCAGACATGAACCAAGTGATAATTTTCTTTTCTAAGTGAAGTTATACAGAAATCACAGTCCAAAGATTCCAGAATTCTGTGCTTTATACATGTCAATTTACACATATGCTAGGCTCATCTCAACGTTATTTGAAGATAACTGAGAACAGGATTAGAATAAAAAAATCACGCAAATGGTTAGCTGTATTTTGTGACTAAATAGGTCTCTTTTATATCTCTTTATTTTATTTGAAAAATCTGGAAAATTTATTTAAGTCACATCAAAAATAATGAGAAATAAACACCCTTAGCTCCTTAAAAGACAATCAATAAAAAAAGGAAACAACAAAGAAAAAATTGAACCTCATTTTGCACGTGGTCTTTGTATATTGTGGTGCTTTGTTACTGTGGATTATGTGACTCTCCCATGAATCTGGGCTCAAATCACAAGGGCTACAGGAAGAAAATTTCAAAATCTAGAGCAGCTAATACACCTGTGCAGTTGTTTGTAGGTTTCACTAAAAGTCGCAGCTGGACACCAACTGTACAAAGGAAATAATTCTACTTCTCTGCAGGCAAGAATGTGATGGAAATCATAGTGTTATCTTCTTAGATGAAATAAGAACACCACACTTTAAAAGCTGACTAAATGATCAGCCCTTTGAATAACAGTGCCATTTTTAATGCATTCTAGATAATTCAGTCCTTCATCCCTCCACAACCATTAATGACATTCACAAATCATTGCCGAGGGGAATTTCCAGTTCTATTTGATATTTCAAATGGATTAGGAGTAACATAAACAATAATTCCAAGTTGTTGAGAATATTTAATTTAGAATAAGCAAACAAATTAGATTCAACTCCATAGCATCATATTTAGGAAAAGTGAATTAAGGTATATGGCATGTCCTTTGTAATTTAATTATAGACATTAGGGCAAAATGCCCGAAACACTCTGCAAGAAGGAAACAGAAGTCTTTGATAAGATCTACTAAAGATTACAAGTAATTTTACCTACAATTTCTATTATATGATAGCATATATTTTCTGCTAATCAGAGACAAAAATATTTTTAATTATGATATGAAAAATGCATCATCATGAATGAATGGAATCAGGGAGTAGATGGCTCAGCGCTGGTTGGTTCTGTTAAATATTCTCATTATTTTGAATGATCTGGTGTTTTTGTCTGTGTGGAATTATGAATGTATTTAATGTCTGGGCTGGAAAATTTGATTATTAGATCACTGCTGACACCCAATGTCAGGAATCTAACCTGAGTCAGAGTGGTAAATATATATGTGTGCGTGTGTGATTGTGTGAGTGCCTCCAAGTCTGTATTTAGAAGGAAGTATTTTATTTCCCTCAGGGTATATACTTAATTCTATTAGTTATACTTCATTAATGACAGCAGATAAATGTAATTATGTTTATGTTCCTATGTTTGCATGAACAAACTAAAAAGTTATATTTTGGGTATGAGTTTTGTGGAAGGTCAGCTGAAAGTATAAATATCTTCAGAAAGATGCCAATAGCAATCATTTCAGTGTAGATAAATTTTAGACAACACTTGGAAGGATATGCAATCATATATGAAAATGCAACATTTATTGATTTTCAAAAGCTACACTATTCGAGAAATATTTAGTAAAACAAGTTAAATTATGAAAGATAAAAGTAATGTGATTATTTATTGCATACACAGTTTTATATTTTAGTTTCGTCAAGTAAAAATGCCATTTATTTCTACTGTATAGGAAGGTAAACCCTAAATATTACAGTTTGTGCCATATTTCACATTGAGAAGGTTTGTTTATATCAATAAGTTTATTTCTTTTGTTTCTGCTGCCTTATTCATAATTCTTCTCATAGTATTCTTCTAAGGACTTTTTCTTTCTGCCAGTTTGGGGCTTGAACATACATCATGCTCTCAGTTTTTTTGTTTTTTGTTTTTTTTTTTTTGCTAACAGTGGTCAGTCTACTATTTGAACCATGCCCAGCCCAGAAATTTTTGTAGTTAATTTGAGATAGAACCTCATGAACTTTCCTACTAGCCTGAAAACCATTATCCCCCAAGTCTCGTACTTCTTAATCACTAGGATTATAGAGATGAGTCTTGGATCCGAAGTGTCAATGACTTTTCGTGTCTTATAGCTTCCACATGTTTGCTAGTAATTGCAATAATAAACTACCACAGATTGGGTAGCACTAATATTGTAAATACATTGTCTCTGAGTTGGTGGAATTAGAACTCCAAGATTAGAGTTGGCTTCTGATTCCTCTTTCCTTGGCATATTCAAGGCATTCTGCTTCTCTTGGAGTAGACTTCAACTTAAATGCTACCTTTGAGATTCTGTTTCCCCATATGCAATCACTTTGTAAAACAATGGGTTTTTTCTCTTTAGTCTGATTTCAGTGGGACATAACATATTACTTAATAGATAGAAGAAAATCTCTAATATGAAATTATTTGTTTGGGACATGGAAGTTATGGTTATACTTTTAAAAAGTAGCAAAAGAGGTAAAGGTTTTATTAGAGCTTGTAAGACAAGTATGAAGTCTTGATCTTAGACATGCCACATTTAAATTCCCAGTGCTATTGGAAAATTGAACTCAAAACCTATACTTGTGAAACAGCATCTCTGACACTACCATACCTGCAGATTATAATTTGATTGCTTAATTTGAGGTAGTATCACTATGCCTGGGCCTGCTTGGACTGAGGTCCTCCTAACACAAGCACAAAACATTTTGCCTGGAACTGGAATTCTCTAAGTTCTGTTTCCCAAGTAGATAATATTATAGATTTGAGCCACTTTATCCAGTAAAAGTATACAATTTCAAAATATCTTGGTATTGCCTATATTTGTGCTTAACATATATAGCTAACCTTAATTTTCTCCCTCTTTTGTTTAGTACTCTGAGTTGAAACCATTGGCTTTCTTGATATACATGGCTTTGTTTTGGATGGAATGCCATCACAATAAAAAAAGTCTCACAAAAGTTTATGTCAAAAATCATGGAAAGAAGGCTTCAGGTTTGAAAAAACACTGATCTTTAAGTTATAATTGCAGTATTATTTATAGTGTAAGTCAATTCTTGCTTAATTATCAGGAGGAAGGCAGAAATGTGAAAGATGTCAGGTCTCTGTAGAAATTTTGTAGTTTTCATTTCATTTTATCTTCCTTCCTTAAAGCTTGTTTTATTAAAACCCTCTGGGTGTATATTGGTTGGACTGATTTGTAATCATCTCAAGAAATAAAGCTGATTTTAAAGGCTGGTGGTTTGGTAAATAAAGGAATGATCAGAATGAGCACAGATATTGTCACAGATTGAGCCGACCAGGTTAACTGCTGAACAGCCAAAAAAAAGCAAAGTTTCAAGTTTGATGATCCACATTGGAACATATACAGATAGATAGATATATACATATACATATACATATGCATATACATACATACACGAAAAATTAAATCTCCAGTAGAATATAGAGAAACTTGGAGTGACAGGTATTAAACTATATCAAACTGGTTGCAGGAAAGGTACAGTAAAATATAGATAGTTTAGCATAGATTTTGTAAAGGATAAAAATTCTTCCTTCATTATATACTTTACAAATATCCTTATTATGTTTTAAGTTTTTTTTGTGAAAATACCATACAAATGGGTTACAATTACAGGGACAATGTAATGAGTATATTTCTCATCAAGCATTGTTACCTCCTCCTTTCTATCCCTTTATCATCCCTTTCCATCTCCCCTTCCCGACCCTCTCTCCCATCTTGAGCCAAAGTTGTAAATTTCATTTTTCTACATAACATCTTGTACATCTCATTGTTGCACTGGGTCGACCTGTATCCCTATTTAAACAATTTGGTTTTTCCCTTACCCTCCACAAATTATACCAACATCAAATACAGTGAAAATTAGGTTGTTGTTGTTGTTGTTTTTTATTGTACTAGGAGTATCTATATAATGCTGAAAATTTGAATTACACAAAATATGCAACATGGGTAGGCACTGGTGGCTCAAGGATGTAATCTTAGCTAGTTGAGAGGCTAAGATCTGAAGATCAGAGTTCAAAACCAACCTGCATAAGAAAGTTCATTAGATTCTTATCTCCAATTAACCACCAGGGCAAATGGAGTTCCAGTTCAGATTGTATGTCAAGCACTGGCTTAGAACACAAAAACACCATTCAGGCCCTGAGTTTAAGCCCTGGGATCAACAGAAACAAAAATATAAAATAAAACATGGAGTTAGATATTTTATAATGAAACATAATTTAATATACTCTACATTGTTAGAAAGATTAGACTTATGTGTTAGCTTTATAACCTACCATAATAAGTGATGTTGTCGACTTATTAAACAGAAATGCTTATTCAGATTTCCAAGTTTGAAGGTTTCAGTATATGTTCAGTTGGTTTTATTGCTTTGGGAGCCTGTGAGAAGACAATGGCAAGGTGGTGAGTATGTCAAAGAGAAAATTTTTTTTTAACCTACACTGATTAAAAGATAAAATAAGAAAGTAGTTGAGAGTCTATGTTCTCATAGCTTTCACGCTGAAGAACTTAATCTCCAGAACTATTCAGATATTCTCCACAGTCTGGGAGGAAATAGAAAGTCACTTTTCTTTAACTCATAGATCTTTCTGGGGAATTCTAAATTCAATTGGCAACACCTTCACAAATGATAATGACTTGTCCAGGGGAAGAAGCAAGTAGATATTTCTGTAAATTCTAATCATAACTCAGCAGAATAAATATTTTATGGAATTCCTATTAAAATATTTTCTTGCAGACGGAGTGGGTCTTTATAATACAAATGTGTGTATCTGTGTGTTTGTATGTGTGTATGTGTGTGTTGAATAAACTAATGTAACAATGTAGCAGAGAAAAGTATTAGTGGGGCTGGGAAAGTGTCTTAGTTGTGGAGCCCTTGCCTTGCATGCATGAGGCCCTTGGTTCGCTTCCTCAGCACCACATAAACAAAAAGAAAAAACTGGCGCTGTGGCTCAAGTGGTAGAGCGCTAACCTTGATCTGAATAGCTGAGTGACAATGCCCAGGCCCAGAGTTCAGGCCCCACAACCGGACCCAAAAAAAATATTAGTATGGCCTTTCGTTTTTCTTCTTATACTATGAAGGTCTGCCACAATTCCCAATCAAATCCTATCCAAGATTCAAACAGTAATGCTGTCCCAAAAGTTTTGCATGCATGAAGGGCTGGGAAGGTGGCTCAGTGGTAGAGCACTTACCTTACGTACCAAAAGTTTTGCATGCCAACCCAAGTACATCTACTGCATTTAAGATGGCCATGGTATATAAAATTTTAAGTCCTTCAATTACGTTGTCACGAAGGAAACAACATATAATATTTCCTTAACAATACCTAGACTGTAGAACACTTTACCCAGAAAATTGAAGGAATATACTTTATAGGATTTAATTTAAAATTTAGTCACTGAAATGGATGTTCTATATCCACAACTCAGAGCCCTATTAAACTACATAATTTCAAAACTCATCTATTACCATCTTCTATGAACACAGTCCTTCCTGAAAACAAACCAGATGTGGTAAACAAATTACCGTGTATGCCATTGTCAAATGCAGCTGTTCTAAAGCATGGAACTGGCAGCAATTAATGCCTGTAAACAGCTGGTTCTAAAGAGTATGGAAAGTGATTTTTCCACTATCAGTAGAAAAGTCCACAGATGTTTCAGATTGTTTCATTGTTTGCATTTGTGAGATATATTTTAGAAAGCAAATGAATGAAAGCGTGCTGTTTTGTAAAACTTTGCTGGCTGACACACCAGGGAAGGAAAACTTTTGAAATGTTTCAAATGAAAAGACAGACAATAGGGTGGGTAAGTTGTGGTATGCAGTTTAAATACAGACTGAAGCAAACCAAAGAATGGGAAAAAATCTTTTTCTTTAAGAAATGCTTTCTGGGTATATTGTGCTATACACTATAATGAGGAAATGATCATTTCTTTGGAAAAGTAAGGAAAAAACACTCACCTGTTGAACTTCTTTTTAAAGTGAATCTTAAATGACAAGGATGAAGAAATTTAAATGCGTTCATATTATCCAGTATTACTTTAATTTTTTATTAAAAGTTAAAACAAACTGACAGGCTATTAGTCCATGAAGATTTACAGAGTAAATTTCTGGCATATATTTTATTTTGTTCCTCTTTTTTGGGGAATGATATAAATATTTTATATTTTAAAGAGGCAACTTGGTTTTAACCATTACCCACAAAATGTATGCAGTCATAGAATAAGAAATTTTTTTATTAATTTAAGACAATACTAGGCTCATTTTATGCCAACACAAAATATAAAAACCAATGACATTTTCACTGAACAACCACTCATTAAAAAATCATGAAATAATATAGTAAAACTCCATGTCAATTTTTTTGTTGGTTGTGTGCCTTGAACTCTGGGCCTGGGCACTGTGCATCAGCTCTTCATCTCAAGGCTACCACTGTACCATCTGAGCCACAGTGCCATTTCTGGTTTTAAGGTGGTTTATTGGAGATAAGAGTCTCACAGACTTTTCTGCCCAGGCTGGCTTTCAACCACTATCCTCATATCTCAGACTCCTGAGTAGTGAGGATTACAGGCATGAGCCATCAAAGTCCAGATCCAAGTCAATTTTTAAAAAGCAAGCTTATTGAAACTTCTAGCTTTTTCCAGTAAACAATCTTATTTTTTCAGAATTAGCTTATAATTGAGTTATTTTTAGATGTAACCGTGAATTTTTTATAGAATCAAATATAATTCTATTACTCAGTATTTCACAAAAATCCACTGTAATTGACTTTCTCCAAAATCAATTATTACATACTATCTCACACACTATATTCATTACATTCCAAATAGTTTGGACCATTTCATATAAATTCTAGGTGCTATTTTACATTATAAATTCACATCTGTGGTTTTAAACTAAGGAGAAAAGATTTTAGAGGTAAAATCAAATATGAATGTGTAGTGTGGCCCAATTAAACCAAAAATTGTGAATTCATACAGACAAAATTATTTTCTTTCCACTAAATACGTTGAAGTAATACCATTGGAAATAGTGAGGCAGGAAGTGGCAGAATTCAAATCTCATCAAACAATGTCTCTGTTATTCTGCTAATCACTCCACTAAGAAACACCCTTTTCCCAGTTGTCACAAAACTTCAAGTGTCTCTCTTTGAATTCTATTTAGAAAAGTTCTAAATCACTGATTCTTTTTGTATTTTCTGTTATATGAAACAAAATATAGGCACAAAACAATTGAAATAAAATGCACACATATTTTGAAGTCATCACAGCTGGAAAAACAACCAACAAATTGGAACTTCCCCAGGAACAAAAACATGTTGTGCCCAGTTTATTTTTTAAACTACAAAACTTTCAAACACATGTTAATATAAGTAGAGCTATAAGTATAACTGTCTCTCAGAAATAAAGTTGTGTTAATTTGTAATTAAATTCATCTGGATCAACCTAATATAGAAAATCCCTTGAATGGATCAAATTGTTTAAAACAATTGTAACTGTATGTAAAGAAAGATCTGCACTTACTTAAAAGAAAAAATGCTACAGTATGAAATCACAAAAATCATAACATTCTTAAAATTTCTGAAATGCAATTAGTAATTCCAAAATATCCATACGGAGAACTAAATACTACTGAGTTAACAAGAACAAAATGTGCAAATAATAGAATCTGAGTAGTGTACATGAGTGTACATAATTTAAAAATACTCCAAATTATACAGTTTTTAGAAGACTGAATGTGGATTATCTAAAGGAAAACATCAGCACATTATATAAATGAAATTAAAAATCTCATGAAAAGAGAGAATAGTAGTAGTTTCTGGAAAATAATACTTTAATAAATGGTGGTCAAAATCCAGTACTGACTAAATTGTATACCTAATTAGTTAGATCCAAAGAAGACCGAAGTTACTCGAGCTGATTTGAAACTGGCAAAGTAGTAGAATACATCAGTAACATTATTATTGATATTGACTCTGGCATGGAATTCATTTCCTCTTTGATCTGACAAATGAATATATGAAAGAACATAACTTCTCCAACTAAATATCAAGACCTAACTAAACATATAACTAGAAAAGTCATCATGCAATCCGTATTGCAACTGGGATAAAAAGAAAAAATCAGTCATACTGATTCTGTATTTATTTTAAACGTTGGCTTTTTTCATTAATTATTTCCTTTGTCTTGCATTTTTAAAACGTTGTGTTAAATGATTTATATCTTGGTAACTAATTTTGGATGCCTCCTTAAATTTTGTTCTGGATATAATATCTCAATTCAGCTCCTAACCCATGAAATGATGTTGTTTACAAAACAAATTCTAATAACCTCTGTTTATAATACACAAAATCTCATAAGCATGATTTCAGGAAGCATAGGTTAACATTTTGATATCGTGGTCTCATGACTGATCAGGCCTATCTGCATGAGTAAAGTTGTACCTAGATTCCTCAGCCTAAATTTAGCCACTGTTAAAAAATGTTTATACCTTTATCTGTCACCCATCAGAGGTTAAACCTGAGTATAAAATCTAAGGAAAATCATAAGGTAAGAATTTAGCTCTTCTGGATATAAAGTAAACCAAAATGAAGCATAGAGTAACTCATTTGACTAAAGTCAATCTATTTCTCTGAAACATGTTAAGCATTCCCTTACAATGTGTATTATTCTCAAGAAGGGAATGAAGAATACGAGACGAGGACTAAGCAAGTATTGTCTTCAAATATACATAATTTGGATTTATATCTTTATTTCGTTATAGGCATTTATGATAAAAACTGTTTGAATAATTGACTTCCTGGTCAGGTATAATATATCCTACTTACATTTACCAAACTTCATTCAGAAAATGGTATATAGTAATTGAGTAGAAAGATATTCAATTAGTAGCAAAAAGTATATACCTATAGGGTAATACTTTGAAGAGTCAATTGGAAATATTCTAATATAATAACCTGAACAATTTCACATTGACAATAATTATCTAGAATACTTTAATGCTAATTGGACAAGATTGTCTTTCTAAATGAGCAAAACCAATTTCTCCTTTTACTTTATCAGGGAAATATCTCAGCTAAAAATGGAAATTAACCTATGAATCTATAACAACTGGAATGAATTTTACTTTTTTTTAGCAAATATCAATTTCACAAAAGTATTTTATTGTGTTATACACATATATCCACATAATGTAGTTTGTTAAATTTTATTCCTTTTATTAATTTCATTATCCTATTTTTATACTTATATTTTATTATGTCATCATACGAACTTATGAAATATTTGAACATATTTACTCCACAATATTTCTCTTCATCTCCTCTCTTACTTTTTTCCAAACTTAATCAGTTCCATCTTTCACACCTGGGTCATTCATTTTATTTTCTGGGTCTAGCATTTGCATATGAGAAATCTAATAATTGTTTTTCACAGTATCACTAATCGCTTTAATATGAAGGTTTCCAATTCTATTTTCTTGAAGATGATGTGATTTCATAATTGTGTGTGGCTAAATAGTATATCATTGTGTGTATATATATATATACATATATATATATAAAACAGTTTCTTCAATGAGTGATTAAGGAACATGCAGTTAATTCTGTAGTTATTTATGCTTTTTTATGTGGGAGAAGAAAGGATGGAAATAATGATGTTTGGAATAAGAAACATGCTCTTTAGGCAGGCAATCTACTATTTGAAACATCTCTCCACTGCTCTTTCATCAGTATTTCAATAATGCATTGTGTTTAAAAATAAAATTTAATTACATTTGCAAAGGTGTTCTTTTTCAGTATATATATTATTTTTTATTACAATGTTACATTTAGTATGTAATGTGAGTATGGGGATGTATGTGAGCATGAAAATCTAGGCATGTTTGTACATGTAGCTGACTCGAAGGAAACTGAATGTATGTGAGATACAGGATTCAAATAAAAGTTTAAGACCTGTAAGTTGCTAAATTGATATATATGTCCAGTTTGTGGAGTGTGATTTCAAGATCACATTTTGGTTGGTTTTATTCCAAGTAAGTAGATGTTTCTAATCCAAAATCATAAGGATTAACACAACAACTCTGTTTCATAATCACTCAGTCTTAGTAATCCAGACATTGCAAGAAGTGGAAAAAATGATTGAAAGTATGGTGGGTCAATAGTAAGCCTTTAGACACTCTACATTTTCCCCAAAATCTTCAGATGTACTCTTTGGATATAAATTAGAATTATATTTATAAACGTACAGATATAATATGATCTTATATATGTATATATTATAAATACATCATATATTTACTTATATTTTAAATGTGTATCACAAATATTGATTTATATTTAAATGTAATTCATCTCATCATAGATACATAGACAGACAGACAGACAGACAGATGGACGGACAGACAGACAGACAGACAGACAGACAGATTAGATAGATAGATAGATAGATAGATAGATAGATAGATAGATAGATAGATAGATAGATAGATAGATAGATAGATAGATAGATAGATAGATAGATAGATAGATAGATAGATAGATAGATAGATAGATAGATAGATAGATAGATAGGTAGATAGATAGATAGGTAGGTAGGTAGATAGGTAGGTAAATAGGTAGGTAGATAGGTAGGTAGATAGGTAGGTAGATAGATAGATAGATTTTTTTTGGTCAGTCATGAGGCTTGAACTCTGGGCTTAGGTGCTGTCCAAGTGCTCTTCTGCTCAAGGCAAGAGCTCTACAGCTTGAGACCTAGCGCCACTTCCAGTTTTCTGGTAGTTTATTGGAGGAAAGAATTTCATGGAATTTCCTGCCTGAGCTGGCATTGAACTGTGATCCTCAGATCTCAGCCTCCTGAGTAGCTAGGACTATAGGCATGAGCCATGGGCACCCGACTATACTTATATCTGAGATTTGTTAGTGGAACAAATGATACAGAAACTATTATTCTTATCATGAAAGGACTTCACACTGACAGGTATAATTACAAGAAGAAAACAATAACTATTCACAGTGGCACAAAAATTCCTTAGGTGCCTAGCAAGACAGCATGTGTTTCCATACACTGCATGTGGTGTGAGTAGTTTGCAACCCAAAGTGACTGTGGGAGATATTGGACCCTAAACAAACCTGACAATTGCATAAACGCCGCCCTCTATGACAGATTTAGCAAGGCCTATCTTAGAGATTCTTGTTAGGGACATGATGAAAAAATTTATAGTTTAGTTGTGATTACAGCACTCTTTTACACATATCACTCAGCCATTAACTATATTTCACATAGTTCCTATTGCTCTAACTTATATTTTTTGGTTCAGTAAACTGTTTTTTGTTTGTGAAAACTTAGCTGTTCAAAACATAGACATGGGTTTTTAATATTTTTGAAATTGCTGTCTGCATAATGTTGTATGAGATGAGCTTCTCTTTACCATTTCATAGGAATAAACTTAATCTGATTCAAACTTGGAAACAGGTAGCTTGTTCTCTCTCCTAGAAAGCATCTATATAGACTTCTTTACATGTAAACAGACCCTCATTTACTTGCAAAAGTCTGTCAGTGGATCAAACCTAACTCACCCAAGTGAGATGAATTCTTCTCTCATGCTTCCTTTACATTAAAAATGGTAAGAACTTTTTAGTCATCTGCATACTTTTTAATATGAAGTGTGACTCCTATTTTCCTCAATATGAATTAAGCAGAGGAATCAGTTTAAGATGTGAAAGAGCCTTAGAAAGAGTCTTGGACCTTGGAAACTGTCCTTTTTATGAATTTTTGGAGAAATATCCCTTTTCAAAGACAAAGGACTCATTTTTTTTAATATTGTGCTGGTACTGGGGTTTGAACTCCTGGACTTGAGCTATATTTGTGCTTTAATTCTCAATGTTTGCTCTATACCACCTGAGCCACACCTTCACTTCTTCCATTTACCACAAGTGGAGAAAAGAATCTCTTAGGTTTATCCACTTGGAATAGCTTCGAATTTCAATTGTCAAATTTGAACCTACGACTATCTAGATGTAAGCCACTGGTGCTGTGCTAGAACTCACTTCTTAAGAATAAAAAATCACAAAAAGAGGGGAAAAATATTTGTTCAATTATTTATGTGTTGTCTGATAAACCAAAACACTTGCTACTGGAAAAGAAAAAGAGAGAAGATAGACATGAATATGCAGGAGAGAGACACAAAGAAAGAAGAAAGGAAGGGAGATTAAAAGAGGGGAGGGGAGTGGAAGGAAGGATACAAGAGGAGGGCGTAGCTGAGTAGAATTGTCTACTCCTCACTAAGGTTTTGTTGGACAATCAGTACCTTTGCATTTATGTAGCCAAAGTTTTTTATTTTTGGTAGTAGTAAGCTGAGATATAAAACACCAATTTACAGGTAATAACCTGTTAGTGTGCTTCCTTCTGCACCAAGGAAGCCACAGTTAGGTTACTGTCAGAGAGAAGGCAAGAGTAAGCAATTTAAGTGATTCTGAGAAACAATAATTGACATGCCAGGAATGCTCCCTTCTATGGTGAAGTCAAGCTTCACTCTTGTTCCCTGCTCCAGTCTTCCTCTCAACAAGAACAGCAGAAACAGGAGGGAAGGAGATATGTGAGTAATGATCATCTCTCTGTTTACCCTCATCCCTTGGTCTCTCAAAATATAAAGCGAAAGGAGAATTAACCTGAACTAGTGGGGAACATGGGAGGAAAAAGTTCAGTCTAACTTATTGTGAAACTTTTAAAATAATTGGAGCAGCATTTCAAATACTGAAATAAAACTTTTTAAATTATTAACAAAAAGTAACTCGAAATTTATCATAAATTTAGAAGACTACACAGCTCACTACATAGTGGAATCTGATTCCTGCCTCTATCATCAGAAATTGAAGATTGTCCCTAAACGTCCAATACTAGGTAAATTATTCTTGATATTCACTTATACTGTGTGAATATAATGCAGAAAATATGACTTTAAATTTAGACTGCTGAAGTGATAAGCGATGGGAATTCATGATGGATAACATAATGCTGACAGCATGGAAATTATTTCCCTTCCATCTTCAGTGAGTAGAGAATAAAAATGCTCTATTGGATGGCCCTGAAATCCAATTCTAAATTTAGGACAGAAGGTGAATAGTAAAGAAGATCTATCTTAGCCAACCTGAGATTAGAAATGTGGAGAAATATACTCATTTATGTATGTCAAACATGGAAGAGAGGATGTGGCAAGCCCATAGCCAAATGCCAAAGTAGAGATATTGAACAAAATACCATGAAGTTGAAACAAGTCTTAAAAGTAGATCTGGACTAAGTAGGGAGTACGGTAGAAGAATGGAGAGGGAAATGGTGGACTAATACAGTCATACCATTCAATGTATACATGTCAGAATATAAGTAGGAAACATGAAGGGATAGGTGGGGTTGGGGTAAGGGAAGGAAGAAAAATGCACTGTATATTGAAATGCACACACACTCTATTCAACACTGACATGATGAAGCAAAACCCCTTTGCACAACTAGCTAAACATAATTTTTTTGAAGTTTTAATATTCAGAGACCAGAAGCATAAACCTTTAGAGATAAATAAGAAGAGAGAATTGACATATTGTTGAGGCTTGTTTCCCTTTCAATATACAAAAATTTAATGTGTGAGGTCTGCTGCAAATATAAATTTTATTTTGCCTATTCTTTTAAGCAAATTGCTTAAAATGTAGAGAACCAAATTCCAATATCCCTTCATTTCCAATAAAAAAATCATATGCACCTTTAAGTTTCTCAGTTATTTCTAAATACCTAAATGCAATGCATTATTGGAACTAATTTCATTCCATATTTAAATTTATTTTTTTGTTGTTGTTGTGAAAATACTGTACAAAGGGGTTTCAATTACATGGACAAGATAATAAGTATATTTCCTATCAATATTGTAGCCTCCTCTTTTGTTTCCCCTTCCCATAACTTCCCATCCTCTCCCCGCTCCCCACCCAGTCCTCCCCCCACCAAAATTTTAAAGTTTGTTTTCGACATAATGACTTGTACATCTCATTATTTTAATGGTCCAACTGTATCCCTATTATATAAACGATTTGTTTTTTCCCTTACCTTCCTCAAATTATAACAACATCAAGTTCAGTGAAAGCAGGGTTTGTACAGTGGGGGAGGGACATACAAAGCAAAAAAGAAATATTCTTATAAATGTGTTAGAAACAATCGCATGAAAGGGAAAAACATTTGAATATATAGCTTAGGGCTCATTTCCCTAACATCAACTTGTCCGACAGTTTCTGTTTGTCTCAGACACATACTAGTTATTGCAAATAAGGGAAATCATGGCACTAATGTTTCTTTGGGCCTGGCTTACGTCACTTAATATATTTTTTCCAAGTCTTTCCATTTCCTAACAAATGGAGCCAATGTCATGCTTTCTGATGGAGGCAAAGAATTCCAGTGTGTATATATACCACATTTTCTTGATCTACTCATCTACTAAGGGGCATCTGGGTTGGTTCCATATATTAGCTATGGTAAATAATGATGCAATAAACATAGTTGTGCTGGAAGCTCTACTGTGGCCTTGTATGTGAACATTTGGGTAAATACCCAAAGTGGGATTCTGGGTCATAGGGGAGCTCTATGTGGAGACTTTTGAGGAACCTCAATACTGATTTCCAAATTGGTTGAACAAGCTTATACTCCCATCCACAATACAGTAATGTTCCGTTCTGTCCATATCCGCTCCAGCATCTGGTGTTATTAGAGTTCTTGATTATAGCCATTCTAACTGTGGTGAGGTGGTATCTCAATGTTGTTTTGATTTGCATTTCTTTTATGACTAGGGAGGTTGAGCATTTCTTCATGTGTCTATTGGCCATCCTTCTTTCCTCTTCAGAGAAGTTTCTCTTTAAGTCTTTAACCCACTTATTTTTGGGCAGTTGTTTCTTTGAAGATTTGTTGGGGGATTTAAATTTTTGAGTTACATGTATATTTTAGATATGAGACCCTTGTCCATTTTATGGCTAGTGAAGATCTTCTCCTAATCTGTGCGCTTTCTATTGATCTTGCTAGCTATGTCCTTTGCCATGCAGAAGCTCTGCAATTTTATGCAATCCCATTTGTCCAACCTTTCTTTGATTTGTTGTGTTTCTGGGTCTCTATTAAGAAAATTTCGGCCTGTGCCAACAAGACCGAGGGTTTCTCCTATTCCAATCTTTAATGTTTTCAGAGTATCTGGTTTGACTCCAAGGTCTTTGATCTATTTAGAGTTGATTCTGGTACAGGGTGATATATAAGGATCTAGCTTTAGTGTTCTACAAGTTGTTAACCAATTTTGCCAGCACCATTTACTGAAGAGGCTGTCTTTCTTCCATTCTATTTTTTAGCTCCCTTACAGAAGATTAGATGGCTATAGGTCTGTAGGTTGATTTCTGGGTTTCAATTCTATTCCATTGGTCCTGAGGTCTGTTCTTGTGTCAGTACCAAACTGTTTTGATTACTATGGCTTTGTAGTTGAATTTGAATTTGGTATTGATATTTTTCCAGCTCTGTTCTTTCTGTTAAGGATCATTTTTGCTATTCAGGGTCTTTTATTGTTCCATATGAATTTTTGATTGCCTCTTCTATTTCCTTGAAGAATGAGGTTAGAATATTGATAGATATCGCATTGAATTTGTAGATAGCCTTGGGAAGTATTGCCTTTTTCACTATGTTGATCTTTCCCAATCCAGGAGCATGGGAGTTTTTGCCACTTTCTAAGTTCAGTTTTGATTTCCTTTTTCAGTTTTTTAAAGTTTTCATCATAGAGGTCCTTCACTTTTTTGGTTAAGTTAAATCCTAGGTATTTTATTTTTTGTGGGGCTATTACAAATGGAGTTGCTTTCCTAATTTCAGCCACACTTTTCTTATTGTTGGCATACAGAAAAATCCATTGATTTTTGAGGGTTAATTTTATACCATGATACTTTGCCAGAGTTTTTAATCAGCTTGAGTAATTTTGGAGTGGACTCTGTGCAATTCTTTAAATACAAGATAATGTCATCTGCAAAAAGGGAGTTTTACTTCTTCTTTCCCTATTAGGATCCTTCTGATACTTGCATCTAGTCTTATTACTGTAATTAGGCATTCCAATACTAGATGGAAGAGAAGTGGAGAGAGTGGGCATCCTGTCTCATTCCTGAGTTAAGAGGAAATAGCTTTAGTTTTTTACCATTAAGTATAATGCTGGCTATAGGTTTGTCATTTAAAACCTTTAATGTATTGAGGAATGTTCCATGGATTCCTCATTTTTCCAGAATCTTCATAAAAAGGGATGTTGGATCTTGTCAATTGCTTTTTCTGCATCTATTGAGATAACCATGTGGTTCTTATCCTTGCTTCTGTTGATGTGATAAATTATATTAATTGATTTGTGTATCTTAAACCAGCTTTGCATCCCTGAAATGAATCCTGTTTGATCGTGGTGTATGATTTTTTGGATGAATTGTTGAAGTCGATTGGCCAAAATTTTGTTGAGAAGTTTTGCATCAAAGTTCATCAAAGAAATGGATCTACAGTTCTCTTTCCTTGATGAGTCCCTTCCTGGTTTTGGGATGTGTGTTATGATGGCCTCATAGAATGAGTTCAGTAGTGAACTTTCTTTTTCAGTTTCACTGAAGAGTTGGAGGAGTATTGGTGTGATGTCTGCTTTGAAGGCTTAATAGAATTCCGCTGTAAAACCATTTGGTCTGGGCTTTTCTTAGATTGGAGGTCTCTTATTGCTCTTTCTATTTCAGTGCTTGATATAGGCCTTTTAAGATAGTTTGACTCATCTTGGCTTAGTTTTGGCATGTCAGTATTTTCTAGAATAAGGTCCATTTCTGCCAAGTTCTCAAACTTATTAGTATACAGGTTTTAGAAGCATTCCCTTATAATGTTCTGAATATTAGTTGTTTCTGTGATGATGTTTCCATTCTCATCTCTGAGTTTATTTAGGTGTATTCTCTTCTTTTTCTGATAAGATTTGCTAAGGGTCTGTCAATTTTGTTAATTTTTTCAAAGAACCAACTCTTAGTTTTGTTGATTCTTTCTATAGTTTTTTTTTGCATTCTAATTAATTTAATTCTGATTTAATTTTAATTATTTCTTTCTGTCTACTGGATTGGGGTTTATCTTGCTGCTTTTTTTCAAGGAGGTTCAGATGTCTCATTAAATTGTTGTTTTCAGATCTCTCCAATTTGTTGATGTAGGAGCACAGAGCTATAAACTTGCCTCTGAATACTGTGTTTGCTGTGTCCCAGAGGAGATAGTAATTGGTGTGTTCAGTTTTGTTGAATATCATGAACATTTGAATTTCCTTTCTAATCTCTTCCATGACCCACTCGTGATTCAGCAGTGTGTTGTTCAGGATCCATGTGTTACATGACTTTCTTTGGTTGCTTTTGGTGTTGAGTTCTAAATATATTCCCTTGTAGTCTGAGAGAATGCAAGGTATAACTTCAATGTTTCTGAATTTGGACGTTTGCTTTGTGGCCTAAAATGTGGTCTATTTTGGAAAATGTTCCATGTGCTGCTGAGAAAAATGTATTGTCTAATGCTGCTGGGTGAAATATTCAGTAGATGTGTGTTAAATCTAGTTGGTCTGTGCAGTTGTTTATATCTGCGGTTTCTCTGTTGAGTTTTTGTGAAGTTCATTTATCTAGAGGGGAAAGTTGTGTGTTAAAGTCCCCATAAACAATTAATGTTTATGGATCTATGTGGGATTTGAGGGAAAGTAGAGTTTCTTGGACGAATTAAGGTGCTCTGCTGTTTGGCAAATAGATATTTAGAATTGTAATATCCTCCTGAAGGAGTGATCCCTTAATTAGTATGTACCGACCTTTTCACTAATTTTAATTAAAAGTCTATTTTATCTGATATTAGGATTGCAACTCCATCCTGTTTATGGGAGGCGTTTGCTTGGTAGATTTTGTTTAAGCCTTTAAAATTGAAAATGTGTTTGTTTTTGTGGGCAAGATGTGACTCTTGAAGCCAGCAGATAAAAGGATCTTGCTTTTTAATCCAAGTAGACAGACTGTCGCTTAATTGGTGAGTTAAGTCCGTTAATGTTGAGAGATAGAACTGAGAGGTATTTGGGAGTTCCTGCCATTTTATCCAACTACTTCAGGGCTGTGGCAACTGTGTTCTTCCTATGGTTCTTGGATACTCAGTTTGGGTGATATTTCTTGGCCTTTATTGTGGTCTTGTTGGTTTTCTCTGTGTAGGACATCTTTAAGATTCTGTTGTAGGGCTGGTTTGGTGGAGATATATTGTTTCAATTTTTCTTTGCTATGGAAGGGTTGTATTTGACCTCCGATTATTAAGGAGAGTATAGCTGGGTAAAGTATTCTTGGTTGATAGTTGTTTGTCTTTAGGGCATAGATTACATCATTCTAGGCTCTTCTTGCTTTGATTGTTTCTGCTGAGAAATCTGAGGTGATTCTAGTTGGTTTCCCTTTATAGGTGTTTGATCTTTGTTCCATGACAACTTTAAGGATCTTTTCCTTGTTCTGAATTGATCCTGTGAGTATTATAATGTGACAATGGGATATCTTCTTCTGGTCTAGTCTATTGGGAGTTCTAAAAGCTTCTTGTATCTGAATAGACCTTTCTTTTTGCATGTTTGGGAAGTTCTCTGCTAGGATCCTGTTAAACAAATTTCCTAGACCATTGACTTCTGGCTCTAGGTGCTCCTCTACACCCATTATCCTCAGATTAGGCCTTCTAGTGGGGTCTTCCAAGGCTTGAATGTTGAATAGATCTATCATATTTCTTGGATTTGTCTTTGATGGTTGTATATTCTTTCTCTATAATATCTAGGCTGTCTTCAATCCTCAGGCTTCAATCTTCTGCATGGCCTATCCTACTATCGAGACTTTCTACTTTTTTTTTTCTTTTGCTTCTAGTTGGTCGGCTTTTATGGCTTTTAATTCTTTGTTGGATCTTTGTTTCAGATCTTGTATGAAATTCTTTATTTCCTTAATTTAGTGTCAAGTGTTTATTCTCAAATCACTTGGTTGATTAGTTATGGTTTCCTTGGACTCCCATTACTTCTGTTGGGATCCATTCAGCATTCCCTTTGTGGACTCCCTGACTTCTTTCAGCTCTCTGTTTATGGATTCCATGAATGCCTCTAGTGATCTTTGTCTATGCTGATCCCGCTCTTGAAATTGCTATATTTCTCTTTGATCAGCTTCCTCACGTTCATGCAATTCCTGTAGTTCTCTTTGACTAATCTCAGCCTACTCACACAATTCCTTTATTTCTCTTTGAGTGTTCACAAGCTGCTCATGCAATTCTTTTATCTATCTTTGAGTAGCTTCCTCACACCTATGAGCTTCCTGTTTTGACATTTGTTTGCCTCGTCTCTCAGTATATCATGCTCACACAGAGTCCTTTGAAGGTTTTCAATCTTTTTATTTACCATGTTTAATATTAGTGTTTTTAGAGCTTTTTGGAAGCTCTCCTCTGGATTATTCATTATCTGTTCTGTCCACTGATTATCATGAGTGGGAGTTGAGATACCCGGACTTGCCATTTTTCTTGTGTTTTTCCGGCTTATTCTGCCCATTTGGCATGAGAGTAACACCAATTTTGTGCTAGAAAACTATCTTAAGGGAAGCATCAACAAAGTCTGTAGTTGCACAGTCAAAAGCCTGCAGATCCTCCTGAAGGAGAGGTCCCTTGATTAGTATGTAGTGACTTTCTTTATCTCTTCTCACAAATTTTAATTTGAAGTCTATTTTATCTGATATTAGGATTGCAACTCGCGCCTGTTTATGGGAGCCGTTTGCTTGGTAGATTTTGTTCCAGCCTTTAACATTGAAAATGTGTTTGTTTTTACGGGCAAGGTGTGACTCCTGAAGGCAGCAAATATTTTGCCCATGTAATTGTAACCGCTCTGTACAGTATTTTCACAATAAAAATAAATAAATAAATATTACAAAAGCCTGCAGATATAATCTAGTCCAACAGATACATTTTCAACATCAACCAACTATGTATTAATAGGCTATGAACTGCAAAGAAGAATTTGGCAAACAAGAAATTATTAGGTTTAGTGAGAGATGTGGGTATAAATAGGAATAGAGGGATGTGGAAAGATAGAGGGAGAGCTAACTTAGTCCTAATCTCAAAGCAGGAAATAGGTTCGATAGAATGATAGTAGACAACGGGGGAAAAAGAAAGAGAAAAAAAAAGACAAGGAAAAATTGTAAAATAAAAATTAAAAAGTGAAACACTTAAAATTATGCAGATTAAGAACTTAATATTCAGAGAAGGATGGGAACATGATAAGAGAAGGGAAGGGATAGAAAGAAGACATCAAAAAATAAAAAATAAAAATGCTTAAAATTTTATATAGGTATATAGAGGTAGTACAGCTATTAAAGAAGTTAAGTCTAAGAGGTTTTGAATTCATTAATAAATTTCTGGATTAAGTGTGTATACAATCGGGGATAAGGTCTAATAATCGACTACGGGTATATCTGAGAATGAGCAGAAATGCGACTAAATCACACAAAGAAGAACGAAAGAGAAAAAAATGTGAAAAGAATGAGAAAGAAAGGAAAAAAGGATCAAAAGGTCAGTAGTGCTAAACAAAAATGGAAAAAAAGCACACACACACACACACACACACACACACACACACACACACACACACACGTATACCTGTAAAATAAAAATTATAAGAGGAAGAAAAAAGTTAATAGAAAACAACTTTTTAAAGTTAAAAATTAAAAATGTTAAAACAATTTTAATAAAAGGTGACAAAAAAGAATTCTTTGCTTTTGGGGGATGAGAAGGGAAGATCCTGTATCTCCCTTGTGTTCATAACCAGTCTCTTGTTGGAGTTTCTGGTCTGCTTGTGGTATTTGATTTTCCTGTAGCTTGGATGTTTTCTTAAGTCAGTTTGTTTGAGCAGGCAGAAAAATGCTTTGATTTACCCAGGATTGTGTCATCCTCTTCCCAGGCTAGTTCAATGGGTGGGAGATCTGCTTTGAGTATCACAAAAGATGGCTGTTTCTTCTAGTTTGGAGATGCTGTGATGGGGCTAGGTTCTGGGTAGAGTTGAGGCCTTTCAGCAAACAGTAGCTTTTCCCTGAGGCCTAGCTTCTGAGGCAGTCACAGGGCCTAGCCAGCAGCCATTCTCAGGGTTTATTGTTACTGAATTTCAATTGATTGTCTAGGGAGGATCAGCCTCTGCCTCTGTTTACCCAGTGAAGAAAGCCACTCTTGGGGCTGGTGCAGGCCCGGGATGGGTGAATTTTCCCTGAGTGGAGCTGAGCCTGACAGGTCAGGTTAGGTTCCTGTGACCTGTTAAATGACTGTTTGTTTTCATCCAAGGTCTGAGTTGGAGCTAGCTGCTCAGCCAGGCCTTTGCCAGTATCAAAGATGAAGATCTCCGGTAGTGGGCAGGGAGGGGTGGCCTTCCCTTCTCTGCTCCCTGAGAAGGAGTGAGGAAATCAGGCTTCTACTCACACAGGAGTCTGGTTCCTGGGTGATCTCTGATCTGCGATATGAAGGATGAAGATGTCTGCTCCTTGTCAGTTCTTGCTGGTGTTGAGTAGAATCCTCTCACCTGCTGCATCTGGCGCCTTTGTCCTAGACTGTCTGTGTTGCAGGTATGGTGGTTGCGGCCGCCACCGCTCCCGCCATAGCTGCAACCATGGCTGCTGGCAAGTGCTCAGATTTGTCTACTTGCCTGGCCTAACTCTCTGTACTGTGATGGCACATTTGGTGTGATTCTTTGGCTTAGTTAAGCTTCCAGCTTCTCCTTTGCTATCTTCCCGGAACCATAAATTTAAATTTTAAATGATAAATTCTTTTAAAATTGTTTCACTCCTGCACAGGTATGGATAGATAAGTGATGTGGGCAGAATCAGAATTATTCAGAAGGTTGTAAATGGATGCTTACCTAGTTTTCTCTCGGCTGAATCATAGAATACAGACTGTCCTAATTGAAAAAGTCAGCCTTCTGAGGTTTTTGCATATAAACACTCCATCAACATTTTATTAGAGGATTATTCAAGATTAGCTATATGTTGATTAATAATGACTGATCATGACAGAAATTTGAGAGAAAACCATCTACACTTCAGTGAGGTTCTAATTTGTGCTTCACAAACTGTTATGAAAGCTCTCCATGAGAAATCTAGCAGCTGCATTTCTAAAAAGACCTTGGGTTGTTACACTTTCTGATATTGTCTCAATTCAAATACTTCGCCTTGGAGTTCCATACTATTCAATGATGCTGTATTAGTTCCTTGTTACAATTTTCAGACTGGTCTTTTTGATGAAATTTGTGCTTTTCAAAATTGCTCTCCAAATTCCATCCACAAACTGCATACAAAATTTATCTGAAAAAATTTGTATCTGTTTATATTGCATATACTTTTAGTTTTCATTACAAATATGGAATGTAGTAAAAATTCTCATAACAATTATACTGCGCTAGATTGTGGGCAGATTCTGATGTAAATAATATACTGTGTTCATGTAGAGATTTTGAGTATCCAAAGTAATAAGCCTGTGGTCCTAAAACCAATACCTTACTTATATTGAGTGACAAATACAACTTCATATAAGTACAGAAGTTTTCCTTGTATCTTTTTAACATATATTTTTATTATAAATACTGTACAGAGGGTTTACATTTACATAAGTAAGGTAATGAGTACATTTCTTATTGAGCATTGTTACCCCCTCCTTTGTTTTTCCCCTACCATCCCTTCCCTTCACACCTCTCCACCTCCCCCCTTCACCCATCCTCTGTTAGAATGTCTTGTATATTTCATTGTTACAATGGGTCGACCAGTATCCTTTCCTTATATCTTAAATGAAGAAATGCTGGCTTGATTTATGCTGATTCTACTTGTGTAGACACATCTAAAATCACTGCCCAAGTCCAAGAGCACATAAATGAAATGCCATCATTTTTTTGTCAGTTGGTATTTGTGTTCTACACATTTATTGACAGGTTACAAATTATTCTCGAACTTTAAAACATTAAAAATACTTTCTTTTTTTCTTATTTTCTTCGCCAGGAAATCAGCAAGACCTCAGTCAGCATTTCTCACCTAGGAATTTTCACATGGGTTAGTTAAATGTATATGTAGAGTCCAGTTTTCTGAGGACTCACTCATCTGCCTAGGAATTCATGCTGGTTGTTGGAAAAAGAGCTCAAGTAAGGATGCCATTTAAAGCCTTATAACTTTACTCTTTACCAGGTTATTCTCCTGCTACTTTGGATGTTGAGAATGTCTACAAGAGTAAGCATTCCGTGAGGAGCAGGGAGACACCATATGACTTATACTTACTGAGGTTTCCAAGTGACTTGCTATCACTTGTACTGCATTTTGAAAGTCAAATCTCTCTAAAACTACCAGTTTTAAGAGATAAGAAGAGTGGAAAATGAACTCTTAGGGACAAATACATCTTCAACATATATTGTTCCAATTATTCCTTTTAAGGCATATTCAACAACTGGTGAAACTTGTGTTGGCTGTAATTATGTGTCTTTCTCCATGTGTGCATGTATACATGAGAATATGTATGTGTGTGAATAGTAACATACATGTGTACATTATGGTTTATATCATCATTTATTCCTTGCTAACAAATAAAATAAGGAATCACTAAAGTTTTAACAGAAACTGTGTAAAGTCGTAACTCTTCACTCTGCTCCTTTACACAAAGACTTTGGAACTTCTCATTAATAAAGTTTCCATAAACTCTGAAATGTACATACTTAGTACTTAATGTCTGCTATCATAAATCTTAAATACTTTACAGAAAAGTTTTATACCTGCCAAACAGTCCTATTTTGGGCATATATAAGCAAAATCCCAAAAATTAAGCATATTTAAAACATTAAAACTTTTAACAAACCTTAACACTTGCTGCAATGTTCATTTTGACAGGTGCCTTGTATAGAATAATTGAATTTCTCCTCCTACACATCTCTTGAACTACAAATATCTGGAATTATTTTGTTTTTGGCATGTCTATCTTGATTTTATTCTTAAATGTGTGCTTATGTAAGAAATACATGATTCTATAATTTCACAACAATTCTTTTGAACTTACTTTTTGTTGAATTGCCTAGCTTAATAAAATCAATTAAAAATTATACTTTATATATAAAAACTGTTCTGTGCTCAATTTAGCATCACATACCCTAACATTGGAACGATACAGAGAAGATTAGCATGCACCCTGCGCAAGGATGACATGCAAAGTCTTGGAGCGTTCCATATTTTTACAGCAACAGATGCTGAAACGTATGTGGCCACAAGGGAACAGTACTGCATTCTTGGTGGACGTGTAAACTTGTTCAACTACTTTGGAAAGCAGTATGGAGGTGCCTCAGAAGACTCCACATAAAAATCCCCTATAACACAGTAATCCCACTTTTGGGGATTTATCCAAATTATCATAAAAAAGACCATACTAAAACTACCAGCACAACTATGGTTATTGCAACATTATTTACGATAGCTAAGATATGGAACCAACACAGATGCCCCCATTAGATGAATGGATCAAGAAAATGTGTTATATATACACAATGGAATTCTTTGCCTCCATCAGAAAGAATGACATCGCCCAATTTGTTAGGAAATGGAAAGACTTGGAAAAAAAATTATTGAGTGAAGTAAGCCAAGTCCAAAGAAATATAGGTCCCATGATTTCCCTTATTTTCAATAACGAATGTATGTCTGGGATAAGCAGAAAAGTTGAAAAGATATGTGCATATAACCAGATAAGATGATGTTAAAGAAATTGAACCCCAAGATAGGGACACAAGTGGTTTTTTGTTTCTTGCTATTGTTTCTAACGTACTTATAATGTGTGATGTCATTTTTCTTGTTTTTTGTATGTTTCTCCCCACACTATAACCCCTGTTTTCTCTGTATTTGAAGTTGGTACACTTACATCTTGTATGTATGCTTCTCTAATTTGGGGAGGGGAAGGGAAAAAATGCTCAAATAGCGATACAGGTTGACCCATTGTAACAATGAGATGCACAAGACACTATGTTGAAAAATGAACTTTACAATTTAGGCGGAGGAAGGAAGGGGGAGGGGAGTGTACTTGTGGAGGTGGGAGGGAAGAGATGGTAGGGGAAATATAAAGGAGGAGGTAACAATACTTGTTAGGAAACTTACTAGTTTCCTTGTTCATGTAAATGTGACCCCTCTTCACAGTATTATTACCATAAAAAAACATATAAAAATGTTCTTAGATGGAAGAGTTTATTTCCTCTATTTTACCGATATAATATTGTTAACAAAGAAATTAATTCAGAACACTGATATGAAGGTAATTTGAATAAATGTGTGTGTGTGTGAGTGCGGCAGCGCCATACACGCAAGTGCATGAGAACAAACACCATGCATGTATATTGGAATGCTCAGAATTTAAATCAGGGCTTCAAGGTCTTGCTAGGCCTTTCTTATCTAGATTGGTGAGCTACGATATAAGCTACATCTCAATTCTTGGCTCTTTGCTAGTTCATTAAACATTTTGAAAAATAATTTCATGAAGTTTTTTTTTTGGCCCTGATTGGCTCCCAAGTGTTATCCACAGATCTCAGTCTCCTGAGCAAATATTCAGAGTAGATAGGATTATAGGTGTGACGAGCCAGCACAAGGCTTTTAGAACAATTTTAAAAGTAAAAGAAAATTTATTTCATGGGGGCCTGTTTTATCATCACCGAATTTGAAAGCCTTTTGAGTGATTATATGTCAATTTAATTCGTTTGGGGATTGTTAAAAGATAGTAAGTGATGATATTTAAAAGTTTTAGTACTTTTTAAAAAAGAAACTGGAACTGTGGGACAGAAGAAATTTGGCTGTCTTCGGACCTCAATTTGTAAGCTCAGCTCTGTGCATGATAACCTAAGGTCACCAACACACTCTGTGTTGAAGACAAAATGTGACAGAAAACAATCACCATGGGAAATATTTGCTATGCTATTATTTCTTGGACAATATGAATATTGAATTGAGAGTATAAGAGAATGGAGAGATTTTACCCACCTTTTTGGTATTGCTGAAAGACTTTTGGAAACTTTGACTCATTTCCTTCCACACTGTGTGTATCTTTGGGCCATGCACTTACAGTTTTTTACTACAATTTTTCCCAACACTACAATGGTAATAACATTAGCATTATACCAAATGTTATCTTAAGAAGTAAGAGAATAAAAGTTGTGGAACACTTAACATAAACCTATGAATGACCTTTGAGTTTAGCCAGCATTCTTTTTTAAATACTAAATAGAATATGATTAGTACAGAAACCATTACATGTAGTGTTAGCAACCAGAAGTAATATCTATTGACCATGCTCAGCTTCCAAGGAAGCCAGGTGGATAACTTCTCATGCTGTAAATCAAACTGGTTATCTTATGTCGTGATAGTGTAAAAATATCAGAGACAGAACAATGAAGGAATGTTGTAGACTGAGGTGAAATCCATATAAAAATGTGCAAACTTGATAAAACATAAAAGTATCTGAGCAGTATATTGTGTTTTACATCATTTAAGTTACATAGCAAAGATAAGGAAGACCTAGAAGAATAAAATGTCTTTTTGATATTTTATCATAGGTCCTTAGAAGGATGAACACTTTCCTCATTCTTGTAGAGGCATCATCAGATGAGGGGAACTGTATTTTTTGTTTGCTTCCTTCCATTTATTCTTCAGTTTGAAATCTGAACTACATGAGACTGAAAGAAAGCAAGTGAAATTAGCCGTACAGGCTTTGGAAAGAACAATCAAAGTAAAATAAATAAAATATATATAGCCTTGTAAAAGGTCTAACTAAATTGAGTTACATAGTCTCAAGCATTAACATAAAATGATTTAAGCAGTATCATGTAATTAAAAATTTAAAAATTTTAGGAGCTGCTTAATTTTTTTCCTTTCTACTACCTTGAATTAATTATTGATTTTCTATAGAGAGATTAAAGATGAGATTAACAAGAAACTTGATTAAAAATGGACAAAAGTTCTGAATAGACATGTTTTCCAAAAAGCCCTGAAAATTGCCTGCGGATTTACAAATTTGTATTTAATACAACTTCTGTGCTAGCTTAATGCTTTGTGAGCAGAAGTCATTAGAGAAATGCAATTCAAAATTACTTTGATACTACTTCTTAACTATTATAACTCTTATAAAAAATATCCCAGGAACCAGGTGTGGAGGTAAAGGCTGGTAATTCCAAGTGATTGGAGGTTGAAGTAAAAGGATTTGAGTTTAAGGACAGTCTTGGGTACTGCACACAGTAAAAACCTGGCCTTTAAAAAAACTCAAAATGTAATAATGTTGGCTGGCGACAGTGTGGAGAAAAGGAAATTTTCGACACTCTTGGTCAAAATACAGGTTAGTGTTCTCCTTGTAGAAAGTAGTATGCAGTTTTCTAAAGAAATCCAAAGTTGAAATATCATCTGTCCCACCAATCGTGTGATTATTTC
This sequence comes from Dipodomys spectabilis, assembly GCF_019054845.1. NCBI lineage: Eukaryota > Metazoa > Chordata > Mammalia > Rodentia > Heteromyidae > Dipodomys > Dipodomys spectabilis. Next base: position 6,262,012 of record NW_024871193.1, on the reverse strand, counting down.
TCTCTGGGTAACTCATAAATATATCTGTAATTCATTGTTATTCACATTATTCACAGCAACAGCTAAGATAGAAATCGAAGTCCAGTGTTCACCTACAAACAAATAAAGCAACTGTGGTACATGCACAAATATCCTTTTCTGTTGATTCCAAAGTACTTTTTTTATTGCTTTCCTGTTTCCATGTGATTAACCTCCAAATTAGAAATCCAGATATATGACTTAATTTAACCAAAACTATTTATTGAGTATAAGGACCTTCTACTCTCTGCATTCTTCACACTAAGATCACCAAATATGATGAGTCTGGAATAATTAGTCTTTTTTTGACCTATGTTAATATTCTTTACAATGTGAGTGAAATGTTTAAAAGTAGTATTTGTTTTAGATTAATTGCTCTGAAGAGACAATAAATGATATTATCAAAGCTTAAATATGATTTGATTTAAAGTTTAGAATTCAGGAAATGGTGTTGACCACTCTGGTTACTGGAGCCTTCACTACAACCTCATGAGCCAATTTATATTGATGAAGCAAAAATCTGACGTTAGACATTTATGAATAAAAAAATCATGTCATTCTGAATATGTAGAGCTACATATAAAACATAGAAAATTTAGCTTCTAAATACCTGAATATGCTAGTACATTTAATTGCAGGGTAAGTACTTGTTCTGAAAGGAGATAAAATTGAACTTATTTTGAAATGTAAACCTAAGTATTTATTTGAATAAAAGACAATGTTTAAAATATCACTCATTCAAGAAACAAGATGTACAGTTAGTTGTTTTTCATGCTAATTATGTTCTCTAAACTTACAACAAATACTAGATTAGTAAACCTAAGTCATTGCTTTGTAGGGAAATAGCAATTCTGTTTCTTAAAACTCATGACAGTAACTTTTTCTCAAACAATTGCTAAGTAACTGTTTTATATTTTTGTCATGGAATCTTATTTGATAAATTTTTATTCATTAAGTTAAATAATTGGCAAACATTATAAATTATGCATGGACAAAGTTTATCTAACACGAGTTTTTTTTTTTTTTTTCAGAAGATAGATCATGGCTCTCTTAAAGAACATTAGAAGGCAGTGTGTTCTTTATTAATTTTTAGTTATTTTGTTAATAGATATTAATTGTCAGAAGTGACAATTCCATAAAATCTTTAACGGTATTTGATTATACTCCCTCTATTTCTTTCTCATTACTCCTTCCTCCAAAGATCTTCTGTTTTTTACATAAAATTACATCTTTATATATGCACATATAAACTAATTTGGAAGATTTAAGCTAAACTGCAAGTTAATTCAAGATGTACAGTGAATTAATAGAATAAATAAAAACCTGAATATCTTTTGTTAACTTTTGAATTGAGCTATCATTATTATTATTATTAGGGTTAGGATCTCTGACAGAATTAGAATTAGGATTAGAGAAATAGAAAATTTAGGTTCATCACAGGATGACCCATTGCAACAATGATACTCACAAGACACAATGTTGAAAATGAAGTTTATACTATGGGAAGGGAAAGGTATGAGAAGTGGGGAGGGATGGGATAGTGAGAGAACAAGAAAGAAAGGGGTAACAATGCTCAACCAGAAACGTATTCCTTACCTTATATATGTAACTAATCCCTCTTTAAAGCATCTTTTCAACAAAATAAAATTTTTAAAAATAATGAAAAATAAAACCTGACAGGACATAGAAAAACAGTTAAAAATTTATGTTCAAAATGCAAGTAAAAGTTAGACCTACACGCTGAGCAAGAGTTAGGATAAATATGAAAAAAGTGGCTTGCTACTAACATGATGATTCGGTTATACGTAGGTTTAGGATTAGGAAAGGTGTGCCAGTTAGAATGGGGTTAAGATGAGAAAAACATGTAAGACATTGTGTAAAACTGCCACATATTTTAAGAAGAATGAATGAAAACCAGTCTGTGTTACTTTAAACATTCAGATATACTTTGGTTTAAAGTGTGAGATACATTTTTGTTCCGGTTAGGGTTAGGGAAGGATAAGCTTTAAGGTGAATTTTAGTTTTCCAATTAGAATTAGAAGCCAAAAAAATGTGTGATTGAATAGAATCTAGACAACTTTCCTTACATTAACCATTTGGTGTTAAATCAGAATGTGATTTTGATTAGGTTTCTGGTTAACTGGAGTTGAGGATAGAGTAAAGAAATGGGTTAAACTAGTGGCTCAGGCCTATTATCCTAGCTACTCAGGAAGCTATTTTCTGAGGATGGCAGTTCAAAGGTAGCCCAGGCAGGAAAGTCCATGAGACTTTTATCTCAAATTAACCACTATAAAACATAAAAGCGGTGCTGTGGCTCAATTGCTTAAATGCACACCTTGGGCTAAAGAACTCAGGGATGATGCCCTGGCCCAGAGTGCAAGCCCCACGACTGACAAAAAGGAAAAAAAAAAGAAATGTTAAATATTAAGTAAAGCTGAACCTTTTTTTAGGTTCTAGGAATTCAGGAAAAGCTGGGATAATGGAAGTACAATGTATTTCATAAAATCAAGATTTGAGATCAATGGGTCTATTGATGCCTGTTATGGAACAAAATACATTCAGAGTTAAGAGTGAAAAATCTGTAGGGTTTACAGAAAACCTACAATTTATTTCAAGAATTACCAATGGAATTTCAGTTAGGATTGCACAAAATGAGCATTTTTCATAAATTTTAGAATTGGGATAGGATTAGTGTCAAGGTAATGGTTAGTTAGGATTCCAGCCATGGTTAGGCTTAGTGTGAAGGAGAAAAAAAATGAGGGTCTAATTGAGGGTAAATTTTAATATAAGCCTGGTAAGAATTAGAATGAATGTAAACTAGAGTATTGCTATTAATATTAGAATCTACTCACAATTAGGCTGATGGTTATTCTCAATGTTCCAGTTAAGAAAGATTATGTTTAGGGTTAGAAAATGACTAAGATATTGGAAAAATTGAAATCTATGTTTGGAAGGATGAGTGAAAACTAGTGTACTTGTGTTAGTGTTAGTATTGTCATATAATTTGGATTAAGATTAGGGTCAGAATTTTCTTCTGATTATATTTACTGTTACGAATAATAAAGCTTTTAGTATAAAATTGTGTTCACTAACAAGTAGAAGCAAATATATGAGGCTGAATAGTAACTAGAACATTATCATTATATTTATTTCTCGGTGATCATTCTTGTAGTGATTAATGAGAGTTTTCCAGACAGGTTTAGGTTGAGAGTTAGCGTGAAGTAATGGACTAGATGGTAAGTAAATCTGAAACTTTTCAGATACAGTGGTTCAGAAAAAGGCAGAATCAATGGAAACTACGGTATTTTTCCTGGTAAGAGAATGTGAGGACAAGTAATATAATGGCTCCTGTTAGGGAACAAGATAACTTTCGAGGTAGAGTCAGAAAATTTGTGAGAATTAGGGCAAACTGAAACTCATTTCCAGAGTGAAAACTGGAGTATTCATTAGAATGATTAAAAGCTAGAGTATTTTTCTTAAACACTAGAATTGGATTATCATTAGGGTGAAAGTTAGGTTTTAGTTCCAGCTAGGCTTAGTGTAAGCATTAGGGAAACGGAAAATTTAGGGTCAAACAAAGTAAATCTTCGAATAACAAGTAGAGTTAGAATTAGGATGAATGTGAAATAGAAAACTGCTAATAATATTAAGATTAGAGTATGATTACGGTGAGGGTTAAGGTTAGGTTTACAATAAAGACAAGATAATGAGTGAAACTAAAAACTATTTTTAGAAAGATGAGTTGAATTGAAGTTAGGATGAATAAAAACTATTGTATTTGTGTGGCTTTTAGACTCCAACGGCTAAGGCAAGCCAGTGATATCCTTGTTCCCAATATCTACTGTGGGAGTATAGAGAATTACTGCATATTACCAAGAGAATGTCCCACAGGATCTTAGTTGTAGCAGCTTTCAACCGGGAAGCATTTTCAGGTGATGGAATCAGTCAGGAGTGCAGTCTACCTTTACCACGGTGGAGGTGATCTGAGTGATGATGTAGATTTCCTCCAGGTAACTGTCAGGCTGTTGTTGAACTTTACCCATTAGGATGTGCAGCAGCAGCAGCAGGGTCTCTCAGTGGCTCCAAGGGGCTGTCACATCTCGTGCTGGACTGCAAATTCCTACATAGACTGGTAAGGATATATTGCATACATTTGGCAGGCTGTGACTCTACTAGTTTTTAAGACAATTTACACAATAGCCCAGGACAATTTACCAAGATGACAACTTTTTAAACAAATAGAACTTTTAATAAAGCTAGGATTTTCTAAGCAGATATAGAGGACTCAGGCCTGTACTATTATTTCCCATGCCTTTTCCTTCTGTCTACTTTGCCACATTTTTTAAAAAGTGAATATTTTCCCTTGTTCATAATAAGGGATGATGGGCAAAGATTCATCTTCTGTCACTTCTTGAAGCTGACTCAGGAGTGTTGATCCTACCTAGCCAGGAACCTATAAACTTAGCCTATTTTACCTATAAACTTAGCCTATTTTTCAAAGAGGTTAAGAGGTTAACTTTTGACAAATGCACAGACCATTTTTCTGGCTACAGCAGTGGAGCTTCTTTAGTCTTCTGGTTTGCAAAAGGATCTTTATGAATGGCTTTGGAACGTGATCTCTAGTAATCCTAACAATGTCTGAGATACCTATGCAGGCCTTCAGACAGATATCAATAGAAACACACTCTCAGGTATACAAACTTTTCCTGAGAAGATAAATTTCATGTAGGTGGTGTCAGCTCAAAAGTTACTGCCAATTAGAGCTTTTGGCACATACAGGGGTTGGGATTTAAACTATCCTCCACATTTTGCAACCTTAGCTTTTTACTAATATCACAGATGACTGACAAGTTCCTGTCCCTTTCAGTCATAGACATGCTTACAAACTATCTTCCCATGACCTTCTGGCTCTGACCAATTTTTGAAGGGCCATGCACAAATGACTCAAGGATCTGACATTATTTCTGCCTTCTAAGCAGTGGCTTACGGTCTCTGGATGCTGCTCCTCTATTACTTTCATCCAAGGAGTGTCTTCTCCACACTGGAAACAATGCCTCATTGGCAATTTCCTTAGTTGGTTGCTGGACTTGAAATTGGGGCCTGAGTGCTGTCCCTCAGCTCTACAGCTCAAGGTTAGCACTCTGCCACATTGAATCCTAAAGTAGGTCTGCTTGCTCTTTCTGCCTTCTGCTGGCTGAGTAGAGGTGATATTCTCACAGAGACCTTCATCTGCCCAGGCTGGATTCGAAGCAGTTTTCAGATCAATGAGTCTCATAAAAGGCCATTTTACTCCAATTAAAAGCAAAAAGACAGTCAACATAGTAGTAGCTTTAAAGCATATTCTCACCTGAAACTTATTAAGAGCCAAAGTTACATCTGACAAACTTACAAGAATCCTCACTCCTTTTTGTGGATCTGCTGGGAACTGTTATGGAAAAAAAAAAAAAAAACAACCTATGAGACCAAACTGAAATAGGAATTAAGCAATAACTTTGGTAATTCTAATTTTTCCTTTTTGTACTTTGAGGCAAATGTTTAGAACAATTTTACTTTTAAACTTTATATACAGAAATCCATTCCTAATTTGTAAGCCTCCTATTCATCTCTGTTTTAATATTCTATACTTTAGTTTTTAGTTGCATTTTGAAAAACCCCTTAAACTCTCGAGGCTAGGTGTCACTCATTTCCTTTTGGCTGCTTGTTTTTAAACAGATACACATGAAAACTTTTAAGCTCAAATAACATTTTTTTCTCAATGCAAAAATTAGAATCACCATTACTGTACCAAGAAGCTAGACTTAACACCTTTATGCCTTAAAAATAACATATCCAATGGCAGAATATCAGAGAGCAAACCACATTATACAAATAAACTTTTTGATCCTCTTTTTAAGGCCTTCTTAATTTTAATTTTAACACATCCAAGGAGCAGTTTTAGCAATGTTAATCACATCTTCACATCACTCATTTATACCATCATGTTTCCAGTGTCTATCTGTAGGGAAAAGGGGCAGAATAAATATGGGCCACTTGGCCCTTCCTGTGGAATGGGCACACACCCAATCTGACTCTTTAGATTTAGTTGAACTGCGTTTGTGCCAGCTTGCCCTAATTCACGATGCGTGGACTCTTCCCAGGGCCTGTTCCACCATGCATGACCAGCTGAACTGCACTTCTGCCTGTTCATCCTTCACTCCTAACGATAGGTCTTCTGTTGGCTTCTAAATTTCTCCTTTTTGTTAAGCCAGATATCTTGATTACAGTGTAAACAGCTTTATGCATTCTAAAATACCAGATTTTCTAATTTTTAAGTTAAAGAATGCTTAAAATGCTATTTCAAACAATGTGAAAATGCTTTAAAAATTTTTTAATAATGATCAAATCTCATAACCTTTGGAACTTTAAACTTAAACTCAGCCAATTGTTACAGCATGCTGACAATTTCTATCATGAACATGTTCACAAGCACATACAAAACATACTCAGATTTTTAAGCACGCAAAAATCAAAATCAGTTATATGTACATTTTAAAGTTTTGAAAGAAAATTTTGAGACAGTATTTATTTTAATCTAAGTAACTTTGTTGAGCTTCATTTTCCCAGGGCTTGCTTATTTAGCAAGGCATTTCAAAAATTGGTCTTTTGCATCCCTTCTGTTGGAGGAAGGCTGGGGGCGGGGGGAAGTCACCTGAAATTAAACTGGCCTGATTTTTATCCAGTTTTAGACAAGAGCACTTTACATTGTCAGGACTAGCTGAAAAGTCAAAAAAAGGCACAAATCCTTCTCTATGACTGAGCCCAGCTGGAGGCTGGAACTTCTATTTCCCCAGATATGTTCAAAATCACATTTGTAATAAAAGTTACTAGATGAGACCTTCATAGATGAGGTTGTATGGGGTTTCTGGTGGAGCTCTGTCTGGTTTAAGGGAGAAGTTCGTATTGGCACAGCCTGTATGGTGGAACAGGACAGGGATTTGAGGGCAAAGGCCAGTCTGTGTAGGGTTTTGAGACATCAGGGAGGGAACAGCAAGGACTAGACTTGATAGAGGAGGGGTCTCTTGTGCAGTAGGTGGGATTTAGGATGGAGGCTGGCAGGTGGACAGGTTTTCATTGGAAGAAGATAGGGTCACTGGGGAGGAGGATGTTTGGGACAGGGCTTTGAGAAGGAAGAACAAGGCTACAAAGGAGGAGGTTACTTAGAGGAGGGGATCTGGTGGAACACTGTGAGCCCTTGTGGGACATGTAGGGTGAGGTTTTCCATAAGGCAGGGCAGGGAATGGAGGGAAGAGGTTGACAGAAGGTGGGGATTCTGGAGTAGGAATACAGAGCTATGGAGGGAGTGGCTTTTCAGGGTGTGGCTTTGAGAGGGCAGGGTGGTACTAGGAAGACATAGGCTAGTAAGGGGCAGGGTTTCTCATGGAGAATGGCAGGCCTTTGGGAAGTGTGTTAGGGTGGAGGTGGGGTTTCCAGCAGAGCAGGATGTAGACACAATGTATGGAGGCATTTTTCAGGACCAGGGCTTTGTGAGAGCAGTGATAAGATCCAGTGCACTAGACTAGTTAGGATGGGGTTTCTGGTGTTGCCAGTTACCACTTCGAAAAGAGGAGTGAGGTTTGATGGGTATTTCAGTGTTGTAAGGCAGGACATGGACTATGGACAGGATTTCCAGCAGGGCAAAACAACCTTCCAAAAGGGACTATGAAGGGACTGGGATTTAAAGTTGAGTCTAGTGAGGCTTCCAGAGGGAGGCCAACTGGTGCAGTGTTTTCCAGTGAAGCAATGATGGTGTCAAGAGATGGGAGAGTGTGGGGGAGGTTTTCTAGGCTTCCAGAAGGAGGTCAACTGGAACAGTGGTTTCCAGTGGAGCAATGTGGGTGTACAGAAATGGCATAGTGTGGTGGGGGTTTTCTAGTGGAGTTTTTCAGGAGCAGGGCAGGGTTTGGAGCCATGGGGCTAGTTGGAGGAGGGGCTTTGAGAAGGAATGTAAGAATTACAATGGTGTAGGATAATTGTGGGCAGGGTATCTGGTGGAGTAGGATGTGGAACTGAGGGAGGAGCCAAGGGGGGGGTTATCTGGAGAGCAAGTCAGGGCATTGGCATTAAGAGAGTAGATGTGGGAGGTAGAGAGGGTTGTGGTGGAGCAGTGCTGCCTTTCCAGGCAGGAAATGGGCTGTGTGAGAAGCTTCTGGCCAAGCAAAGCAGGGCTTCAAGGGCAGTTATAGGGAGATGAAGGGTTTTTGGTATAGCATGATGGGCTTTGTGGGAAGAGGTAGTTTCAGGGCTGTGTCTGAGAGATTAGGCCTCTTACAAGTAGGCTAGTTATGGGCAGAGATTCTGATGAAACCAGGGGGGCTGGAGTGAAAAGGCTGGTTGGGGATGGGGTATGAAAGGGAAGGGAGGAGTTTGGAGGTACTAGGATATGGGAGCAATGGGACTATGAGGGACTAGAGTAGTTAGGGGCGGATCTCATCTGGTGGAGGAGGTGGGGATTTGAGAGAGGAGCCTGGTGTAGGCGGGGTTCTATTGCAGCAAGGTGGGACATAGAAGGAGATATGGATGTGGCCTGGTTTCTGGTGGTGCAGGGCAGGGATTCCAGGAAGGGGTGGAGTGGAAGAGGGATTTCCCTAAAGCAGAGGAGGGCTTTCAGGAAGGACTCTGGTTGCAGTCAGGCCTTTGAAAGTTTTTAGCATTGCTACCAGGGGTAGGTTATTTAAGGTTGAGCTTTTTAAGGAAGATGGTGACTAGAAGTGGGTTTCCAGTTGATCTAGTCAAGTTTTATGGGAAGGAGGGATAGCAAATGGGGAAGACATAGTGAAGAGTGGGGCTACAAAAAACAAAAAGTTACTACTAATAAATAAAATATAAGAACACCATTTTCTGTCAGTGTAGAATTATATTACTTTTATGTGTGTGAGAGATATTGGAGAAAGTAACCAAGTATTAAATCCTTCCTAGGGAAATTTTTCTTTATCCCAGTTGATTGAAAATAAAACCATAGGTCACATCAGGCTCAGAGGCACACAGTAGACTAAGACACATGAAGCTAAGAACTTGATTCCCCAGCACCTCCAATAAGGACCACAAATAAAAAGTTTAAAATATCTCACTTGGTCATAATGGACAATGGTGTCTTAAAATTGTGAATGAATAGAACTTTTATTTTAACCATTTTAGAAATCCTAAAACTAAGTAAGTAGTAATGTTTTAACTTTATACAATACTGGAAAGTATACTAAAAATAATTAGGAAAATATAAAATTGTACACAGAATGTTCGTTCTCCAGCATCAATTCTAATCTAAAAGAATTTAAAACCAGAAAATTGCGATACAGTGAGATTGCAGCATGGTTTCTTTTCAATCATCTACAGAGGCATGATTGCAGTCTTCTTTTACCTAAGTTACAGTTACTTATCTATGTACTTCCCCAATGCCAAATAACAAAGCCACGAAAATGCAGTAATCATTTTCAAGGCATTAGACTTTACAGAAAGAATTCAATGAATGTATTGCTAGAAAGTAAAGATAGATGTCTGAGCTAAAGAGTGAAGAAAATATCCTCAATCTCTGACTCTCTGCGGTGAGAGGGGTACAAGATGAAGCACAAGGAGAATGGATAGAAGTACAGTAGTGCATAACAGTAGTTCCCAAGATGCAATGATGAATGTAACAGGGGAGAAAATCAACATGATCATCACAGGACTTAGCATGGGAGAGTAGAGAGAAGAACAGTGAAAATCCAAGGAGAATTACAAAGGATGTCCTTGCATATTTGGCATAAGAGTGCACGGCATTGAGGTCTAAACTATGTGGAGGTATTATAGGCTCATATGGTGCCACAAGAAGTGATGAACTTATGATTTACAGGGCATTGAATAATCATAAAGGTGCTACTTCTGTAGTGCAGAGTTAAACGTTGGTAAATTCTGTTTTGAAACACACTCTAAAACCAAGAAAAGAAGATTCAAATTATATATGTGATTTGACCATTTGCAACAATAGAGTTCAAAAAAATCAAATCACATAATGTGGATGTAAAAGGATAACATTAATAAAGTAATATTTAAACAACACACATTTTATGTGAATATTCTTGGTTATAAGTGATTTGTTTTCCTTACAGATTTTGAATGCACAAAACAACAAAAAAACAAAAACAAATCAAAGCAAAAAAAACACTTGGCAATAAAGCTGGATGCCAGTGCCTCATCCCTATTCTTATATAGTCACGAGGCTGAGATTGGAAGATCATGGTTCACAGATGGCTGGGGTAGCAATCCATGAGATATTTATGTTCAATTATATAGTCACGAGGCTGAGATTGGAAGATCATGGTTCACAGATGGCTGGGGTAGCAATCCATGAGATATTTATGTTCAATTGTTAAATCAAAGACAGAGTGAAACCTTGGTTGAAATAGTACAGACTCAGTCAGTCATGAATGAAGAAACCAAGCAAGAATTTGAGGCTCCGAATCAAGTTTCATTACTGTGCGCGTACACACACACACACACACACACACACACACACACACACACACAATTGGCATGAAATAGGAAGAGCAAGAGAAAAAAAGGGAATATTAAGAGTTTAAAAAGTAAACCTGTCTGTCAGGACTGTCCTAAGCATATATTAATTAATAAAAACGAGGCAAACCTTGGAACCTATTTTTCTTTGAGTAAGGCTTCCTTCACATAATATGATTGTTTTCCAAGTCTTTCCCTTTTCTTAAGAAAGGGGCTATCATTCTATCATTCTTTCTGATAGAAGCATAAAATTACAACATTTTCTTGATACATTCATCCATTGAGGGGCATCTTGATTGGTTCCATATCTTAGTTATAGTAATAATGCTGCAAAAAATATAGTTGTAGATTTAGTGTGTTTTAGCTTGAGATCATTTCTACAAGCCCAAGAGTGGGATTGCTGGCTCCAGAGTTATATACATTTGACCTTACAAAATGATGCTAATTGAAATGAACTCCATGACATGGAAACAGCAATTTTTTTTTTCAGATATCAACCTTGATGTCGGTAGAGTATCTAGATATTATTTTATTTCATTTTTCTTTTCTATTGGTTTATCCCTAGCAAAATCTGTCTTGATTTTGTTACCTTCCATCTTGTATATATACATTTATCTGATTTGGAGATGGAAAGGGAAAAATTATAGTGATGAAAGAAGTGCAAAGAGTGACCCATTGCAACAATGATATTCACAAGACACTTTCAGAAATGAACTTCACAACTATGGGTTGGGGAGGATGTGTGGAGAGTGGGAAGGGAAATGAGAACAACAATGGAGTGGATAAAAATATTCAACGAGGAATGTATCCTATTCATGTAACTGTAAACACTCTGTACAGTATTTTTGAAATAAAATAAAATTTTAAAATTGAACCTATCCTAGAAAAAATATAGTTTTCAAAATAAGACATCTGTCACAGTACTTGTGAGGGATTCTAGGGTCAAACTGTTAAACCTGGAAAGGGATAGATTGCGAAGCCATCTCAAACAGCAATCAAAAGACTGAGAGCTCTGCTCTGGAAAGGTCAGTCAAGGGAAGACAGGGGTATGAGTTATTACCTCAAAAGTATATAAATTGGAGCTGTTGGACACTAAAAGATTAAGACTTTGGAGACAAGATTGATGTCTGTGTTATGAATGTAATGACTATTACTCCCTTCTGCTCCCTAACAATAAGGGATTCAATTATCACTATGTATACAAACAATACCTCATGTTAATAGTTGTAACCAAAGCTAGGTTAATGCCTTAGTTTGTGGACATACCTATAGCCACTGACCACCACCCGCCTTGTAGTAGAAGGAATATAAACATGTTAAGCAGGATTTGGTGATCCAGAAGCTGGCAATGAGGCTTTGGGTCCTCTGGTGTCTTCTTTCCTATCATTTCCAGTGATTTCTCAGTTTTTTGGCCAGGTATCCCATCATCTTTCCTGTCCCATGGTTGCGGTTAGTGACAGTACTGATTTTCTGAACACCTCAAAACAAACTATGGAAAAACACTTCCTCAAAAAAGATTGAGGAAGATTGAGCAAAGATACCAAACGTTAGCAGTGACCCTGTGATCCTCTAGCAAGTAAGTACAATTCAGGAATATCTTTACTTCTGATAATATGAGATGGATAATTGTCCCTTTTGTATATTTGGTATTTGGTATTGCATGCATTTTCAGAAACACATATGCATTGTTAAATAATGTTATTTATTTCACAGGTCACAGACCATGTCACTGGAGTGATGACCCTAATGTCTTATTTCAGTTGCCTGATTAAGACTTAGATGAGTGTGAATTGCCTAATTATGAACATTTCTCCATGAAACTCAACAACACAGAATGAATTGTCAGGGTCATGCCATTCCATACCTGTAAGGATTTTTACATATATTATAGTAATATACACCTACACTGCTCAGCACTCATGGCACAGTGGTTTGTAATAATTGTCCTCAAACCATAAATATGCTAGAGCTTAAAGCAGAATGATGGGCTATTCATTTTCAAAGCAAGAGTAATGATCACCCCTTGAAATTATTCTCAGTGGAGAATCCTTCCTATACATTTTACTGACTTAGCTTCTACTCTCTGTTTACCATTATCAGGAAGGGTCACACTGTATCGAGCTACAATATTGCAGCAACTTAGCTGCCTTAGAATGTTACCTCCAATCTTGATACCAAGGTCAACTCTGCAACTCTAATCACATAGTTAGTGGACACCCGAACTTTTCAAGCCTGGTTAAAATTTCAGCTATCACTGCTCATTGCCAGTGTTAAAGAACTCACTCCTTTAGATGTGTTATGTATCTTCTTGTATTTCCAACACTGCCATAGATGTTGGTTTTTGAAGTAGAGCTTTTAGTTTGCATTTGATTTATGGAGGTGTTAGTGATGCCAGTTGTTAGTAATTTGATGTATTGACATTGTGGCTATTGAGGAAGTGAATACACATTACTCACAAAAGTTTCTTTATGTGTATAGGTATTGCGATATTGTGAACTTCCTAAAAGCCAGCCATGGGAGCACATGTCCCTAATCCCATCACTTATGTCACTGAGACAAGCCTTGAAAGGTCCAGATCAGTTGGCACTTTATAGTGAGAACCTTTTCTACAAAGAAAGGGGAGAGAATAGCAAACAAAAAAAAAACAAACAAACAAAAAAACAACAAATGAATCTTCCAACAGTTTTGTCACATATTCTTTACACTTAGTCATTAAGAGCACCATAATAGTATTGTTTATGACTTCTTACCTACTCTTTTCCTGTTCTGAGATGTTTTATTTATGGATCTCTAAGATGTTACATAAGAATTACATAAGAAATCTATATAAATCATATAAGAAATCATAAAAAATAGTTTGTTAGGGATATATAATCCAAAGGTAATAATTTCAGGAAAATATTAAGCACATAAAATGTAATGCATGGACTATTGAAAACTTCAATAGTTGTAGTTTATTTATTCTTATAACAAAGATTATAAACGAAGTTACAGTGGTATTCCAACTGGAACACAGAACTAGAAATATGAAGGGTAGCACTAAAGAATGCCACTGCTACCACTAATAGAGTAAGAATGAATTTAGGCAAAACTCCTTCATAATAAAAGCCACAGGACAACCCTAACATTGCTTTCATTGTTTCATATGAGGACAAGACTTTTTTTAGTAAAGACAAATTTTCAAAGATATTAACATCAATTGGGTATATATTTCTTAAGTCTTTCAGGAAGGATGCTGTGACCAGGTTGATGGAAGCTGACTTCTTGGGGACCTACTACACAATGTGCAGACACCATTCCAAGCACTGAACCTGCATTAGGGTAATTTAAGTGCTCATGAGTGTTCTTCAAGTTAGGAAATGAATTAAGTTTTTTATTAAAAACAAAAGTAGGAAAGAAGCCCAAACAAATTTCCCAAGTTGCTAAGACTGATCAGTTGAGACCCATAATTCAAATCCAGAATTCTACCATCCACATCTGAGGATATTCTGTGTCACATTCATTACTTTTCAAGAGCTATGGAGCAGATGAATCCACATTATCTTCCTAATTATGGTTATGAGATAAATAACATTGATACAGAATATAAATATTTTTAAATGAAAAGGGTGTGGATAATGACAGCACAAGTGATCTTTATATCAAAGGAAGATCAGTTTAATTTCTAAAGAAATACCTGAATGAACATCATTCAGCTTCCACTGTTTATTATTCCTGGTATCAAAGCACCTGTGCTGACGAACACAGGCTTTTATCAATCAGTACCCTCAATACACAGGGAATAGATTGTTATGGATATGCAATCCAAAAGGAATAATTTTTGTGACTACTTACTTCCTTGTTGTACCAAAAAAAATCCATTCCCTATTCTAAAACATATATCAATTTAATGGATATTAGTGTTATCAGTATAAATTAGGTGTGCATAATATATGTAATGTATCTTATTACATAACATAGAAATTATATATTTATATATCATATATATATATACATATATATGTATCATTACTAATATTCTACGACTACTATAAATAATATATGTATAAAACATTTTAGTATTATACTGTGAAGGATACAAGGAATGACAACTTTATGTAAATAAACATATATGTATGTTTTTGTCACATAATTTATTTTTGTGCCATTACTGAGACTGGGTTTTGTCCCTGAGCCATTTCACTCAGACTGGCTTCATATAGCTATCTTCAGATCTCAGCCCCTAAGTAGCAGTAATTACATACATGACTCAGGTTATAGATTTTTAACCCCATCCTTGGCATATTCTTACATAATTATTTTTGAATGCTTAATTATATTCTGATATTCCATTTCTAAACCAATTCAGAATAAATAACTACTAATTGAGTAAAACTCTATGTTACAATCGAAATTGGAAGGACCCTACTTTATTATCCATTTTCAAAGATATTGCTAGTTTAATTCCTGGACAGACAAGTAGAAAAATTAAATTATGTGTGCATAATATATGTAATATACTATATTACATAACATATAAATGATATATTTATAATATATGCATAATTAGTGATAGTCTATAATTACTATAATACTATATGTATAAAACTGGTTTTAATATTATACTTTGAAGGATATAAGGAATGACAATATCCCTATCATAACTGTCTCATTTTTAACAGTACACAAACTATGTTATAAATAGATATCTTCAAGAAAGCACACCTCTGTAATCAAATATTCTCCTCATCATTATGAACATCCTCTAAGATTGGCTACACTTATCCACAGCAAACACTTTGTGATACTTTCTGGATAAAGTTGCTTGTCCTCATCCTTATCAGTCTTTCAGCAACTTCAGTGAAGAGCTTTTTCTCTTGCTTTGCCTATAGACAATATTATCCTTTGTTATTTCCCAGCAAAGAAATTGTGGCTAGCAGGCTTGAGCATTGGTACATACAAAGGTTCTTTGGTTATGAATTTTTTCTTTCCTTTCTTGATAAGTGAGCTGTAATAACAAAAACCTCTTAAGACAGTGTGTAAATGAAAACATATTGATTTGAAAATACTACAAATATTCGTTCTTTGAACTTATTTTTAATTCAAATATAATAGGGGTGGTTTTATTGGTGTACACCTTTAAATCTAGCTAGTTATAAGGCTGAAAACAGAAGATCGTAGTTTCAAGCTAGACCAGGTAAATGGACCATGAGACATTTATCTTCAACTAAGAACCAAAAAGCTAAAAGTGGAGCTGTGGCTCAAATGGAAGACTGACAACCTGAGCACAAAAGAAAAGTAAAAAAAAAAACAACCAAGGCCAGGAATTTAAGTCATAGTATTAATATTCATATACTATATATTTATGGTTCCTAAAATATTATGTGAGTTAATTTGTCAAAACCTGCTCATACATTACATATGAGGTGTGAAATAGTAGGTAAGTCTGAAATGACTACAAGATATTTTGAAAAGGCAACTGGAAGAGTTATCAATTAATCAAATAGTAATGAGGGATACAATCAAAGCTCACTTTGGACTCTTTTGAATTTGTTAAAATCAATAGCTAGGAGTTGTCAGTAGACATGATGCTATTAAGGAATTGAATTAAAGAAAGAACAGAGCTGGAGAAAAAAAAAACGAAATAATTACATGTACTCAGTGGTAACACTCATGAGAAGGAAGATTACAGAACTAAGCCATGGGATACACAAATATGTATAACATGGCAAATGAAGAAAAACAGTAATAAGTATGTAATGCAGACTTCTATGGATAGGTATTTTTAATGTTTAAGGGCTATGAAGTGTTTATGTGATGACCTAAAATTTAAGAAATTGGTAAGGTCAACTATCTCTTGGGCAAACTATAGCAGATAGGTTAAGTAAAACAGGACCACAATAGAGTGTCTTGACTTGCCAACGTGAAAACAGGTCAATATTTGGAAAGCTATCTTTTGGACATGTGATTGGAGTGACAATTGCTGCAGTTTGTTCAAGTGTCAGTAGAAGGGTACAGTTTTAGCACAATAATAGAAATCTTTCCAGGATCTGGTACATTTTCCCACTGTCTTCAATTTCCCTTTTTTTCTGAGAACTAAAATGTCGTTACTGGAAGCCATTCCCAAATTGTGCCTTTGGCAAGTTTTCAGATATTCAATCACTTGCCCAAATAATAGAGAATGGGACCAGGTCTACATTGAGCACTCATAGTAGACAGGTTTCTGGCCATTCTCAGGAGGAGCCTTCTGCAATTGTGCGATGGATAGGGCTGGATAATTTACAGAACAGCCATCATAGATGGAAAGTATTCTGCTAATTTGACCCCTGATATATTGGATGTTTTATCTCCATTGTATTGATTTTTATGAATCAGTTAATCAGATTCTTTATACTATATGATGTTACTAAATTGTGAAATGCATGTTTATTGCATTTCCTTTGTATAACATATAGTATGTTTTGAAATTTGGTATAAATCATTCATGTTTTTATTTTTTTCAATGTGGATTACTCCTAGTTCTCAAGAGTGGGGAAATGCTTTGGAACTTTGTAACTTGAAGTCATATGTTGCCATGTGTCATATCCTATTTTCCTTGTACAGAGTTGATAATAAATTATATGTAATTTATTTTTATTTTTATTTATTGTCTATTGCAGAGTTTGAACTTGGGTCCTGGGCACTGTTCCTGAGGTCTTTGGCTCAAGGTTATCTCTCTACAACATTGAGCCACAGTATCAATTTTAGTCTTGATTGAGTAACTGGAGATAAGTGTCTCATGGCAACTTTTCTGCCCAAGATGGCTTTGAACTGATTCTCAGATATCAGCCTCCAGATTAGCCAAGATTACAGGCATGAGCTACCAGCACCTAGCTATATGTAATTTCAACTGTAATTTTCTTCAAGTGTTTCATCCTGCACTGAAGTTTATTTTTCTGACAAACTTTTTAATAAATATGTAATCTATTTAATTTTGATAAGTACTGCTGTACCTCCCAATTATTTGTGGCATTTCTGAAATCCAAGTTCCTATGTGTGTCAGGGTAGATACTTTTGCCTGTAACAAGTATTGTTGTTGAACACATGACATCTGGCTACTAAGAGAACAAAGGATGTGAAGCTGCAGTAGCCAGATAAATAACTACCAGGACAATTCAAGGGCAACTCATCTAATCTCTGTGTAGGTGCATATGGAACATAGAAAAGACATTATTTTTTTGTGGGGGGGGTTCGGTCATGGGGCCTGAACTCTGGGCCTGGGTGCTGTCCCTCGACTTTTCTGCTCAAGGCTAGCGCTCTACCACTTGAGCCACTGCACCACTTCTGGCTTTTTTCTTTTTGCTTATGTGGTGCTGAGGAATTGAACCCAGGGCCTCATGCATGCAAGGCAAGCGCTTTACCACTGAGCCATCTTCCCAGCCCGAAAAGAAATTCTTATACTTGAAAGTGATTGAGTGTGTGTGCACATAGATGTTGAATTAATTATCTGTTGCTATAGTTTTACACATTCACTAGTATAAAACAATATTTCATATATACATGTATATGTATAATGTGTATATATATATATATATATATATATATATATATATATATATATATATATGCAGATCACAGTTTCCAGAATCCAGAGAACCACCTCCATGGGCACTGCTTGCTTATGTTGCTCTTTGGGTAATAAGAATGAAACCTGGAATTGTCCAGTGGTAGAGAAATTACTCAGAGATTCAAGAATTTGTCTTTCAATATGTTGCTTGTTCCTAACTCTAAAATTAGGAAGTTTGTTAATATATAATATATGTTATATTAGAATATGTTTATTATATTATATAATGTATAATATATTTTACACTATATATTATATATAATATCTGACAGAATTATATATTTATAAGGAAAATTATAATAAACACATTAGTGTCCATACTTTCCTAGTCATGATTAAGTTCGGCAGAGTTGGTGCATTATATCTCAACAGGAAAACTCTACTGAAGTTCTGATGACCTTGAACTAGATAAGAATTCCTGTTAAAAAAAAAAAAAAAGCCCCCCCCCTTTATGAGAAAAAATAAGTTTGGAAGCTTTTTTTTGTTTTGGGTTTTTTTTTTTTTTTTTTTGGGCAGGTCATGGGGCCTGAACTCTGGGCCTGGGTCCTGTCCCTCTCCTCTTCACCTCAAGGCTAATGCTCTACCACTCTAGCCATAGCACCACTTCTGGCTGAGGAATTGAACCCAGGGAGTCAAGCATGCAAAGCAAGCACTCAACCAATGAGCCATGTTCCTAGCCCAGGTTTGGAAGTTTCTCAGAAGAGGAATTTGGCATTTGCAATACATCCTTGATTAGTAAGAATAGGTATCATTTTGCTCCAAATTTTGTCTCCTTTTATGTTCCCTAGACAGTTACACAGGATCATCATTCCATCGCATATCTTTAAGTCCTTCTTTTATTTCTTTTTGTCATTATTGTGTTGTTGTTGTTGTTTTGATGATCATGAAGCTTGAACTCAGGGCCTAGATAGTGTCCCTGAGCTCCAGGCTAGTGCTCTAGCACTTGAGCCACAAGACTACTTCTGGCTTTTTCTGCCTGGGCTTGGTTTGAATCATAATACTCAGATCTCACTCTCCTGGGTACCTAGGATTACAGGTGTGAGCCACTAGTGCCCAGCAAGTCTGCCTCTTTTAGATATTATTCTAAAAGCCTCCTAACCAAGGTCACTCCTCAGATAGTAAATGGACCTAGGCCAACAGTTCCTTCACACTCTCATCTCCTGTTATGGCTATTATGTGTCTTTTCCATGTTATCTTGAACCTACTTCACTGTTTTCTTCCTAATCCATGATTGTATATGTGTTACTAATAATTACCTAAATTTAGTGGCTATCCACCCTAAATTACTCAACCATTAATTTCATTTATTTTTTTTTCAATATGATTGTTGTTCAGTTCCAATCTGAGCTTATACTCACCTTTTCTACCTCTTGGCATGTGCAGAGCCTGGGCCTTTTCTACCTCCAATGCAAGAGGTTAGCCAAAGTATAGCCTACAATATTCCTGCTTAGGATTCAGGACAAGTAGTTGAGTGCCTGAAAGAAGCAATGCATTCTTGGCATGGGAATGGGTGGGAGAGACAATAGCCTAGAGAGCAAACTGGTAGACACAACATTTAACAACTTCTTTGGGGAAACTGACCTCCCTCACAATGGCAGTGAGATAACACACCTAGTGAATTTTCATATATAAAGGAAGTTGTCATGTCTCACTGCACAACTCACTTTTAGTCAGAGAGGGTCATTCTTTTGTGTACTCCTTAGGCCCAGTCTCACTTTATCTCCATCTTAGACTTTGCCCAGACTCTGTTCCTACCAGAAGGTGCCTGATGAGGAGGAAAATGTGATCTCTTGGTTTCTGACTGGCCTGTGAGAACTGAGGTCACTTTAAGTTTTGAACCTATTCCTCCTGACAAAGCTGTGGTGAGTGGTGGGAAAGCTCATTCTCTGAATTGTGTCGTAGTACCAAATCTCTTCAAAGAAAGTCAAGGAATGATGTATCCTGCCTGAGGGATTGAGTTTCTCTATTTCCAAAGAGGTCAATTAATATCTGATTCTGAGTCCCAGGTGGAGGTCTTTTACCAGATCCTCCAAGCTGGACTGGATGTTCCTCAGATTCCAGACCATCCTCATATTTCTTTAGCTCTTTCTCATGAACCAAAAGGTCACAGGAGTTGAGTTCAGAAACAAGGAGAAATGAGAATAGCAGAAGAATTACTGGCAGGGGAAGGAATTAGAAAATTTGGGTGAAAAAGGGCTCAGAAAATCTACGATCACTCATATCATTTGGGAATAACATCATAAGATTAGGGAATAAAAGTAATAAATTACTGCCTAAATTCGTAACTCCACTGCTCTGACTACATTACAAGTGCTCTGTCAAAAGGTAGCTGTCCTAGCTCAACGTTGATGAGCAAAATGGAGCACATTTTTCCTCACAAAGTTCTACTGAGTATCTTCATCCATGCCCCAGGTTGTTCTTACTTTCTACTTCTCTGTTACTTTTCTTTGCTGGATTCAATAAATGATGCTTGAATGTGTTATCATCTTCAGACATGTAATCACATTTTCTTTTTTTTTTATTATTTTATTTTTTTTTATTTTATTGTGAACATACTGTACAGAGGGGTTACAATTATATGGTCAGGATAATGCATACATTTCTTGCCAAGCATTGCAGCCTCCTCCTTTGTTTACCCTTCACCTCCCTTCCCAGCCTCCCCCCTCCCCCCACCCAATCCTTCCCCTCCCCCCGAACACCCCCTCCCCCGCACCGACGTTGTAAAGCTCGTTTTTGACCTGACAACTTGTACTTCTCATTGTTGCAACAGGTCCACCTGAATCCTTAAACGACTTGTTTTTCCCCATCTCCTCCACAAGTAATACTGACATCAAATAGAGTGAAAGCGGGGGTTATACTGTGGGGGAGGGACATACAAAGCAACAAAGAAATAATCTTATAAATGCATTAGAAACACATGCATGAAAGAAAAAAAAACATTAAAATACATATCTAAGGGTTCATTTTCCTAATATCACATTATCTGACCTTTTCCGCTTGACTCATACATATACTAGATATTGCAAATAAGGGAAACCATGAGACCTGTGTCAATTTGTTATAAATTAAAACAAATTATGGGGAACATATGTCTATGGTACATTTTCTTCCATGGCATACTTATTTGATATTATTAAGTATTATTTTAATTGTTTCATTTTTAAAACTTGAGGAAAATATTTTGTTAGTATTAGCACTAATCAGTTGCACATTTTTTTAAAATTTTTCCATGTCTGTGTTTTTGTTATTAAGCTTCTAACATTGTCTTGTCCCCCAACTGTTGCCTTCTTAAAATTGGATCAAATTACAAACTGTATATGATGGTCCTTATTGTGTTCATTGATATATTTAAATTTCTTCTAATATCCACATATTATAGGATATCTTCAACCTATTGTAACTCCTCTAAAAATCAATATGGAGGTCCCTTTTAAAGAAAAACACGAAGCCCCAAAACCTGTGAAATTAGGATTAGGTGTATATCCAAAAATATTTAGCAGTGATATTGGAGAAATTCACTTCTCTTATATACCAGAACATGTTTATAGTTATGAATAGCACATTTCTTTATTCCCTCTTTTTTGTGCATCTAACTTGATTGCACAGCTTTCTTTCTTGCTGCCATGCACATGGATGTTGATGTTGATTTATATTCCTTCTTTATGTATCAAAGTTTCAGTAAAAGTCATCAACACATGTGTCTTTTTGGTATTGTCTAAACTTCCATTATGATCTCCATATGGGTTGCACTAGTTTACAATACCACAAAACCAAATACAGTTCCTGATTTATTTCAACCTCTCCAGATGTTTATTTAATCGAATGGTGATAGTTATTCTGGTGTGTAGGATGGGATTTCAGTGACTTTCCTATTTATTTTCCTTTGTATTTCCTATGTGGATAAGAATCTCAAATATTTCATTTATTTATTAAACACTTACATTTGTACTGCATTCCTGATCAGTGTCTTTCTTTTACTTTTGGTATTTTATCAGTTTTTAAGTTCTATAATATTTGGTTTTTTCACGTTCTAAATACTCACTTTAGTAAGAAGAATTTCTTCATTGCTGTGGTGCACAATTAACTAAAATCAACAGATTGTACATTTATACCACTGGAATTTTTTTTGTTGGTTTTACATCCAGGAAATTGTTTCAATAAAGATGCTGAACTTTTTTCACTAGATAGATTGAAATGATAGTATTTCATATTAGCCTAAACTAATCTCAGAACTAACAGTCACAGCCTGGGCCACATAGTCTGGGCTAAGTAAAACCACTAACACAGCACATCCTGCATTTAAATAGAGCAAAGGGCTTCATAAAAGTTAGAAGAAAGGCACCCCCTTTATGAAGCAAATTCTGAAGGTCACAGCAGATATTAGGAATCTGAATATTAAGAAGATCTAAGGATAAAAGTATATAGAAGAACAAATTTAGAGTTCAGAATTCGAGAGGGGGAACAACCACTAGATACCAAAACTCAAGGCTGAAGGGAAGAAGTGTTTTACACCAAACCTCAGCTGTGTCTGACTCTCTCACACCAAACACACACACACACACACACACACACACACTCACACACCCCTAGTGAGAGACCTTAGCCAAAGTATAGCCATTCTGGACTTTGTCTAATTTGAAGGTCTATACTGAAAGTATCCATTGTGAAGGCATTTACTGAAAGTACCTATTGCAAAAACTTTTACCGAATGTTAGTACTCAGGTTCCTGGAAAAACCATGAAATGTCCCAATAACCTTCTTCCCGTAACTCCTCTATAGCAATAGCCATCAGAGGATGACAGGAAGGTACCTAAAGCTACAGATCTTTCTTAAGATTCCATAGTTAACATAATTTGCTTCTTACTGCTAAGCCTGCACATGTTAGCCAATAAGATTTTTTACAATATTATCTCATTAAATGTCAACCAATCATGTAACTGACAAGCTATGAACCAACTTACCTCAGCCCTATGCCCTATAAAAACCCTGTTAACTGAAGGTTTGGAGGTCGCAACTCTGACTCACTGCGATGCTGACAGTTGTGAGTCCAGGCTCGAGCTTGCAATAAATGACTCTCGTGTGCTCACATCAGAAATGGCTCCTTGGTGGTCTTTGGGGATCATTATCTCAGCACAAGACTAGTGTACACAGAGAACCCCAAGGGCAGCTGTATCTGGGGCAATGAAGTTTTTCCCTCTTCCAAACTGAAATTGTGGTACCCTTTGCCTGGAGGATGACACCCTATGAGCCCTGCATGCATGGTGAACCAGACGTGGGAAGCCCTGTAAGCATCTCCGGGATGGCCTCTTAGAGGCTGGAGAACTTTACTCCTATAGTTGGAAATGGCACCAGGCAGGAGGAAAGTGGGAATCCAGAAGATAGGAGGGGCACAGGAGTAAATGTGCCTATCCGTGGAGACACCTTGACCATGATAAGGAATTTCCCAGCCCACACATAACAGCCACCATGCAAGTCCCCAGAGGCCACTTGTCTGGGGGGCAGTCCCCAGAACTTCCCCAGTGGCCCTGTGCCTGGCTAGGGTGGAGCAGTACCCACCAGCCTTTCTTCCTCTGCCCTGCTCCACATAACCTCCCAGCAGCTGCCCGGTCCCCAGCACTCATGGCAGGCCAGCTCTGTGGGGTAACCTGAGGCTGTGCCTGCAATTCCTGGTACCTGCTTCAAGGCAAGCGTGAGGCCTAGTGCACAGCAGAGCAGGCCTTCACTCACATCAAGGGCCTCCAGAGAGGCATGACCACCACTGGCTCAGTAGTACTGCCCTCCTCACTCCCAGAGTTTACCTACAAGTCCCTGCTTTTTTTCTTGAAATTCTTCAACCACTGGTTGTCTCATTTCTCATTGTCTGTTTGGGTGGGATTTGAGACTCCTTCCTCTCCTCACCCAGCCATGAGGCCCCAGAGGCCAAACTCTGCACCTCACAGACACTCCCCAGAACCCAGCTGCATTTGGGGCTGCTACTTCCTGAGCCATTGGCCTACTGCCTCCTTTCTCCCTTCACCAGCCTCTGCCAGGGCCTCCCGTACTCTCCCTACTACCCCCATCCCCAACCCCAGCTCGGCCTCCCCTGAGGCCTTCCCTCCTCTCCACACAGCTCCCAGTGCCAGCCCCAGCAGGGCTACTGCTCTGGGGAAGACAACTGTGGGCCTGGCCCAGCAGAATCAAAGGTTCCACAATGTACAGCAGGCTTACAAATTGAGGCAGCATAGGTCACTGAGAAGTGTCTTTCACTTCACTTACACAAGTATTAGTTTTGTTAATTTGGTATTCAATTTTGGATTTTGTAACCTTGTATTAAGCCTTTGAAGAATAGCTGGTAGAAATATAGTTCCAAAATTCAGATTGCCTCTTGTTTAATTCTTTTGAGATTCAAAGATGTTTAAGTAGTTATAACCGTCATGAACTCTCATTTCTATAGCAGAGTCTATTCAGAAAATACTTGCTTATGCATCTGTTATCAATTACTTACAAGACTTGAAACTTTTAAAGTTTCAAATATTACAGGAAGATCTTTGATTCATGTTGAATGGAAGTGATTAGGTTGAGCTGTTGCATACATTCTTGTGTGTTCGTGTGTGTTTGTGTGTGTGTGTGTGTGTGTGAGTGTACATCTGTGTGTAGGGGGGTATATGTGTATCATTGAAATCATGGATAAGGATGTTGAGCCCTGGTCTGTACTTGTTTCCTTTTTCTGAGATATACATTATGGCGTTTCTTTGTTGGTGCTATGCTCTGATTGCTTGCCTTTGCATGATGTGCACATTCCAGCTCAATTTTTCAATTAAAGCTTCTTTTTTTTATAATTCAGCATAAAGGGCTCTGATAGTGTTTTTAGTCTGCCATCTAAGATCTTCTTTTCCTCTTCAAAAATTAACATTCAATATAAATTTTACCTCCTGACTGATTTTCCCTTTAATTTGCATTTTGAAATAAGGATTATATGTCCTTTAATCTCTGTATTTATGAAGAAAACTCATTTTGAATTCTCTGTTTAGTGTAATAACACCTGGACAGTTTTGTTAGCACCAAGACCTTAAAATTACTTTTGTAGTTTTAGTTTAAAATACCTCCTCCATGTTTACAGCATGGGGAGACAAACAATTCCTAGTAACAATGATAACAGTTTTATTCATTAAAATATCAGATAATTCATAAATTTTGATTATGTCTAGTGGCAAATGAATACATTTGCTCAATAGATTTGTTTGATAGTCCCTTGCACAATAATACCACTTATGGGGGCTGAGAAGGTGGATCAGTGGTAGACAGATTATCTTGAATGCACGAGACCCTAGGTTTGATTCCACAGCACCACCTAAGCAGAAACAGCTAGAAGAGGTACTTTGGCTCAAGTGGTAGAGTACTAGTTTTGAGCTGAAGAGCTAAAGGACAACGACATTTCACCATCATCAGCAAATTAAATAAATAAAACTCATACTCAAGTACATTAATTTCAGTATATTTGATGTCAGTATAACTTGTGGAGGAGATGGGGAAAAACAAGTCGTTTAAGGATTCAGGTGGACCTGTTGCAACAATGAGAAGTACAAATTGCCATGTCAAAAACGAGCTTTACAATGTCGTTGGGGGGGAGGGGGGAAGGATTGGGTGGGGGGAGGGGGGAGGCTGGGAAGGGAGGTGAAGGGTAAACAAAGGAGGAGGCTGCAATGCTTGGTAAGAAATGTATGCATTATCCTGCCCATGTAATTGTAACCCCTCTGTACAGTATGTTCACAAATAGAATAAAATAAAATAAAAAGATAACAATTTTGTAAGTCAGGTAATGAGTTCATTTCTTGTTGACAATCCCATCCCTCCTGTCCCTGTCCACAGTGGTATAGCTCGTTGTGAACACAATATCTACAGTGTACAAGTACTGCATTTGTTTCCCTGTTCTCCTTGAATATCTTTGGCTCCTTCAATGCCATAAATGGATAAACTAGAACAGAAAAATCCCTCTTGTTTCCAATTCCTGTAATACATTTCAATATAAACATCAGTAGTTTTATGAGCATGTCAGGCTTTGTACACACATCCCAAACACGTATACTTTCTACACCCAGTCATAACTCCCACCTGATTCTAAGGTCCACACAGTAATTCTTTTCACTTTCCACACAGGAAGAACTGAGATTCAGAAAGATTATGTAAGTCACTGGAAATACTGGGCTGAACATAGTGTCTCACTCTTATACACTACCTACTCCAGAGAGTAAGATCTGAAGATCACAGTTTGAAACCAACCCAGGTTGACATATCCATTACATGTTTATCTCCATTTAACAAGAAGAAAGCGAAAATTGTGTGTTTCACATTGTAGAGCTAGAATGCCACCAGACTTGAATATTGACAAAATGATGGGTTTTAAGAACTAATGCTGTCCCATACATAATCTCAGACACCACACACACACACACACCACAATCACACTCCTTAAAACAGATGTTAGTACTGAAATCCAAATAGATTTTTTTAATTTTATAAGTTTTATTTTTTGCTTTAGTGAGGTTTGACTTGATAGTTTCTACTGATGAGCCACAACTTAGAACTTTGTTATAATTATATCCATATCTGTATTCAGAGGAACATTCTCCTAGTTAAGTCTTCCCACTTTTTCAGCAATAAGTTTTCTCTTGTTGGTCCAGTTTCTTTTTGGGATCTCAATCTCTTAGACTTTTCTGTCTTGCATGGTCTGTAAGTTCATTGATGCAGTAGAACTCAGCCATCCTAATAACCTGGACAGAACCTGTCATGGGAAAAGTGTTCTAAGCTCACCATTCAGTGGAGGTTGTTAGTACGCACCAATAATAACGTTCTCTTCAGAATTGGTAACTTGTTAGGTCAAGGTATTCAGGGAAAGCACTCACTGTGTGTTATTTCATGTTTTTTTTTTTAATTTAATGGCAGCTTCCACCTATTGTCTACTATAAGCATTGTGTGAAGAGAAGGATTACCCCTAAGAGACATAAGCACTTTATTAACTGTTGCTGTCAAAACATAGAAGGAGAGAAAGAAGTTCTGAAGGAAGCATAGAGCCTAGAAACTGATTTTGTAGAAACTCAAACTGCCTTTTATCTTACCTTCAAAATAGAAAGTCAGAGACTGCAGTTACTTGTAAGCTCCATTTCTATTCCTGAGCAGGGGGCTCCCTTCCCCTTTGCCCTTCTGACAATTTACATCAGGGGCAGGTGGGAAGATGTAACAAGAACACTTAGAGTTTGGGTCTGGGATTAAAAACTCCTTTTTGTGATCATAAACATTCCACCACCTCCTGAATTGGATCTGAGGGGCAGAAGGAAATAAGGTTAGAAATTCAGAAACTTATAATTACTTCTAAGTTTGCTATCTAAAATCATCCATTCCCACCCCTCAGAATCCTATTTCCCAACTGTGTAGACACCCTTACACTCTGTTCTCCTGGAGCATTTGAGTGTGGGGCATCATCTCCTTCTTATGTGTACTGCTTTACAAATTGAGATTTTCTCATAGGCTCAAAATGATTTCATTGATTGGGACATTGTGCAATATGCTAAACAGAGAGTTACCTGGAAGGAAGGTCCTAGAAGGCAAAACATCTACTAGGACAATGGAAACCCATGGTTTGGCATGCTTAATGTTTTAACTTGTGCACTGAACTAACAGGAGAAGATGACACACGAAGAAATCTGCCAATTATGCCAAATAAAGAGATATGATGAAGGTCAGAGAAAGGACATAAAGACATTTATTTCATCTTGGTCATGACAAGACAACATCTTACCACACCTTCAAAATACTAATCAATACTCACCTGCTTTTTTATTCACCCATGTCATTAGGTCTGAGTTGTATGTAGGAGTCCTCAGGGCCTTCACAACAGGAAGATCTCGGGGAGAGATTAACACTGGTCTGCCATTTTGAGCATAAAATAACCAGTTTGATGAAAGCTCTTAGTAATATCCTACAAATATGTGCATTTATCCTACTACACTTGGTAAGTATCCCCTCAATAAATTATCTTTGGTTTTGTCACTTGCTGACATAGCAGCTGTCTGGTAGCTCCATTGTAAATTCACTTTATGCTGTGAACCAGAAATGGAGGAGAGACTGACCAGAACACATTTGCATCTTTCTCAATGAGCAGTGAATGGCAGCGGAGTATTTAAGAAGTTCCCCATGTTATCAGTTAGCTAGTACCATCTTGGATTCCAGCTCAAATCTTGATAAACAGATACAAAAGTTAGCTTGTTGTACCATATTGACAGCTAGAGAGGTAAATGAGAAAGTGGAAGGGTTTGGTGTGAAAGCCACAGGTTGATATGAAGCACAATTCAAAAGATGTGGAGATGAAGTGAGCTAACTGGAAGGAAATGGAGAGGCAGCTGAAACAGAAGAGCACCTAGAGAGAGAAGATAGAGCAAGTTTGATGCCAAATAGACATAAAAGTATTCCATCTGAGGTACAACAAACTGGTTGTGCAGAGCCACAGAGAGAAGTTGGAAGAACATCAGCAAGTGCTCTTGCCCATTTCTAGGGAGCTCCCAAATTGCCATGGTAAGAATTGGTAGCTTTTCAGAGCACTGCTGCTGAGCACATCTCAGATCCCTTGCTACCATTATAATTGACACTTGAGAGGAGCAGCAAGAGTTGTATGCGGTGATTGCAGCTCACTATGTGGAGCCTGTTCTGTAGCATTGTGGAGTGTGGTCTCTCAGGATGCTTAGAGCAAAGATCCTATAGCTGATGTCAAAGAATGCAATCTACTTGGAGTAGACATTTATATATGGCACGTGCCTGAACACAAGCTGATAATGAGCTGCTAGAGGTAGTTTCCCTAAAGATCTAACAGCCAAAACTGGACAGGAAAACCCAGAGCTCTACACCACATCAGGCCACCATGCCAATTGCTTTTACCATAGTACTGGCTATCCAGTTTACAAACCCATGACCTTGTTACCCTGATTGTGCCCCACAATCCTTCACAACTTTTACTCTTTCACTTTGTCTATGCTTACTTGTCCCTGCTAAACAGTTCTGGATACCTGTGTTAGCTACCCCAACCCCTGCAAAGCTGTTGCTGCTAACCAATTTCCTAACACTGGAACTCAGCAATTACAGTCACAATTAACCTTTACCTGGTATGCTAGTCTCTACTACTCTTTTCTGCTACCCATAATTCATAACACCATGGTTCCAGCCACCTGAACCCTGACACCCCTGTCTCACCGGTCTCTGATACCCCATTCCCAAAGTAAGGGAATAGTGGGCACAGAGAGTTGACTTGGATACTCCTCTTGCAGGCATATTGGGACAAGTTATTCCTCAGGTTTTTAACGCGAGGGACTAACTGGTGGTGGAAAGAAAACAGCTTACTCAAAGTTGACAAAAATCCAAGGACATGACATAACTTATTGCTAGGAAAAGAAGGCCCTGCAGTGAAAGTTAATGAGAAAGAAAATTTTACAAATAGCATTGGGAACGATGCAAAAGGTTGAGCTTACTCTCTTCTACTAGTGGTCTGAATTATTTTATGACATATGATATGTAACTACATTGCATTTTAAAAATTATATGAAGATGCACATTTATGTGGTATTTATATTAATTGATGGACTAGTTGAATAGGATCACGTTAATGATATTCAATAGTTTATGCTCTATGATATGCCCATGGGTCTGCCTTTGGCAATATGTATTGAGCTATCTAACAACAAATGGACTTTCATTGTCAAATACTACACGGAGATTATTCTTGCTAGTACCAAAATGAAAGCGGGAACAAGAAAACTGAATAAAGCTACAAGTTTGAAGGGAGGGGGTCACTGGTAAGGGCTACGATAAAAGAGAAATTCTTCACCATGGAATCTTGGAAGAATAGAATGTGTTTTATTGAATTACTAGCTTTTAAAATATTCTTAGAAAGCAAAACATTGTTTTTATTCTTGATATTTGGAACCTCTTTAATGAATAGTTTAATAAAAAATTATCAAACGACTTTGAAAATTCAATGATGTGAATTATCAGATTAACATTATACTCAAAATTGCCTTGAGAGGCAGGCAGGCTGCATTCCTTTTCTATAAAATTAATGGAATAAGCTTCCTTTTGAATGGTTGGACAATCCATGACACTTGTTCCAAAACAAAAAATATACTGTAGAGAAAAAAAAGGGTAGTTCCGGGAAGATGGCAGAGGAGAACCTGGAGGCTAAACAAGCTCTCACATAGAAAGCAGTTTTAGTGTTCCAGTGAACAATCCTAGGTGGGAGAATTACACCAAGTGTGCCATCCCAGTACAGAAAGTTTTGCCAGAAAGGGAAAATCCAGGAAAGGAAACAGATCTGAGCAATTGTCGGTAGCTGTGGCTGTGGTGACAGCAGCGGTAGCAGTGGCCGTTGTTGCCATACCTACAACACAGAGAGTCCTGGACAAATGTGCCAGACACAGCAAGTGATCGGATTCTACCCAAAACCAGCAAGAATTGACAAGGAGCAGGTATCTTTATCCTGCAGATCACAGACCAGAGACGACTCAAGAACCAATACACTGGCATGAGTAGAACCCTGACATAATAACACCTTCTCAGGGAGCAGAGGAGGCAAGGTCACCCCTCTCCCTCCTTCTCCCCACTGTGCCACTATCTGAGATCTCCATCTTTGATACTGGCAAAGGCTCAGAATATAGCTCCAACCCTGGCCTTGGAGGAAAACAAGAGTCATTTCGCAGGTCACAGGAACCTGACCTGACCTGCCAGGCTCAGCTCCACCCAGGAGAAAGTCACCCAGCCCAGGCAGTGAAAACTCTTCCCCCAGAAGAATGTCTTTCTTCACTGGGTAAACAGAGCCAGAGGGTTCTCCTCCCTATAGCAGCCTAGATAATCAATTGAAATTCAGTAAACATAAACCCTGAGAATTACTCCATTCTGGGCTCTGTGAGTGTCTCAGAAGGTAGCCCCTCAGGGAAAAGCTATTGTTTGCTGAAAGGCCTCAACTCTACCCAGAACCTAGGCTCATCACAGCATCTCCAAACAAGAGGAAACAGCCAACTCCCTCTTTTGTAAGAAACAAAGAAGATCTCCCTCCCATTGAACTAGCCTTGGAGGAGGGTCACAAAATTCTGGGTAAAGCGGACCATTTTTCTGCCTGCCCAAACAAACTAACTTAAGAAACCAATCAAGCCACAGGAAAACCAAATACCACAAGTAGACCAGAGACTCCACCAAGACACTAGTTATAGACACAAGGGAGATACAGGATCTTCCTATTCAACACCCACCCCCCCCGCGAAAGAACCCTTTCTTTGTACCTTTTTATTAACTTGTAATTTTTTTTAAAAGTTGTTTTCTATTAATCTTTTTTTCCTCTTATAATTTTTATTTTAGGTGTATATGTATGTGCACTTTTGTATTTTTATTTTATCTCTACTGAACTTTTTGATCCTTTTCTTTTCTTTCTTTCTTTCTCATTCTTTTCACTTTTTCTTCTCTTCATTCTCTTTTGGGTGACTTAATTGCTGTTCTGCTCATCCTCAGATATACCCTTCATTGATTATTAGACCTTATTCCACATTGTTTACACACTTAATCCAGAAATTTATTACTTATTTCAAAAACTCTTAGGCTTAAATTCCTTAATAACCATATTATCTCATAATACCTCTATAATATCATAATTATTTTTTATTTTTATTATAAGTATTTTTAGTTCTTCATATCTCCTTTCTACTCCTCCTCTCCTCTCATCCTTTTCCCATTCTTCACTCAATATTACTTCTTTAAACTTGAATAATTTTTGTGTTTCACTTTTTAAATTTAAATTTTGGTTTTTCCATTTTTTCCTGCCTCTTTTATTTTCTCTTCTCTTTCTCCTATCATTCTGTTCAATCCATTTTCCCCTTTGAGATTAAGACTTGGTTAATTTCACTCTCCGTTTACCTATCCACATCTCTCTAATCCTATTTTTCCCCTTTTCTCCCTAAAACTAATCATTTCTGGTTTGTCAAATTCTACTTTGCTGTTCTTAGCCCATTAATAAATTGTTGTTTTATGTTGAATAGATTGTATCTGTTGAAATAGATTGTATCTTTCCACTTTTGACTGTGCAACTACAGGACTTTGGTTGATGCTTGCCTTAAAATACTAGCAAAAAACTGGTGTTACTTTCATACCAAATAGAGGCATTCATGGAATCTATTAAAAGACAGCTGAAAAAGGTCAGGGAGACCCGAAAGGGAATGTTGAATGGAGTCCAACAGAAGGAATTAGAGTCCAAGGAAATCATAACCAATCAACTAAGTCCTGTGAGAATAAACATTGAACACGAAATTAAGGAAGTAAACAAATTCATACAAGATCTAAAACAAAGCTCCAACAAAGAATTTGAAGCCATCAAAGCTGACCAATTAGAAGGAAAAGAAATAAAAAAAGTAGAAATTCTTGACAGTAGGTTAGACCATGCACAAGTCTGAAACTCGGGGATTGAAGACAGCCTATATATTATAGAGGAAGAACATACAACTATCTAAGACAAATCCAAGAAATATGATAGATCTATTCAACATTTGGAAGACACAAACAGAAAGCCTAATCTGAGGATAATAGGTGTAGAGGAGCTCATGGAAACAGAAGGTCTAGGAAATTTGTTTCACAGGACCCTAGCAGAAAGCTTCACAAACATGCAAAAAGATAGGCCTATTCAGATACAAGAAGCTTTTAGAACCCCAAATAAACCAAACCATAACAAGACATCACAACTACACATTATAATATCCACAGGATCAATTCAGACCAAGGAAAAGATCCTTAAAGTTGTCAAGGAGAAAAGATCAATCACCTATAAGGGAAACCAATTAGAATCACCTCAGATTTCTCAGCAGAGACAATTAAAGCAAGAAGAGCCTGGAATGATGTAGGCCATGCCCTAAAGACAAACAACTATCAACCAAGAATACTGTACCCAGCTATACTCTCCTTCATAATGAAGGACAAATAAAAATTTTCCATACCAAAGAAAAAGTGAAACAATATATCTCTACCAAACCAGCCCTACAAAAGTTACTTAAAGATGTCCTACACAGAGAAAACCAACAGGAACATAATAAAGGCTAAGAAACTGCACCCAAATTGAGATTCCAAGAACCGTAGGAAGAACCCAGTTGGAGCAGCCCCCAAGAAGGTGCATAAAATGGCAGGAACTCCCAAATATCTCTCAGTACTATCTCCCAACATTAACAAACTTAATACACTTAAGCAACATAAACTGTCTAGTTGGATTTTTTAAAAAAAGATCCTTCTGTCTGCTGCATTCAGGAGTCACAACTTGCTCATAAAAAGGAACACATGTTGAAAGTGAAAGGCTGGACAAAATCTAACAAGCAAACGGCCTCATAAAGAGGAAGGAGTTGCAATCCTAATATTAGATAAAATACATTTCATATTAAAATTAGTGAGAAGAGATAAAGAAGGTTGCTATATACTAATTAAGGGATCTCTCCTTCAGGAGGATATTACAATTCTAAATATTTATTTCCCATAAGAGCACCCAAATTTATCCAAGAAACTTGACTTTTTCTCACATCTCCCATAGATCCAAAGATATTAATTGTTGGGGACTTTAAAACACACTCTCCCCACTAGATATATCAACTTGGCAAAAAATTAACAGAGAAACCATGGATATAAAAAAACTGCATAGATCACCTAGATTTAACAGACAATAACCGAATATTTCACCCAGCAGCATCAGAATACACGTTTTCTCAGCAGCCCAGGTAACTTTTTCCAAAATAGACCACATTTACGTCACATAGCAAACTTGTCCAAATCCAAAATCATTGAAGTTATACCTTGCATTCTCTCAGACCACAAGGGAATAAAATTAGAACTCAACACCAAAAGCCACCAATGAAAGTCATGTAACACATGGAGGTTGAACAAGACACTGTTGAATCACCAGTGGGTCATGGAAGAGATCATAAACGAAATTCAAATGTTTATAATATTCAACAAAAATGAACACACAAATTACCAGCTCCTCTGGGACACAGCAAATGCAGTACTCAGAGGCAAATTTATAGCTCTGAGTTCCTACATCAACAAATTGAAGTGATCTGAAACCAACAATTTAATGACACATCTGAGCCTCCTTGAAAAAGAGCAGCAGGATAAACCCCACTAATGTAGATGGAAAGAAATAATTAGAATTAAATAAAAATTAAATGAATTAGAATCCAAAAAAGCATAGAAAGAATCAACAAAACAGAGTTGGTTCTTTGAAAAATTAACAAATTGACAGACCCTTAACAAATCTTATTAGAAGAACAAGAGAACACACTCAAATAAATAAACTCAGAGATGAGAATGGAAACATCACCACAGAAACAACCAAGATTCAGTACACTATAAGGAATACTTCTCAAACCTTTATGCTAATAAGTTTGAGACCATGTCAGAAATGTACTGTTTCCTAGTAAATATAGACATGCCGAAACTAAACCAAGATGAGTTAAACCATCTTAACTGGCCCATATTAAGCAATGAGATAGAAATAGCAATAAGAGACCTCCCATCTAAGAAAAGCCCAGGACCAGACAGTTTTACAGCGGAAATCTACAAGGCCTTCAAAGCAGAGCTCACATCAATACTCCTCCAAGTCTTCAATGAAATTGAAAGAGAAAGTTCACTACCGAACTCATTCTATGAAGCCATCATAAACCTCATCCCCAAACCAGGCACAGACTCATCAAAGAAAGAGAACTATAGACCCATTTCTTTGATGAATATTGATGCAAAACTTCTCAACAAAATTTTGGTCAATCAACTTTCACAATTCATCCAAAAAAATCATACATCATGATCAAACAGGATTCATTTCAGGGATGTAAAGCTGCTTCAAAATACGCACATCAATTAATACAATAACTTACATCAACAAGAGCAAGGATAAGAAACTCATGGATACCTCAATAGATGCAGAAAAAGGATTTGACAAGATCCACCACCCATTTATACTGAAGGTTCTGGAAAAATTAGGAATTCAGGGAACATTCCTCAATACAATAAAGGATGTATATGACAAACCTACATCCAGCATTTTACTTAATGGTGAAGAAGTAAAGGTATTTCCTCTTAACTAATGAATGAGATAAGGATGTCCACTCACTCCACTTCTCTTCAAACTAGTATTAGAATGCCTAGCTACAGCAATAAGATTCAAATATAAAATGGAATCCAAATAGGGAAAGAAGAAGCTCTCCCTCTTTGCAAATGACATGAACTTGGATTTAAAGAATCCCACGGACTCCACTCCCAAATTATTCATGCTAATTCAAACTTTGACAAAGTAGCAGGGTATAAAATTAATCCTCAAAAAACAATGGCTTTTCTGTATGCCAACAATGAGAAAAGTAGGGCTGAAATCAGGAAAGCAACTCCATTCGTAATAGCCCCACAAAAAATAAAATACCTAGGACTTAACAAAGAAAAGAAGGACCTCTATGATGAAAAATTTAAAAACCTGAAAAAGGAAATCAAAACCGAACTTACAAAGTGGCAAAAACTCCCATGCTCCTGGATTGGAAAGATCAACATAGTGAAAATGGCAATACTTCCCAAGGCTATCTACAAATTCAATATGATACCTATCAATATTCCAGCCTCAATCTTTTAGTAAAAAGAAGAGGCAATCCAAAAATTCATATGGAACAATAAAAGACCATGAATAGCAAAAACGATTATTTAACGGAAATGACAGTGCTGGAGGAATATCAATATCAAATTTCAAACTCTTCTACAAAGCTATAGTAATTAAAATAGCTTGGTACTCTCACAAGAACAGACCATAGGACCAATGGACTAGAAATTAAAACCCAGAAATGAACCTATAGACCTATAGCCAACTAATCTTCTATAAGGGAGCTAAAAAATTAGAATGGAAGAAACACAACCTCTTCAGTAAATGGTGCTAGCAAAATTGGTTAACTACTTGTAGAAAACTAAAGCTAGATCTTTATATATCATCTCTGAACCAGAATGAACTCCAAATGAATCAAAGACCTCGGAGTCAAACAGGTACTCTGAAAACATTAAAGAATGGAATAGGAGAAACAGTAGGTCTCCTTTGCACAGGCTAAAATTTTCTTAATAGACACACAGGATTACAACAAATCAAAGAAATGTTGGATGAATGGGATTGCATGAAATTGCAGAGCTTCTGCATGGCAAAGGACATAGCTAGCAAGATCAGTTGAAAGCCCATTGATTGGGAGAAGCTCTTCACTACCATAAACAGACAAGGGTCTCATATATAAAATATACCTGGAACTCAAAAATATTAAATCCCCCAAAAACAAATCCTCAAAGAAACAACTGCCCAATAAATAAGAGGGCTAAAGACTTAAAGAGAAACTTCCCTGAAGTTGAAAGAAGGATGGCCGATAGACATATGAAGAAATGCTCAACCTCTCTAGCCATAACAGAAATGCAAATCAAAACAACATTGAGATACCACCTCACCCCAGTTAGAATGGCTATAATCAAGAACTCTAATAACAACAGATGCTAGAGGGGATGTGGGCATAAGGGAAATTTATTGCATTGTTTGTGGGCATGTAAACTTGTTCAACCACTTTGGAAAGTAGTAAGGAAGCTGCTCAAATGTCTCCACATAGAGCTACCCTATGACCCAGCAATCCAACTTTTGGGCATTTACCCAAATGGTCAAAAACAAGACCATATTAAAGCTACCAGCACCATTATGTTTATTGAACCATTATTTAACATAGCTAAGATATTGAACCCACCCAGATGCCCCTAAGTAGATGCATGCATCAATAAAATGTGATATATATATATATATATCACATTATATATATATATCACATTTTATATATATACCACATTTTATTGATCCTATATATATATATATTATATATATATCACATTATATATATATATATATACCACATTTTATTGATCCATGCATCTACTATATAGATCATATATATGTGATATATATATCCATCTATATACATATATATGTATATATATGTTATATATAAGTATAGGTATATATACATACATATATATGATATATATACCATATATATATCATATATTTATGTATATATGTATCATATATATATGTACGATGTATATATATGTTCGATATATATATATATATATATATATATATACACACACACACAATAGAATTCTATGCCTCCATCAGAAAGAATAACATTGCCCTATTTGTTAGGAAATGGAAAGGCTTGGAAAAATTGATATTAAGTGAAGTAAACCAGTCCCAAAGAAACATAGTTCCCCTGGTTTCCCTTATTTGCAATAGCCAGAATATGTCTGAGACGAGCAGAATAGGTCAGAGAATTTGGTGTTAGGTGAAATGAACCACAAGATAAAGATTCCATGTTTATTTTTCCTTGAGATATTTTCTAACATATTTATAAGATGATTTCTATATTGTGTTGTATGTCCATCACCCACAGTATAGCCCCTGCTTTCACTGTATTTGATGTTGTTATAATTTGTGTAGGGGAAGGGAAAAAACTAATCTTTTAGCTAGGGATACAGGTGGACCCATTGCAACAATGAGATATACAAGTCTTTAGGTCAAAAAACGAACTTTACAACTTTGATGGGGGTGGGGGGAGGGTCGGGTTGGGAGAGGAGGGTAGTATGGAAAGGAATGGGAAGGGGAAGCAAAGAGGTGGCAACAATGCTTGATAAGAAATGTACTCATTATCTTGCCCATGTAATTGTAACTCGTCTGTTTGGTATTCTCACTATAAAAAAAATAAATAAAAAATGAAAGAAAAACGATGTTTACACCTTGGCCGGCGAGGGTGGGGGGCGGGCAAAGGGGTGTCTGGAGAGCACGGGGGGCGGCAAATGAGAACAGATGGGAAGGGGAAACAAAGGAGGAGGCAACAATGCTTGATGAGTAATGTACTCATTATCTTGCCCATGTAATTGTTACCCCTCTGTATGGTATTTTCACAAATATAAATAAATAAATATGAAGGAGACTCAAGGCTGCTGAAATGACCATATTTCCAATTTGGACTTTAATGGGACTTTTCTACAAACAACAAGATTTTCATCTTAACATAATAATTTCAAAATGTATTGCTACAGAATAGATTGTAAATGTAATATTTAATACTATTGGAATACTTGAAGACAAAGTTTTACAGAAAACTTTAAATTTCAGATAAACTGCAATATTCCAATAAATACATAGAAGAAATATAATTAAAAATTCACTGACAGGAATGTCTGAAAGATGCTTATCTGAAAACAGGAATTGGCACTGTGGCTCAAGTGGTAGAGGGCTCCACTTGAGCTGAAGATCTCAGGGATATGTTTACACCCTGAGATTAAACTCCAGGACTGACAAAAATAAAATTTAAAGAATTGAAGCATTAAGGCTGGGAAGGAGACTCAGTGGTAGAGTGCTTGTCCTGAATGCATGAGGTCCTGGGTTCAATTCCTCAGCACCACATAAGCAGAAAAATGTGGGAATGGCTCTGTGGCTCAAATGGAGGAACACTAACCTTGAGCTGTAAAGCTCATCAGGTACAGCAACCAGACCCAGAGTTCAGGCCCTCCTACCACCACCACCAACAACAACAAATTAAAGCATCAAACAACCTGAAGTTGTCCAGAATAATGAGTGCGGCATTATCCATTTACATGACTAAGTGACTTTAAACCTAGTTTAAAAGGGGAGGTGGTGGGCAATTTGTGTGTTTGCTTAAACCTGCAAAATTATTTTGTACTTTCCCAAAGAGGAAGAAAGGAAGGAATGGGGGAGGAAGGGAGGTGTTTGGTGACCTTTCCTTTTGGTTCAGTAGTTGTTTTCTGGAGTCAAATTCATAGAAATTCTGCTTGCAATCCTAGTTGCATGGGGGAGGGGGGGAATGCAGAAGCCATGCCCTGGAAGTGGTTTTGTCCTGTCCTTGGCCTAGTTCCAACCATCACTGGATAATCCAAGTCCCACTTCAAGACCAAGAAGCCTTGAAGACTACTGATCCACTAGGCAGATGGACCTAACCACAGCCAGAAAAGGCAAAAAATGCAATGCCGAGGGCAGCACTGGAAATCTATACCAGGAAGAGAGTTTTATATTTTTTATTGTAAAAATACTATACAGAGGGTTTACAGTTACATGAGTAGGGTAATGAGTACATTTCCTATTGAGCATTGTTACCACCTACTTTGTTTTTCCCCTACTACCCTTTCCCTCCCCAACTCTCCAACTCCTCCCTCCTTGACCCCTACCCAACATTGTAAATTCATTTTTGACACAGTGTCCTGTACATCTCATCATCACAATGGGTCAACCTACATCCCCATTTCAGCATTCTGCTATAACCTTTCCTCACCCCAAATTACAAAAATATATACAAAAATGCAAAACACTGGAATCAAATACAATGAAAACAGGGATTATACCATGGGGGGACGAAGCTACAAAAGAATCACATAGTGCATTATAAGTATATTAAAAACAAAACAAGAAAGAAAAAATCACTTGTGTGTCTGACTTGGGGTACCTTTCACTTAATGTCATCTTATATGGTTATACGTCCATAGCCTTTGATCTTCTCTGCTTGTCCTAGACATATACTAGTCCTTGCAAACAAGGAAAACCATGGGAAATATGTTTCTTTGGGCCCAGCTTACTTCACTTAATATAATATGTACCAAATCCATTTCCTAACAAATGTGACAATTTCATTCTTTCTAATGGAGGCATAGAATTCCATGGTGTGTGTGTGTATGTGTGTGTGTGTGTGTGATGTGTGTGTGTGTGTGTGTGTGTGTGTGTGTGTGTGTGTATCACATTTTCTTGATCCATTCATGAACTGAGGAGCATCAAGTTTGGTTCCATATCTTAGCTATGGTGAATAATGCTGCAGTAAATATGGTTGTACAGGCAACTTTCGTATGACCATGTTTGTGATCTTTTGGGTAAATGCCTAAATGCCCAAAAGTGGGCTTGCTGGGACATAGGGGAACTTTACATGAAGTCTTTTGAAGAACTTCCATACTGCTTTCCAAAGTGGTTAAACAAGTTTACACTCCCACCATCAATGAAATAGGGTTCCGTTTTAGCCACATCCCCTCCAATATGTTGTTATTAAATTTCCTGATTATAGCCATTCTAACTAGAGTAAGGTGCAATCGCAATGTTGTCTGGATTTTCAGTTCTTTTGTGGCTAGAATAGTTGAACATTTCTTCATATGTCTAATGGCCATTTTTATTTCCTCTTCAGGGAAGTCTCTCTTTAAGTTTTAGCCCACTTAATTATCGAGCAGTTGTTTCTTTGAGGATCTGCTGTTGGGGTATTTAATTTTTTGAGTCCTAAGTACATTTTAGATATAAGACCTTGTCTGTGTTATACCTCATGAAGATCTTCTCCCAGAACGTGTGTTTTCTATTGATATTGCTAGCTATGACCTTTGCCTTGCAGAAGCTCTCATGTTTCATGCAATCCCATTTGTCCAACATTTCTTTGATTTCTTTTTCTGACTATTGTAATATGTTTATTACATACAGACTGCATCAGCATTTGGAGTTTATAATTTCATCTCATCTTGTAATAGTAAATTACTTGTTTCATAAAGAGATGAATTAAGGAATGAATTTCTTAACTTATTTTTCTTTACTCTTTGTTTCTGGCTCTCTATTAAGAAAATTTCGGTATGTGCTAAAAAGCCCTAGAGTTTATCCTATTCCTTCATGTAATGTTTTCATGGTGTCCTCTTTTATTTTGAGGTCTTTGATCCATTTGGAGTTGATTCTTGTGCAGGATTATATATACCGATCCAGCTTTAGTTTAACAGGTGTTTAACCAATTTTTCCCACACCATTTACTCAAAAGTCTGTCTTTCTTCCATTCTCTTTTTTTTAGCTCACTTGTCAAAGATTAGGTGGCTATCGGTCAGGGGGTTCATTTCTGAGTCTTCAGTTCCTACTACATTGGTCCTCAGGTCTGTTCTTGTGCCAGAAACAAGGT
This sequence comes from Dipodomys spectabilis, assembly GCF_019054845.1. Lineage (NCBI taxonomy): Eukaryota > Metazoa > Chordata > Mammalia > Rodentia > Heteromyidae > Dipodomys > Dipodomys spectabilis. The sequence continues at coordinate 6,220,855 of NW_024871193.1, read as the reverse complement.
GTTCTTATTACTATGGCTTTTTAGTAGCGTTTGAAATTTGGAACTGATATTGCTCTAGTGCTGTTCTTTCTGCTAAGAACTGACAAACCTACAGCCAGCGTTATACTTAATGGTGAGAAGTTAAACCCATTACTTATAAATTCAGGAATAAGATAAGGATGTCTGCTCTTTCCATTCCTTTTCAACTTAATATTAGAATGCTATCTTGGGCAATAAGATAAGATGCAATCTTAAAGGGATCCAAATAGTAAAAGATGAAGTAAAACTCTCCCTCTTTGCAGATGAGATGGTCTTGTATTTAATGAAACCCATGGACTCCATTCCCAAGTTACTTGAGCTGATCAGAAACTTTGGTAAACTAGCAGATTATAAAATTAACTCTCAGAAAATAAAGGCTTTCCTGTATTCCAATAACGATAAGAGTGTAGGTGAAATTAGGAAAGCAACCCCTTTTTACTAGCCGCACAAAAAATAAAATACCTAGGAGTTAATTTAAGAGGTGAAGGACCTCTATGATGGGAACTTTAAAAACCTGAAAAAGAAAATTAAAGCAGAGCTATGGAAGAGGGAAACTTCCCATTCTCCTGGATTGGGAGGATTAACATCATGAAAATGGCAATACTGCCAAAGGCTATATCCAAATTCAATGCGATACCTACCAATATCCCAATGTCACTCTTCAATGAAATAGAAGAAGCAATCCAAAAATTCATATGGAATGATAAAAGACCCCGAATAGCAAAGAAGTTTATTGTGATTCTCATTTTGTATTGCCACCTTGATTCTACAAAGTCATTTATGAATTTTAACTTTCTTCCCTCCCTTTGGATAAACCTCACAAACACTATGCCTCTAGGTCCCAGACACTTAACTCTTAGCTCTGGACAATTGTTCCTAGATAGTGAGTTACTTAATTGTATTTTGAGGGTGTAAAACATGCATATAAAACTAGCACATTTTGATCTTATGAGAAACAGCCTTTTTTTCCCCTCTCAAATTTATTTACTGATAGGCATTTTTATAGAGAATCTGTTTTCATTTTTAAATGAAAGACTGGTAGGAAACTGTGTTCATAATCTGGCTCCTTCTCTCGCACCTCAACACCTAAAACACAAATTTCACAAAGCATTTACAAGAAACAATACAAAAACCAAACTTGGGAATGCTCAGATGCAGAACGTTTTACAAAACCCAGAATAACTCTGCTGTCTGAGGGAGGGGCTGTCTGTATAAATTAACAAAAAAACCCAAAAGGGCAGCAAGGAGTACCAGACATGAGTGTCCCTGGCTGCTACTCCATGGACAAGGAACATGGAAGGGCTTCCTGAGCCTGCTGGAGAGTGCATGGAGGAAAGTTTCCTTGCCAGCCTGAGTACGAAAAGTTGGCTTCACCTGCCTGGGTCTGTCTTCTTGTTTTCTCCCCACAGCAGAGCAGAATTGTCCCCTGCCCTAACGAGAATAAATATTGTACCAGCTAATCTGCAGAGTGGCTTCTGTTTGGTCTAAACACCTTCCTAGGTAGGCGCCCCCTGCCACACGGTGTGTGTGTGTGCTCCCAGGGGCTGATCCTCAGGGCCTAAGCCCTTGGGGAAGGCATGTGTTAGATGTGAGGCAGTGACACTGTGTCATTCACACAGCAGCTGCCGGGTTGCTGCCCTAGCTGAACAGCAGGTGCACCCTGATCCTCTCCCACAGTCCCAGGCAAGGTGCCTGCAATGGCCTGATATGGGCAAGCTGCCACTAGGATCCTACTTCACCAGACAGACCAGCATGCCAGATGAAGTGGCTGCCACCTGAATTATCAATTATTTTTTGGAGCAGTATTAAACAAAGTGATACACATTACTGTATGATATGTAATGCTATGCTATATCCTTGAGTCTCTAGTCCAAAACCATTGAACTTTATACAAACAAGAATGGATTTTATTGTTTGTATTCATAAGGCCATAATGGAAAACTGAAATAAAAGTACAACAAAACTCCTATCCATAAACACGTGATTAAATCACAGAATTTGAAAAAAAATTGTAAGTAGTGCAAATGAAATTATACTAGAATAGTAAAATACACACAAAATACATTACATTAGTTACATTCAAATGTAAAATAGGTAATTACAGACAGAATTCCTACTGGATAAAAATATTACAGTGGTTTAAAAGGTTGAAGTGATATAGTTTATATATTTTGTTTTTATAAAACTTATTTATATCTCCAAGTTCTGTTTATCTCAGTGAAGGAAAATGTTAGAAAGTAGATATTATATGTGGCACCTCTTGCTTGCAGTACCACGAAGGAGAGTGGCACTTCCTAATGGGAGTCCTGAGATGAAACCCACACCCAGCCCAAGTAGGCCCATCAGGGGTCCATGTGGTGACCCTAAGGGGGTCCAAGACACTGCATTGTTGCTGCAGCAGGTGCAGGACCTTTGCGGTGGGCTGTAGCCAACAAGGTTCCATTAGTGACCAAACCAAGCAACCCAGACTCAGGTGTCAAAGCCGGGGGGAAGGCAAGGCAAGTCCTGCCTTCCATCTGTGCAGCCTAAATTGCCAAGGCCAGGCCCTTTCCCCTGCTTTGGAGAACAACGAGGGTAGGGCGTGAGCCCATTGCCTCCAAATGGAGTATCCCTGGAATGGCACCCAGAGCTGGGCCCATGTGGGCCAGAAAGGCGATGGAGGAGGCTACACAGCAAAGCAAGAGGAACTTCATTCCCTCGGTGCTGCAGCTGGTGTGCTGATTGGAATATGTAGGGTTGGCCCTGTACCGAGTCCACAAGGACCAGAAAATGGAGGTCCACAGAGTTGCTGAAGGGGCTCCAGGTTGCTGAGCTGCTGCATCTGTCACAAGCCAGCTGGCAGAAGGGCCAACACATGGCTCCAGTACCCAGACCCCCTTAAAAACAGATGAGGTGAACCAAGGCTGGGCTGCCTGGCCCCAAGGGGGCAGACTGCATGCCCAGCCTTCCTTTACCAATGGACTGTACAGTGTACAAACAGGGTGTCCCCCACCCCGCACTCATGGGGGCACGCAGTGACCCCAGAACAGAGTCTCCCTAGGATGGGCCACGCACTCAGGAGCACAGAAGACCAGTACCAACACAGCTGGAGGAGGAGAGGGCAACAGTGGCCTCAACTCCATACCCATAGCTGCCAGCTCCTGGGTGAAATGGAGCAACTGAGACTGGGAAGTTAGGTGGGAAGGGTGGGCTGGGCTCATCTGGAAATGCTGGGGAACATGCACACACATCCACTCACTGCACATCCACCATAAAGGAGTTGGCCACACATCTCAACGGGTGACCTGAGGAGGCACCCACACCCACAGGGACTACAGAAATGGAGTTTCATGTGGTGACTTGGAAAGGGCTCCAGGGCACAGCTTTGAAGCAATGAACAACTGGCAAAAAAAAAAAAAACAAACGAAAGACGTCCAGTAAAACTTTTCAGCAATGTTAACCTATTATACTTTTAAAACAGTTTTACTTTCCTCCTGTCCTGTATTTTTGCATGGGGCCCTCTGAATTAACCAGAAATCTCCAGGTTCTCTTCATGCATAGTAATACAAATAAATATAGCTTCTATTCTTTTTTTATTAAGGGAAGTTGCATTTAGTTCTTTCCATTGTTTGATTCATGAAAAAGAAATCCTGAAGTATATCTGTAAAACACCGAACTAAGCATTTCTTCTGAACTCCTCACTGAAGAAAGAGAATAAAATGATTGAGTAACAGGTATCACCCATATTGTCACTGTGCTAGCTGTCTCTCTGATTAGAAAATAATACTGCCATGAACGTGCAGATCGCTTATGCAAAATGTTTCCCAACAATTCTTGTTGATATATTGCATTTATCTTCCTCTTCCTGCCTCCTCACCTGCTCCTTTTCTCCAGAGTCATGTTTCCCTCTTCCTTCTCTCCTACCTCTACTTTCTCCCTGTCCCCTCCTCTTCTCCCTCCTGCTATGCCCTTCCTCCTCTCTTACCCCTTCTTCCTCCTTTCCTTTCCTCTTTCTCTTACACTTTCTCTTCTAATTCTTTATGGTCCTGGAGGTTGGACACACACTAAGCAGATGCTCTCCTGCTTGCTACAGGCCTCCAGTCTGGACTTCATTTCAATGACACTCTATTTCTTTGTTGCAAACCCAATAAAGTCTTTATGATTTAATTCATTGTTCATATTCTACACCATGAATATGTGCTACTTCATACAGTGTGGCAAATAGGTTTGGATTATGCTTTGGGCTTCAGTTAAACTCATCAGAAATAATGTGTTTGAAGGCAATCTAATGTGATCCTGTTACTCCCACATTAATGAACTGGTTACTTCATATCTTGCAAGAGTACTTCCATATTGCTCCCAGTTTAATGAACTGTCATTTTGTGGTAGCACTCACAGTAACACTAACCTAAGGATTTCTGGGGATCAGAAGATTAAGTCTAGACAGGAAAATCCATGAGATATTTATCTCAAAATAACTACTAAAAAGCCAGAAGAAAGCCTGTGGCTACGTGGTTTAGTACCATACTTCCACAGAATAAGCTGACGACAGGGCCCAGGCCTGATTTGAAGACATGTGGTGGGTGCATACACACACAAACACACACACACACATACACACACACACACACACACACACACACACACACACACACACACACACACACAATTTCCCAGCTAGAGCAAGTATCTGTTTTCCCAGTAACATATCTGAGTTCCAATTTTGTGTTTGGATATTTTTTGAAAGTTTTATCATCAACTTACCCAATTTTAATAAATGACAACCTGTTCACTATTATTTAATTCTGGTTGGAAAATATTTTAAGACACATTTTCATGTAAGAAATTGTTTTTTCCCCAAATCGTGACTGTCTTGGTTTGTAAGAATGAAAGAATTGTGTCTTTAATTCATTAGTTCATAAATTAGAAAAAGTATCCCTAACCCTAGAACCAATTGCCTTTGGATTCTAAAAGCCACAAAAGTACATTAAATTTATACATCCAGTCTTTGATTCATCTCATCTTTCTTAAAATAGTTTCTACTTAATATCTTGCCATTTTTCTAACACAACATTCAGGCTCCCTCACACTAATCATACCCTAATCCTAATATTATTAGCAGTTTCCTATTTCCTATTCATCCTAATTCGATCTTGACTTGTTATTCAAAGATATATTTTCAGTTTGACCCTAAATTTTCCATTTCCCTAATGCTAACACTGTCTAGCTGGAACTGAAACCTAATTTTCAAACTAATAATCGGCCAAAATTAATAATAATAAATACTCTAGATTTATTCATTTTAATGAATATTCCAGTTTGCACTCTGGAAATGAGTTTCAATTTGCCCTAATTCCAACAAATTTCCTGACTCTACCTGTGAAGTTATCTTGTTTCCTAACATGAACCATTATATTACTTGTCCTCAAATTCTCTTACCAGGAAAAATACTGTAGTTTCCATTAATCCTACCATTTCCTGTACCACTGTATCCTAAAACAATTTCAGATTTACATATCACCTAGTCCTTTACTTAAAGCTAACTCTCAACCTAAAACTGGCTGTAAAACTCTCATTAATCATTACAAGAATGATCATTGAGAAATAAATATAATGATAATGCTCTAGTTACTATTAAGGCTCACATTTTTGCTTCTACTTGTTAGTGAAATCTCAATTTTATAGTAAAACCTTCCTATTCATAACGCTAATCATAATCAGAACAAAATACTGACCCTGATTTTAATCCAAATTATATATCAATACTAACACTAATTAGTTAGTATTACACTAGTTTTCATTCATCCTAACTTGATTCAAATAAGCCTTCCAAACATAAGTTTCAATTTTTTTCCAATATCTTAGTCATTTTCTAACCCTAAACTTAATCTTAACTGGAATATTGAGAATAAATATAAGCCTAATTGCAAGTTGATTCTAATATTAATAGCAATACTCTAGTTCACATTCATTCTAATTCTTGCCAGGCTTATATTAAAATTTACCTTCAATTTGACCCTCATTATTTTTCTCTTTCAACCTAACCCTAACCATGGCTGGAATCCTAACCATAACCTTAACTCTAAAGGTATCCCAATTCTAAAATTTATGAAAAATGCTCATTTTTTGCAATCCTGAAATTCCACTGTAATCCTCAAAATAAATTGCAGGTTTTCCTAAGCCCTACAGATTTTCTCCCTCTTATCTCTGAACCTATCTTTTTCCACAAGAGGAATCATTATACCCATTGATCTCAAATCCTGATATTATGAAATACATTGTACTTCCATTATCACAGATTTTTCTGAATTCCTAAAATCTAAAAAAGTTCAGTTTTACTTTACATTTAACACATTTCTTTTTCTTTTTTTTCTTTTTGTCGGTCATGGGGCTTGAACTCTGGGCCTGAGCACAATCCCTGAGTTCTTTAGCTCAAGGTGTGTGCTTGTACCACTTGAGCCACAGCACCACTTTCTGGTTTACTGGTAGTTAATTGGAGATAAAATTCTCACAGACTTTCCTGCCTGGGCTGGCTTTGAACTGCGGTCCTCAGAAATCAGCTTCCTGAGTAGGTAATGAGGCTGACAGGGGGATTACAGTTAAATGCGTAAGGTAATGAGTACATTTCTTGTTGACCATTGTTACTCCCTTCTTTTTTGTTGTCCAACTATCCCTTCCCTCTCCCATCTCCATCACTCTTTTCTCTCCATGGTGCAAAGTTCATTTTCAGTACAGTGTGCTGTGAGTATTATTGTTGCAATAGGTCATCCTGAGTTGAACCTAAATTGGCTATTTCTCTAACCCTAATTCTAATTCTGTCAGGTATCCTAACCCTAACCATAATAATAATGATAGTTCAATTAGAAGTTAACAAAAAATACTCGTTTTTGTTCATCCTGTTAATCCTCTGTACATCTTAAATTTGTAGTAGGAAGACCCCTTATCAGGCAGGCAAGCCCACCTAGTCATCCGGAGTGACAGAGCCCACCACAACAAAGTTGTTATTAAAGAAGCAACTTTATTGAGAAGGTTCCTACACTGACCGGCCAGGGCTGCAGCACAGGCTCAGGAGCTGATACTGCGACCCCCAGCAGCCCACGTACTTAGGTTTTTAAAGGCAAAAATCACAGCCTGGTCATGTAGGCAACCAATGAGATTGTCACACACCCAAAAGATTGCACAGTCATACCAGACCACACTCAGGTGGCCAATGAGGTTACACTTTGTCACATAATGGCTGTTTAAACCAGCCTATCACTTTTGGTTTAAATGACTCACGAATTCAATGGTAAAGTGGAGCTTAAGGTAAGCATATACAAGGAGTTTAGTGGAGTTTAACATAAGCATGTGAAAAAGGTGGAGTTTATGGTAAACTCAGGATGTTGCCAGCATGAGCATGATTACTGGCTCTCTGTTTAAAAGGTCAGTCCTTAACAGAACAATGAAGGTGGGTTAAGTTGTTAAGGGGAGGGGAACCTAGGGGCATTCTTCTCATTCTAAGAACTGGGCTGGTTGGAGCCAAGGTCCTGTTAACCTTGTTTAGAGGTTTTTGGTTTTTTTCCTAAAATCCCTAAAACAAAAACAAAGTCTGTAAAGAAGCTGTACTAGCTCGAGTCTCCTCTCAGGGCCTAGTTCAAAATTAAGTTGCAGTTTAGCTTAAATCTTCCAAAAGAGTTTATATGTGCATATATAAAGATATAATTTTATGTAAAAAATAAGATCTTTGGAGGAAGGAGTAACAAAAAGGAAATAGAGTGAGTATAATCAAATGTTTTAAATATATTATGGAAAGAGAATAACGAAACTGCCACTTCTGAAAATTAATAACCATTAATAAAATAACTAAAAATAAATAAATAAATAACACACTGCCTTCCAGTGTTCGTGAAGAGAACTATGATATGTTTTGTGAAAGAAATACTTGTTCTAAACTTTGTTCATGCATAATTTATATTGTTATTGGCAAATTATTTAACTTAATGAATAAAAATAAGATTCCCTGACAAAAAAATATAAAACAGTTACCTAGTAATTGTTTGAGAAAAAGTTATAGTCATGAGTTTTAAGAATCTTTCTATTTCCCTACAAAGCAATGATTTAGGTGTACTAATCTAATATTTGTAGTAAGTTTAGAGAACATAATAGGCATAAAATACAATGAACTGTACATCTTGTGTCTTGGATGAGTGATATTTTAAACATTGCCTTTTATTCAAATGAATACTTAGGTTTACTTTTCAAAATAAATGCAATTTTAACTCCTTTCAGAACAAGTACTTACCCTGCAATTAAATGTATTAGTATATTCAGATATTTAAAAGCTAAATTTCCTATGTTTGTTATGTAGCTCTACATATTCTGAATAACATGATTTTTCTATTCATAAATGTTTAAACTCTGGGATTTTTCCTTCATCAATATAAATTGTCTCATGAGGTTTTTGTGAAAGCTCCAGTAACCAGTGTGGGATGTTTGCTTCATCAATATAAATTATCTCATGAGGTTTTTGTGAAGGGTCCAGTAACCAGTGTGGTCAAAAATATTTCCTGAATTCTAAATTTTAAATCTAATCATTTTTAGCCTTTGATTTTATCAGTTATTGTCTCTTCAGAGCAACTAAAATAAATACTACTTTTTAAACATTTCACTCACATTGTAAATAATATTCACATGGGTCAAACAGAGACTAATCAATTCAAACTCACCATATTTGATGATCTCAGTGTGAAGAATGTAGAGAGTATAAGAATCTTATACTCAATAATATTTTTGGTAAAATTCAATTAAATTATATATCTAGATTTCTAAATTGGAGGTAAATAACATGGAAATAAGAAAATAATACAAAAATGATTACTTTGGGATCATTTTCTTCTTAATTTTTTTATTGTGAAAATATCGTACAGAGGGGTTACAATTATATGGGCAAAGTAATGAGTACATTTCTTATCAAGCAGTTTCCTCTTCCTTTGTTTCTCCTTCCCATCCTTACCCATCTCCACACCCTCACCAGCCAAAGTTGTAAAGTTCGTCTTTCGACATAACGTCTTGTACATCTCATTAATACAATGGGTCCAACGGTATTCCTAAAATTATGAAGCAAAAATATCTCCAGGAAATATATTTTTCAATAAAATGTTTCAATCCTTAGGTAAAGTGCATTATACTTCAATATAAAGTTTATCTCAAAATAGAAATTCTGCAACTAATCTAATGCATGTTTTCATGCACAAAATTCTGTGACTTCTAGTCTTATTATGTGATTTTAATTATATTTTTATTGTGAAATGATCCCTCCTTATATTTATTACAAACTTCTGTAATTATACAAATCATGCCTGTACATACTAATTTACATAATTTAATATACAAACAAAATTATCTTTTTTCTTGTCTCCCACAGGGAAGGATGAATTGCTGAAGTATATTAAATGAAAGCACTCTAACAGAAAGTCTATATGGAACGGAAATTTGCAACGTGAGGATGGGAACATGAGCACTTTCTACTTGGCTGAACAAGAATTCTTGTTTCTACAGTACTTTCTTGCCATTTAATCACACAGGGAAAGCCACAAAATTTGAAGTTCATATGAAGGAATTACATTCCTAAAAGTTGTGGCAACCCTGCTGGAAGCTCAATCTTATCACAAATTCTTTGTGCTTGTTGGCTTATCTATTTCTCTATCACATGTTTCATATTATTAAGCATATTAGTAATTCAACTGGAAGTACATGGCAGGAGACTCCTGAAATCACATCTATTGCAGTGTAATATTTAGAAGAGAGGAAAAAAAGATTATATTGATCTCCAATTCCTCCCTTTGGCCCTTAATATACTAATTAATTGTCAAAACAATCGTGTAAGATGTTAGTTTATTTTCCCTATTTAATTAGAGATTAAGCAAGTGTTTTTTTGCAGCAAAGTGATGACAGTAGTATCACAGCTCTGATATGAGCACCTCTTCCCTAACAAGTAATGCTCTATGGACTGTAAATATGGAAGCCACACTAAATTCTCTCTCTGTCTGTCTCTCTTTCTCTCTCTCTACTCACACACACACACACACACACACACACACACACACACACACAAACACCCACACACAAACACATAGAGTTGCCACCCAGACACATCAGAGATCAGTTCCATTCCTTTGAAATTATAGTTGACTGATGTTTGTGCTCCCTTGCTTTTCTTTGCTTCAGGATCTTGCCTGGATTTGTATGTTTCCCTGAGATCAAGTCCCTTGTTCTAAGTATACTGTGTATCTTTGTATGCTTCAGGCCAATTAAGAGTACCTTGAATACAATATCTTCATACTTGACATTCAAGTCAAACTCCGTGAATCCATACTACTGTTTCAAGATACTAGAATGTATTGGATCTCGAGACAAAAAAATGCCCACTTTGTTGTTTTAGAAGGAATTGAGATCATGAAATAGAAGAATACCCATCAGGAACTGAGCTAAGAGAATGGGAGTATGTGGGAAAATGTAGAATGCTGTATGTGTGTTAGAGATACAGAATAATAGGCTCATTTATTGAAAACTTGTCATCCTCTATTGAAAGCTCAATTTAAGCATACAGTTTTCCAGTTACTTTGCTTACCTATCACTTCTGATCACAAATTCTCTTATGAGTGTGTATAGTATCTTTGAATAAATCACACGATTTGCAGGTACTTAACATCTTAAGGAAAGACAGTCTGCTTCTACATTTTTCATTCTATGTGACAAACCCTTAATTTTTGTTTCCCTGTTTGCTAAATAAATGTATTCCTGGAAAGAGGATATTGACAGCAAATCTGAGTGTAATTTTTATTTTGTAAATTTCAAATAGAATGCAAACTTTGTATTGACTAGTCATTTTTTAAAAATGAGTGATATTCATGAACACAATATTTTGATGCTTTTAAGTTAATTGAGAATTGCATGGTAGTTCTTGTGTCTAATTGACTTAACCATTATATTATTCATGTATAAACATTGCATTGCACTTATTTATTTTTATATATAAAATAATTCCCAAGAGTTTACTTTAAAGTGATAATAGGGGAGTTGTCCTCATGTTCCAAACTTTATATTTACTTCAGTAAAAATAGTAGAAACACATGATGTTTACTGAAGCAATTTAAAAGCTGAGAACGCATTTCTAAAGAGACTGGATTTATTGATTAAAGCATAGAATAGAGTAAAAAAGTCAGGTTTCTTGCTTTAGACTGCATAAATTTCATATGAATGTAACTAAAGATGAGATGAATATAAATTCATATTTATATTACTGAGATTTACATCACAATATAAGCAATATAGGTATTTTAAGGAAGTGGTCATTCAAAGCCCTAGATACATAATGGATGAATAATGGAATTGAAAATAGCAAAGGGAAAACAATTCAACATGCAGCTATTATGATTTTATAATACTAATATGGAAGTAATGGAGCTTTTCCCTTTCTGAAGAACGTTTAGCCAGTAATTTCAATGTAAGTCATCAATTGTAATGAGTCTAAAGTCTTTTCCTCCAAGATATCCAAGAGTACTATAGTCATCCTCTGAAGAGTAAATAAGTAATTATTTTCATTAGCTTTGGTTAATATTAATTTACTTGTAGTAAATAGGTTTAAAAGTCTTCTCTTTCTCTCAATTTAATAACATACATTTCTATTTCTTCTTAAAAGCCTGAAATCACTATTTCAAAGTAGCATAAGCAGGAAAACAAAATAACCTGATACAACAATCACAAATCCTAAATTATGTGAAAAAATCCACAATATAAAAAATAAATCTAAGGAAGAGGAAAAACAATGACAGAATAACAACAGAAAATTATCCTAGCTATCTCTAATAAAGCAGAGATTTAGATTCGTAGCAGGTACTCCACAGCTAGAGGGTCACATGAAATCAGCTATAATTATAGATATGCAGCTATAAATATAGATATAATTATAGACATACAATTCATAAGAAGGTTTTATACTGTCTTCACAAGAAAAGAGAAATCTATGAAAAGGTGCCACCCAGGAACACATTGGGCAACACATTCAAAAGCACATGTGCAGTGTGGAAATAAACGGCAACATGGAAAAAAAAAAAAAAACAGGAACAGAAGTGTACATCAGAGAAATCCACATCCATATACATAGACAATTTGCCATACCACTGGACAGTCCAAATGGTCACTGGAACCACAAATATTAACATCACAACATCTCACCACAACTGATTTCTATTCCTACACTTAATGGACTTGACAAAAATGCAATTCCAGAAAAACACATTACAACTGGAAGCCAAACCAAGACCCTGCAAATCAACTAAGAACATAGAGAGTCACCTATTAATATCATAGATCCCCTAAAAGAAAACCTCCAAATGGACAGAAAAAAATCAGAAAAATACAAAAAAAGTAATGTCAAAGTAGTATTATTCATACAGTAAATAACCAGGCATTAGAATAGACAATCAAGGACGTAGAAGATAGTTATCAAAATGTATTACAGATACTGCTGGAAAATGTGATTAATGGAAAGATAGAAAACTTCTACAAGGAAAATTGAGAACAAGATGAGACCAACCAGTCATTAGCAAAATAATTCATGGAGACTTCAAACAGAAAGATAAATAAATTCTGAGAAGGCAAGGGAGTCCAAGAAAAAATGGATGCCTAGTTAAAACATATGACATAAGACACAGTTAAGAAAACAATCCTTACATCTCCCCCAACCAAAGAAAAAAATGTCCAGAAAGTCCATACAAGACCTAAAATAAAGCTTTAATAAAGAGACAGAACCCCTAAAAAATGACCAATTAGAAGACAGGGAAATAAAAAATCAAAGTAGAAGTCTCTACAGCAAATAGATGATATTGAAGATAATCTCAGGGTCAAAGACAGAATAGATCTAATAGGAAAGAGGAAATAATCATTTAGAACAAATCCAAGAAATAAGAAATGATCTTGCCAGAACTTCAAGATTCAGTTAGAAGATCAAATTTCGGGGAGATAGGTATCAAGAAGGAGAAGAGCAAGATACTAAATGGATGGGAAGCATATTACAGAATTCTAGCAGAGAACAGGCCAAAAATCCAACAAGATAGGCTCATTCAAAGAAGAGAAGCCTTTAGAAACCAATCAGAATTCTAGAACTGAACAATCCACCACCACATCATAATCCATTAGAGGATTATTAAAGATCAAGGAAAGGATTCTTAAAGATGCCATAGAGAAAAGATTGATTATTTATAGAGGATATACAGTCAGAATAAATAAAGATTTCTTAACTGATATGGTAAAAAGGAGAGCCTGGCATTATATATGACAAACATTAAAGGTAAACAACTACCAACCATGAATACGTTCCCAAGCCAAACTCTCCTTTACATTTAAAGGATATATAAACATATTTCATGACAAAGAAAACTTGAAACAAAATATGTCCACCAAATTATCAGAATAGAATATGATCAAATATATCCTACATAGAGAAGATCAAGAAGAGGAACTGGTCATATAAAATGTTCCCTACCAGAGAATAAGGTAAATATATTAAGAGTAGATGAGGGACAGCTCCTAACAACAGGTGTATAACATAGCAGGACTTATCAGATATTTCTATCTTAACTCAATATCAATGGACATAAATTTCCAAATAGAAGACATAGATTAGATAGTTGTATCAAAAACCAAGATGCATCCATTTAGTATCTATGAGAGACACATTATCAAACGCATTCTATGAAGCTAGAATTAGACTCCTCCCCAAATCACATAGGGACTTACCAAAGAAAGAGAACTATGAACCAAACTCTTTGATAAGCATTAATGCAGAACTTCTTAATAAAATTCTCACTAACCAATTTCAGCAACTAACAAAAAAATCATATGTTATGATCAAATAGGAATCATCTTGGATACGATTTGAGTCAATATTCTTGTCAATAAACATAATACAAACCATCTGCAAAAGCAGGGACAAGAAACACATGATCGTCAATAGGGATGTAGAAATAGCTTTTAACAAGCTCCAATACCCCTTTATGATTAAAAGGTCTGGGAACCTAGGAATGCATGGAACATTCCTCAATATTAAACTGAGTATGTATATGACACAGATAATTAGCATTTACCTAAGGGTGGAAGCATGAAGACATTAATATGAGGAATGAGAAAAGGATGTCCACTCTCTACTACTCTTCAATATGGTAGTGGACTTTCTTGCAAGAGCAATAGACAAGAGAAAAACATAAAGCAGATCCAAATAGGGAAGGAGTAAAACTATCCCATTTTACAATTGAAATGATCCTGTATTTAAAGGACCCTGTGGATTCCTCCCTTTAGTTAGTAAAGGTGATGCTAACCTTCAGCAATGTAGCAGGGTATAAAAACCACAAGAATCAGTAGTTTTTCTGTTACCAACAATGGGAAGATCCACGCTGAAATCCAAAAAACAACCTCATATGTACTAGTCTCAAAATCAAATCAAATCTAAACAAAACAATACAACAACAACAAAACTAGGAATTAATTAATTTACCTAAAATTGTGAAGGCCCTATATGTGAAAACTTTAAAAATATAAACAGGGAAATTGAAGGAGATTCAAAGTAATAGAAAGTATTTCAATGTTCCTGGTTGGAAGAATTAACATTTTAAAAACTGCAATACTTCCTCTAAACAATTGGCAATGCAATACTCATCAAAATCCCAACAATATTCTTCAAAGTAGAAGAGAAGCAATGCAACTATAATATGGAATTACAAAATTACAGATGAAACAGAATGCTTAGAAATGAATACATGGGCCTATAGTCATCTTACCAACACAAACGCTCACACACACACACAGACACACACACACACACACACACACACACACACACACACACACACACACACACACAATGGAATTATATTCACCCATCAGAAAGATGACTTTTCACCAGTAGTAAGGAAAATGAAAGGTTTGGGAAAATTATATTAAGAGAAAAGACAAAGGAATGCAGACTCAGAGCAATATAGGTTTCATGGATTCATTCATTTATGATAGCTAGAAGATGCTTACAAATCTATAAGTAAACAAGACAGATTCTACCTCGTCCATTAGAATGGCCATTACTAAGAAATTTAACTATAGCAAATTCTGGCATGGATGTAGCCAATTGGGAACTCTATTACACTGTTGGTGGGAAATTAAACATGTTCAACCACTGTGGAAGGCAGTACGGAGTTTCCTGAAAGAGTAAATATAGATCTCCCTTAAGACTCAGTAATTCCCCTCATGGGCAGTAAGCCAATAAATAACAAACAAGCTCACATGAAAGCTACCAGCATAACCGTATGCAGGGCTCAGGCCCAGAGTTCAAGGACTGGAAAAATGTTACCACTGCTGGTATTTGTTTCCGTAAATATGAACCGTTTTATATAAGATACCAAATCAATCTATTTGCAGTAGCTAGATTAGGACTTAAATGTTAGTGGGTGATAAAATGGCTCCTTTGTTGAATGTTAGGAAGAGATGTAGGTAGTCCATGAAAGGGAGATTTTGTTGTTGTTGTTGTTGTTCGAGGGGCTTGAAGTCTGGACTTGGACACTGTCCCTGAACTCTTCAACTCAAGGTGAGTGTTCTACCACTTGAATGACAGTGCCACTTCTGGTTTTCTGATGGTTAAATGGAAATAAGAGTCTCAGGGTCTATCCTGCCCAGGCTGATTTTGAACTGTAGTTCTCAGATCTCAGCTTCCTGAGTAGCTAGGATTACAGCTGTGAGCTACTGGCACCAGGTAAAAATGGGAGATTTTTAGAAATGAAAATCCACCTCTTCACCTGTGTCTAAACCTCAGATATTACTATTAGAACACTTCACCTTCACCTCATTTCATCAGACATTTGTAAATTTTCTCTTTTCCTTCATGTGGGAATACTGCAGTCAATATCAACTCAGCTGGGGGACTGGATCAATTGTATGGTAATTGTTAGCACCTAATTTAAGAACTTTTACATCAGAAGAAATGAAACCCTCACTTGGAATAATTGTTTTCTCTTTTTATTAAAAATCTGTGCTTGATTATTCCCTAATGTGATATGGGACTTCCTAATAGAGTGATGAAATTTTCTTTATTTTCAACCTTCTCCCACTTGTGGTCAAATATTTAAGAATTCAAAGATTTGCACTGAAAATTGATTAAGCTGACTTCTAAGAAAATGTGCATTTCTGGAATTTGGTCTTCTGTCATGTTCTTACATGCACAAGCTTTCTATGATTTATTTGTACTACAAGGAATTCTACTTTCCATCTTTGTGTGACCAATTTTAGTCTGATCAGTCTTTCTGATCCTCTCTCTGGAGTCTCATTTGAGTATGCCTCATAAAAAAGATATTAGTTATCAGCTAAATGATTCTCAGCTTCTGTTTTTTGCCTGACTTCTTGTAGGCTGTGATAGCAACCCTGCCTGGCTGTGCTTACTGGAGTGTGTGTGTGTGTGTGTGTGTGTGTGTGTGTGTGTGTGTGTTTTGTTTTAGATATCTAGGATTACTATTCAAGGTAGTAGTTTCTCTGGGCCCCTGTGATCCCCCAGCCTAGAGTCAATGAGTTATACTCCTTAGGATACAAAGAACAACTGACTAAATTCCTGTTAATTGTCTCAAAATGAGGCAATCAGGCATCCTTGCAAAGCCATCAATAATGCTTTGTAACCACTTACAGAAGTCGTCTATCAAGATGGCTTTTCAAAGTTGACTGTGAAAAATATTCATTTCTAAGTAGGCACCATAAAGCAGATCACATTCCTGGGATCAGACTTTTGGAAGGAAGTTTCCCCTTCCTTCCGTCTCTTATGATAGTTCAAACCATAATATTCTTCAGTTGTGGCCAGCCTGGAGCACATATTCCCAAGAATATTCTGTAAATACGGGGTAAATACTTGTCTACTACAGACTGATTTATCTTGCTTTTATCTGTTGTTATTTTCATTACTTCAAACACATGGATAATTTATATTGGGATTAGAAAAAGGATTAATGGAATAAACATTCAGTTTACTTTCATATATCCAATATAATACACTTAACCCGTAATGGACAAATAAATTCAACTCTAGAAACAATGTCAGGAATATAAAATAAGCTTTAATACGTATAATCTGGCACACATAAACCATCATCTACAGAAAATTTCAGTCTCTCTGTAAATATTTATTTGGTATGAAATAATAAAAATTTAATTAATGAATATCACTTTTAATTATCATCTGAAATAGTCCTCGCGTATATAATTGTAAATAATTTTATAAATGTCACCTAGACAAGAATTTAACATGCATGTAGAAATCAAATTTCCACAATTTAAGCTATAAGAGAGGGATCGTACCCTCGTGTACTATGTGGTGTGAATTTTGCCACAGTGCTGAACCCTTCCAAATAATACCAAGGGTCATGTGTAATAATTTATTATTTGAGGTTAAGATGATTGCTACGTGTAGAATACGCTTTGAATTATTACATTAACTCACAGAAATGAAGCAATGATTTGTTATTTGTTTAAATTCTAATGCTTCTCAATTTTGCAATTCATTAAATATATTATTAAAATTATTTTCACTTTCTTCTTTTCTATAGCTGATGAAATTAAAATTATATATTAAACATTCAATGTTAAGAAATCAATAATAAGTAAACTATTGTTAAAATGATATACTATTAAACTGTGATTTGAATTATACTTCTAACAAATTGTGATGTAAACAAGTCAATAGAATTAAGGGTGATCATTTTAAAACTTAGCAGCTTGTTATTTTTTTTTTATTTTATTTTTTGGGTCCGATCGTGGGGCCTGAACTCTGGGCCTGGGCGCTATACCTCAGCATTTCAGCTCAAGGCTAGCGCTATACAACTTGAGACCCAGCACCACTACTAGCTTTTTTCTTTTTGCTTATGTGGTGCTGAGGAATCGAACCCAGGGGCTCAGGCATACAAGGTAAGCATTCTAGCACTGAGCCACCTTCCCAGCCCAGCAGCTTGTTATTTGTTTCCTAATTGTGTCATTTGTTATTCTTGGTCCAAGTCATCTCTTCATCATAATTGTTTAGTTTTCTATTTTATCTCAATTGGTTTGCTGATTGTGTGTTTTGTTTTCCCTTTTTAATGACCGACATGAGGTTGAAAGTCTGTATGCTAGTTTATTACTTCCTACATTAAAGTCAAATTGCTGCTCTCCACAGCTGTTCTACTCTACGATACTACAGTATTTCCCCCACTCTCATCTCCTGTATTGCTGCCCTCATATATTTTATTTTATTTTTTATTTAAATTTTATTGTCAAGGTAATGTACAGATGGGATATAGTTACATAAGTAAGGTAATTAATTTATTTCTTTTATAACTTGTTAACCTTTCCCCTATTTTTCCCTCTCTTCGCTCCCAACGCCCCCCCCCAAGATTATTTACAACATATTGACTTGTGATTACCACTGTTGCATAGGTTTCCCCTTTGTCCTTTGTCTCACCATTTTTTTTCTTTCCCTTCCCTAGTTCAGATCAACATATTTAAAATACCCAGGGTATCAAAATCAAATACAGTGACTACAGGGGATAAACCTTAGTTGGGGAAAACACAAAAGCATAAAAAGAAATCACAGTACATTAAGAACAACAACAACAAAGAACATGTCTTGGAGTTCATTTCACTTAGAATCACCTTATACAATCATATGTACATAGCTATTGAACTATTCTGCTCATCTACTAAGATTATCCTTGATGTACCCAATAATGCTCCCCTATTGCCCAGTAATCCCACTTCTGGGCATATAACCAGGTGATCACAAACAAGGCCACAGTAAAGCTACTACTGTGTATCACAGTAATATTTACCAAAAATGACACACACACTCTCTCTCACACACACACACACTTACACACGCACAGATAAACACACATGGAAAACTATGCTTCAATCACAAAGAATGTGACCACCTCATTTGTAAGGAAATGGAAGATCTTGGAAAAAATCATATTAGTGAAGTAAGCCAGACTTAAAGACACATAGGTCCCACGGTTTCCTTTATTTGTAATAATTAGTTTACATGAATGATAATCTCATGTATTTTAATTTGACATTTTGTTCTATGTTGAGCGCACAACATTATTGCTATATTTTTTGTTATTATTTCTGCAAATAGGCAGGTATACTTAAAGAATTACATTCATCTTATCCATTATTGAAGGAAGAACAACTAAAAGAGTAACCACTACTAGGAAGAACAACTCCTACTTACTTAGCTTCATTCCTATGTAAGGCCAATGTTGTCCCCTGTATCCTCATGTGCATTACAACTCTATACCTGGTCATAATGTATATCTAGTATCTTATGCATTGTGAACTAAATGCCCGAACTAAATGCTTTACTTAAAAAAAAAATTCTGTCAATGTTTCAGGATGGTTTGTGTGTGTGTGTGTGTGTGTGTGTGTGTGTGTGTGTGTGTGTGTGTGTGTGTGTATGTATGTGTGTGTGTGTATGTTTACAAAGATCAGAACATAACATTTTTCTTCATTTCGAATATATCTTACAGGTCATTGTAAGTTGTGGCTAATGGGAGCAGTCTTTTGTTATTTTAAGGATGAAACAGAAAAATATATTTGTGCATGTAACACAGTTGCTTTATTAGTGTTGTTGAACACTGAACTTCGATTTACACCTTGGCTGCTGTTGTGAATAATGTGAATAACAATGAACTACAGATATATTTACGAGTTACCCAGAGAGAAATAATCACATGATTGGTGGGTCAGATGATATTTCAAGTATGATTTCTTTAGAAAACTGCATACTACTTTCTACAAGGAGAATACTAACCTGGATTTTGTCCAAGAGTAGAAAATTTCCTTTTCTTCACACTCTCACCAACATAATTACCTTTTATTCAAAAGGGAATAAAGGGCAAATTTTTACTATCTTCAGTACCCTAGACTGGCTTAAGACCGAAATCCAACCTCCTAAATGCTTAGAATTACAAACTTTTACCACCACACCTGGTTCCTTTGATTTTTTTTGATAAGAGTTATAATAGTTATAAAGTAGTATCATAGTAATTTTGAATTACATTTCTCTAATGACTTCTTCTCACAGCATTAAGCCAGCACAGAAGTTGTATTAAACACAACTGTGTAAACCCACTGGTGATATAGAGGGGTTTATGGAAAACATGTCTATTCGAACTTTTGTCCATTTTTAATCAAGTCTCTTGTTAATCTCATCTTTAATCTCTCTATACAAAAATAATTAATTCAAGGTAGTAAAAAGGAAAAAATTAAGCAACTCCTAACATTTTTCAATTTTCAATAACATGATATTGCTTAAATCATTTTCTGTTTATGCTTGAGACTATATAACAATTTATTTAGACCTTTTACATATCTATATATATTTTATTTATTTTACATTGATTGCTCTTTCCAAAGCCTGCGTGTCTAATTTTGGTTTCTTTCAGTCTTAAGAAGTTCAGATTTCAAACTCAAGAATAAATGGATGTAAGCAAACAAAAAAATACAGTTCTTCTCATCTGATAATGCCTCTACAAGAATGAGAAAAGATTTCATCATTCTAAGGACCCTTAATTCTTAAGATAACATTTGGTATAATGCTAATGTTATTACCATTTTAGTGTTGGGAAAAATTGTAATTAAAGGCAGTAAGTGCATGACCCAAGACACAAAGTGAGGAAGGAAATGAGTCAAATTTTCCAAAAGTCTTCCAGCAATACACAAAAGGTAGATAAATTCTCTCCATTCACTGATACTCTCAATTCAATATTCATACTGTCCAAGAAATAATAGCATAGCAATTATTGCCCATGGTAATTGTTTTCTGTTACATTTTGTCTTCAACACAGACTGTGTTGGTGACATTGGGTTATCATTCACAGAGCTGAGCTTATAAATTATGGTCCAAATAGAGACAAATTTCTTCTGTCCCATAGTTCCAGTGTCATTTTTAAAAAGTACTAAATCTTTTAAATATCATCACTTACTGTATTTTAATAATTCAAGAATGAAAAATTTCACATATAATCACTCCAAAATGCTTTAAGACTAGGAGATGATAAAACAGGCCTCTGTGAAGTAAATTTTCTTCTACTTTTAAAATTATTCTGAAAGCCTGGTACTGGTTTGTCACACCTGTAATCCTAACTACTCGGGATACCTACTAAGGAGCCTGAGATCTGTGGATAATATTGGGAAGCCAAGAGGACAAAATAAATTCATGAGATTATTTTTCAAAATTTTAACGAAATAGCAAAGGGCCAGGAATGGAGATGTAGCTCATATAATAACTCACCAATCTAGAGAGAAAGACGTAGCGAGATGTTGAAGCCCTGACTTCAAACTCTAAGCATGCCAACACGCAGGAATGCACACACACTCACTTTTTCAAAATATCTTCATATCAGTGTTTTGCATTCATTTCTTTGTTAACGATATTATATGGGTAAAATGGGCTTCATAAACTCTTCCATCTCAAAACATTTTTATACATTTTTGTTGTAAAAATACTGTACAGAGGGGCTATAGTTATATGAGCAAAGTAATAAGTACATTTCCTATCAAGCATTGTTACCTCCTCCTTTGTTTTTCCCCCACCATTCCTTCCCTTACACCTCCACAAGTACACTCCTCATACCCCAAAGCCCCATTTGTCCTTGAATATTGGTACCTGTTGTTCAGGATAGATGCCTAGAAGTGGTATGAGTGGGCCATAAGGAAGGTCAATATTTATCTTTCTGAGGACTCACCAGACTGCTTTCCAAAGTGGTTGTGTAAGTGTACATATAATTATTATTATATAATTATATATATATTATATTATATATAATTATATTATATAATAATTATATGATTATATATATATATATTATATATATATGTGTGTGTGTGTGTGTGCGTGTGTGTGTACACACAAATACACACAGAACATTTTCCTTTTTTGTTTTTTAGAGCAACTTAGTTTTCCATCTTCATCATTTTTTCAAATGTTTTTATTGTGATTAAGTGGTTACAAATTTCCCAAATTTCACAATATTGTGGGATAGTGATGCTTAGTTTAAGTCACAAACACATTCTAACTTCGATGGAGCAAATTGTCTATTATGGTCTACAACATTTATGAATTCTATGAGCTTTGCAATAGAGTTATTTCTTCCATATGTAAACTTTTTTGTTTTGAAATATGTATATTTCTTTTGTATTGCATAGCATCAGCTGTTCCCTCTTTCCCACTTGTTCCCTCCCTCCCTCCAGTGACATTGAGTTGCTTAGTTCATTTTGGTCAATGTCCAGTGCAGCTGATGGATCCCACTGTTGTATGTTTTTCCCTGATTCCCTCTAGTTCTGTGTCGTCCTCCTGTTTTCCCTTCAGTGTGCACATATGACGGGCAGAATGGTGTTATTTAGTAGTGATTCGACCAGATGAGTGGAAGTTCTTGGTTTCTTAAGTGTTGTTAATTTTGTCATATCACCTTACATTTTGGATTTAACATCCACTTATCACGGAGACCATGTGCCATTTGTCTCTTTGCTTTTGGCTTAACTCGCTCAACATGATTTCCTGTAGCTTGATTGATTTCCCTACTAATGCCATTATTTTGTCCTTTCTAATGGCTGGAAAATATTCCGTTGTGATATTTACCACAGTTTTTTGATCCATTCATCTCTGGTGGGACATATGGGTTGTTTTCATATCCTGGCTATTGTGAACAGTGCTGCAATAAACATGGAAGTGCATTTGTCCTTGAATATTGGTACCTGTTGTTCAGGATAGATGCCTAGAAGTGGTATGAGTGGGCCATAAGGAAGGTCAATATTTATCTTTCTGAGGACTCACCAGACTGC
This sequence comes from Dipodomys spectabilis, assembly GCF_019054845.1. Taxonomy (NCBI): domain Eukaryota; kingdom Metazoa; phylum Chordata; class Mammalia; order Rodentia; family Heteromyidae; genus Dipodomys; species Dipodomys spectabilis. Next base: position 6,197,977 of record NW_024871193.1, on the reverse strand, counting down.
TTTCCAAAGTGGTTGTGTAAGTGTACATTCACACACACACACACACACACACACACACACACACACAGTGAGAGAGAGAGAGAGAGAGAGAGAGAGAGAGAGAGAGAGAGAGAACATTTTCTTGATCCATTCTTCTACTGAGCAGCATCAGGGTTGGTTCCATATCTTAGCTATGGAAAATAATGCTACAATAAACATTGTTGTGGTGGTAGTTTTAGTATGGACTGGTTTGTGATCATTTGGGAGAATGGGCAAAATTGAGATTGCTGTATAATAGGGAGCTCTATGTGGAGGTTTTTGAGGAACCTCCAAACTGCTTTCCAAAGTGGATGAACAAGTTTACACTCCCACCAAGAATGCAGTAGGCTTCCCTTCTGGCCATATCCCTTCCAGCATCTGTTGTTGTAAAAATATGGAACGATTCACTAATTTGTGTATCATCCTTGTGCAGGGACCATGCTAATCTTCTCTGTATGTTCCAATTTTAGTGTATGTGCAGCCAAATTGAGCACAAAACATTTTTTATATATAAAGAGTAATTGATTTTCTTAAACTAGACAATTCAACAAAAATAAGTTCAAAAGAGTTGTGAAATTTTAGAACCATGTGTTTCTTACATAAGCACACATTTAAGAATAAAGTCCAGATTGACATATCAAAAACAAAATAATTCCAGATATTTGTTGTTCATGAGATTGGTAGGAGGAGGAATTCAATTATTCTACAAAAGGCACTTGTCATAATGATCATTGCAGCAAATGTTAAGGTTTGTTAAAAGTTTTAATGTTTTAAATATGTTTAATTTTGGGATTTGCTTATATATGGCAAAATTAAGTCATAAAAATTTTTGATAAAGTATATAATATTTCTGGTAGCATGTACTAGTATGTATGTACATTTCAGATTTTATAGAAACTTTACTAATGAGAAGTTGCAAAGACTGTGTAAAGAAGCAGAGTGAAGAGTTAAGATTTTAAGTACACAGTTTCTGTTAAATCTTTAGGGCTCCTTTACGTTATATGTTAGTGATGAACAAATAATGATATAATCCACATACAAATGATGAGATGAACTATAAATAGTAATCTTAGTGAGTAAATTTAAAGGCTACTTATAGCTTTATCCAGTTTTAAATGTACAGGAATATGAGAAAATAGTAAACTCTACTATGTACACTTCAAACACTGAAAACCCTGGTAATTGTTTTGTTTTTTATTTTAGTAATCATTAATATTTAATTATTGTTTTCTTTATTTATAGCATTTTTCCTTGTTGTAATATAATACAACTTTTTGTGAATCATGATTAAGAGGTACTTTGAGAATATTATTGGGATGGCCACACAATTTTCATAGGTGCATGTGAATTTACAAAGAGCAAAACTAAAAACAAAATATTGATTAAAAATTATATCAAGTAGAATCTGAATCAGGAGTGTTGATAAATGTCCACACCTAAAATCTTAACCCTAGGCTGGAGCATCTTATTTAAATATTGTTGAGAATTTCAAGACTTCCTTTATGTAGGGCCCTTAGAAGTATGTACAGCATGCATGTGTACAAAGCCAGTGACAACAGACAAATATGACTAAGTTTCCCCAAAAGGAATCTATGAAGTCAATAGTTATCTTCCCAAGCAGATGAAAAAATGCGTCCAAAATGATTCAGTGCCCCTACATTTGTGGAGTTATTTAAGTTATGGATTCTTTGTTAGACATATTCTTTTCTTTTAAAAATTGTCAAATATTAGTTCATAATAAACTTTGTCTAGTATTTCTTGGTTCAAAACAGAAATCTTGATACAGTTGATGTCACTTGGCTTTCTTACTATCTCAGTTCAAAGCCAGCCTAGGCAGGAAAGTCTGTCACATTCTTATCTGTAACCAAACACCAAAAACGCCAGAAGTGGAGTTTGGCTCAAGTAGTAGAGTCCTAGCTTTGGGGGAAGTTGGCCAGGGAAGACATTTCTTCAGGGACATGGTCCAGCCTCTGAGTTCAAGCTCCAGAACCAGGACAAACTAAACAAACAAACAGGAAAAAAACGCACATATTTCTTTGGGACCATCCATAAAGCACTGGTTTGAGAACAGACTCCTTTTGCTGATCATACTCACTGAATCCTGCTTTTTTGGAATACTAATTGCGCTGGAGAATTCAGGACAAGACTAAATGAATTAATAAGTGACTCCTGCAACAACAGAATCATCTCAATAGTGAAATATCCATGCATAAGACAAATTAAAACCTCCAAGTCTTTGTTTCCTTGCAAAAGAAAACTTTTTTTTTTTTTTTTTTTTAATTTAATTTAATTTTATTTGTGAACATACTGTACAGAGGAGTTACAGTTACATGGGCAGGATAATGTGTACATTTCTTACCAAGCATTGCAGCCTCCTCCTTTGTTTATCCTTCACATCCCTTCCCAGCCTCCCCCCTCCCCCCCAATCCCAATCCTTCTCCTTCCTCCCTCCCCCCAGCCCCCCCCCCCCACCAACATTGTAAAGTTCGTTTTGGACATGACAACTTGTACTTCTCATTGTTGCAACAGGTCCACCTGTATCCTTAAACAACTGGTTTTTCCCCATCTCCTCCACAAGTTATACTGACATCAAATATAGTGAAAGCAAGGGTTATACTGTGGGGGAGGGACATACAAAGCAACAAAGAGATAATCTTATAAATGTGTTAGAAACACATGCATGAAAGAAAAAAACATTAAAATACACATCTAAGGGTTCATTTTCCTGACATCACATTATCTGACCTTTTCCGCTTGACTCATACATATACTAGATATTACAAATAAGGGAAACCATGGGACCTACGTTTCTTTGGGCCTGGCTTACTTCACTTAATATAATTTTTTCCAAGTTTTTCCATTTCCTAACAAATGGGGCAATGTCATTCTTTCTGATGGAGGCATAGAATTCCATTGTGTATATATACCACATTTTCTTGATCCATTCATCTACTGAGGGGCATCTGGGTTGGTTCCATATCTTAGCTATGGTAAATAATGCTGCAATAAACATAGTTGTGCTGGTAGCTTTAGTGTGGTCTTGTTTGTAAACATTAGGGTAAATGCCCAAAAGTGGGATTGCTGGGTCATAGGGGAGCTCTATGTGGAGTCTTTTGAGGAACCTCCATACTGCTTTCCAAAGTGGTTGAACAAGTTTACATTCCCACCAACAATGAATTAAGGTTCCTTTCTGTCCACATCCCCTCCAGCATCTGTTGTTGTTAGAGTTCTTGATTTTTGCCGTTCTCACTGGAGTGAGGTGATATCTCAATGTTGTTTTGATTTGCATTTCTTTTATGGCTAGGGATGTTGAACATTTCTTCATGTGTCTATTGGCCATCCTTCTTTCTTCTTCAGAGAAGTTTCTCTTTAAGTCTTTCGCCCACTTATTTATTGGGCAGTTGTTTCTTTGAGGATTTGTTGTTGGGGGGTTTAATTTTTTGAGTTCCAAGTATATTTTAGATATGAGACCCTTGTCCGTTGTATGGCTAGTAAAGATCTTCTCCCAATCCGTGGGCTTTCTATTGATCTTGCTAGCTATGTCATTTGCCCTGCAGAAGCTCTGCAACTTTATGCAATCCCATTTGTCCAACCTTTCTTTGATTTGTTGTGTTTCCAGGTCTCTATTCAGAAAATTTCGGCCTGAGCCAAGGAGACCTAGGGTTTCTCCTATTCCATCCTGTAATGTTTTCAGAGTGTCTGCTTTGAGTTCAAGGTCTTTGATCCATTTGGAGTTGATTCTGGTGCAGGGTGATATATAAGGATCTAGCTTAAGTTTTCTACATGTAGTTAACCAATTTTGCCAGCACCATTTACTGAAGAGGTTGTCTTTCTTCCATTCTATTGTTTTAGCTCCCTTATCGAAGATTAGATGGCTATAGGTCTGTGGGTTCATTTCTGGGTTTTCAATTCTATTCCATTGGTCCTGAGGTCTGTTCTTATGCCAATACCAAGCTGTTTTGATTACTATGGCTTTATAGTAGAGTTTGAAGTTTGGTATTGATATTCCTCCAGCAGTGTTCTTTCCATTCAGGAGCGTTTTTGCTATTCGGGGTCTTTTATTGTTCCATATGAATTTTTGGATTGCCTCTTCTATTTCCTTGAAGAATGAGGGTGGAATTTTGATAGGTATTGCGTTGAATTTGTAGATAGCCTTGGGAAGTATTGCCATTTTCACGATGTTAATCTTTCCAATCCAGGAGCATGGGAGGTTTTGCCATTTTTTAAGTTCTGTGTTGATTTCCGCAAAAGAAAACTTTTAAAACAATGTTTATTTCCTTTTGTTCTATGCTGGCCTTCAATTGGCACATTGTTTCCTTTTGAAATACTTTCAAGAAGAAGTTTTCAGACAATTTTTGTATGAATAAAGAACACACTCGAAAAAAGTCAGGGACAGTTTCTTCAAGCGTGGATTCTTTTTTTTCTAATATTTTTTAGAGTGAAAATACTGAACAGAGTGGTTACAATTACATGTGCAAGATAATGAGTACAGTTTTTATCAAGCATTGTTGCCTACTCCTTGGTTTCCCCTTCCCATCCCTAGACATAAAAGAAATGCAAATCAAAACAACATTGAGATATCACCTCACCCCAGTTAGAATGGGTATAATCAAGAACTCTAATAACAACAGATGCTGGAGGGGATGTGCAGTCCCACTTTTGGGCATTTACCCAAATGTTTACAAACAAGACCACAGTAAAGCTACGAGCACAACTAAGTTTATTGCAGCATTATTTACAGCTAAGATTTGGAATGAGTACATTTTTTATCAAGCAATGTAGCCTACTCCTTGGTTTCCCCTTCCCATCCTCCCCTCTCCCCTCCATCCAATCCTCCTCCCCCCAGCAACAAAGTTGTAAAGTTCGTTTTTGAAATAACGACTTGTACATCTCATTGTTGCAATGGGTCGACCTGTATCCCTATTTAAATGATTTTTTTTTTCCATTCCCCTCCAGAAATTATACCGACATCAAATACAGTGAAATCAGGGGTTATTGTTATCCCGTGGGGAAGGGACATAAAAAGCAACAAGGAAATCATCTTATAAATGTGTTAGAAAAAGTCACATGAAAGAACAAAAAACATTCGAATACATACCTTAGGGTTCATTTCCCTAACATCAACTTATCTGATCTTTTCTGTTTGACTCAGACATATACTAGTTATTGTAAATAAGGAAAACCATGGGACCTATGTTTCTTTGGGAGTGGCTTACTTCAATTAATGTAATTTTTCCAAGTCTTTCCAGTTCCTAACAAATGGGACAATGTCATTCTTTCGGATGGAGGCATAGGATTCCATTGTGTATATATACCACATTTTCTTGATCCATTCATCTACTGAGGGGCATCTGGGTTGGTTCCATACCTTAGCTATGGTAAATAAGGCTGCAATAAACATAGTCGTGCTGGTACCTCTAATGTGGCCTTGTTTGTGAACATTTGGGTAAATGCCCAAAAGTGGGATTGCTGGGTCTTAGGGGAGCTCTGTGTGGAGTCTTTTGAGGAATCTCCAAGAACCGACCTCAGGACCACTGGAATAGAATTGAAAACCCAGAAATGAACCTACAAATCTATAGCCATCTAATCTTCGATAAGGGAGCTAAAAAAATTGAAGAAAGACACCCTCTTCAGGTAAAATGAATGTTTTCAGGCTTCATAGAACTAGCACAAAGACATCTTTGGACATGAGGTAACACGCCTTTCAGAGACAACTTAGTAAGTACAAAATATAAAATTTAAATGACTTATAAAAACATTATTCATGTACATATGGCCATATAAGATAATGTTAAGAAAAATGAAACCCAAGATAGGGACACAACTTGTTTATTCTTTATTGAAATTGTTTTTAATGTATCTAAAATGTACTATGTGATTTTTTTCGTTTTTCCTCCATGTTCTTCCCGCATGATATAACTCCTGTTTTCACTGGATATGATGTTGGTGCCCTGCATCTTGCATATACATTTTTCTAGTGTGAGGAGGGGAAGGGAAACAACAAAATGCTGAAACAAAGATTCAGGATGACCTATTGTAGCAATGATATGAACAAGACACTATGTAGAAAACGAATTTTACAACTTGTGGAGGGGAGGGGGAATTGGGCAGATGGGGAGGGAATGGATAACACAGAAAAAACAAAAGAGGATGTAACAATAAGAAATGTACTCATTACCTTACTTATGTAACTCTAAGCCCTCTGTACATTATTTTTTACTATAAAAACATAAAAGAAACCATTATCCATGAGTACATTAACTTCAAATTCCATAAGTGCTCTTAAATTAAATTTAACTTGGAGAAGATCCTCAGAAAAGTTTATTTGTGTGTGTGTTGTGAATTATTTCCCAAGTGTACACAAGTTAACAGTAGAAGAAACAATAGGAATAATAAGAGAAAGAAAAGTTCTGTGTTTAAGTCTAATGGTTCAATATACTATAGAACACTCTGCAAATAAGACAACATTAAACCAATAAAGCCAAGGCCATTATGTAGATCTATGGGAGTGACATAGAGAAATAATTAATACTAAGAGGAATATGAATGATGAGGCCACTCTCTTTCAACTTCTATCTCTAAATCATGGTTGCTAATCACGCAAATTTGTAAAATGTACAATTGAAGAATAATTCTGGTTCCAAAGCAAGTTAGATATAAGAGCATGGACTTAACTGGAAAAAAAGTCCATGGTGAGAAAGCAGGAATTATACTAGCAATGAACTGGTGGCCAAGATCTCATTTCATTTTCTTTCTTTCATCTTTTTTCTTTCTTTCTTTCTTTTTTTTTTTTTTTTGATGGATGAGGCAGGGTTTGAACTCAGCCTGGGAAATATCTCTCCACTCTTCAGCTCAAGACTAGTGCTCTACCTGTTGAGCCACAGCGCCACTTCCAGTTTGCTGGTGGTTAATTGGAGATAAGTGCCTCAGAACATTTCTTTCCTACTCATACAGGATTTGAACTGCAATCCTCAGATCTCAGCCTCCTGAGTATCTAGAATTATAAGCGTGAACTCAAGTGATGGAATACTAGTGATGAGCAAGATTGCTGAATGAGGTTGCTGAGGCTTTTGCATACACATATACAAACATACACATACACACAGAGGCACATATATGTGCAAACACACCTGCACAAATAAAACAACTCTCAGAATATGGAGAAATGTTAGAAAACAATAGAAAATATATCCTGAGTAAGACTAGATCAAGTGATAATTTTTAATATTAGAAAGTCCTCAAGTGAAATTTATTCAAAGTTTGATAATATTACATACCTAGGGACCAGAGATAAAAAGAAAGTCAAGTAATCATTATTAGAGGGATTGGATCCATGGAAGAATGAATCAGAGACCCCTGCAGGTGCATCTGAAAATGTTCATATCCTGTGTGAAATGATAGAACATCTTTGAAAATAGTACATAAACAACTTGAGCAGTCAGTCTAATGAATAAGATCATAGGAGAAGTTCAGAATTGCTAGTCTGTATCTAGATTAAATAAACCACCAAACTATGGAAGGGCAATTTGATACAAACCTGGAATTCTAGCACTCAAGCTAAGACAGGAGATTAGAGAGTGGGATTACATAGTGATACCTTCCCTGGACCAGGTAGTATAATTTTGTCTCAATGAAACAAACCAAACAACAAGAAAGGAATACAGAGTTGGAAGTTTGGGCTAATTTTGTCATTATGTTTTGAGAAGGCAAGTTTCCTATTGAAATGCAACTCATATATAATCCTCAGTTGTGTTTTAAATGCTCTCTGCATTACACAACATTCCTAGATGCAAAATGGCTCATGATTCCCAATCAAAAATTTGAAAAAATAAGCATCATTCTGTTGGATTTCAAAGAAATAATGAAGGATTACAAAATTTTAAGCCTGGAAAAATACAAAGTTCATCTAATGTAGGACTCTGTAGATCTTGCTAAATTAGAATTTATATTTAAAATAAATATTTTGGTTTTGTTTCTAATTTCATATTCTATAGGATACTACAAAATTCTTTTTAAGTAGAGGTTTTAATTCACAAATTCACACATGAATCAGGCATTTTATTTGCTTAAAATATTCTTTCAAGCGAGGTATAATTAGAACTTAGTTAATTGATAATTCCAACAGTTCATGTATAAAATGAGATAGTGTGAATAATCTTCACAGAGTTGCCAACAAATGGATGATATTAATTTATTAATTTAGAACAAGCAATTTTTTGAGGCTTTGGTGTAACATGGTATGAAGACAGTAATTGTGTGAGGTCTTGGTTCTTCTATCTATTTGTAATACAGGAAGAAATTTCCTTAATTACATGCCTCTGTATACAATGAGAAAAATGCGAGGTTGGAGTTGGTTTTATTTTTTGGTTTGTCCTCAAGTTTGAACTCTGGGCCTGGCCACTCTCTTTGAGCCGGTTTTTGCTCAAGGCTCATGCCCTACAACTTCAGCCTCAGTGCCACTTAAGTCTGGCTTTTCCTGAGAAGTTTATTGGAGATAAGAATCGAAGGAATCTTCCTGACTGGGTGGGCTTTGAACCATAATCTTCTGATCTTAGCCTCCTGAATATCTATGATAGATAAAAATATAAATAATATTTGCAAGTGCTCTGATTTCTAGAAATCAGAAAAATGTTGCAGCAAAGTTTAGTGTAGTGTACTTTCCACAATAGGAAAGGCATCATATTAGCACAAGTGTAGTATTTTTTCACAATAGTGATAAGCTATTCATGATGTGAATTAAGGGAATTTTAAGGTGCATCATACAAATTGGAAACTGTTGGGCTAGGAAGACTTTATGGCATAAAAGCTTGGGATTGATGATCACAGAAATAATAGCTTACTCTGATGAACAAATGTTTACTCTTGAGGAATTAATTATTACACATACTTCGTAGTTATATCCTCCACCATAATGTGGCTATTTTTTTGTTGATTTCTCAATATGTAGCACCCCATTAGAAACTGCAGTTATTGCAGAATTAAATAGCATACAAACAGGTACTGTTTTGAATATCTCTGATATGGAATGTTCAGAATTTGAAAATGAGTAGTTAGTATTTGTAAGAACTTTGAGGAACACATATATTCTGTCCTTTTAACAATTATTCAGTTTTAAAAGTTAGGAGTTTCCATAGAATTAAACTGTTTTCTGTTTTACTATGGGACAATATTAACTTATAATTTTTTTGAAAATTATGACAGATATATTGTGAAAATATTGTATATTTGGGTAACATTCAAGTTGATGAACCTCTGATAAAGAAAGGTGTAATTAATTAAATTAGATGCCAAATAGTGTTCATTTTTTAAAAGGTAATGCACATAGGATAATATTTACTATAGCAATACAGTGAAATTATACTTTATGTAACTTATTTTTGTTTAATTTTATTTTTAAGGTGATATATAAAGGGGTTGCATTAATTGTAAGGTAGTGAATACATAATATGTCGAAATTTTACCCACTACCTCATTTTTCTCACACTTTTCCTTTCCCCCCAAACCCCTCACAAGTTGTAATGTAAATTTCCAACATGTTGTCTTGTGAGTACTGCTATTGCACTGGTTTGCCCTTTGTCCTTTGTCTCCCCAATTTGCTGTTCATTTTGCCTTCTCAAATTAAGATAAATGCATGTGCAATACACACAGTACTGAAATCAAATACAGCAGGGGATAAACTATAGGGGAAAACACAAAAGAAAAAAGAAATCACATAGTACATTTAAAAAAAAAACAACCACAAAGAAAAACCTCTATTTCCATATCTAGGTGTTTATTTTGCTCAACATGATCTTGTATAGTCCTATATGAAAAGCTTTTGAGCCATTCTGCTCATCTGCTAGTGTTATTCTATACATATCCTATTATTACAAATGAGGGAAACTATGGAATCTGTTTCTTTGGGTCTGGCTTACTTTATTTAGCAGGATTTTTAAAAATCTTTCCATTTCCTTTTGAATTGGAAGCATAGAATTCAACCATATATATATATATATATATATCAACAAAATGTGATATATATATACATATATATATATATCACATTTTGTTGATTCGTTCATCTACTGAATGGCATATTGGTTTGAAAATGTTTGCATGTAAGTATTACTTAGGGTCATTCAAAAATGACAGATGACACCTCCCCAGAAATACTAAAATCATGATTTCTTCGTAAGAAAGGATTTTATGGTGGTACAAGTGTTGAAATATCTGGATGAATGTAATTTATATCTTGCACTGAATTAGGCAGGAAGATATCTAATATTATATAGGATAAAAATGGTAGTGACAAAATATTCCCTTGAGAAAGATATAGGAGTCTGCCAGAAGTATGAAGAAATTCAGATAATTTTAAAGAATTTAAAAATACAAGCTCAAATATGTTTCTTTAAATAAAAATTATGTAAGTGGAAGGGCAAAAGAAGGAGAAGAGCGGAAAGTAACTGACAGCAGATCATTGTCCCAAGTTAGAGTATAAAAAGTCATAATCTAGAGTTCGGATGAAGATGGCAGAAGGTCTAGGCTAAACGAGCTATCATGTAGACAGCAGTTTTAGTGTTCCAGTCAACAGTCCTAGGCTAGAGAATCACACCCAGTGTGCCATCACAGTACAGAGAGTTTGGCCAGAGATGGAATATCCAGGCAAGGAAACAGATCTGAGAATCAGCGGCCTGAGCAACATGCCTACAGAGAGAGTCCAGTCAAAAAGATGCCAGACACAGTGTGCATATTCTACTCAACACCAGGAAGAACTCACAAGGAACAGATATATTCATGCTGCATATCACAGACCATAGAGGGCCCAGTCACCAAGATTCTGGCACGAATAGAACCCTGACATCCTCACTCCTTCTCAGAAAGCAGAGGAAGGAAGGTGGCCCCTCTCCCACCACCAGAGAGCTCCATCTTTGATACTGACAAAGGCCCAGAAATTGATACTGACAAAATGCCCAGACTTTTGACTGTGCAACTACAGGACTTTGGTTGATGCTTGCCTTAAAATAGTGTTCAAGCACAAAAATGGATTCATGGAATCCAATAAAAGACAGCTGAAAGAAGTCAGGGAGACCGGAAAGGGAATGTTGAATGGAGCCCAACAGAAGGAATGGGAGTCCAAGGAAACCATAACCGATCAACTAAGTGATTTGAGAATAAACACAATACCAAATTAAGGAAGGAATGAAGTTCATATAAGATCTAAAACAAAGCTCCAACAAAGAATTTGAAGTCATCAAAGCTGACCAAATAGAAGGAAAAGAAATTAAAAACAAAGTGGAAAGTCTTGAGAGTATGGAAGACCATGTAGAAGATCGAATATGAGGGATTGAAGACAGAGAGGTTATTATACAGAAAGAACATACAACTATCCATGACAAATCCAAGAAATATGCTAGATCTATTCAACATTTGGAAGACACCCTCAGAAGGTCTAATCTGAGGATAATGGGTGTAGAGGAGCACCTAGAATCAGAAGTTAATGGTCTAGGAAGTTTGGTTAACATTTTCCACGCAGAGAACTTCTCAAACATGCAAAAAGATAGACCTATTCAGATTCAAGAAGCTTTTAGAACCCCAAATAGAACAGACAATGACAGGATATCACACCGTGACATTATAATCCCCACAGCATCAATTCCAAGGAAAAAATCCTTAAAGCAGTCAAGGAGAAAAGATCAACCACTTACAAAAGGAAACCAATTAGAATAACCTCAGATATCTCAGTGGAGAAAATTACAGCAAGAAGAGCTGCCATGCCCTAAAGACAAACAATTATCATCCAATTATACTGTACCCAGCTATACTCTCCTTCATAACTGAAGGCCAAATAAAAACCTTCCATACCAAAGAACAACTGAAACAATATATATACACCAAACCAGCCCTATAAATGACACTTAACGATGTATTACACATAGAAAATCAACAAGACCACAATAAAGGCAAAGAAATCGCACTCAAACTGAGAATCCAAGAACCATAGGAAGAACCCAGTTGCTGCAGCCCCCAAGAAGGGGCATAAAATGGCAGGAACTCCCAAACAGCTCTCAATTCTAACTCTCAACATTAACTGATTGACTCTCCAATTAAGCGACATAGACTGTCAATTTGGATTAAGATGCAAGATCCTTCTATCTGCTGCCTTCAGGAGTCTCATATTGCCCATAAAAACAAACACATTTTCAATGTGAAAGGCTGGGACAAAATCTACCAAGCAAACGGCCCACATAAACAGGCGGAAGTTGCAATCCTAATAACAGATAAAATAGACTTCTAATTAAAATTAGTGAGAAGAGATAAGGAAGGTTGCTAGATACTAATTAGGGGATCTCTCCTTCAGTAGAATATTACAATTTGAAATATCTATTCACCAAACAACCAAGAACCCAAATTTCTTCAAGAAACACTACTTTCCTTCAAATCTGACATTGATCCAAAGACATTAATTGTTGGGACTTTAACACACCACTTTCCCCACTAGATAGATCAACTCGGGAAAAACTCAACACAGAAACTGCATATCTAAACACCTGCATAGATCAACTATATTTAACAGACATCTACCGTATATTTCACCCAGCAGCATCAGAATACACGTTTTTCTCAGCAGCTCATGGCACATTTCCCACAATAGACCACACTTTAGGTCACAAAACAAACTTTTCCAAATTCAGAAACATAGAAGTGATACCTTGCATTCTCTCACACAACAAGGGAATAAAATTAGAACTGACCACCAAAAGCCACCGAAGAAAGTCCTGTAACACATGGAGGCTGATAAACACACTGTGGAATGACCAGTGGGTCATGAAAGACATTACAAAGGAAATTCAAATATTCATGATATTCATCAAAATGAACAAACAAATTACCACCTACTCTGGGACACAGCAAAGGCAGTACTTAGAGACAAGTTTATAGCCCTGAGTTCCAACAGAAACAACTTGTAGATATCTGAAACCAACAATTTAATGGGACATCTGAGAGCCTCCTTGAATAAGAGCAGGAAGATAATCCCTAATCCAGTAGATGGAAAGAAATGATTTATATTAAATCAGAATTAAAGAATTAGAATCCAAAATACCACAGAAAGAATCAACAAAAGAAAGAGTTGATTCATCGATAAAATTAACAAAATTGACAGAACTTTAGCAAATCTTACCAGAAAAAGAAGAGAACACACCCAAATAAATAAACTCAGAGATGAGAATGGACACATCACCACAGAAACAACCAAGATTCAGAACATTATAAGGGAATACTTCTCAAAACTTTATGCTAATAAGTTTGAGAACTTGGCAGAAATGCACCTTTTCCTAGCAAATATTGACATGCAGAAACTAAACCAAGATGAGTTAAACCATCTTAACAGGCCCATATCCAACATTGAAATAGAAACAGCAGTAAGAGTCTTCTCATCTAACAAAAGCCCAGATCCCGATGGATTTACAGTGGAATTCTACAAGGCCTTCAAAGAAGAGCTCACACCAACACTCCTCCAAATCTTCAATGAAATTGAAAGAGAAAGTTCACTACCGAACTCATTCTATGAAGCCATCATAACCCTCATCCCAAAACCAGGCAGGCAGTCTTCAAAGAAAGAGAACTATAGACCCATTTCTTGGATGATCATTAATGCAGGAATTCTCAACAGATTTTTGGCTAATCGACTTCAACAATTCATCCAAAAAATCATACACCTCGATCAAACAGGATTCATTTCAGGATTCATTTCATGCAAAGTTGGTTCAATATACACAAATCAATTAATATAATTCATCACATCAACAAGAGCAAGGACAAGAACCACATGGTTATCTCAATAGATTCAGAAAAAGGATTTGACAAGATCCAACACCCCTTTATGTTGCAGATTCTGCAAAGATTAGGAATCCAGGGAACATTCCTCAGTACAACAAAGGCTCTATATGACAAACTTACAGCCAGCATTATACTTAATGGTGAAAAACTAATGGCTTTTCTGTATGCCAACAATGAGAAAAGCATGCTGAAAACCAGAAAACAACTCTATTTGTCATAGCCCCACAAAAAATGAAATACCTAGAAATTAACATACCCAAAGAAGTGGAGGATCTCTATGATGAAAACTTTAAAAACTTGAAAAAGGAAATCAAAACAGAACTTAGAAAGTGGCAAAAAAAAACTCCCATGCTCCTGTATTGGAAGGATCAACATCGTGAAAATGGCAAAACTTCCCAAGGCTATCTAAAATTCAATGTGATACCTATCAATATTCCAAAATCATTCTTCAAGGAAATAGAAAAGGCAATCCAAAAATTCATATGGAACAATAAAAGACCCCAAATAGCAAAAACGATCCTTAACAGAAAGAACAGTGCTGGAGGAATATCAATACCAAATTTCAAACACTACTACAAAACCATTGTAATCAAAACAGCTTGGCACTGGCACAAGAACAGACCTCAGGACCAATGGAATAGAATTGAAAACCCAGAAATAAACCCACAGACCTATAGTCATCTAATATTTGATAAGGGAACTAAAAAAACAGAATGGAAGAAAGACAGCCTCTTCAGTAAATGGTGCTGGCAAAATTGGTTAATCACTTGTAGAAAATCAAAAATAGATCCATAATGTCATCCTGCACCAGAATCAAATCCAAATGGATCAAGGACCTCGGAGTCAAAGCAGACACTCTGAAAACATTACAGGTCGGAAATCATTACTAGGTCTCCTTGGCATAAGCCTAAAGTTTCTTAAAAGAGACACAGAAACACAACAAATCAAAGAAAATTTGGAAAAATGGGATTGCATTAAGTTGCAGAGCTTTTGCATGGCAAAGGATATAGCTATCAAGATCAATAGAAAGCCTACTTATTGGGAGAAGATATTCACTAGCCATACAATGGACAAGGTTATCATATGTAAACTATACCTGGAACTCAAAACATTAAATCCACCAACAACAAATCCTCAAAGAAACAACTGCCCAATAAATAAGTGGGCTACATTGCAACAATGAGATGTACAAGTCGTTATGTCGAAAATGAACTTTACAACTTTCATGGGGGGGGGGGGCGAGGAGGATTGGGGGGCGGGGGGAGGATGGGAAGGGATGGGAAGGGGAAACAAAGGAGGAGGCTAAAATGCTTGATAAGAAATGTACTCATTATCTTACCATGTAATTTTAACTCCTCTGTACAGTATTTTCAAAATAAAAATAAATAAATAAATAAAAATAAGAGGGCTAAAGACTTACGGAGAAAATTCTGTGAAGAGGAATTGCCAATAGACACATGAAGAAATGCCCGACCTCACCAGCCATAAGAGAAATGCAAATCAAAACAACATGGAGATACCACCTCACCCCAGTTAGAATGGCCATAGGCAAGAACAATAATAACAGATGCAAGAGTGGATGTGGCCAGAAGGGAACCTTACTTCATTGTTATTGGGAGTGTAAACTTGTTCAACCACTTCGGAAAGTTGTATGGAGGTTCCTCAAAAAACTCCTAGAGCTCTCCTATGACCCAGCAATCCCACTTTGGGGCATTTACCCAAATGATCACAAACAAGACCATACTAAATCTTCCAGCACAACTATGTTTATTACAGCATTATTTACCAGAGCTAAGATATAGAACCAATCCAGATGCCATTGAGTAGATGAATGGGTCAAGAAAATGTGGTATGTATACACAAAGGAATTCTTTGCCTCCATCAGAAAGAATAACAATGCTCCATTTGTTAGGAAATGGAAAGACTTAGAAAAAATTATATTAAGTGAAGTAATCCAGCCCCAAAGAAACATAGGTCCCATGTTTTCCCTTGTTCAAATACCACTTCCGGTTTGCACACACACAGTCTATGTATGAGGGTACGTTCTCCATGTTAAACAATAGGGTAGTACTCCCTATCTGAGCGGGAAAGTTCCACAGTATAACCCTATGCCCGCATTAGAGGGTGTACAATTTTCTTGGAGCTCATTAGTTTACCCAGGAGAAATATAAATATCCGTAAATTTTGGAGCTAATTAGTAAATATCTGAATTAACACTAGATCCTAGATGTTGTGTTATTACAAGACAACATTGTATTATTGTTACATAAGAATCCTTCCCTACTTGCCAATGTGTAAGAGAAAATGAAAGAAAGGCATTAAAGCAAAATGCCTTATCTTCTTAGGAATTTAATCCTAGTGATGAGGGTAATGTCTGAACTCTTCCATTCAATAAAAGCTTGAAGTTTATCAGAGCACTTCCTACATATAAGAATTTGTGGCAGTTTGAATGACAAGGTTATTTCATCATGGAGATATCACCAAAACACTTTTCTTATTGAACTTGTCTATACCTTTTTAGTTTTCAAATCCAAATAGCATATTTCCTTCAATATCTCTGTAACAGTTTTGAACTTTTCTTCCTGCAAATTCTTTCCTTTCTTTACTTCTGTAAATCTGCGTTTATTATTTCTTGTTTCCTTATTTATCTCATTGTTCCAATCTTGTCCACACTGGTACTCACATTGTTCAGAATTGTGTCAGAACTTTCCCTTAACTCTTCCCTTTAATAATGCCCCCAATTTTATTATTCTTTTTCATATAAACTTTACAACTATCAGAGTTTTTTTTCTCCCTAAATCCATCATTTCCACCTGCAATCCCTATCACCAAGAATATCACTAACACAGTTGCCTGACCAGAGATGTAGAACACTTTAGATTTCTTCTTACCCTTCTGTTCTCACCCATTAGTTAAGATGAATGATCAAGATTTTCTGAGTTTCTGTCACTAATATGATTTCTATGTACTCATTTTTATGCCCCTGACACCAGCCTGTTTCATGTAATCATCACTGGTCACCTAGATTTAAGCAACCTTTTACAACGTATGTTTTTCCCCATAGTCTTTTCTTATTGGCCCTTTCCATCACCAAATTACTTCTGCTTGTAAGCACACACAGTGAAGGGCTCAGACACAAATTCTAGTATCATTATTTACTCATTATATTGACTACTGGCCTTACATTTCTCATCTGTAAATAGATGTAATCTACCAGAAATATTGAAGAATATATTTGTTGGCTTATAGAGCAAAAAAAAAAAAAAAAAAAGAAAAGTGAAGAGTCCTTACATTTTCCCCCTTAGCTTACAAATAAGGAAAGTGTCAAATTCAGTTTGTTGGTATAAAGTCACAAATTTTTTCATGCAGATATAAAAATAAATTTTCCTCCTGGCTCTAAGGACCGTGTCCTTTTAATGTAACACCAGATATTTAAGTGGTATTATGTAATTGTGTCATGTGTTTACAGCTATATTGAAGAATATGTCATTGGAAAACATTGGTTATTGAATAGTGTCTTTATGAGAATGGTATTTGAACTAATCACACTAAGTTGAAAACTACATCTTATTCCATCAAAATTTTTCTTATTGCTTTATTTGTTGCCTAGAGTTCTTAATAAATTTATACATAGATTTTCTCCACTTAACTGGATGGAAACTAAAACTGATCATGGATTTCTGCCTAATGAGTGAAGTATGCTTCTTGAGGCATGTGTTGTTAACTTCTAGGGATATATAACTAAGCCAATGGCTATGTGGGTAGTTAAAGGCTTTCTCCTAAATTCCTAAGGCTAGAAAAACAAGATCATTTGTAACAGAAAGCACTCAGCTTATTATATTTTATCTATGTGGGATAATCAACATGTGCAAATAAACGATTTTATTTATAAGAAAACAATAGTACCAAGAAATGTGAGTATATTTAGAGAGACTGGAAGAATAACATTAGGGTATTTACTGTCTCACCTGTTTATGTGATTGTATTTCTTGATATTGAGACTCCCTTCTTATTATTCTTATTGTATTAATCCAATGTTTTTTAGTACTATGTATTCAATGTGGGAAATCTGGCTTACAAGATGTCTAAAAATTTTTCCTTTTTAATCACAACCTTGTCATTATCAGGCTACACTGTTTTCATCATCATCTTCATAAAAATTATTATTAGAATCATAAGTGCTAAGTATTGAACGTATGATACCTGTCTATGATTTTGCAATATTTGTATTGTGATTAGTAATTTTAATGTTACCACTGTGCATGCATACATGTTAAAATTTTGAATAAAGAAACAAAAAAAAAAAAACTAAGCCATATCAGGTAGCTTGACTATGTGCTTATAACAAATTATTCAATAGATTTTTGAGGCATTGCAAATTCCTAACCAGTATGAATTATCTTCCTCTCTTCCTGTCATTACACACGAATATTTAAGAGTTTGAACAGAATTTTTTCAAGTAATATACTATAAACTTTACCACAATATCATCTGTATATCTAAAATTCCCTTGAAATTAATAAACTGTACTTTCTATTGAAATATTAGTTATTTTATACTAGGAAACTTTTTGAAAAATAGACAGCCTATCTTTGAAATAAAAAAATTAGTTGAATAAATGTTTCAGAGGGAGTTCCGGGATGATGGTGGAGGAGAAGCGGGAGGCTAAACAAGCTCTCACATAGAAAGCAGTTTTTGTTCCAGTGAATAATCCTAAGCCAGATAATCACACCAAGTGTGCCATCACAGGACAGAGAGTTAGGCCAGAGAGGGAAAATCCAGGCAAGGAGACAGATCTGAGCACTTGCCAGCTGCTGTAGCTGAGGTGGCAGCTGCTGAGGCGGCAGCGGTGGCAGCTGTAGCCACCATACCGGCAACATAGAGAGTCCCGGATGAAGGCCCTAGAGGCGGCAGGTGAGCGGATTCTACTCAACACCAGCAAGAACTGACAAGGAACAGACATCTTCATCCTGCAGTTTGCTCGCCAAGATTCCGGCGTGAGTAGAAGCTTGACATCCTCACTCCTTCTCAGGGTTCAGAGGAAGGACGGCCACCCCTCCCCTTGCCACTACCAGAGATCTCCATCTTTGATACTGACAAAGGCCTGGCTGCGCAGCTAGCTCTAACTCAGGCATTGGAAGAAAACAAGAGTAATTTAGTAGGTCACAGGAACCTAATCTGACCTGCTAGGCTCAGCTCCACCCAGGGAAAAGTCATCCAGAACAGGGCGCAAGCCCCAGGAGTGGATTTCTTCGCTGATTACACAGAGACAGAGGCTGTCCCTCCCTACAGCAGCCTTGAAAATCAATTGAAATACAGTAAACATAAATCCTGAAAAAGGCTCCCGGCTGGGCTCTGTGAGTGACTCAGAAGCTAACCCCTCAGGGAAAAGCTACTATGTGCTGAAAAGCCTCAACTCTACCCAGAACCTAGCCTCAACACAGCATCTCTAAAGTAGAGGAAACAGCCATCTCCCTCTTTTGTGATACTCAAAGCAGATCTCCCTCTGGGAGGAGGATCAAAAAATCCTGGGTAAGCAGAGCATTTTTCTGCCTGCTCATACTAACCGACTTAAAAAAACCAACCAAGCCACAGCAAATTCAAACACCACAAGCAGACCAGAGACTCCAACTAGAGACAGGTTAAGGACACAAGGAAGATATAGGATATTCCCATCCCCCCCCAAAAAAAATCAAAGAACTTTTTTGTACCTTTTATTAAAAATTTTTTCTAAAACTTTTTAAAAATTTTTAATATTGAAATTTTTTTTGAAAAAAATTGTTTTCTATTAACTTTTTTCTTCCTCTTATAATTTTTATTTTAAGGGTATAAGTGTGTGCTTTTTTTCTTTTTTGTTTAGCCCTACTGACCTTTTGATCTTTTATTCTTTCCTTCTCATTCTTTGAACCTTTCCTTCTCTTTTATTCTTTGCTCATCCTCAGATATAACCGTAGTTGATTATTAGATCTTATCCCCCATTGTGTACACATTTAATCCAGAAATGTATTACTCAATTCAAAACCTTTTAGACTTAAATTACCTAATAATAGTACTACCTCTTTATATCTATATAATATTTTAAGCATTTTAAAAGTTTCCCACATCTCCTTTTCATCCCTACCCTTATCTTATCCTATCCACATTCTTCTCTGAATATTACGTTTTTAAATTTGAATAATTTTTAAGTTTTTAAGTGTTTCACTTTTTAATTTTTAATATTTGTTCTTCTATTTTGTCTCTTTTTATATCTTTATCTTCTTTTCTTTTCTCTCTCTCTATTATCATTCTATCCAACCTAGTTCCCACTTTGAGATTAAGAATTAGTTAAGTTAACTCACCCTCTGCCTTTACATATCCTTCTATCCCTACTTTTACCCACATCTCTCCAAACCTAATAATTTCTAGTTTGCCAAAATCTTCTTTGTGATTCATAACCCATTAAGATATAGTTGTTTGATGTTGAATAGATATATCCGTTGAACTAGAGTGTATCTGCAGATTTTGACTGAGCAACTACAGACGTTGGTTGATGCTTACCTTAAGATAGTGATCTAGCACAAAACTGGTGTTACTTTCATCCCAAATGGGCAGAGCAATCAGGAAAAACTCAAGAAAAATGGCAAGTCTGGTTATCTCTACTCCCACTCATGTTAATCCGTAGACAGAACAGATAATAATCCAGAGGAAAGTTCCCAATTAGCTCTACAAACACTACTGGTAAACATGGTAAATGAAAAGATTGAAAACCTGCAAAGGACTCAGTATGAGCATGATAGGGAGAGAGAGGAGGCAAAAAAAAGGCCAATACAGGAATATCATGAGCATGAGGAAGCTACTCAAAGATTGATACAGAATTGCATGAGCAGCTTGAGAGCACTCAAACAGAAATAAAGGAATGGTGTGAGCAGGCTGAGATCAGTCAAAGAGAGCTACAGGAATCGCATGAACGGGAGGAAGCTAATCAAAGAGTAATACAGGAATTGAGAGACCAGGATGAGAATACACAAAGATAATTAAGGCATTCATGGAATCCATAAGTGGTGAACTAAAAGAACTCAAGGAGTCCACAAATGGAATACTGAATCTAACCCAGAAGAAGGAATTGGAGTCCAAGGAAACCATAACCAATCAACTAAGTGATTTGAGAATAAACACTGAACACCGAATTAAGGAAGTAAAGAAGTCCATACAAGATCTAAAACAAAGCTCCAACAAAGAATTTGAAGCCATCAAAGCTGACCAACTAGAAATAAAAGAAAAAAAAAACGAAGTAGAAAGTCTTGATAGTAGGTTAGAACTTGCAGAAGATTGAATCTCCGGGATTGAAGACAGCATGGATATTATAGAGAAAAAACATATAACCATCCAAGACAAATCCAAGAAATATGATAGATCTATTCAACATTTGGAAGACACCATCAGAAGGCCTAATCTGAGGATAATGGGTGTAGAGGAGCACTTAAAAACAAGTTAATGGTCTAGGAAATTTAACAGGATCCTAGCAGAGAACTTCCCAAACATGAAAAAAGATAGACTTATTCAGATACAATAAGTTTTAGGGCTCCAAATAGACCAGACCAGAATAGGACATCCCACCGTCACATTATAATCCACAATGGATCAATTCAGACCAATGAAAAATCCTTAAAGCTGTCAAGGAGAAAAGATGAATCACCTATAACGGGAAACCAATTAGAATCACCTCAAATTTCTCATCAAAGACAATCAAAGCAAGAAGAACCTGGAATGATGTATGCCATGCACTACAGACAAACAACTATCAACCAAGAATACTGTACCCAGCTTACTCTCCTTCATAACCGAAGGTAAACTAAAAACCTTCCATACCAAAGAACAACTGAAACAATATATATCCACCAAACCAGCCCTACAAAAGATTCTTAATGATTTTCTACACAGAGAAAACCAACAAGACCGCAATAAAGGCCAAGAAATCACACCCAAACTGAGCATCCAAGAACCATAGGAAGAACCCAGTTGCTGCAGCCCCCAAGAAGGTGCACAAAATGGCAGAAACTCCCAAATACCTCTCAGTCCTATCTGTCAACATTAACGGACTTAACTCTCCAATTAAGCAACATAGACTGCCCAGTTGGATTAAAAAGCAAGATCCTTCTATCTATTCCCTTCAGGAGTCACATCTTGCCCATAAAAACAACATTTTCAACATGAAAGGCTGGAACCAAAGCAAACGGCCCCCATAAACAGGCGGGAGTTGCAATCCTAATATCAGGTAAAATAGACTTCAAATTAAAATTAGTAAGAAGTGATAAAGAAGGTCACTACATAATTAAGGGACCTCTCCTCCATGAGAATATTACAATTGTAAATACCTATTCACCAAACAGAGGAGCACCCAAATTTATCCAAGAAACACTACTTTTCCTCATATCCCACATAGATCCAAAGACATTAATTGTTGGGGACTTTAACACACCAATTTCCCCACTAGATAGATCAACTCGAGAAATCGCAGATCTAATCAACTGCATAGAACAACCAGTTTTAACAGACATCTACTGAATATTTCACCCAGCAGCATAAGAATACACGTTTTTCTCAGCAACACATGGAACATTTTCCAAAATAGTCCACATTTTAGGCCACAAAGCAAACTTGTCCAAATTCAAAAGCATTGAACTTATACTTCTCAGACTACAAGGGAATAAAATTAGAACTCACCACCAAAAGCCACCAAAGAAAGTCCTGTAACACATGGAGGCTGAACAACACACTGCTGAATCACGAGTGGGTCATGGAAGATATTAGAAAGGAAATTCAAATGTTCATGATATTCAACAAAAATGAACACACAAATTACCAGCTCTTCTGGGACACAGCAAAGGCAGTACTCAGGGGCAATTTTATAGCTCTGAGTTCCTACATCAACAAAGTGGAAAGATCTGAAACCAACAGTTTAATAAGGCATCTGACCCTCCTTAAATAAGAGCAGCAATATAAACCCCAATCCAGTAGAAGGAAAGAAATAATTAAAATTAAATCAGAATTAAATGAATTAGAATCCACAAAAAACCATAGAAAGTATTAACAAAAAATGAGTTGGTTCTTCTAAAAAATTAACAAAATTGACAGACCCTTAGCAAACCTTATCAGAAAAACAAGAGTACAACCCAAATAAATAAACTCAGAGATTAGAATAGAAACATCACCGGAGAAACAACCAAGATTCAGAACATTATAAGGGAATACTTCTCAAAACTTTATACTAATAAATTTGAGAACATGGCAGAAATGGACCTTTTCCTAGCAAATATTGACATGCTGAAACTAAACCAAGATGAGTTAAATCATTTTAACAGGCCCATATCAAGTATTGACGTAGAAACAGCAATTAGAGTCCTCCCATCTAAGAAAAGCCCAGGACCAGATGGTTTTACAGCAGAATTCTACAAGGCATTCAAAGCACAGCTCACACAAATACTCCTCCAACTCTTCAATGAAATTGAACGAGAAAGTTCACAACCGAACTCATTCTATGAAGCTATCCTAACCCTCATCCCAAAACCAGGCAGGGCCTCATCAAAGAAAGAGAACTATAGACCCCACCTTGCAAATCTTTCTTGGTTTCTTTCCTTCCTTCCTTTTTAGTGCTGGGGAATGAACCCAGGGCCCTGTGCATATTAAGGAAGTTCCATAATACCAAGCAATATGGTCATTTCAATCGCTCCAATTTCACTCTTCAATTAACTGGTACCTTGTTCCTGATACTTTACGTGCCTTGATCATAATATTTAGAGATTTCTGCACTTCATAAGATTTTCTTCATTTTACAGAATATTTGTTTTCTCCCTTCCTATGTATCAAGATACTGAGCAATAAAGATTTTCTTGAACTCCCCAGGCAGAGTTCATGGCTCATTATCAGGTTCTATTTTACCATGTATATCATTATATTATTACATTTATAATAACAACTCACTTAAATAATTGTTTCTCTTCTTCAGTCTACTGGTAGATCCATGTCCAATCCTAGCTTTTATATAAACAGGAATAGAATTTTTCTCGTTTTATTTTCCACTTTTTGACATGGTGCAAATTTTCCTGATAGTGTAGAATTGTTTTTATCCATGAATATTTTTTCAGGACATTTCTGCATATTGTGCATAATACACTAAAGAGATTTCCAGCCAAAGAAAACAACTCAGAATTCTAGAGATTAATGACTGTACTCTGGGTTCTTGTGCACTTGGCACTGGATTTGGCATCTCAGTGTTACAGCAATATATATATATATATATATATATATATATATATATATATATATATTGAAAGTTGCTTTCTTTTTGGTTTCCCATTTTCAGCTATATGAAGCATTTAAGTTGCATAGCAAGTTAACCATGGAAATATTAGCTGGTAATCTTTTTAAAAATATTTTTATTGTAAAGAAACTGTATAGAGGGGTTACAGGGTTCAGTTACAGCATGGTAATGAGTACATTTCCTGTCGAGCATTGTTACTCCATCCTCTGTTTTCCCCCTACATTTCCTTCCCTCCTTACTTCCCCAACTCCTCTTTCCCCCTACCCTGAAGTTGTGAAGTTAGTTTTCAACATAGTTTATTGTACTTCTCTTTGTTACAATTGGTCAACCTGTATCCTTGTTTGAGCATTTTGTTGTTTCCCTTCCCCTTCCCAAATTAGAAAAATGTATATACATGATGTAGAGAACTGGAATCAAATGCAGTGACAACAGAGGATATGTGAGCTAGTAATCTTTAACTTTTAAATTCAAAAACAAAAATAAGCAATGAATGATAAAATTTGTTCATAAGGGAACCCTCAGCCTTCCGTTTGATACTCTGATTCTTCAATTAAAATAAAATATTGTTAGAATCAAGTTCTGATCCAGGCTAAAATGCTAATACATGTGGAAATGATGACGTTGAGTTGGTATTAGTTAAATATGCCTTCCTATTAATGAAATACATGGAAAATGTTTTTATAAAAACTGGATGATAGCAAGAGGGATTTTCGACAAAAGCATTATAATGGGTAAGGTGTGTAAAAGTTACAAAACTGGAACTGCATGCTGGGAAAAATATAAACTTTATGGGGAGGAGTAACGTACTGTTTTAGATGAGCCAAGTTAAGATAGATCATTATGTAACAAGAAATTTTGTATTTCGTTCTTTCTAACAACTAGCAGATACTTATCTAATTATAAAAAATAAATACTAGAATGAAAAATCCAAATGAACTTTAATGATGTATTTAATATTTTGGAGACAACAAAATTTTCAGTGTTAAGGACAGTTTAATTAATTGGAATTTATAAGCACTGGACTCCCATGCAATCATTGTAAGTGATGTTCTTAGAACAGTATGAAATTTCTAAGGATAGGAAATATATGAATGATATAATGAGATGAAAAGTCAACTTATAAAGTAGGCTCACACCTGTATCTTACCTACTCACAAGGGTGAGATTTGAATATTATGGTTCAAAGCCAGCCACCAGAGGAATATCCATTTAAGCACCAAAATGACAGAAATGGGCCTGTGGCTAGTGCTGTGGGGAAAAAAAGCAGAGAACAGTGTGTAGGCCCTGGATTCAAGCTCCAGTTTGGGCAATAAACAAATGAATAATCAAACAAATATATGACCCCAAATTTTAGGAAAATATGCATATGTATATATGCATGGCAGAGGGGTCTAACCGTGGTGTTCCAGTGTTTACATTGTGGAGTTCCAGGATGGGAACATCACAAACATTTAATTAAAGGAAATCAAATGTAACAATATGTTGGAAATGATCTGTACAACTTTGGAGGGATTGAGAGAATGAAGGAAAGAGGAAGAAAAAATGAGGGAGCGGGTAACAAGTTAAATAAGAAATGTTATCACTACCTTACTTATGTAACTGTAACCCCTCTGTACATCACCTTGACAATAATATTAAAATAAAAAATAAAAACAAAACAAAAGCTTTTATTTATATCATTATATTTAAAAGTATACTTTAAAAGAGTTATAGGCATGTTTTAAATTTCTAATGCGTTGCCCCACTCTACTGGAGTATACTGGAATATGGGAAGAATTACTTACACATGAGTCCATGAGTAAGGACCGTAAAAGAATTCCATAAAGAAATGTCAACATGGACCAAAGGGTCCTACCCATAATACTTCCTTCTATAGCAAATCCACATAATTTAATCATTTAAAGACAAATGATGAACCAATGTCTCCATTTGTAGAAATACCTACTTGTGACAAGGATGGAAAAGGCATTGAGACCCAAAGTGAATGATGCACAATTTTAAGGAAGATTCCATAGATAAAGGAATGTGTGCCACACACTTCCAACTGTAAATCTGGGAAAGTCAGTCATCTTTGTCATACTAATAAAAACCACAAAAATGCTAACTGTGGGATTCAAAAAGATTGCATGAGAACAAGCGTTCATTGTGACAGCACAGTAACTTCAGTGCAAATTACTATGTCTCTCTTTCCTTGCCTTATTCCCACCTCATTCTTGAATTCTGAAGGTGAGATTCTGGGGAGCCAGTTCCCTTTGGTCTAGTAATTAATGAAAATGAACAGGTGATTGGAGATACAATTTCTTCACATAGTTCTTAGATTCTCATTTTTTATTAAGCTTACGGAGAAATAATGGGATTGCAAAACAAAAGAAAGTCTTAACTTTTCCACTAATTTCTAAAATGTCTGCTGTAAGAACAACAAAATTAACGAAAGAAACAACTCAGAAACCATATAAAGATATTTGTGGTGTATTGATACCAGGAGAAATTGAAATGTCACATATAAATATCAGATTACATTTACAAAGCACAAACTCTAATTCTTCACTGAGCTAATGTGATAATTACACATTTATATTTTCCAACAAAATCACCATTGAGAATACCACAGTCAATTTCAATCACAGAAGCAAAGCTGCAAAGAACTGCTAAAATTTTTACCTATTCTTTCCTGGAGTTGAGAGGGTTGTTTTTGCTGACGTTGACTGTTTGATCCTCTTCCTCCTCACAAATAAGTGTGCCTATGTAGAACAATTTATACCTATATCTTAACTTCATGGGTGTCTAGCCTTTCTGGTTGGATCTTCAGTCTGAATACCACCTACGGAGCATATATAGTTTATGAACATGGCCCATGCCTTAACAAACTAAAACATGCTCTAAAACAGTTCTAACAGAAACATCTGTGATAATGGAAATATTCTATATATGCATTGTCTAACAGACTAGCCACTGGCTATATGTGGCTAATGAATCTTAAATGTGAATAGTGTCTGAAAAATTAATTCTTCCAATTTCAGTTAAATGAAATTTTAAATAATAAGATTCATATACTCACTTTTAACTGAACAGCTCATTTTCCAAATAAGGAAGCTGAAGTTCTCACAAAGATGATGATAAAATATAATCCAAGTGAAGAATTTTCCATTAGATACTAACTGAATGCCTGTGAATTATCTGAGTTTTCCTGTCTTATAGAATTCAGCCATCACTCACCTAGATTGACAGTTGGGAGGAAAGGGGTGGGAGATAAACACAAGCTACTTGGGATACTGAAAATTGCTCCTTGAAGATGAGGGTTATGCATGAATCTTTTCTATATTTAGTAGACAGCAAAGTGTGTGGAATCCTGAAGGTAGAAAAATAATGATTGTATTTCAATCAAACAGGTGCTCTTTTTTATCAAAAAATACATAGAATATTTTCATAGTATATATTTGTGGGCCTATTTTTTCCTTAATTTCTTCCACACCTACCTTAAGAAATGCCTCTAAGAAAAAAACTTCTAGATGTGTTAAATTTGAATTCCATCTATTTATTTTGTTGAATTGTATTCTAGATAGGACTGAGGGCTTAGGGCTAGAAAAATAATAAGTATTCTCAACAAATTGTCATGCCTCCTTTTTAAGGGGAGCTAAACGTTTATTAGGAGAAATATATATTGGTCTTAGTAGCTAGGAACATTCAAGAAACAAAAGAAATAAAAAAATTCCACGGCAGACTCAAGTGTTTGCATATCTTCAAGTGAACACTAACTGCTCTATATTCCGTAGTATATTTGCAAGCTTTTTCTAAGCTATTGTCATTCTCCAGAGTAAAGTTCAAGCATGCCTATTGCTCATTAGAAAGATTGAGGTTGCTCAAACTCAGAACCCGTTGTTTGTATAGGCTTCACATGGCTATCTTTACTTCACTCAGTGGCACTGAGGGATGGGAGCTACACTTGTAATATATAAATATACACATACACACATATCTCACTGGCTTTCACTATTACTGTAAAAATTAAGTCCTTTTTGTCTCTGACCCAAGAGCATCATAAATCGTCTAGCATCCATTAAAGTGTGACAAGTTCATTATTAACTTGCAAGTAGGTTATATCTCTAGCATCACACAATTCTAAATACTCATACGAAGAAAAATATATACCTAGAGTTTTGGTGTGCTTCTATATTACGAAGCTCTCAATTTTCATCTTATTTGCCTGGAGGAGGCAAAAATGCTTGATAGGAAATGTACCTTGTCACGTAACTGTAACCCCTTTGTACAGTATTATTACAATCAGAAATGTACAAAAAGGAAAAAAAAGAAATTGGATGTCACATATTTCCATTAAAACTAAATTTAAGGCCTGTAATTCTACAGGTTTTTAAGGACCAAATAAGTTGTGGATATGCCCCCAAGGCCTTTACGAAAAGATAATGGAGAGAGATACATAAGTGGCAGTAGGTAGGTGACCAGAGCATAATTATGTAGCTTTACTTCACTGTTACCATAGCAGGAGTCCAAATCAATATGATGGTTCGTAGTTACAGGACCAGAAGACATACTGGAAACTGACATCAATGAAGGGTCATTCATTATAGGAAAACATAAATCAGAATGCACCAAAGGTTGCAATCAACAGTGTCCAAAAAAGCAACACAGAATGGGATAAAGTTATTGCACGTATATATTTGATAAGTGGTTCACATCAAGAATATATAAAAAACATCAATGCAACGACACACAACCTGACTTTACAATGTGCAAAGAACTCAGATGTTTCTCCAGAGAAGACAAAGTGTTAACAAGCCCACGAAGAAGGTGTTTAACATCACTAATCACCACGAAAGTGTAAGTCAAAATAATGAAGAAAATTACCACTTCATATGAATTAGGTAGAATAACTACAAAAAATAAAGTAACAATACTGCCAAAAGTGTGGTAAAATTGGAACCGTTCTATGGGAAACAGAATGGCATCTTTTCAAATAATTAAAAACAGGATTATTCATACCTGTAATCCTAACCACTCAGGACAGGAGGCTGAAATCCAAGAACTGGAAGTGGATCTGTGTTTTAAAGTGGTAGTACTCTAGCCTTGAGGGAAAGTTCAGGGACAGTGACTTGACCCTGAGTTCAAGACCCATGACAAAAAAATTTAAAAAAAAAGAAAGAAAAGAGAGTTTTCATGTGATCCAGTGATTCCATTTCTGGGCATATACTTTAAACATCTAAAAGCAAGGTCTGGAAGAGATCTTGTACACTCATAGTCATTTTGTACAATACTCAAAACATGGAGGCAATCCAGTGGCCATCAACAAATGAATAGCTAAAGCAAATGTGGTTTAAACATACAGTGGGATATTATTTCAACTTTTAAAAGAATTATGGGCCTGGGAAGGTGGCTCAGTGGTAGAGCGCTTGCCTTGCATGCATGAGGCGCTAGGTTCAATTCCTCAGCACCACATAAGCAAAAAGAAAAAAGCCGGAAGTGGCGCTGTGGCTCAAGTGGTAGAGTGCTAGCCTTGAGATGAAGAGCTGAGGGAGAGTGCCCAGGCCCAGAGTTCAGGCCCCACAACCGGACCCCCCCCCAAAAAAAAGAATTATGTTGTGACATATGCTATATTATGGTTGAAACTTTGGAACACTGCTAAGTGAAATAAGCCAGACATAAAAAGATCAAGTAATACATGATTCTACTTATATCAGTAGTTACATGGAACACTCTAATTGATAGAGACAGGAAGCAAAATCATACTTGATGTATACCTTGAAGCAGAGGAGAGGTGGAAAATTGTTTTAACGAATAAAGAATTTGAATCTTGGAGGATGTAAAGAGTGTGGATATTGAGATTGTACAATATTGTAAATGTACTTATTACTACTATGTTGTATTCTTAAAATGATTAATGAAACTTTGGAGAGAATTATGAAGGGGTTAAGCATAATCATGGTACATTGTATGCCTATGTGGATATATCAAAATGAAAAATACACTTATTTAAGTAGGTAATGCTAATAGAATTGAAAAAAGACAATAAATTTTAAGTTAAGTGTGCAAGTTTAAGTCAGAGGGCTTTGCTTCTTCAAAACAGCAATTTAGAAATCTAATTTCTCTGTCAACATAGTGTTGGTGGGACATTACAATGTACAGTGCCCTGTGAGTAACAAGTGCTTATGTGCCACTCAGAGGGAGTTAAATCACTACATCTGTGTAGTTATGGATAAAAGGTAATGGTTGGAACTGGCTCCAACATGGTGAGGATGAATGATGCAGCAAATATTACACACCCTTTTCACATGAAGCTTTAGGTGCTAACACATGGCTTTTTCTGACTATGGTCTAGGAAGTGTCCCTCTACTTCCCATCCAATCAAAAGTGTTTTCTGTGCTTGTGCTCTGAGATGGGGCATCCAATAAGGAAAAATTCCATACTCATGCTCTGAGACTAGGAAACCAATTATGAGACACTATGTCCTTTTCGCTGGGGAGTCTGTTTCACTGCTTTGTTTTTGCTTTGAGGAAGAGACTGTTGCACTGCTCTCTTTTCGCTTTGAAGAAAAACTGCTTTAAAAACTGTTCTGCTTTCTAATTCTTTGAAGAAAACAAACCCGAGACTTAGACAATACTGCTATTCTGAAGATGTTGCGGGGAGGGAAGCCTTGACTTTCAGCTTTGAGACTAGATTTAGAATTTGATAACTTAGTTGCGGTGGTTTCAGATTAATCTGAACCAGGCTAATATCTGTATTTTTTCAATTCTTCTAACTAGAATCTCTGAAGTATTAGGAAAAAACAAAACAAACCAACAAATACAAAACAACAAGAACTTGATATTAGGCTAACAAAGGCTCCAGAAATTCTCAGATTACTTTTTTTTCTTGTATGAATCTAATGAAAAGTTCATGCAGCAAACTAGCATGTTTAAGGTGTTACATTCTGTAGAATGTGGTTTCTTTTCTTCCTCTTATTCTGAGATAGAAATTGATCTATTCTAAAGCCAGAGGATATGTTTTCTTCACAAGCTAATCAGGTTCGCTGAATTTTGCTTTCTTAAAAATTGCTTAACTGCTATAAGAGGGAATTGAAGACTGCTAGGCAGGAGGGATTGAGTGTGATATGTGGGAAGTGTTCTCATACTCTGCATCTAGAAAGCTAGAAAATATGATGATCTGCTCACAGCCTCAAGCAATTCAGAAAGTGGCTTGCATTTTCTAAAACCTAAATCCAAACTTTCACCTTCTCCTTCCCACCAAGAATTCCCCCTCAGGCTTCTTCTCACCATAGTGTCTTGGCAGCTTAGAACTGCTTTACCTCAGAAATGTGGCATCAAAAGTGTGCCCTGTGGTCAGCCAAGCAGCTGGTATCTGACTGATTCATCTATGGCTCTTAAAATCCTGCAGCTCAATCTGTGCTCTGTGCTCAGAGTTCAGTAAGTGTGCTTAAATCCATAGCTACGTGCTTCCAGAGAGCAGTCTTTCCTCTTTCTATTAGCAGTAGGAACACAAGTACAGACAGGTTCTTTATAATGAAGCAGCCACACATAGCTGTTGGTTTCATAACCACTTGCTGAGGCAAGTTTCCTAAGGGAACCAAGGCAATATGCAAATAAGGTGTTTTCACCTGGAAGCTCATAAGCCTCCATTCCAAAAAGGGAGCTGCTTATAATAAATTCTGTCTGGGAATGGACTGTGTAGGAGTTAGAATATTCTTTTTCTCTGAAAATGATGGAATTAAGGGAAAGTATTGACTAAGCATAATCATCTTCCAAAAAGCTATATAACTAAAGTATATCCTGTTACTAAAATCGTTCTAGGGACTTGAGGAATAGTTTAACTCATAAAGCACAAGCTGAGTAAGAATTTTCTAACAATTTCTGGCCTGGGTGTCCTGGTTTAGTGGATTGCTCTGATATTGTTAACCCCTTTCAAAATAACCAGCTGAGCTTCAAAAGAGCCAATGGAGCAAGATTGTGAACACAACTTGTGATCAATACCAGAAGTAGTAACTCATTAGAGGTATAACCTGGGCAGACTTCCTACTCATAGTAGTTGCTTTCTGTCAATAACATGCTTTTTAACAGAACTAAACATTGCCATGCTAAGTTCCTTTCAAATTGGTGGTCTTTCTTGGGATATTGGGTTACAGTAGGGGAGTATTCCCAACAATGTGGGGACTAGTCCAGGATCCATGTTATGCAAGGGGGATGTAGGGAGACCCTCAGGAGAAGACACATCCTGAGTTGTTGAGATAGCTCAAGGTTGGGTTAAAAACCATCCATTGTGGTAAAGGATGGAAAGTGTATCAGCAATTTCAGGAAAGTGCCCAAGGAAGCACCTCAATAAAAAGTAATGTCATGCATCACCCATGAGAGGAAAAATTGGACTAGAGCATACTACCTGGTTGGTTGGGGATTTTTCTGGGCTGAGTGTGTTTTTATTCTCTGGCCCAAGAATAAAAATGGGCGAGCTGGAGGAATCCATTGTTGAGAAATCTCCAGTATCGGGAGAGTTAAATATGAGAAGGGTGCACAAGAAACTTACAAAAGGGAGGATTACGTGCACCAAAAACTAAAATCACAACAGACCTGCTGAAATGGGGAATAAGAATTCTAGGCCTAAGGAACCCAAGAAAAATGATCTAAGGACCTGCTTCTGATAATCCATTGGGAGAATGTTGACAAAGATCTGAGAACACTATTAAATAATGTATGATTTTCGTTATGGAGCTCCATAATGTGCACTTCTCCAAACAAAAACTTGTTATGAATATGTGTTTGCATGTGTGTGTTTTAAATCTTATATCCTGAAATGGGAACTCAAAAAGTCCTTCCCACTAATCTCCCTCAGCAGCCCACTTTAAGTCTGAAGCCTGGATTGATCCTCTAGCTGATCCAAGGATGCAAGGCATTGAACCTTAGTTTCAGAAGCTGATTTTTATTTTTGAGCTCTAATTTTATTTTACTTCATTTTTTTAAATTTTTATTTTTATTTTTTGTGAACATACTGTACAGAGGGGTTACAATTACATGGGCAAGATAATGAGTACATTTCTTATCAAGCATTGCAGCCTCCTCCTTTGTTTACCCTTCACACCCCTTCCCAGCCTCCCCCTGCCCCCCCACCCAATCCTGCCCCCCCCCCCCCGCACCAAATTTGTAAAGTTCGTTTTTGACATGACAACTTGTACTGCTCATAGTTGCATTGGGTCTACCTGTATCCTTAAATGACGAGTTTTTCCCAATCTCCTCCACAAATTATACCGACATCAAATATACTGAAAGCAGGGGTTATACTGTGGGGGAGGGACATACAAAGTTACAAAGAAATTATCTTATAAATGAGTTAGAAACAAATGCATGAAAGAAAAAAAATATTTAAATACATATCTAAGGGTTCATTTTCCTAACATTACATTATCTGATCTTTCCTGCTTGACTCATACATATACTAGATATTGCAAATAAGGGAAACCATGGGACCTATGTTTCTTTGGGCTTGGCTTGCTTCACTTAATATAATTTTTTCCAAGCCTTTCCATTTCCTAACAAATGGGGAAATGTCATTCTTTCTGATCGAGGCATAGAATTCCATTGTGTATATATACCACATTTTCTTGATCCATTTATCTACTGAGGGGCATCAGGGTTGGTTCCATATCTTAGCTATGGTAAATAATGCTGCAATAAACTTAGTTGTGCTGGTAGCTTTAGTGTGGTCTTGTTTGTAAACATTTGGGTAAATGCCCAAAAGTGGGATTGCTGGGTCATAGGGGAGCTCTATGTGGAGTCTTTTGAGGAACCTCCATACTACTTTCCAAAGTGGTTGAACAAGTTTACACTCCCACCAACAATGAAGTAAGGTTCCCTTCTGTCCACATCCACTCAAGCATCTGTTGTTGTTAGAGTTCTTGATTATAGCCATTCTAACTGGGCTGAGGTGGTATTTCAATGTTGTTTTGATTTGCATTTCTTTTATGGCTAGGGAGGTTGAGCATTTCTTCATGTGTCTATTGGCCATCCTTCTTTCTTCTTCAGAGAAGTTTCTCTTCAAGTCTTTAGCCCACTTATTTATTGGGCAGTTGTTTCTTTGAGGATTTGTTGTTGGGGGATTTAATTTTTTGAGTTCCAAGTATATTTTAGATATGAGACCCTTGTCCGTTGTATGGCTAATAAAGATCTTCTCCCAAGCCGTGGGCTTTCTATTGATCTGGCTAGTTATGTCCTTTGCCATGCAGAAGCTCTGCAACTTCATGCAATCCCATTTGTCCAACCTTTCTTTGATTTGTTGTGTTTCCGGGTCTCTATTAAGAAAATTTCGACCTGAGTCAAGGAGGCCTAGGGTTTCTCCTATTCCATCCTGTAAGGTTTTCAGAGTGTCTGCTTTGACTCCGAGGTCTTTGATCGATTTGGAGTTGATTCTGGTGCAGTGTGATATATAAGGATCTAGTTTTAGTCTTCTACAAGTAGTTAACGAATTTTGCCAGCACCATTTACTGAAGAGGCTGTCTTTCTTCCATTCTATTATTTTAGCTCCCTTATCGAAGATTAGTTGGCTATAGGTCTGTAGGTTCATTTCTGGGTTTTCAATTCTATTCCATTGGTCCTAAGGTCTGTTCTTATGCCAGTACCAAGCTGTTTTTATTACTATGGCTTTATAGTAGAGTTTGAAATTTGGTATTGATATTCCACCAGCAGTGTTCTTTCCATTGAGGAGCGTTTTTGCTATTCGGGGTCTTTTATTGTTCCATATGAATTTTTGGATTGGCTCTTCTTTTTCCTTGAAGAAGGAGGTTGGAATTTTGATAGGTATTGCATTGAATTTGTAGATAGCCTTGGGAAGTATTGCCATTTTCACGATGTTGATCTTTCCAATCCAGGAGCATGGGAGGTTTTGCCATTTTTTAAGTTCTGTGTTGATTTCCTTTTTCAAGATTTTAAAGTTTTCATCATAGAGGTCCTTCACTTCTTTAGTTAAGTTAATTCCTAGTTATTTTATTTTTTGAGGGGCTATTGCAAATGGAGTTACTTTCCTAAATTCAGCCACACTTTTCTCATTGTTGGCATACAGAAAAGCCATTGATTTTGGGGGGTTAATTTTATATCGTGTTACTTTGCCAAAATTTTGAATCAGCTTGAGTAATTTGGTAGTGGAGTTATGGGATTCTTTAAATACAAGATCATGTCATGTGCAAAGAGGGAGAGTTTTATTTCTTCTTTCCCTATTTGGATCCCCTTTATGTTTACATCTTGTCTTATTGTTGAGCTCTAATTTTAATGCTCACTTGGTAAACTAAATCCTCTATATCCCTTTCTCTGAGTAAATACGCATCAACATGAAATATAAAGTGATTTTGATAAAAAATAAAAATAACTCAGAAGAAATTATAAATGCAAAAACAATCTTCACAGAAGCAAACTCCCAGAGATATTTCATGACTTTGACAAGGATAAAGTGGGTAAAGTTAGTATAAATTTAGAAGTATGACAATGCACAAAAACATCAAAAATACTCATATATTTTATTATATAATCCAAAGCAGAAAGCAAATGTTTTTTATATGATTTTTTAAAACCCAGTCTTTCAGGTACTTTGAAGGTGGCTCAATGGTAGAGTGCCTGCCTTGCATGCATGAGGCCTTGGGTTTGATTTCTCAGAATCATATTAGCATAAAAAGATGGAAGTGGTGTTGTGGCTCAAGTGGTATCACTAGCCTTGAGCTGAGGGAGAGCACCCAGGCCCCAGAGTTCCAGCCCCATGACCAACAAAATAAAAATAAAACACAAAACAAAACACAGTCTCTCACTTTTGTGACCTCAACTCTGTAATAACTCTGCTTCAGCCTAGGGCTAATATTTTAGGTGTGGACATTTATCAACACTCCTGAATCAGACTCTACTTAATCATTTTTTAAATACATATTTTGTTCTTAATTTTCCTCTTTATAAATTCACATGCACCTATAAAAAACGGTGTGGCCATCCCAGTAACCTTCTCAAAGTACCTCCTAATGACAACTTACAAAAAGTTCTATTATTTTACAACAAGGAAAACAATGCTACAAATAAAGAAAACCAATAATTAAATATTAACGACTAATAAAATAAAAAACAAAACAATTACCAGTGTTTTCAGTATTTGAAGTGTACTACAAATTAGATTTTATTATTGTCATATTTCTTTACATTTAACACTGGCTAAGATTATGATGTTCAACAAGAATTTTATAGGCTATGAGTAGTGTTTAAAGTCACCCACTAAGATTACCATTTATAGTTCATCTCATAATTTGTATATGGCTTATATCATCATTTGTTCCTCACTAACATATAAAGTAAGGAAGGCCTACAGTTTTAATAGAAACTGTGTAGTTAACATAGTCAACTCTTTATTCTGCTCCTTTACACAAAGACTTTGCAACTTCTCATTAGTAAAGTTTCTATAAACTCTGAAATGTACATACTTAGTAGTACTTATCTGCTACCATAAATCTTAAATACTTTATAGAAAAGTATTATGACCTGTCATACAGTCCCAGTTTTGGCATATATAAGCAAATATCCAAAAGTAAATATATTTAAAACATTAAAACTTTTAACAAACCTTAACACTTGCTGCAGTGTTCATTATGACAGGTCCTTTGTATAGAATAATTGATTTCCTCCTCCTACACATCTCTTGAAAAACAAATATCTGGATTTATTTTGTTTTTGACACGTAAATCTTGACTTTATTCTTAAATGTGTACTTATGTAAGAAGTACATGGTTCTCAAATTTCACAACAATTCTTTTAAACTTACTTTTTGTTGATTTGTCTAGTTTAAAAAATAAATTACAATTCATATATAAAAATGTTCTGTGCTCAATTCAGCATCACATACACTAACATTGGAATGATACAGAGAAGATTAGCATGGCCCCTGCCCAAGGATGACAGGCAAATTCCTGAAGCATTCCATCGCCCAATTTGTTAGGAAATGGAAAGACTTGGAAAAAAAATTATTAAGTGAAGTAAGCCAAGTCCAAAGAAACATAGGTCCCATGGTTTCTCTAATTTTCAATAACTAATATATGTCTGGGATAAGCAGAAAAGGTCAAAAGTTATGTGTATATGACCAGATAAGTTTATGTTAAGGCCCGGGTGATGGTGGCTCACGCCTGTAATCCTAGCTACTCAGGAGGCTGAGATCTGAGGATCGCGGTTCAAAGCCAGCCCGGGCAGGAGAGACCCTGAGGCTCCTATCTAAAATAAACCACCAGAAACCGGAAGTGGCACTGTAGCTCCAGTGGTAGAGCGCTAGCCTTGAGCTGAAGAGCTGAGGGACAGCGCCCAGGCCCAGAGTTCAAGCCCCACGACCGACCAAAACAAACAAAAAAAAAGCTAAAAAAAAGATTATGTTAAGGGAAATGAACCCCAAGTTAGGGACACAAGTGGTATTTTTTTTTCTTGATATCGTTTCTCACGTACTTATAACGTGCAGTGTGTTGTTTTTGTTTCTTTATATGTTCCTCCCCCATGCTATAACACCTGTTTTCACTGTATTTGAAGTTTGTGCGCCTACTTCTTGTATATATTTTCCTCTAATTTTCTGAGGGGAAGGAAAAAAAAACAAAATCCTTAAATAGGGATACAGGTTAACCCATTGTAACAATGAGATGCACAAGACACTATGTTGTAAAGTGAACTTTACAATTGAGGCGGGGAAAGGGAGGAAGTTAATAGACTTGTGGAGGTGGGAGGGAAGGGATGGTAGGGAAACAATAAAGGAGGAGGTAACAATACTTGTTAGGAAATGTACTCATTACATTGCTCATGCAAGTGTTACCCCTCTGTACAGTACTTTTAAAATAAGAAAGTAAAAAATGTTCTGAGATGGAAGAGTTTATTTCCTTTATTTTACTCATATAATATCGTTAGCAAAGAAATTCATGAAAAACTCCGATATGAAGGTATTTTGAATAAATATGTGTGTGAATGCATGCATGTGCTCAAGCATTTGCATGTGTGTTGGCGTGCTCAGAGTTTGAAATCAGGGCTTCAAGGTCTTGCTAGGCCTTTTCTCTCTAGATTGGTGAGCTACTAAATGAGCTATATCTCCATTCTTGGCCCTTTTCAGGTTCATTAAAATTTTTGAAAAATAATCTCATGAATTTATTTTGCCCTGATTTGCTTCCAACTTTTATCCACAGATCTCAGGCTCCTGAGTAGATATCCCAAGTAGTTAGGATTATAGGTATGACAAACCAGCAAGACTTTCAGAATAACGTTAAAAGTAGAAGAAAATTTACTTCAGAGGGGCACGTTTTAGCATCTCCAATTTTAAAGCATTTTGGAGTTATTATGATTTTTTATTTTTGGATACTTATAAGACAGTAGGTGATTATATTGAAAAGTTTTAGTACTTTTTAAAAAGGATACTGGAATTGTGGGACCGAAGAAATTTGCCTCTCTTTGGACCTCAATGTATAAGCTCAGTTCTGTTCATGATAACCCAATGTCACCAACACAATCTGTGCTGAAGACAAATGTTACAGAAAACCATCACCATGGGCAATATTTAGTATGCTATTATTTCTTGCACAATATGAATATTGAATTGAGAGTGTCATAGAATGGAGAGATTTTATCTACCTTTTGTGTATTGCTGGAAGACTTTCGGAAACTTTGACTCATTTCCTTCCTCACTGTGTGTGTCTTTAGGCCATGCACTTACTGCCTTTAATTACAATTTTTCCCAACACTAAAATGGTAATAACATTAGCATTATAGCAAATGTTATATTAACAATTAAGGGAATAAAACTTGTGAAATACTTAACATAAACTTCTAGGAATGAGCTTTGAGTTTAGCCAGCAGTCTTTTTAAAATACTAAATAGAATGTGATAAGTAGTACAGAAACCATTACAGGTAGTGAGCAACCAGAAGTAAGATCTATTGATCATGCTGCTTCCAAGGAAGCCAGGTGGATAACTTCTCATGCTGTAAATCAAACTGGTTATCTTATGTCTTGATAGTGTAAAAATGTGCAAAACTGATAAAACATAAAAGTATCTGAGCAGTATAATGTGTTTTACAACATTTAAGTTACATCGCAAAGATAAAGAAGACATAGAAGAATAAATTCTTTTTTTGTTGTCCTATCATAGGTCCTTAGAAGGATGAACTCTTTCCTCATTCTTATACAGGCATCATCGGATGAGAGGAACTGTATATTTTTTTGTTTGCTTCCTTCCATTTATTCTTCAGTTTGAAATCTGAGCTACTTGAGCCTGAAACAAACCAAGGGAAATTAGACAAACAGGCTTTGGAAAGAGCAATCAATGTAAAATAAATAAACTACAGCCTTGTAATAGTTCTAACTAAATTGAGTTATATAGTGTCAGTTGTTAACAGAAAATGATTTAAGCAATACCATGTTATTGAAAACTGAAAAATGTTAGGAGTTGCTGCATTTTTTTTCTTTTCTACTACTTCGAATTAATTATTGATCTGGTTTAGCGAGATTAAAGATGAGATTAACCAGAAACTGGATTAAAAATGGACAAAAGGTCTGAATATACATGTTCTCCATAAAGCCCTGAAAATTGCCTGTGGGTTTACAGAGTTATGTTTAATACAACATCTATGCTGCCTTAATGGATTTTGAGCAGAAGTCATTAGAGAAATATAACTCAAAATTTATATGATACAACTTCATAACAATTATAACTCATCAAAAAATCAATGGAACCAGTTATGGTGGTAAAGGCTTGTAATTCCAAGCATTTAGGAGGTTGGATTTAAGTCTAAGGCCAGTCTAGGGTACTGCAGATAGTTAAAACCTGCCCGTTATTACCTTTGAATAAAAGGCAATAATGTTGGTGAGAGTGTGGAGAAAAGGAAATTTTCTACACTATTGGTCAAAAAACAGATTAGTATTCTCATTGTAGAAAGTAGTAAGCAAGTTTCTAAAGAAATCCAAAGTTGAGATATCATCTGACCCACCAATCATGTGATTATTTCTCTCTGGGTAACTCGTAAATATATCTGTAGTTCATTGTTATTCACATTATTCACAACAACAGCCAAGATGTAAATCGAAGTTCAGTGTTCAATGACACTAATAAAGCAACTGTGTTACATGCACAAATGTCTTTTTCTGTTTCATCCTTAAAATAACAAGAGACTGCTCCCATTAGCCACAACTTACAATGACCTGAAAGATGTATTCGAAATGAAGAAAAATGTTGTGTTCTGATCTTTGTAAACACACACACACACACACACACACACACACATACACACACACACACACACACACACCCCAACCTCAAATATTAAGACAGAATTTTTTGTTTTAAAGTAAAGCAAAGTGGAACTTCTCAGGCATTTTGTTCACAATGTAGAAGATACTAGATATACAGTATGAGGTATATGGTTGAAATGTACAACATAAGGATACAGGGGACAACAATGGCCTTACATTGGAATGAAGCTAAGTAAGTAGGAGTTGTTCTTCCTAGTAGGGGTTGCTCTTTTAGTTGTTCTCCTTTCAGTATTGGATAAGATGAATGTAATTCTTTCAATATACCTGCCTGTTTACAGAAATGATAACAAACAATATAGCAATAATGTTGCACGCTCAACATAGAACAAACTGTCAAATTAAAATACATGAGATTATCCTTGATGTAAACTAATCATTACAAATAAGGAAAACCATGGGAACTATGTTTCTTTAAGTCTGGCTTATTTCACTTAATATGATGTTTTCCAAGACCTTCCATTTCCTTACAAATGAGGTGGTATCTTTCTTTCTGATGGAAGCATAGTATGTGTGTGTATGTGTATGTGAGTGTCTGTGTGTCATTTTCTTGATCCATTCATCTACTGAGGGGCATCAGGGTTGATTCCATATCTTAGCTATGGTAAATATTACTGTGATAACCATAATTGTGCTGGTAGCTTTAGTGTGGCCTTGTTTGTGGTCATCTGGTTAAATGTCCAGAAGTGGGATTACTGGGTCTGAGGGAGCATTATTGTGTATATCAAGGATAATCTTAGTAGATGAGTAGAATAGCTCAATAGCTATGTACATATGACCATACAAGGTGATTCTAAGTGAAATGAACTCCAAGACATGTTCTTTGTTGTTGTTGTTCTTAATGTACTATGTGATTTATTTTTATCCTTTTGTGTTTTCCCCACCTATGGTTTATCCCCTGTAGTCACTGTATTTGATTTTGATACGTGGGGTATTTTAAATATGTTGATCTGAAATGGGGAAGGGGAAGGACAAAAACAAAATAGTGAGACAAAGGACAAAGGGAAAATCTATGTAACAGTGATATTCACAAAACAATAGGTTGGAAACGATCTTGCAAGGTGCGTTGGGAGGGAAGAGGGAGAAAAATGGGTGAAGGGGTAACAAGTTAGAAAAGAAATTAACTCGTTACCTTAATTATGTAACTATAACCCCTCTGTACATTACCTTGACAACAAAATTTAAATAAAAAATAAAATATAATATATGAGAGTAGCAATACAGTCGGTGGCACTAGGGGAAATTCTGAACGATACAAAAAAAGTAGAACAGCTGTGGAGAGCAGCAATTTGATTTTAATATAGGAAGTAATAAACTAGCATACAGATTTTCAGCCTCATGTCAGTCACTAAAAAGGGAAAACAAAATGCATAATCAGCAAACCAATAGAGATAAAACAGAAAACTAAACAATTGAGGTGAAGAGATGACATGGATCAAGAATAACAAATGACACAATTAGAAAACATTAACAAGATGGTAAGTTTAAAAAACATTACCCATAATTCTATTAAATTTTGTTTACATCACAAATTGTTAGAACTATAATTCAAATCACAGTTTAATAGTATATCATTTTAATAATAGTTTATTTGTTATTGATTACTTCATATTGAATGTTTAATATATAATTTTACTTTCTGCAGGTATAGAAAAGAAAAAAGTGAAACTAATTTTAATAAATTAATATAATAATTCAAAGTGTATCCTACACTCAGCACTCATCTTAACATGAAAAAATAAATTATTGCACATGACTCTTGGTATTAGGTGGAAGGGATCAGCATTGTAGTAAAATTCACACCACACATTACAGGAGGGATGACTCCTCTAATCTAGATTAAATTGTGGAAATTTGAATTTTACATGCATGTTTAATTCCTGTCTAGGTGACATCTAAAACATATACAATCATATACACGAGGAGTATTTCAGATGGTACTTAAAAGTTACATTCATTAATTAAATTTTTATTATTTTGTACCAAATAAATATTTAAAGAGAGACTGAATTTCTGAGTAGATGATGGTGTATATGTGCCAGATTATTCATATTGAGGCTTTTATATTTCTGACATTGTTTCTACAGTCGGATTTAATTTTCCATAAAGGGTTAAGTGCACTATATTGGATATATGAAAGTAAACTGAATGTTTATTCCATTAATCCTTTGCCACTTGTCTAATCCTAATATAATTTATCCATGTATTTGAAGTAATGAAAATAACAACAGATAAAAGCAAGATAAA
This sequence comes from Dipodomys spectabilis, assembly GCF_019054845.1. Lineage (NCBI taxonomy): Eukaryota > Metazoa > Chordata > Mammalia > Rodentia > Heteromyidae > Dipodomys > Dipodomys spectabilis. The sequence goes on along the minus strand of NW_024871193.1, from coordinate 6,155,306 downwards.
TCAATCTGTAGTAGACAACTATTTTCACAGTTGGTCCTCTTTTACACTACAGAATATTCTTGGGAAAATGTGCTCCAGGCTGGCCACAACTGCAGAATATTATGGTTTGATGTATCATAAGATAAGGAAGGAAGGGGACCTTCCTTCTAAAAGTCTGCTCCATGGGATGTGATCTGCTTCATGGTGCTGAATTGGAAATGAACAATGTTCACTGTCAACCTTGAAAAGTCATCTTGATAGACCATTTCTATAAGTGGTTACAGAGGATTATTGATGGCTTTACAAGGATGCCAGATTGCCTCATTTTGAGACAATTAACAGGAATTTAGTCAGCTGTTTTTTGTATCTTTAGGAGAAAAACCCATTGACTCTAGGTCAGGGGATCACTGCGACCCAGAGAAGCAACTACCTTGAATAGTAATCCTAGACCTCTAAAACAAAAAAATACCACACAAAACAAACAAATGGCTGGGAAGGTGGCTCAGTGGTAGAGCGCATGCCTTGCATGCCAGAGGCCCTGGGTTCGATTCCTCAGCACCACATAAGTAAAATGAAAAAAGCCGGAAGTGGCGCTGTAGCTCAAGTGGTAGAGCGCTAGCCTTGAGCTGAAGAGCTGAGGTACAGCGCCCAGGCCCAGAGTTCAGGCCCCATGACCGGACCCAAAAAAAAAAAAAAAAAAAAAAAAAAACTCCAGTAAGCACAGCCAGTCAGGTCTGATCACAGCCTAAATGAAGTCAGGCAAAAAACAGAAACTGAAAGTCATTTAGCTGATAAATAATATAATTTTTATGAGGCAGACTCAAAGGAGACTCCAGAGAGAGTGTCAGAAAGACTGAACACAGAGACTAAAATTGATCACACAAAGATTAGAAAGTAGAATTCCTTGTAGAACAAATAAATCATAGAAAGCCTATGCATGTAAGAACAAGACAGAAAACCAAATTCTAGAAATGCACATTTTCTTAGAGGTCAGCTTAATGAATTATCAATGGAAATCTTTGAATTCTTAAATATTTAACATCATGTGGGAGAAGGCTGAAGAGAATGAAAATGTCATCAGTCACATTAAGAAGTAATCAAGCAAAGATTTGTTATAAAAAGAGAAAACAATTATTCCAAAAGTGGGAATCATTTGTTTTGATGTAAAAGTTCTTGATTTAGGTGCTAGCAATTTCCATACAATTGTTCAGTCCCACAGCTGAGTTGATACTGACTGCAGTATTCCTGCATGAAGGAAAAGAGAAAATTTACAAATATCTGATGAAATGAGTTGAAGGTGAAGTGTTCTAATAGTGATATCTAAGATTTAGACACAAGTGAAGAGGTGGATTTTCTTTTCTAAAAATCCTCCATTTTTAGCCTGGTGCCAATGGCTCACAGCTGTAATCCTAGCTACTCATGAAGCTGACATCTGAGGACTGCAGTTCAAAGACAGCCTGGACAAGAAAGTCCCTGAGACTCTTATCTCCATTTAACCACCAAAAACCAGAAGTGACACTGTGGCTCAAGAGACAGAGTACCCACCTTGAGTTGAAGAGTTCAGGGACAGTGCCCATGCCTAGACTTCAAGCCCCTCAAACAACAACAACAACAACAAAATCTCCCTTTTCTTGGACTGCCAACATCTTTTCCTAATATTCAACAAAGAAGCCATTTTATCACCCACTACCTTTAAGTCCTATGCTAGCTACTGCAAATAGAATGATTTGGTATCTTATGTCAAAGGGTTCATATTTGTGGAAACAAATGCCAGCAGTAGTAACTTGTTTTCCAGTCCTTGAACTCTGGACCTGGTCACTGAACATGGTTATATATGTAGCTTTCATGTGAGCTTGTTTGTTAATTTTTGGATTACTGCCCATGAGGGGAATTACAGGGTCTTAAGGGAGATATATATTTACTCTTTTCAGGAAACTCCATACTACATTCCACAGTGTTTAAACAATTTAATTTCCAACCAACAGTGTAACAGAGTTCCCAATTGGCTGCATCCATGCCAGCATTTGCTATTGTTAGCTTTCTTCATAATGACCGTTCTAACTGGGAAGAGGTAAAACCTGTCTTGTTTACTTGTAGATACCATAACTGAATGAATCCATGAAACCTATATTATTCTGTCTGCATTCCTTTCTCTTTTTTCTTAGTAGAATTTTCCTAAGCCTTTCATTTTTCTTAAGACTGGTAAAAAGTTATCCTTTCTAATGGGTGAATAGAATTCCATGGTATGTGTGTGTGTGTGTGTGTGTGTGTGTGTGTGTGTGTGTGTGTGTGTGTGTAAGATGACTATAGGCCCATGAGTTCATTTCTAAACCTTCTGTTTCATCTGTAATTTTGTAATTCCATATTAAATTTGAATTGCTGTCTCGAATGCATTGAAGAATATTGTTGGGATTTTGATAAGTATTGCATTGTTCATAGTTTGGGGGCAGTATTGCAGTTTTCACTATATTAATTCTTCCAACCAGGAGCATTGAAAGACTTTCCATTTACTTGAATCTCCTTCAGTTTCCCTTTTTATATTTTTAAAGTTTTCACAATAGAGGTTAAATTAATTAATTCCCAGTTTTGTTGTTGTTCTTTTGTTTTGTTTAGATTGGTTTTTATTTTGAGGCTAATACATATGAGGTTGTTTTTTGGATTTCAGCCTAGTTCCCATTGTTGGTAACACAGAAAAACTACTGATTCTTGTGGGCTATATACCGTGCTACATTGCCGAAGGTTAACATCACTTTTACTATCTTAAGGCAGGAAGCTATAGGGTCATTTCATCTGTAAAAAGGGATAGGTTTACTTCTTCCCTATTTGAATCCTCTTTATGTTTTTCTCTTCCCTATTGCTTTTGCTAGATAGTCCACTACCATATTGAAGAGTAGTAGAGAAAGTGGACATCTTTTTCTCATTCCTGATTTTAACGTCTTCATACTTCCACTGTTACGTAATTGCTAATTACCACTATCATATACATATTCAGTAGTATACTGAGGAACATTCAATGCATTCCTAGATGCTCATAACTTTTTAATCATAAAGGGGTATTGGAGGTTGTTAAAAGCTATTTCTACTTCCATATAGACGATAACATGTTTCTTGTCCCGGCTTCCCCTGATGATTTGTATTATGTTTAGTGACAAGAATATTGAATCCAATTGTATCCTAGGCTGAATCCTATTTGATAATACAATATGATTTTTTTGTTACTGGCAGAAATTGATTGGTGAGAATGTTTTAAGAAGTTCTGTATCAATGCTTATCAAAGAACTGGTTTCATAGTTCTCTTTCTTTGGTGAGTCCCTATGTGATTTGGGGAAGAGTCTAATTCTAGCCTCATAGAATGGGTTTTGATAATTCCATTTCCCTTTCTATTCCATTGAAGAGTTAGTTCTAAGTATTGTAAGTTCTTTGTAGGCCTTAATTTCATGGTAAATTCATTGAGTCCTAGATTTTTCTGCAATGGAAAGTGGTTTATTGACATTTCATTTTCATTACTTCTTATGTGTTACTTCTTGGTTCAGATCAAGTGTAGGAAAGCATGAATTTCTCCAGGATTCTCCAGGTGATTGGCATACAGTTTTCAAAGTAGTCTCTTATAAACTTCTTAATTTTTTCTTATTTATGTTGTGATGTCTCATTTTTGTCTCTAATTTTCTCTATTTGAGTGAGTTCTCTTTTTTTGGGGGGGGGATTTTATATTATGAAGGTGATATACTGAGGGGTGGGTTACAGTTACATAAGTAATGAGTACATTTTTTTTGGGGGGGGGAGTCTGGTCATGGGGCCTGAACTCTGGGCCTGGGCTCTGTCCCTCAGCTCTTCATTTCAAGGCTAGTGCTCTACCATTTGAGCCACAGGGCCACTTCTGGCTTTTTTCTTTTTGCTTATGTGGTGCTAAGGAATCGAACCCAGGGCCTCAGGCATGCAAGGCAAGCAATCTACCACTGAGCCACCTTCCCACCCCCATGAGTACATTTTTTAACAGTATTACCCCTTCCACATTTTGTCCTCCTTTCCCCAACCCTGACATCCCACTCCCCCAAAGTCATGAAGTCCATTTCTAACATATCGCCTGTATATCACTGTTGCTTTGGTTACAAAATAATTTTGCAGGTTTTGGCAAACACACAAATTGCCCACCACCTCCCCTGGTAAACTAGGTTTAAAGTCACTAAGTCATGTAAATGGATAATGCCGCACTCATTATTCTGGACAACATCTTCAGGTTGTTTGATGCTTTAATTTGTTGGTGGTGGTGGTGGTGGTAGGAGGGCCTGATCTCTGGGTCAGGGCACTGTCCCTTCAGCTCAAGGCTAGTGCTCTACCACTTGAGCCAAAGAGCCATTTCCAGTTTTTTTCTGCTTATGTGGTGCTGAGGAATTAAACCTAGGACCTCATGCATACAAGAGAAGCACTCTACTACTGAATCTCTTTCCCAGCCCTAATGCTTTAATTCTTTAAATTTTATTTTCTTTTTGTCAGTCATGAGGTTTAATCTCAGGACCTGGGTGTAAACATATCCCTGAGTTCTTCAGCTCAATAGGAGCCCTCTACCACTTGAGCCACAGTGTCACTTCTTGTTTCCAGATAAGCGTCTTTCAGACTTTTCTGTCAGGGTTTGCCTTGAACCATGAATTTTTAAATTATATTTCTTTAACATGTTTATTAGAATATTACAGTTTATCTGAAATTTAAATTTTTCTGTAAACCTTTGTCTTCAAGTAATCCAATACCATTAAATATTACATTTAGAATCTATTCTGTAGCACATCCCTTTATTTATTTTATTGTGAAAGTACCATACAGAGGGGTAACAATTACAAGGACAAGCTAATGAGTACATTTCTCATCAAGCATTGTTACATCCTCCTTTTTTTCCCCTTCCCATCTGTTCTGATCCACCCCCCCCGGCTCTCCAAACACCGCCCTGCCAGCCCCCCATTCTCACTGGCCAAAGTTGAAAGTTATTTTTCTACATAATGACTTGTACGTCTCCTCGCTGCAATGCGTCCACCAGTATCCCTATTTAAAAAATTTGTTTTTTCCCATCCCCTCCACAAATGATACCAACATCAAATACAGTGAAAGCAGGGTTTATACCGTGGGGGAGGGACATTCAAAGCAACAAAAAAATCATCTTATAAATATGTTAGGAACAATCGCAATAAAGAAAAAACTCATTTGAATCCTTATCTTGGGGTTCATTTCGCCTAACATCAACTTGTCTGAACTTTTCTGCTTGTCTCAGACACAGAGTGGTTATTGCAAATAAGGGAAACCATGGGATCTATGTTTCTTTGGGACTGGCTTACTTCACTTAATATAATGTTTTTCCGGGTCTTTCCATTTCCTAACAAATGGGGCAATGTCATTTTTTTCTGATGGAGGCATAGAATTCTATTGTGTATATATACCACATTTACTTGATCCATTCATCTACTGAGGGGCATCTGGGTTGGTTCCATATCTTAGCTATGGTAAATAATGCTGCAATAAACAGAGGTGTGCTGGTAGCTTTAGTGTGGTCCTGTTTGTGATCATTTGGGTAAATGCCCAAAAGTGGGATTGCTGGGTTATAGGGGAGCTCTATGTGGAGTCTTCTGAGGAACCTCCATACTATTTTCCAAAGTGGTTGAACAACTTTACATGCCCACCAACAATGCAGTAAAGTTCCCTTCTGCCGACATCCCCTCCATCATCTGTTGTTCTTAGAGTTCTTGATTATAGCCATTGTAACTGGGATGAGGTGGTAGCTCAATGCTGGTATGATTTGCACTTCTTTTAAGACTACAGAGGTTGAACATTTCTTCATGTGTGTATTGGCCATCCTTCTTTCCTCTTCAGAGAAGTTTCTCTTTAAGTTTTTAGCCCACTTATTTTCGGGTCAGTTGTTGCTTTGAGGATTTATTGTTGGGGATTTAATTTTGAGTTCCAGGTATATTTTAGATAGGAGACCCTTGTCTGTTATATGCCTAGTGCAGATCTTCTCCCAATCTGTGGGCTTTCAATCGATCTTGCTAGGTATGTCCTTTGCCATACAGAAGCTCTGCAGTTTCATGCAATCCCATTTGTCCAAACTTTCTTTGATTTCTTGTGTTTCTGGGTCTCTATTAAGAAAATGTCGGCCTGTGCCAAGGAGGCCTAGGGTTTCTCCGATTCCATCCTGTAATGTTTTCAGGGTGTCTGATTTGACTCTGAGGTCTTTGATCTATTTGGAGTTGGTTCTGGTGCAGGGTGATACATAAGGATCTAATTAATTAATCTAATTAATTTTCTGCAAGTAGTTTACCAATTTTGCCAGCACCATTTACTGAAGAGACTGTCTTTCTTCCATTCTATTTTTTTAGCTCCCTTATCGAAATTTAGATGGCTATAGGTCTGTAGGTTCATTTCTGGGTTTTCAATTCTATTCCATTGGTCCTGAGGTCTATTCTTGTGCCAGTACCAACTTGTTTTGATTATTGTGGCTTTGTAGTAGAGTTTGAAATTTGGTATTAATATTCCTCCAGCACGGTTCTTTCTGTTGAGGATCATTTTAGCTATTCAGGGTCTTTTATTGTTCCATATGAATTTTAGGATAGCCTCTTCTCTTTCCTTGAAGAATGTGGATGGAATATTGGTAGGTATTGGATTGAATTTGTAGATAGCCTTGGGAATTATTGCCATTTTCAGGATTTTGATCTTTCCAATCCAGGTGTATGGGAGTTTTTGCCACTTTCTAAGTTCTCTTTTGATTTACTTTTTCAGGTTTTTAAAATTTTCATCATCGAGGTCCTTCACTTCTTTGGTTAAGTTAATTCCTAGGTATTTTATTTTTTGTGGGGCTATTATTAATGGTGTTCCTTTCCTTCAGCCATGCTTTCCTCATTGTTGGCATTCAGAAAGCCATTGATTTTTGATGGTTGATTTTTTTTTTTTTTTTTGTGTCCGGTCGTGGAGTCTGAACTCTGGGCCTGGGCGCTGTCCCTCAGCTCTTCAGCTCAAGGCTAGCGCTCTACCACTTGAGCCACAGAGCCACTTCCGGCTTTTTTCTTTTTGTTTATGTGGTGCTGAGGAATCGAGCCCAGGGCCTCATGCATGCAAGGCAAGCACTCTACCCGTGAGCCATCTTCCCAGCCCTGATGGTTGATTTTATACCCTGCTACTTTGCCAAAGTTTTGAATCAGCTTGAGTAATTTGGGAGTAGAGTCTGTGGGATTCTTTAATTATAAGAACATGTCATCTGCAAAGAGGGAGAGTTTTACTTCTTCTTTACGTAATTGGATCCCTTTTATATCTGCATCTTATCTTATTACTGTAGCTGGGCATTCTAATACTAGATTCGGTGCTGTCCCTCAGCTCTTTAGCTCAAGGCTAGTTCTCTACAACTTGAGCCACAGTGGCACTTCTGGCGTTTTCTTTTGGCTTATGTGGTGCTGAGGAATCGATCCCAGGGACTCATGCATGCAAAGAAAGCCCTCTACCATTGAGCCACCTTCCCAGCACCTCTTTTCTCTTTCTAACAGGATTTGCTAAGGATCTGTCAATTTGTTAATTTTTGAAGAACCACTTCTGTTTTGTTGATTCTTTCTATGTTTTTATGGATACTAATTCATTTAATTTTTATTTAATTTTAATTATTTCTTTCCATCTAATGGATTGGGGTTTATCCTGCGGTTCTTCTTCAAGGAGGCTCAGATGTCTCATTAAATTGTTGGTTTCAGATCTCTCCAATATGTTGATGTAGGTATTCAGAGCTATAAACTTGCCTCTGAGTACTGTCTTCCCTGTGTCCCAGAGGAGCTGGTAATTTCTGTGTTTATTTTTGTTGAATATTATGAAAATTTGAATTTTGTTTTGGATCTCTTCCATGACCCATTGATGATTCAATGGTGTGTTCTTCAGCCTCCATGCGTTACAGGACTTTCTTTGGTGGTTTTGGTGTTCAGTTCTAATTTTATTCCCTGTGGTCTGAAAGAATGCAAGGTATAACTTCAATGTTTTTGAATTTGGACAAGTGTGCTTTTTGACCTAAAACTGCGGTCTATTTTGGAAAAAGTTCCAAATGCTGCTGAGAAAAACGTGTATTCTGATACTGCTGGGTATAATATTAAATCTAGGTGATCTATGCAGTTGTTTATATCTGCGGTTTCTCTGTTGAGTTTTTGCCGAGTTCATCTATCTATTGGGGGAAGTGGTGTGTTAAAGTCCACAACAATTAATGTCTTTGGATCTATGTGAGATTTGAGAGAAAGTAGTGTTTCTTGCAAAAATTTGGTTACTCCATTGTTTTGTGAATAGAGATTTAGAATTTTAATATCCTCCTGTAGGAGAGATGCCTTTATTAGTTTGTAGTGACTTTCTTTATCTCTTCTCACTAATTTTAATTTGAAATCTATTTTATCTGATATTAGGATTGCAACTCCTGCCTCTTTTCGTGGGCTGTTTGCTTGGTAGATTTCGTTCCAGCCTTTCACTTTCAAAATGGGTTTGTTTTTATGGTCCAGCTGTGAGTCCTGAAGGGAGCAGATGGAAGGATCTTTCTTTTTAATCCAACTAGAGAGTCTATGTTGCTTAACTGGAGAGTTAAATCTGTTAATGTTGGGAGATTGGACTGAGAGATATTTGGGAGTTCCTGCCATTTAATCCACCTTCTTTTTTTTTTTTTTTTTTTAAATTTTATTTTATTTTAATTGAGAACATACTGTACAGAGGGGTTACAATTACATGGGCAGGAAAATGCATACATTTCTTACCAAGCATTGCAGCCTCCTCCTTTGTTTACCCTTCACCTCCCTTCAGAGCTTCCCCCCTCCCCCCCACCCAATCAGACCCCCCCCACCCCCCCCACCGACATTGTAAAGCTGGTTTTGACATGACATTTTGTACTTCTCATTGTTGCAACAGGTCCACCTGAATCCTTAAACGACTTGTTTGTCCCTGTCTCCTCCACATGTTATACTGACATCAAATATAGTGAAAGCGGGGGTTACACTGTGGGGGAGGGACATACAAAGCAACAAAGAAATAATATTATAAATGCGTTAGAAACACATGCATGAAAGAAACAAAAAAATTAAAATACATATTTGAGGGTTCGTTTTCCTAACATCACATTCTCTGACTTTTTCCGCTTGACTCATACCTATACTAGATATTGCAAATAAGGGAAACCATGGGACCTATGTTTCTTTGGGCCTGGCTTACTTCACTTAATATAATTTTTTCCAAGCCTTTCCATTTCCTAACAAATGGGGCAATGTCATTCTTTCTGATGGAGGCATAGAATTCCATTGTGTATATATACCACATCTTCTTGATCCATTCATCTACTGAGGGGCATCTGGGTTGGTTCCATATCTTAGCTATGGTAAATAATGCTGCAATAAACATAGTTGTGCTGGTAGCTTTAGTGTGGCCTTGTTTGTGGTCATTTGGGTAAATGCCCAAAAGTGGGATTGCTGGGTCATTGGGGAGCTCTATATGGAGTCTTTTGAGGAACCTCCATACTGCTTTCCAAAGTGGTTGAACAAGTTTACATTCCCACCAACAATGAAGTAAGGTTCCTTTCTGTCCACATCCCCTCCAGCATCTGTTGTTGTTAGAGTTCTTGATTTTTGCTGTTCTAACTGGAGTGAGGTGATATCTCAATGTTGTTTTGATTTGCATTTCTTTTATGGCTAGGGATGTTGAACATTTCTTCATGTGTCTATTGGCCATCCTTCTTTCTTCTTCAGAGAAGCTTCTCTTTAGGTCTTTCGCCCACTTACTTATTGGGCAGTTGTTTCTTTGAGGATTTGTTGTTGGGTGGTATAATTTTTTGAGTTCCAAGTATATTTTAGATATGAGACCCTTGTCCGTTGTATGGCTAGTAAAGATCTTCTCCCAATCCGTGGGCTTTCTATTGATCTTGCTAGCTATGTCATTTGCCCTGCAGAAGCTCTGCAACCTTATACAATCCCATTTGTCCAACCTTTCTTTGATTTGTTGTGTTTCCGGGTCTCTATTCAGAAAATTTCGGCCTGAGCCGAGGAGACCCAGGGTTTCTCCTATTCCATCCTGTAATGTTTTCAGAGTGTCTGCTTTGAGTTCAAGGTCTTTGATCCATTTGGAGTTGATTCTGGTGCAGGGTGATATATAAGGATCTCGCTTTAGTTTTCTACATGTAGTTAACCAGTTTTGCCAGCACCATTTACTGAAGAGGCTGTCTTTTTTCCATTCTATTGAGTAATTTGGGAGTGGAGTCTATGGGATTCTTTAAATACAAGATCATGTCATCTGTAAAGATGGAGAGTTTTATTTCTTCTTTCCCTGTTTGGATCCTCTTTATGTTGCATCTTGTCTTATTGCTGTAGCTAGGCATTCTAATACTAGATTGAAGAGAAGTGGAGAGAGTGGGCATCCTTGTCTTGTTCCTGAGTTAAGAGGAAATGGCTTTAGTTTTTCACCATTGAGTGTAATGCTGGCTGTAGGTTTGTCATATACAGCCTTTATTGTATTGAGGAATGTTCCATGGATTCCTAATTTTTCCAAAACCTTCATCAGGAAGGGGTGTTGGATCTTGTCGAATGCTTTTTCTGCGTCTATTGAGATAACCATGTGGTTCTTATTCTTGCTCCTGTTGATGTGATGAATAATATTAATTGATTTGCGTATATTGAACCAGCTTTGCATCCCTGAAATGAATCCTGTTTGATCGTGGTGTATGATTTTTTGGATGAATTGTTGAAGTCGGTTGGCCAAAATTTTGTTGAGAAGTTTTGCATCAGTGTTCATCAAAGAAATGGGTCTATAGTTCTCTTTCTTTGATGAGTCAATGCCTGGTTTTGGGATGAGGGTTATGATGGCTTCATAGAATGTGTTCGGTAGTGAGCTTTCTCTTTCAATTTCATTGAAGAGTTGGAGGAGAATTGGTGTGAGCTCTGCTTTGAAGGCCTTGTAAAATTCCGCTGTAAAACCATCTGGTCCTGGACTTTTCTTAGCTGGGAGGTCTCTTATTGCTGTTTCTATTTCAATGCTTGATATGGGCCTGTTAAGATAGTTTAACTCATCTTGGTTTAGTTTTGGCATGTCAATATTTGCTAGGAAGAGGGCCATTTCTGTCAAGTTCTCAAACTTATTAGCATACAGTTTTGAGAAGTATTCCCTTATAATGTTCTGAATCTTGGTTGTTTCCGTGGTGATGTTTCCATTCTCATCTCTGAGTTTATTAATTTGGGTGTGTTCTCTTCTTTTTCTGATAAGATTTGCTAAGGGTCTGTCAATTTTATTAAGTTTTTCGAAGAACCAACTCTTTGTTTTGTTGATTCTTTCTATAGTTTTTTTGGATTCTAATTCATTTAATTCTGATTTAATTTTGATTATTTCTTTCCGTCTACTGGATTGGGGTTTATCTTGCTGCTGTTTTTCAAGGAGGTTTAGATGCGTCATTAAATTGCTAGTTTCAGATCTCTCCAATTTGTTGACGTAGGAGCTCAGAGCTATAAACTTGCCTCTGAGTACTGCCTTTGCTGTGTCCCAGAGGAGCTGGTATTTTGTGTGTTCATTTTTGTTGAATAGCATGAACATTTGAATTTCCTTTCTAATCTCTTCCATGACCCACTCATGATTCAGCAGTGTGTTGTTCAGCCTCCATGTGATACCGGACTTTCTTTGGTGGCTTTTGGTGTTGAGTTCTAATTTTATTCCCTTGTGGTCAGAGAGAATGCAAGGTATAACTTCAATGTTTCTGAATTTAGACAAGTTTGCTTTGTGGCCTAAAATGTGGTCTATTTTAGAAAACGTTCCATGTGCTGCTGAGAAAAACGTGTATTCTGATGCTGCTGGGTGAAATGTTTGGTAAATGTCTGTTAAGTCTAGTTAATCTATGCAGCTGTTTAGATCTGCGGTTTCTCTGTTGAGTTTTTGCCGAGTTAATTTATCTAGTGGGGAGAGTGGTGTGTTAAAATCCCCAACAATTAATGTCTTTGGATCTATATGGGATTTGAGGGAAAGTAGTGTTTCTTTGATAAATTTGGGTGCTCCATTGTTTGGTGAATAGATATTTAGAATTGTAATGTCCTCCTGAAGGAGAGATCCTTTAATTAGTATGTAGTGACCTTCTTTATCTCTTTTCACGAATTTTAATTTGAAGTCTATTTTATCTGATATTAGGATTGCAACTCCCGCCTGTTTATGCGGTCCGTTTGCTTGGTAGATTTTGTTCCAGCCTTTAACATTGAAAATGTGTTTGTTTTTACAGGCAAGATGTGACTCCTGCAGGCACCAGATAGAAGGGTCTTGTTTTTTAATCCAACTAGACAGCCTATGTTGCTTAATTGGAGAGTTCAGTCCGTTAACATTAAGAGATAGGACTGAGAGGTATTTGGGAGTTCCTACCATGTTATCGACCTTCTTGGGGGCTGCGAAAACTGGGTTCTTCCTATGGTTCTTGGATTCTCAGTTTGGGTGCAGTTTCTTGGCCTTTATTGCGGTCTTGTTGGTTTTCTATGTGTAGGACATCTTTAAGAATCTTTTGTAGGGCTGGTTTGGTGGAGATGTATTGTTTCAATTTTTCTTTGCTATGGAAGGTTTTTATTTGGCCTTCGGTTATGAAGGAGAGTTTAGCTGGGTACAGTATTCTTGGTTGATAGTTGTTTGTTTTTAGGGCATGGCATACATCGTTCCAGGCTCTTCTTGCTTTGATTGTCTCTGCTGAGAAATCTGAGGTGATTCTAATTGGTTTCCCTTTATAAGTGATTACCCTTTTCTCTCTGACAGCTTTAAGGATCTTTTCCCTGTTCTGAGTTGATCCTGTGTGGATTATAATGTGGTGGTGGGATGTCCTATTCTGGTCTGGTCTATTTGGGGTTCTAAAGGCTTCTTGTATCTGGACAGGCCTATCTTTTTGCATGTTTGGGAAGTTCTCTGCTAGGATCCTGTTAAACAAATTTCCTAGACCATTAACTTCTGTTTCTAGGTGCTCCTCAACACCCATTATCCTTAGATTAGGCCTTCTGATGGTGTCTTCCAGGTGTTGGATAGATCTATCATATTTCTTGGACTTGTCTTGGATGGTTGTATGTTCTTTCTCTATAATATCTAGGCTGTCTTCAATCCCTGAGATTCGATCTTCTGCATGGTCTAACCTGCTGTCAAGACTCTCTACTTTGTTTTTTATCTCTTTTCCTTCTAGTTGGTCAGCTTTGATGGCTTCAAGTTCTTTGTTGAAGCTCTGTTTTAGGTCTTGTATGAATTTCTTTACTTCCTTAATTTGGTGTTCAGTATTTGTCCTCAAATCACTTAGTTGATTGGTTATGGTTTCTTTGGGCTCCCATTCCTTCTGTTGGGTTCCATTCAGCATTCCCTTTGTGGTCTCCCTGACTTCCTTCAGCTCTTTGTTAATGGATTCCATGAATGCCTTTAGTGATCTTTGTGTGTTTTCTACCTGGTCTCTCAATTCCTGTATTACTCTTTGATTAGCTTCCTCCCGTTCGTGGGATTCCTGCAGATCTCTTTGAGTGTTCTCAGCCTGCTCACTCCATTCCTCCCTTTCTCTTTGAGTATTCTCAAGTTGTTCACGCAAATCCTGTATCAGTTTTTGAGTAGCTTCCTCACGCTTATGATATTCCTGTATAAACTTCTGGAATGCCTCCTCTCTCTCCCTGTCACGCTCATACAGAGTCCTTTGTACATTGTCAAACTTTTCATTTATCATGTTTGCCAGCAGTGTTTGTAGAGCTGTTTGGGAACTCTCCTCTGGATTATTCATTATCTGTTCTAACCCCTGATTATCAAGATTGGGAATTGAGATACCCGAATTTGCCATTTTTCTTGTGTTTTTCCGGCTTACTCTGCCCATTTGAGATGAAGATAGCACCAGTTTTGTGCTAGAACACTATCTTAAGGCAACCATCAACCAAAGTTTGCATTTGTACAGTCAATAGTCTACAGATACAATCTAGTTCAACAGATACATCTATTCGACATCAAACAACTATATGTTAAAGGACTTCGAACCGCAGAGAAGAATTTGGAAAACCAGAAATTATTGGGGTTAGGGAGAGATGTGGGTAAAAAATAGGAATAGATTGGTGTGGGGAGGCACAGGGAGAGTTAACTATGTCCTAATCACAGTGCAGGAAATAGGTTGGGTAGGATGCAAGTAGAGAGAGAGAGAAAAAGGAGAAAGGGAAAGGGGAATGAAAAGAGACCAGAAAAAAAAATAGAAACGTAAAAATTAATGTTATTTTAGAGATTAAAAGACCATCTATTTATAGAGGAATATGAATATGTTGAGAGAAAGGGAGGGACATAGAGGAGATGTGAAAAACTTAAAAAAAATGCTTAAAATATTATATAGGTATAAAGAGGTAGTACTGCTATTAATGAATTTAAGTCTCAGAGGTTTTGAATTGAGTAATAAGTTTGTGGATTAAGTGTGTACACAATGGGGGGTAAGGTCTACTGGTTAACTACGGGTTTATCTGAGGATGTGCAGGACAAGAGTTAAGTCACATAAAGAAGAACAAAGAGGAAAAGATGGAAAGGATAGGAAAGTGAGAAGAAAAGATCAGAAGTTCAGTAGAGCTAGACAAAAAACAAAAAGATAATTAAGAATGAAAGAAAAAGAGAAAGAAGACAAGAAAAGAAAGGAAAACACACATTCACATATTCCTAAAATAAAAATTATAAGAGGAGAAAAGGAAAAAAAAAAAAAAGTTAATTGAAAACAATTATTTTTTCAGAAGAGGCAAAAATTAAAGATTAATAAAAGTTTTAGAAAAGCAAAAAAAATATTTTTATATATATAAGGTAACAAAAAACGAAAAAAAAAAACAAAACAAAAAAAAAGAAAAAAAGAAAAGAAGAAGAAGAAAAAAAAAAAAAGTTCTTTGATTTTTTTTTTTTGGGGGGGGGAGGGGTGGGAAGAGTCCTGTATCTCCCTTTTGTCTGTAACCAGAGTGTGGTTGGAGTCTCTGGTCAGCTTGAGGTCCTGTGGCTTGATTGGTTTCTTAAGTCAGTTTGTTGGAACAGGCAGAAAAATGCTCTGCTTTACCCAAGATTTTGAGATTCCCCCTCCCAGGTTAGTTTACTGGGAGGGTGATCTGCTTTGAGAATCACAAAAGAGGGGGATGCAGTGATGAGGCTAGGTTCTGGGTAGAGTTGAGGCCTTTCAACAAACAGTAGCTTTTCCCTGGGGCTATTTTGTGAAAAAAACTCACAGCACCCAGCCTGGAGCCATTCTCAGGGTTTCTGTTTTTCAATTGATTGTGGTGGCTGCTAGAGGGAGGGGCAGCCTCTGGCTCTGGTTACCCGGTGAGGAGAGCCACTCCAATGGCTGGCGCCTGAGCTGGGTGACTTTTCCCTGGATGGAACTGAGTTTGTGAGGTCACTTCGCCGTTAAGTTCTTGTGACCTGCTAAATGACTCGTTTTATTCCAAGGCCTGAGCTGGAGCTAGCCGCTCTTCCGAGCTTTGTCCGTATCCAAGATGGAGATCACCGGTGCTGGGGGGGGAGGGGTGGCCTTCCCTCCTCTGCTGCCTGGGAAGGAGTGAGGAAGTGGGGCTTCTACTCACGCCGAGTCTTGGATCCTGAGTCGTCTCTGGTCTGCAAAGTGCAGGATGAAGTTGTCCGCTCCTTGTCGGTTCTTGCTGGTGTTGAGTAGAATCCGCTCACCCGCTGCGTCTGGCTCCTTCGTCCCGGACTCTCTGTGTGAACGCTCAGGTATGGCCGCGGCTGTGGTCGCCGCTGCGACCCTGCCGCCGCCGCAGCAGCTGCTGGCAGGTGCTCAGATGTGTCTGCTTGGCTTCCCCTGTCTTGACTCTCTGTCCTGTGATGGCACACTTGGTGTGATTCTCTGGCTTGGGACTGTTCACTGGAACTCTGAAACTGTTTTCTATGCAAGAGCTTGGTCAGATTCCAGCTTCTCCTCCGCCATCTTCCCGGAACCTGCCCCTAATCCACCTTCTTGAGGGCTGTGCCAAATGGGTTCTTCCTATGGTTCTTGGATTCTCAGTTTGGGTGTGGCTTCTTGGCCTTTATTGTGGTCCTGTTGGTTTTCTCTGTGTAGGACATCTTTAAGTATCTTTTGTAAGGCTGGTTTGGTAGAGATATATTGTTTCACTTTTTCTTTTGTATGGAAGGTTTTTATTTGACCTTCAGTTATGAAGGAGAGTATAGCTGGGTACAGTATGCTTGTTTGATAGTTGTTTGTCTTTAGGGCATGGCCTACATCAATCCAGGCTCTTCATCTGAGGTGATTCTAATTGGTTTCCCTTATAGGTAATTGATCTTTTCTCCTTGACAACTTTGAGGATCTTTTCCTTGGTCTGAATTGATCCTGTGGGGATTATAAGGTGGTGATACGATGTCCTGTTCTGGTCTGGTCTATTTAGGGTTCTAAAAGCTTCTTGTATTTGAATAGACCTATGATTTTGCATGTTTGGGAAGTTTTCTGCTGGGATCCCATGAAACAATTTTCCTAGACCATTAACTTCTGTTTCTAGGTGTGCCTCTACACCTGTTATCTTCAGATTAGGCCTTCTGATGGTGTCATCCAAATGTTGAATAGGTCTATCATATTTCTTGGATTTGTCTTGGATAGTTGTATGTTCTTTCTCTATAATATCTAAGCTGTCTCCAATCCCCGAATTTTGATCTTCTGCATGGTTTAACCTACTGTCAAGAATTTCTATTTTGTTTTTAGTTCTTTTGCTTCTAATTGCTTGGATTTGATGGCTTCAAATTCTTTGATGGAGTTTTGTTTTAGATGTCATATGAGTTTCTTTACTTCCTTAATTTGGTGTTCAGTGTTTATTCTCAAATCACTTAGTTGATTGGTTATGGTTTCCTTGGACTCTAATTCCTTCTGCTGGGTTCCATACAGTATTCCCTTTCTGGTCTCCCTGACTTCTTTCAGCTGGCTTTTAATGGATTCCATGAATGCCTCTATTTAGTATGAAAGTAATACCAGCTTTGTGTTAGAACACTATTTTAAGGCAAGCATCAACCAAAGTCCTGTAGTTGTACAGGCAAAAGTCTGCAGATACAATATATTTCAACAGATACAATCTGTTGAATGTCAAACAACTATGTATTAATGGGCTAAGAACAGCAAAGTAGAATTTGGCAAACCAGAAACTACTAGGTTTAGGGAGAAATGTGAGGAAAAATAGGATCTGAGAGATGTGGAAAGGTAAAAAGAGAGTAAAATTAACTAAGTCCTAAAGTTAAAGAGGGAAATGTATTGGACAAAAGGAAAGGAGAAAGAGAAGAGTAAAAAAGAGACAAGAAAAAATGGAAAAACAAAAATTTAAATTTAAAAACACAAAAATTATGCAAGCTTATTAAAGTAATATTGAGAGAAAAACGTGGATAGGATGAGAGGAGGGGACGAGTAGAAAGGAGATACGAAAAATTAAAAATAAAAGTACTTAAAATATTATATACATATAAAGAGATAATACTGTTATTACGGAATATAAGCCTAAGAGGTTTTGAATTAAGTAATAAATTTCTGGATTATGTGTGTACACAACGAGGGATAAGGTCTAATAATCGATGACAGGTATATCTGAAGATGAGCAGAACAGCAATTTAGTCACTCAAAAAAAAGAATGAAAGAGAATAAAAAATAAAAAGAATGAGAAAGAAAGAAAAAGGACCAAAAGTTCAGTAGAAATAAAATAAAAATTTAAAAGAACCTACACATGCATATTCACCTAAAATAAAAATTAGAAGAGGAAAAAAAGATTAATAGAATACAATTTTTTTAATTAATAATAAAAATAGGTATAAAATAGGGTTCTTTGATTTTTTTCGGGGGGGGGTGTGAATGGCAAGATCCTGTATCTCCCTTTTGTCCATAACCAATCCCTTGGTGGAGTCTCTGTTCTGCTTGCGGTGTTTGGTTTTCCTGTGGCTTGATTGGTTTCTTAAATCAGTTTGTTTGGGCAAGCAGAAAAATGCTCTACTTTACCCAGAATTTTGTAATCCTCCTCTCAGGCTAGTTCAGTGGGAGGGAGATCTGTTTTGAGTGTCACAAAGAGGAAGATGGCTGTTTCCTCTAGTTTGGAGATGCTGTGATGAGGCTAGGTTCTGGGTAGAGTTGAGACCTTTCAGCAAACAGTATCTTTTCCTTGAGGGGCTAACTTCTGAGACATTCACAGAGCCCAGCCTAGAGCCATTCTCAAGGTTTATGTTTACTGAATTTCAATTGATTATCTAGGCTGCTTTAGGGAGCGGCAGCCTCTGGCTCTGTGTACCCAGTGAAGAAAGACAATCCTTTGGGGGCAGAGTTTTCACTGCCTGGGCTGAGTGACTTCTCCTCCGTGGAACAGAGTCTTGGTTCCTTTGAAGTCTCTGGTCTGCATTCTGTAGGATGAAGATATCTGCTCCTTGTCAGTTCTTACTGGTGTTGAGTAGAATCTACTAGCTTGCTGTGTCTGGCACCTTTGTCCAGGATTCTCTGTGTTGTAGTTATGGAGGCGGCGGCTCACCACCACAGCCACAGCTACCAGCAAGTGCTCAGATCTGTCTCCTTGCCTGGATTTTCCCTCTCTAGCTAACTCTCTGTACTGGGATGGCACACTTGGTGTAATTCTCCCACCTCGGACTGTTCACTGGAACAATAAAACTGCTTTCTATGCGAGAGCTTGTTTAGCTTCCAGCTTTTCTCCGCCATTTTCCCGGAACTACTCCTCTTTTTTTTTCTCTCCAGTATATTTTTTGTTTTGGAACAAGTGTCATGGACTGTCCAATCATTCAACAGGAAGCTTATTCCATTAATTTAATAGAAAAGGAATACAGCCTTCCTGCATCTCAAGGCAACTTTGAGTATAATGTTAATGTGATAATTCACATCATTGAATTTTCAAAGTCGTTTTGATAATTTTTTGTTAAACCATTCATTAAAGAGGTTCCAAATAGCAAGAATAAAAAACAATGTCTTGCTTTCTAAGAATGTTTTAAAAGCTAGTAATTCAAGAAAACACCTTCTATTTTTCCAAGATTCCACGGTGAAGAATTTCTCTTTTATCATAGCCCTTACCACTGACCCCCTCACTGCAAACTTGTAGCTTTATTCAGTTTTATTGTTCCAGGTTTCATTTTGGTACTATCATCTAATCTCCTTGTAGTATTTGACAATGAAATTCCATTTGTTGTTAGAGAGCTCAATTCATATTGCCAAAGGCAGACTCATGAGCATATCATAGAGCATAAACTATTGAAAATAATTAACGTGATACTATGCAACTATTCCATTAATTAGTATAAGTACTGCATAAATGTGCATCTTCATATAATTTTTAAATGCAAAGTAATTATGTATCTATGTCATAAAATAATTCAGAACACTAGTAGAAGAGACTAAGCTCAACTTTTGCATCATTCCCAATATTTTTTCTAAAATTTTCTTTCTCATTAACTTTCACTGCAAGACCTTCTTTTCCTAGCAATAAGTTATAAGTCATGTCCTTGGATTTTAGTCATCTTTGAGTATGCTGTTTTCTTTCCACCACCAGTTAGTCCCTCGTGTTAAATACCTGAGGAATAACTTGTCCCACTGCACCTGCAAAAGGAGTATCAAACTCGACTGTGCTCACTATTCCCTTGCTTTGTTTGGGAATGGGGTATCAGAGACAGGGGTGTCAGTGTTCAGATGGTTGGAACCATGGTGTTATGAATTATGGGTAACAGAAAAGAGTAGTAGAGACTAGGATACCAGGTAAATGGTAACTGTGACTGTAATTTGAGTTACAGAGTCAGGAAATTGATTAGAAGCAACAGTTTTGCACGGGTTGCTGTAGCTAATACAGGCATCCAGAAGTGTTTAGCAGGGAAAAGGAAACATAAACAAAGTGAAAGAGTAAAAGTTGTGAGGGATTGTGGGGCACAATCAGGGTAAAAGGTCATGGGTGTGCAAACTGGGTAGTTAGTACTATGGTAGAAGCAATTGGCATGGTGGCCTGATGTGGTGCAGAGCTCTGGGTTTGCCTCTCCAGTTTTGGCTGTTAGATCTTTAGGGAAACTACCTCTAGCATCTCATTATCAGCTTGTTGTGTTCAGACACGTGCCATCTATAAATGTCTACTCCAAGTAGACTGCATTCTTTGACACCAGCTATAAGATCTTTGCTCTAAGCATCCTGAGACCACACTCCACAATGCTGCAGAACAGCCTCCACATAGTGAGTTGCAATCACCTCATACAACTCTTGCTGCTCCTCTCCAATGTCAATTATCATGGTAGCAAGGGATCTGAGATGTGCTCAGCAGCAGTGCTCTTTGTAGCTACCAATTCTTACCCTGTCATTCTGAGAGCTCCCTAGAAATGGGCAAGAGCACTTGCTGATGTTCTTCCAACTTCTCTCTGTGGCTTTGCACAACCAGACTGTTGTACCTCAGATGGGTTACCTTGATGTCCAGGTGGCCTCAAATGTGCTCTATCTTCTCTGTCTAGGTGCTCTTCTGCTTTAGCTGCCTCTCCTTTCCCTTCCAGGTAGCTCGCTTCATCTTCACATCCTTTGAATTCTGCTTTATATCAACCTGTGGCTTTCACACCAAGCCCTTCCACTTTCTCATCTACCTCTCTAGCTGTGAATCTGGCACAATAAGTTACATGTATGTTCTGTATCTGTTTATCAAGATTTGAGCTGGAATCTAGGTGGTACTAGCTAACTGAGAACATGGGGAGCTTCTTGAATACTCCCCTGCCATTCACTCACTGCTCATTGAGAAAAATGCAAATGTGTTGTAGTCATTCTTTCCTTCTCCATTTCTGGTGAATAAAGTGAAGTCAAAATGGAGCTACCAGACAGCTGCTATGTCAGCAAGTGACCAAACCAAAGATAATATACTGAGGGTACACTTATCAAGCGTAGTAGGATAAATGCACATATTTGTGGATATTTCTAAGGGCTTTCATCAAATTAGTTATTTTATGTCCAAAATGGCAGAACAATGTTAGGCTGTCCCCGAGATCTTCCTGTTCCTGAGGACTCTTACGTACAACTCAGACCTAATGATATGGGTGAATAAGAAAGTAGGTGAGTATGGATTAGTATTCTGATGGTGTGCTAAGGTTTTGTCTTGTCATAACTATGATGAAATCAATGTCCTTTCTCTGACTTTCACCATATCTCTTTATTTGGCATAATTGGCAGATTTCCTAGTGTGTCATTTTCTCCTGTTAGTTCAGTGCACAAGTTAAAACATTAAGCATGCCAAACCATGGGTTTCCATTGTCCTAGCAGATGCTTTGCCTTCTAGGACCTTCCTTCCAGGTAACTCTCTCTTTAGCATATTGCACAATGTCCCAATCAATGAAATAATTTTGAGCTTTGGAGAAAATCTCCATGTAAAAAGCAGTAGACATAAGAAGCAGAAGATGCCCTACACTCAAATGCTCCGGGAGAACAGAGTGTAAGGGTGTCTACACAGTTGGGAAATAGTATTCTGGGGGTGGACATGGATGAGTTTAGATAGCAAACTTAGTAGCAAACTTAGAAGTAATTATAAGTTTCTGAATTACTAACCTTACTTCCTTCTGCACCTCAGGTACAATTCAGGAAGTGGTGGAATGTTTATGATCACAAAAAGGAGTTTTTAATCCCAGGCCCAAACTCTAAGTGTTCTTGTTACATCTTCCCACCTGCCCATGATGTAAATGGTCAGAAGGACAAAGAGGAAGGGAGCCCCATGCTCAAGAATATAAATGGAGCTTACAAGTAACTGCAGTCTCTGACTTTCTATTTTGACGGTAAGATAAAAGGCAGTTTGGGTTTTACGAAATCAGTTTCTAGGCTCTACGGTTCCTTCAGAGCTTCTTTCCCTCCTTCTATGTTTTGACAGCAACAGTTAGTACAGTACTTCTGTCTCTTAGGGGCAATCCTTCTCTTCACACAATGCTTAAAATAGACAATAGATGGAAGTTGTCATTAAGTCAAAAAGTATGAAATAGCACACAGTGAGTGCTTTCCCTAAATTCTTGGACCTAACAAGTTCCCAATTCTGAAGAGAATGTGATTATGGGTGAGTACTAACAATCTCCACTGAATGGTGCGCTTAGAACAATTTTCCCAAGGCAGGTTCTGTCCAGGTTATTAGGAAGACTGAGATCTACTGGACCAATGAACTTACAGACAATGCAAGACAGAAAAGTCTAAGAGATTGAGTCCCAAAAGAAGAAACTAGACCAAGAAGAGAAAACTTATCATTGCTGGAAAAGGAGGAAGACTTCACTAGGAGAATGTTTTTCTTAATACAGACAGGGGTATATTTATAACAAAGTTCTAAGTTGTGGCTCATCAGTTGAAACTATCAAGTCAAACCTCACTAAAGCTAAAAAATAAAACTTATATAATTAAAAATAACTATTTGGATTTCAGTACTAACATCTGCTTTAAGGGATGTGATTGTGGTGTGTGTGTGTGTGTGTGTGTGTGTGTGTGTGTGTGTGTGTGTGTGTGTGTGTGTGTGGTGTCTGAGATTATGTATGGAACAGCATTGGTTCTTGAAAATCATCATATTGACACTATCTTTTACGTTTCCCATTCAAGTCTGGTGGCTTTGTAGCTCTACCACATGAAACACACAATTCTCGCTTTCTTCTGTTTAACTAGAGATAAACATGTAATGAATATGTCAACCTGGGTTGGTTTCAAACTATGATATTCAGATCTTACTCTCTGGAGTAGGTAAGGCATAAAAGTGATCCACTGTGCTCAGCCTTGTATTTCCAATAGGTTACTTAATCTTTCTGAATTTCAGCTTCTTCCTGTGAGTAAAGTGAAAAGAATTACTTTGTGGACCTTAGAATTGGGTGAGAGTTATGACTGGGTGCAGGAAGTATATGAGTTTGGGATGTGTGTACAGAGAAAACTACTGATGTTTATATTGAAATGTATTCCAGGAATTGGAAACAAGAGGAATTTTTCTTTTCTAGTTTATCCATTTATGGGCATTGAGGGAGTCAGAGATATTCAAGGAGAACAGGGAAACAAAGGCAGCACTTGTACTCTGTAGATACTGTATTCACAATGAGGTATACCACTGTGGACAGGGACAGGAGGGATGGGATTGTCAAACAAGAAGTGAACTCATTACCTGACTTACAATATGTTTATCTGTATGTACACTCTCTTAACAATAACAATTTTAAAAAACAGGTTGATGATTTTCTCCTCCAGTTTTTGTAGGTTCCCTTAAGTCTCAGGCCCACCAATGGAGTTTTTGAAGGTCAATTTATTTGATAATTATCATAAAGACATAATTTCTTAAGAAATGTTATAAAAAGTATTTCATTCTTAGTACCGGTTTCTCTTTGAGTGGCAATTCTATATGTTGTTGGCAGAGCTGATGTTTTACTTTCTGTTTTTAGTATTTTTCAGGTGCTGTATCTTGGCACCCTGCCCCTACCCAAAATGGTAATCAACCTTTGAAATTAATGTATTTGAGTATGACTTTCATTTATTTATTTAATTTGTTGTTGGTGGTGAACTCTGGGCCTGGTCACTGTCTTTCAGCATTTCAGCTCAAGACTAGTGCTCTACAACTTGAGCCACAGTTCCACATCTAGCTTTTTCTGCTTAGGTGGTGCTGTGGAATCAATCCTAGGGTCTTGTGCATTCAAGATAAGCTGTCTACCACTGATCCACCTCCTCAGCCTCTATGACTGGTATTTTTGTGCATGTGTCTATCAAGCAAAGCTATTGAGCAAATGCATTCATTTGAAACTAGACATATTCAAAATTATGAATTATCAGATATTTTAATGAATAAAACAGTTATCATTGTTACTAGGAATTGTTTGTCTCCTCACGCTATAAACATGGAGGAGGTATTTTAAACTAAAACTACAAAATAAATTTTAAGATCTTGGTGCAAACAAATCTGTCCAGGTGTTATTACAATAAACAGAGAATTCAAAATGATTTTTCTTCATGAACACAGACATCAAAGGTCTTATAATACTTATTTCAAATTGCAAATTAAAGGGAAAATCAGTCAGGAGTTAAAAGTTTTATTTCATGTTAATTTTTGAAGAGGAAACAAAGATACTAGGTGGCAGACTAAAGACAAAGCAATATCAGAGCCCTTATGCTCAATAATAAATAAGAAATTTTAATTGAAAAATTGAGCTGGAATGTGCACATCAGGCAAAGGCAAGCAATCAGATCATACAATGAACCAAAAAACACCATAATTATATCTCAGAAAAAGGAGACAAGTTCAGACCAGACATTCTTATCCTTGATTTCAATGATACACATACACATACACCCCTCTACACACACACACACAAGAATGTATGCAACAGCTCAACCTATTCACATATATTCAACATGAATCAAAGATCTTCCTGTAATATTTGAAACTTTAAAACTTTCAAGTCTTGTAAATAATTGATAATGGATGCATAAGCAAGTATTTTCTGAATAGACTCTGCTATGGAAATGAGAGTTCATGATGGTTATAACTACTTAAACATCTCTGAATCTTGAAAGAATTAAACAGGAGACAATTTGAATTTTGGGACTATATTTCTACCAGCTATTATTCAAAGGCTTAATAAGAAGTTACAAAATCCAAAATTAAATATCAAATTAATACAACTAATACTTGTGTAAGTGAAGTGAAAGACACTGATCAGAGACCTATGCTGCCTCCATTTCTAAGCCGGCTGCACATTGTGGAACCTTTGATTCTGCTGGGCCAGGTCCACAGTTGTCTTTCCCAGAGCAGTGGCCCCGCTGGGGTTGGCACTGGGAGCTGTGTGGAGAGGAGGGGAGGGCTCGGGGGAGGCCGAGCTAGGGTTGAGAATGGGGGTAGTAGGGAGAGTACGGGAGGCCCTGGCAGAGGCTGGTGAAGGGTGGAAGGAGGCAGTAGGCCAATGGCTCAGGAAGCAGCAGCTCCAAATGCAGCTGGGTTCTGGGGAGTGCCTGTGAGGTGCGGAGTTTGGCCCCTGGGGCCTCAGAGTGGCTGGGTGAGGAGAGGAAGGAGTCTCAAATTCCACCCAAACAGGCGATGAGAAATGAGACCACCAGTGGCTGAAGAATTTCAAGAAAAAAGGCAGACACTTGCAAGGGGGGTGGTCAGTGGCTATAGGTATGTCCACAAACTAAGGCATCAATCTAGCTTGTGGTTACAACTATTAACATGAGGTATTGTTTGTAAACATAGTGATAATTGAATCCCTTATTGTTAGGGAGCAGAAGGGAGTAATAGTCATTACATTCATAACACAGACATCCATCTTGTCTCCAAATCTTAATATTTTAGTGTCCAACAGCTCGAACTTAAATACTCTTGAGATAACTCATACCCCTGTCTTCCCTTGACCGTTTGACCTTTCCAGAGCACAGTTTCAGCCTTTTGATTGTTGTTTGCGATGGCTTCCCAATCTATCCTTTTCCAAGTCTAACAGTTTGACTTCAGAATCCCTCACAAGTACTGTGACAGATGTATTATTTTGAAAACTATATTTTTTCTAGGATAGGTTCAATTTTAAAATTATATTTTATTTCAAAAATACTGTACAGAGTGGTTACAGTTAAGTGAGTAAGGTACATTCCTTATTGAATATTGTTACCCACTCCATTGTTGTTCTCCTATCACTTCCCATCCCCCACACCTCCAACCCACCCCAAAGTTGTAAAGTTCACTTCCGATATAGTGTCTTTTGAATATCATTGTTGCAATGGGTCACTCTTTGTACTTCTTTCATCACTATAATTTTTCCCTTTCCTTCTCCAAATCAGATAAATGTATATACAAAGTTGAAGGTACCAGAATCAAGACAGAGATTGCCAGGGATAAACTAACGGCAAAAGACAAATGAAATAAAATAAGATCTAGATGCTCTACTTTACCGACATCAAGGTTGATATCTGAAAAAAAAAAAGAATTTTTTTTCTATATCTTGGAGTTCATTTCAATTAGCATAATTTTGGATGGTCAAATGTACATAGCTCTGGAACCAGCAATCCCACTCCTGGGCATTTGTCGATATGATCTCAAGCTAAAATACACTAAATCTACAACTAAGTTTCTGGCAGCATTTTTAGAACCATCAAAATGCCCCTCCATAGATGAATAAATCAAGTAAATATGATGTATATACACAATGGAATTTTATGCTTGTATCAGAAAGAATGACAAAGCACCTTTCACAAAATAATGGAAAGATTTGGAAAACTATCATATTATGTGAAGGAAGACAAACTCCAAGAAGCATAGGTTCCATGATTTCCCTCATTTTATTAATTAATATATGCTTAGGATAGTCCTTAAACTCTTACTATTCCTTTTTTCTCTCTCCCTCTTCCTCTCTCATTCCATTTGTGTGTGTGTGTGTGCATGTGTGAGCATGCATGCATGCACACACAGTAATTAAACTTGACTGGGAGCCTCAAACTCTTGCTTGGTTTTTTCACTCATGACTGACTGAGTCTGCACTATTTGAACCAAGATTTCACTCTGCTTTGATTGAATAATTGAACATAGATGTCTCATTGATTGCTACTCTAGCCATCTGTGAAACATATCTTCCAATCTCAGGCTCGTGACTAACTAGGAATAGTGATGAGGCACTGGTATCCTCTATTGTCTTTTGCTTTGTTTTGTTTTTGTTTTTGTTGATTTTGTACATCCAAAATCTGTAAGGAAAACAAATCATTTATAATCAGGACTATTGCCATAAAATGTGTGTTGTTTAAAGATTACCTTAATAATGTTATGCTTTTGCATTCACAATATGTGCTTTGATTTTTTGAACTCTATTGTTGCAAACAGTCAAGTCACTTATATACAATTTGAATCTTCTTGTCTTGGTTTTATAGTTTGTTAGGTGTTTCAAAACAGAATTTATCAAGGTTTAACTCTGCACTACTGAAACAAGACCTTTATGATTATTCAATGTCTTGTAAATATAAGTTCTTCACTTCTTGTGGCACCATATGAGTACAGGTAGCTTCCTATAATACCTCCACATAGTTTAGACCTCAATGCCATGCACTCTTCTGCCAAATATGCAAGGGCATTCTTTGTAATTCTCCTTGCATTTTCACTGTTCTTGTCTCTACTCTCCTATGCTTAGTCCTGTGATGATCTTGTTGATTTTCTCTTTGTTACATTCATCTTTGCATCTTGGGAACTACTGTTATGCACTACTGTACTTCTGTCCATTCTCCTTGTGCTTCATCTTGTACTCTTCTCACAGCAGAGGGCCAGAGATTGGGGATATTTTTTTCACGCTTTTGCTCAGACATCTATCTTTACTTTCTAGCAGTACATTCATTGAATTCTTTCTGTAAAGTCTAATGTCTTGAAAATGATTACTGCATTTTCATGACTTTGTTATTTGGCATTAGATAAGAACATAGGTGAGTAACTAACTTAGGTAAAAGAAGATTGCAATCAAGCTTCAATAGATGTTGTTCATTGGATAATATTTACTTCATGGTCTGCTTGCCTGCTTCCTTTTCACTGTTTATTTTTTCAATGTAGCCTTTTCTTCTGGAAAGTATTTATAGGCCTACCAAGTGAAGAGCAATTCCTACTGTAATTAGTCATTAATTTTATTCCAACATCATTTCATAGATCCTTCTGAGTATTTTCAGGGTCTGTATAATAGTGTTTCACATTCTTAGATATGTTTTAACATCTATGCATCCAGTGCTAAAGACACATTGCTTAAGTCACCATTTTGATGACAGAAAGGAAACCATGCTGCAAACTCACTATATGACAATTTTCTGGTTTTTAATTCTTTTAGATTAGAATTGATACTGGAGAACGAACATTCTGTGTACAATTTTATATTTTCCTAATTATTTTAGTATACTTTCCAACATTTTTTAAAGTTAAAACATTACTATTTACTTAGTTTTAGGATTTCAAAAGTGGTCAAAGTAAAAGTTCTATTCATTCATAACTTTAAGACAATGTTGTCAATTATGACCAAGTGAGACATTTTAAAATTTTATTTGTGGTCCTTAATGTTGGTGCTTGGGAATCAGTTCTAGTCCTTCATTTGCTTAGTCTACTTTGTGCCTATGAGCCTGATTTGACCTGTGGTTTTATTTTCACTCAACTGGAATAAAGAAAAATTTCACTAGGAAGGAATTATTATTTGGTTACTTTATCCAGTATCTCTCGCATACATAAAAGTTATATAAGTCTACACTGACAGAAAATGGTGTTCTTATATGGTATTTATTAGTGGTAACTGTTTATTTTTTGTAGCCTCACTCTTCACTAAGTATTGTCCCTTTCCTATTCCCCCTTCCCATAAAACTTGACTGGAACCACGGGAAACCCACTTCCAGGCAGCTTCCTCTTAAAATGCCTAACCTTAACTAATGTACCTCCTGGTAGACCTGCTATAAACTTTCAAAGGCCTGACTGCAACCAGACTCCTTCCTGAAAGCCCTCCTCTGTTATAGGGAATTCCCTCTTCCACTCCACCCTTTCCTGGAATCCCTGCTCTGCACCTCCAGAAACAAGGCCACATCCATATCTCCTTCTATCTCCCGACTTATTGCACCAAGAACCCAGCGTACATCAGGGTCCTCCCTGAATTCCCCACCTCATCCACCAGATACCCCGCCCCTAACTATTCTAGTCCCTCATAGTTCCATTGCTCCCCTATTCTAGTACCTCCCTTTCATACCCCAACCCCAACCAGCATTCTCCCTCAAGCCCCTCCTGGTTTCATCAGAAACTCCGCCAATAACTAGCCTACTTCTAAGTGGCCTAACCTCTCAAACACAGCCCTGAACCTACCTCTTCCCACAAAGCCTATCCTGTTATACCAAAAACCCTTCACCTCCCCTATAACTGCCCTTGAAGCCCAGCCTCACTTGGCCAGAGCTTCTTGCACAGCCCATCTCCTGCCTGGAAAGCCAGCCCTGCTCCAACACAAGCCTCTCTACCTCCCACATCTACTCTCTCAATGCCCTGCCTTGCTCCACAGATAAACCCACCCCCTATTGGCTCCTCCCTCAGATCCACACCCTCCTACACCAGGTTCCCGTCCCATAATTATTCTACACCATTGCAGCCCTTCCACTCCTTCTCAAAGCCCCTCCTCCAACTAGCCCCATGGCTCTAAACACTGCCCTGCTCCTGAAAAACCCCAGTAGAAAACCCCCAGCACACTATGCCATTTCTGGACACCCACATTGCTCCACTAGAAACCACTGCTCCAGTTGACCTCCTTCTGGAAGCCTAGAAAACCCCCACCACATTATCCCATCTCTCCACACCCACATTGCTCCACTGGAAACCACGGCACCAGTTGGCCTCCTTCTGGAAGCCTCACCAGGCTCAACTGTAAATCCTTGTCCCTCCATAGTCCCTTTTGGAAGGTTGCTTTGCCAAACCTGAAACCCTGTCCAAAGTCCATGTCCTGCCTTGCAAGACTAAAATTCCCACCCAACCTTACTCCTCTTTGCGAAGTGGTGACTGGCTACAACAGGAACTGCATCCCAAGTAGTCTAGTGCACTGGATCCTATCACTGCTCTCACAAAGCCCTGATTCTGAAAAACACCTCCATACATTGGGACTATATTCTGCTCTACCAGAAACCCCACCTCCACCCTAATACATTTCCCAAAGGCCTGCCATTCTCCATCAGAAACTCCACCCCTTACTAGCCCACTTCTTCCTAGTATTACCATGCCCTCTAAAAGCCAGACCCTGAAAAGCCTCACCCTCAATTTTCCACATTCTTGTCAGCTCTTGCCTCCATTTCCTGCCCTGTCTGATGGGAAACCTCACCCTACATATCCCACAAGGGCTCACAGTGCTCTACCTGCAACCCTCCTCTAACTAACCTCCCCATTTGTAGCCTTGTTCTTTCTTCTCAAAGCTCTGCCCCAAACAGCCTCCTCCCCAGTGACCAGTCCTTCTTCCACTGAAAATCAGTCCACCTGCCAGGGCTCCATCAGAAACCCCACTCCTCTTTCATCCATGAACGTCCCATCTAGTAACTTTTATTACAATTGTGATTTTATACTGGCCATAGAATTCATACTAATCAATATGATAGGAAAGCAGTATTGCAAAAAGGCAACAACAATTAGATAGCTCTTAGATGCCTTAGTCTAGTTTGGGGTTCTGTTACCCGGCAGATACATATTGTGTGAAAATATGTGAAGGTGATTTCCCCTTATTGGAAAGCATTCTTTGAAGTATCAGTAAGGTTTCATGAGTGATCATTTTATTTCTAGAAAATTCGTGCACATTTGTGCCCATTAACTCCAAAAAATATTAGTTATTTTAAATCCTCTGGTTTCGTTGAGGAAAGAGTATTAGTGTGTAAAAAGATGAGTTATAACTCATCTCTCTAATGAATAATTTTGGAGTTTCTTACCTTACTATGTACCAGAGATTTTAGTAACAGAAATTCTCTACCAGAATCCACTTTGAATTTCCTCCTTCCACTAAAGTGCCCTTTGGAAAAGTTTAAAGTGAGATTATACAGGTGAAATGCCAGAAATAAAAACGTATTTGAGATCATAACAAAATTATGATGAAGGCCTCTCCCAATATGCTTTTTATTTTCTAACAAAAGGAACGTAAACCTATTTAACTGCAGACTTTCTGAAGACTAGAAGACAAAAATATAAGAAATGGCCTGTTATATCATGGTTCTGAAAACAAAAACAAAACAAAGATAACATAATGAGACAGAAGGGAATGAGGAACTTGTACATGAGATATATAGTGTAAAAAATACAGTGATTCAGGAAAAAAAATAATTTTGGTTGCAGAGTCTTGTTGTTCAATGTATTTCATTGTAAATATTGCTCTTTGTTAAGCTGTGATTTAATATAGGTCTCAGCAGGTATCTGCCCAGGTAATTCTGTAGTTAGTCTATTTCATCATTTCAAGATCATCAGGATGAAAAACTCCACACACCTTAAGACACACCTGCAACAGCACTAGACATACCCTCCTATTGGTCCAACAGTGTAAACCAGACCTGTGTTTTACCGAGCTTTGTATGTGGTATGGTATGGTTTATTCAGGCTGAAGAGCTAAAGTAATTCCAATTTGATATTATCCCCACTATCTTTTGCTAGGCTGCCATCAGATTAACCCCAAGAGAGAGACAAAAAACACAGGCTGCCACCAGCCCTGCCCACCCTTAAGAAAGCAGAGCAGTTGCCCAAGTGTTCGACGAACAAAACATACTAATAGTTCAGAAAAAGGGAAGAGTGGTTATTGTGGACTCAAAATAATCATGTAACAATTTGTGTGGAAATTCCTTAAACTTGTTTGTTTAATACTATAAAAGCTGTGCTGATTTTGTGCTCAGGGACTCTTAGAATCACCAGTTTCCTGGTGTGCGGGGGACCAAGCTAAAGCTTGCAAATAAATGACTCTTTTGCTGTTCGCATTGGTAATGGTCTCCAGTGGTTTTTTGGGGTCCCAAGTCCATACAACATTTCTGGGGGCTCATCTGGAACCTGCCTCATAGGACCCTCTAGATGCCCCACCACAGAATCCCAAAAAACCCAGCTCTTAAGTCAAGGTATTGCCGTTCTGTATATTTGGTTGCCAGCAGGTTCTGTATCTGTAGTTCTGGTTTCCCGAGGGGTCTATACACTGGTTGGCAAGGTGGCTTGGTAGACACGCTATAAGACTGCCAATGGGGTCTGTGAGTAGACGTCCCCAGACCCCTCTGGGTAGATTGCTGTTTAGGACGGACATTTTTGGGAAACTATAAGTCTGTAGACTGGCACTTTTTGGTTGGCAATTTACAAAGCTGCAGTATGCCTTTGTAAGTTGTGTCTTTGTGTTGAGTGTTCTGTTTGTCATTTGAGGTTTATCTTAGCCTTAGGCCTTGGCCCAGGGAGGTCAGAGTATGGGGGAGAATCTGCAAGTCCGAGGGGATGGTCTCTAAGGACTGATTTCCCTAGCCCCAAAATGACTTGGACTTCTCTTCCCCCTTGGAAG
Organism: Dipodomys spectabilis; assembly: GCF_019054845.1. Lineage (NCBI taxonomy): Eukaryota > Metazoa > Chordata > Mammalia > Rodentia > Heteromyidae > Dipodomys > Dipodomys spectabilis. The sequence goes on along the minus strand of NW_024871193.1, from coordinate 6,123,389 downwards.
GCCCCTGGGTCAACAAATGTTGATGAGATGTCAGCCCATTCACTGAGACCTTATTGTTCTCTGTTGTATGTTTCTGGAGATAGGGAAGTTCTGGTTGAGAGTGGTAGGCTCACTGAGCAGACTCTGGATTCAGGTTGCTGAGTGAGAATGACACAGAGTTCTGGTAGGGATAAACTCAGCCTTTGGTTATTGTCTTCTCTAGTTCTGTTTTAGAATTTGTACCAGTTTTAAATGTGGGTTTTTGATTTTAGTGTTTTTGTTATTTATTTGAAAATCTCTGGGGAAATAAAAATTCCAGCTTCCATCTGAGCTCAGTCACATAGAAAGATGTGTGCCTGTTTTGATTTTTCAGCTAGTCCTGACAATGGAAAGTGCTCTTGTCTAAAATTGGATAAAAGTGGATGAACAAGTTTACACACCCACCAACAATGCAGTAAGGTTCCCTTCTGTTCACATCCCCTCCAGCAGCTGTTGTTATTAGAGTTCTTGATTATAGCCATTCTTACTGGGGTGAGGCGCTATCTCAATGTTGTTTTGATTTGCATTTCTTTTATGGCTAGGGAGTTTGAGCATTTCTTCATGTGTCTTTTGGGCATCCTTCTTTCCTCTTCAAAGAAGTTTCTCTTTAAGTCTTTAGCAGAATTATTTATTGGGCAGTTGTTTCTTTGAAGGTTTGTTGTTGGGGAATTTAATCTTTTGAGTTTCAGGTATATTTTAGATATGAGACCCTTGTCTGTTTTAAGGCTAGTGAAGATCTTCTCCCAATACATGGGCTTTCTGTTGATCTTGCTAGCTATGTCCTTTGCCATACAGAAGCTCGGAAATTTTATGCAATCCCGTTTGTCCAACCTTTCTTTGATTTGTTGTGTTTCTGGATCTCTATTAAGAAAATTTCCTCCTGTGCCAAGGAGACCTAGGGTTTCTCCTACATAATCCTATAATGATTTCAGAGTGTCTGCTTTGACTCCGAGGTCTTTGATCCATTTGGAGTTGATTCTGGTGCAGGGTGATATATAAGGATCTAGCTTTAGTTTTCTACAAGTAGTTAACCAATTTTGGCACCACCATTTACTGAAAAGGCTCTTTCTTCCATCTATTTTTTTAGCTCCCTTATTGAAGATTACATGGCTAAAGGTCTGTGGGTTCATTTCTGTGTTTTTGGTTCAATTCCATTGGTCCTGAGGACTGTTCTTGTGCCAATACCAAGCTGTGTTAATTACTATGGCTTTGTAGTAGAGTTTGGAACTTGGTATTGATATTCCTCCAGCACTGTTCTTTCTGTTGAGAATTGTTTTAGCTATTGGGGGTCTTTTATTGTTCCATATGAATTTTTTGATTGACTCTTCTATTTCCTTGAAGAATGAGGTTGGAATGTTGGTAGGTATCGCATTGAATTTGTAGATAGCCTTGGGAAGTATTGACATTTTCACGATGTTGATCTGTCCAATCCAGGAACATGGGAGTTTTTGCCACTTTCTTAGATCTGTTTTATATTCCTTTTTCAGGTTTTAAAGTTTTCATCATAGAGGTCCTTCACTTTTTTGGTTTAGTTAATTCCTAGGTATCTTATTTTTTGTGGAGCTATTCTAAATGGAGTTGCTCTCCTAATTTCAGCCACACTTTTCTCATTGTTGGAATACAGAAAAGCCATTGATTTTTGAAGGTTAATTTTATACCCTGCTACTTTGCCAAAGTTTTGAACCAGCTTGAGCGCCCCTATGACCCAGCAATCCCACTTTTGGACATTTACCCAAATGTTCACAAACAAGACCACACTAAAGCTACCAGCATAACTACGTTTACTGCAGCATAATTTACCATAGCTAAGATATGGAACCAACCCAGATGCCCCCCAGTAGATGAATGGATCAAGAAAATGTAGTATATACACAAAATGGAATGTTAAGCCTCCATCAGAAAGAATGACATTGCCCCATTTGTTAGGAAAAGGAAAGAGTTGGAAAAAATTTTGTTAATTGAAGTAAGCCAGGCCCAAAGAAACATAGGTCCCATGGTTTCACTTATTTGCACTAACTAGTATATGTCTGTGTTAAGCAGAAAAAGTCAGATAATTTGAATACATATTCAAATATTATTTTCTTTCATGGGATTGTTTCTAACACATTTATAAGATTATTTCTTCATTGCTTTGTATGTCCCTCACCCACGGTATAACCCCTGCTTTCACTGTATTTGATGTTAGTATCATTTGTGGAGGGCAAGGGAAAAAACAAATCGTTTAAATAGGGATACAGGTGGACCTATTTGAACAATTAGATATACAAGTCGTTATGTCAAAAATGAACTTTACAACTTTGCTGGTGAGGGGGAGAGGGGGAGGAGGATTGGGTTGGGGGGCGGGGAGAGGATGGGAAGGGATGGGAAGGCGAATCAAAGGAGGAGCCTACAATGCTTAATAAGAAAGATACTCATTATCTTGCCCATGTAATTTTAACCCTTCTGTAGAGTACTTTCACAATTAAAAAAAGCACATTAAGAAGAAAAATAAATAAATAAAAATAAAATTGGATAAAAATGAGGACAGTTTAGTTTCAGGTGATCCCCCCCCCCTCCGAGCCTTCCTCCAACAGAAGTGAGTCAAAGATCAATTGGTGAAATGACTTGCTAAACAATCAGGCCCTGAGAAAATGAAGCTCTACAAAATTACTTAGTTTAAAAGAAATATTGTCTTAAATTTTTGTTAGAAAACTTTAGAAAATATATGTAAAACTGATTTTGATTTTCGGTTGCTTAAAGATCTGAGTGTGTTTTGTATGTGTTTGTGAAAATATTCATGATAGAAATTGTCAGCATGATGTAACAATTGGGTGAGATTAAGTTTAAAATTCAAAAGGTTATGAGGTTTGGCCATCACCGAAACATTTTTAAAGCATTTTCACATGGTTTTAAATAGCTTTTTAAGGATATTTTAACTTTAAAATTAGAAAATCTGGTATTTCAGAATGCATAAGGCTGTATATACTGTAATCCAGATATCTGGCTTAACAAAAAGGAGAAACTTAGAAGCTAACAAAAAACCTATCTTTAGGAGTGAACAGTGAACAGGCAGAAGTGCAGTTCAGCTGGTCATGCATGGTGGAACAGGCCATGGGAAGTCCACCCATGGTGAAAGAGGGCAAACTGGCTCAATAGCAGTTCATCTAACCCTCAAGAGTCGGATTGTGTGTGTGCACATTCCACAGGAAGGGCCAAGTGGCCCCTCTTTATGCTGTCCCTTTTCCCTTCACATAGACACTGGAAACATGATGGTAAAAATGAATGATGTAAAGATCTGATTAGCATTGCTAAAACTGCCCCTTGGATGTGTTAAAATTAAAATTGAGAAGGCCTTAAAAAGAGGGTTAAAATTTTATTTGTATAATGTGATTTGCTCTCAATAACATTCTGCCATTGTGTATATTTTTTTAAAGACATAAAGGTGTTAAGTCTAGCTCCTTGGTACAGTGATGGTGATTGTAATTTTTGCATTAAGAAAAATATTATTTGAGTTTAAAAGTTTTCATGTGTATCTGTTTTAAAACAAGCAGCCAAGAGGAAATTGGTGAAACACTTAGCCTTGAAAGTTCAAAGGATTTTTCAAAATGCAACTAAAAACTAAAGTATAGAATATTAAAACAGAGATTAATAGGAGGCTTATAAATTAGGAATGGGTTTCTGTATATAAAGTTTAAATGTATAGTTGTTCTAAACATTTGCCTCAAAGTGCAAAAAGGAAAAATTAGGATTACCAAAATAATTGTTTAATTCCTATTTCAGTTTGCTCTCATGGTTTTTTGTAACAGTTCTCATCAGGCCCAAAAAAAGGAGTGAGGATTTTTGTCAGTTTGTCAGACGTAACTTTGGCTCTTCATATGTTTCAGGTAAGAATATGCTTAAAACTACTTCTATGTTGACCCCCCCCCCCCGTTGCTTTTAATTGGAGTAAAGTGGCCTTTTATGAGACTCATTGATGTGTAACTGGTTTGATTCCAGCCCGGGCAGAAAAAGTCCGTGTGAGACTATCACCTCTACTCAGCCACCAGAAGGCTGAAAGAGCAAGCAGACCTACTTTAGGATTCAATGTGACAGAGTGCTAGCCTTGATCTGTAGAGCTGAGGGACAGCACTCAGGCTCCGAGTTCAAGTCCAGCGACCAACTAAGAGAAATGCCAATGAGGCATTTTTCCCAGTGTGTAGAAGACACTACTTGGATGAAAGCAATTGAGGAGCATACAGATACTGTAAGCCTATGTTTGGATGGCAGAAATAATGTCAGATCCTAGAGTGATTTGTGTGTGGACCTTCAAAAATTGGACAGAGCCAGGAGGTCATGGAAAGATAGTTTGTAAGCATGCCTAATGTCTATGACTATCTACCTTGTAAGGGACAGGAACTTGTCAGTCATCTGTGATAGTACTAAAAGGCTAAGGTTGTAAAATGTGGAGGATAGTTTAGATCCCAACCCCTGTTACTGCCAAAAGCTCTAATTGGCAGTAACCTTTGAGCTGACACCAGCTTCATGAAATTCATCTGCTCAGGAAAAGTTTGTATATCGGAGAGTTTTTTCTATTGATATATGTCTGAAGGCCTGCATAGGTAACTCAGACATTGTTAGGATTACAAGAGTTCACATTCCTAAGCCATCCTGAAAGATCTTTTTGCAAAGCAGAAGGCTAAATAAGCAGCATTGCTATAGCCAGAGAAAAAGGTCTGTGCATTTGTCAAAAGATAAGATGTTGTTCTTAATGACATCCAACCCTGGTAACCTCTTTGTAAAATAGGCTAAGATTATAGGTTCCTGGTTAGGTAGGATCAGCACCCCTGAGTCAGCTTGAAGAAGTGACAGAAGATGAATCTTAGCCCATCATCCCCATTTAAGAACAAGGGACCAGAGTATCTTTTTCAAAAATGTGACAAAATAGACAGAATAGATAGAAGGAAAAGGCATGGGAAATAATAGTACAGGCCGGAGCCCTCTATATCGCCTAGAAAATCCTAATCTTATTAAAATTACAATCTAGTTTAAAAAATTGTCATCTTGGTTAATTGTCTTGGGCTACTGTGTAAATAGTCTTAAAAAAATTAGTTGAGTCATAGCCTGCCAAGCCTATGCAGTGAATCCTTAACCAGACTTTGTACGAATTTGCAGCCCAGAACCAGGTGTGACAGTCCCTTGAAGCCACAGAGAGTCCCTGCTGCTGCTGCACACCCTAATGAGTAAATTTCAACGACAGCTTGACAGTCACCTGGAGGAAATCTACATCATCACCCAGACCATCTCCACCCTGTTAAAAGTAGACTGAACTCCTGCCTGATTCCATCACCTGAGAATGCTTTCTGGTTGAAAGCTGCTAAAACTAAGATCTTGTGGGACATTCTTTTGGTGATATCCAGTAACCTCTCTACTCCCACAGTGGATATTTGGGTCAAGGATATCATTGCCTTGCCTTAGGCACTTCAGGGTCACAGCCTAGTTTGGCTCTGGTATGGTAATTATCTGCTTCCTCCTGGGTGTGTTTGAAAGATAGAGGAGAGAATTTTTTTTTTAATCTATGGTGGTAAGAGGAGGAATGAGACCCAGCCCTAATCTTAGCCTTAAAGTCTCGCAAGCTTTTCATCCCACTGGTGCCTTAAGGCTTTCTAAGATAACTTGGTTCCACAAATCAAAGGAAAAATTTGCGGTTTTAAACTCTAGTCACAAAGGAGCTCAAGGAACTGTAAAGAATAGGAGTGTAGTAAAGAAAGTTTTAGGAAGGAATTGGGGAAAAATTGGTATCCTCTAGATAAGAAAGGATTTAAAAAGTAAGAATTGTCTTAAAATGTTTGTAAAGAAGACAAACCTCAGAAAGTTTAAGTATGTAGCAAATGGTATGAGTATGTCTTAAAATTGGAGCTTTACGAGTTCAGCTGTTATAATGGTAAGTTAGCTGTGGGATATGGAGTTAGAATTGCTGGAAGAAAATGTAAGGACCTTTGGTACTGTTAATTTTTGTTACTCACAATTGGACCTTGTAGACTCTGTAGATCAGCACAGTCCATCTATTATTTCTGAGATCCCAAAACTGTAAATATAGAAGACTGTGCCAATTAAGGGACCATGATTGGTCCCTGATGCTCTAGAAGAGGAGAGAATGAAGAGCCACAGTAACTCCAATTTGAGATTACCCCCATCAACTTGTGCTAGGCTGCCCTCAGAGTAACCCCAAGAGAGAGAAAAAAAACCACAGGTTGCCACCAACCCTGCCCAAACTTAAGAAAGCAGAACAGTTGCCCAAGTGTTCCAGGAACAGAACATACCAATAGTTCAGAAAAAGGGCAATGTGGTTACCGTGGACTCAAAACAATCATGTAACTGCTTGTGTGGAAGTTTCCTAAACTTGTTTGTTCAATACTATGAAAGCTGTGCTGATTTTGTGCTTGGGGACTCTTAGGGTCACCGGTTACCCGATGTGCAAAGAATCAAGCTTAAGCTTGCAAATATATGACTCTTTTGCTGTTTGCATTGGTCATGGTCTCTGGTGGTCTTTCAGGGATTCCAAGTCCATACAATAGGGCTTAATACAAAATGTCTCTTCCCAGGGAATTAAATGATGGCATTTATAGCTAAAATGATTTAGTGTCATTATTAACATCTAACACATGCTGAGATTTTTATTTATACCTCTCATTCTCCCTCCCATTCTTTATTCCACCATTTCTTTCTTTTCTTTTCCTTGCTTCCTTCCTTCCTTCCTTCCTTGCTTCTTTCCTTCCTTCTTTCCTTCCTTCCTTCCTTCCTTCCTTCCTTCCTTCCTTCCTTCCTTTCTTCCTTCCTTCCTTCCTTCCTTGCTTCCTTCCTTCCCTCCTTCCTTCTTTCTTTCCTTCCTATCTTCCTACCTTCCTTGCTTCCATCCTTCCCATCTCTCCTCCTCCTTCTCTACTCTCTTTTCTCTCTCTTTCTTTCCTCTTTCTTCCCCTTTTTCCTCTTTTAGGAAGTGAGTATGAATTTAGATATTTTGTTGGCTGAACAAGTATTCTACCATTAGAACAATCTTTTTTCAATTTAGTTATTTGGTCATAGACTTATCAGTTTTGCTGAGGGCTGAACAGAGGCCAAGTTCCTCACCTCTGTCTGCCAAGTAACTCGATCACAAATGCATTGCAGCATGCCAGGCTTAGGATGATATGAGAATCTTATTACATTCCTTGCACACTGGTTCTGAACTGTGATCTTCTCAAATTCTAGTTAGTGATGTGAGCTCCAATAGCATGCCCTCAGTATAGATTGTTTAAATGAATGGTTGAAGGCAATTTCATTTTAATCTTTTTTTTTTGCCAGTTCAGGGGCTGTTATAATTTTATTTCTAGACAATTTTTGCTTTAAAATGTTGCTTTACTGCCTTTTTTCCCTTTTTACTTTTCTTGGTCATGGGGCTTGAACTCCAGAGTCCTTACATTTTCCACCTTACCTTACAAATATGGAAAGAGTCAAATTCAGTTTGTTGGTATAAAGTCACAAATTGTTTCCTGCAGAAATAAAAATAAATTTCACCTCCTGGCTCTAAGGTGTATGTCTTTTTAAGGTAACTACAGATATGAAAGTGGTATTATGTAAATTGTGTCATATGTTTACAGCTGTATTGAAGAACATACTCTTAATATATCATTGGAAAACAGGGTTATAGAATAGTGTCTATATGAGAATGTTATTTGAACTAATCACACTAAGTTGAAAACTACATCTTAGTCCATCAAAATGTGCAAATTAACTATTTTATTTATTAGAAAATAATACCACCAGGAAAAATGAGTATAAATTAGAGATACTGCAGGAATAACATTAGGGTTTTACTGTCTCTACCTGTTTAATGTGGTTCTATTTCTTGATATTGAAACTCTCCTCTTGTTATTCATACTGTATGGAATCTAACGCTGTTTATTACCATGTATTCAATGTGGGAAATCTAGCTTCAAAAATGTGTAAAGTCTTTTCCTTTTCAATCACAATATTGTAATTATCAGGGTACACTGTGGTCATCATCATCTTCACCAAAATTATCACTAGCATCATAAGTGCTAACTATTGAAAGTCTGATATGTATTTGTGATTTTGCAATTATTTGTCTGTTGATTAATAATTTTAATGTTACCACTGTGCATGCATCCATATTAAAATTTAGAACAAAAAAAGAAATAAAAAACTAAACCATAACAGGTAGCTTGACTATTTGCTTATACCAAATTGTAGAATAGATTTTGGAAGTATTGCAAATTCCTAACCAGTATGAATTAACTTCCTCTCTCCCCACCACTACACAAAAATATTTAAGAGTTTGAACAGAATTATTTCAAGTAATATACTGTAAACGCTACTACAATATCATGGGTATATCGAAAATTCCCTTGAAAATAATAAACCCTACATTCTATTTAAATATTAGTTATTTTATTCTAGGAAACTTTAGGAAAATAGACTGCATATCTTTGAAATTAAAAAAAGATCAAAAATAGTAGCATAAAGTTTTATATGGAGTCTGTCTTCAGAAATATCTATATATATATCTATATATATGTATATAAAATGTGTAGAAAGACATATATTTTTGGAGATTGTCATCAGAAATATATACATATATCCAAATTTTTGTGTAGAACGATGTACACTATAGTGAAAAAAATCTTAAGACATAATTAAAATTAAATAAATACATCAAAACAAGTGTCAGTGACTCAAGACTATAATTCGAGCTATTCTGTGTAATTAGATCTTAGAATTGTGTTCAAAACTAGTCCACACAAAAAAGTACTTGTTAGATTTTTATCTCCAATTAACCACTAAAAACAGGAATTAGCTCTGTGCCTCAAGCTGTATAGTGCTAGCTTTGATCATAAAAAGGCTTAGAGACAATGGTCAGGCCTTGCAAACAACAACAATATATATCACATTAATTTCACATTAATTTCACAAAAGCATCTTTTAACTGCTGTGAACATTTCTTAGAAACATAAATACATGGCCCGGAAAAATGTTAAGTAAAAATTATAGAATATTTACATCTATGTTAAAGACATGACTATTTAGATTGAGATATCTAGGTAATGATTAGAAATTAAGAAGAAGAAGAATATATTTGGACTGGTCTTTTATTCTACTTTATAATAGTAATAAAATGATATTTGTAATGATTATGTAAAATTACTCTTGTTTGGTTTTTGAATTATAGTAAGTGATAAACATTTTTAAATGATTTCCATAGGAAATGATCATTTCCTCAATGGTATCAATTCTTTTGTGATTTCAAAACAATTAAGAAAATTATTCCAAGGCTGGTTTGCTTTAAGACTATATTTGTTTTCTTGTTCTAGTTTTCATATGTTAGTAGAAATTAAAACTCCAAAATAAAATCAATGTCTGTTGGCATTCAGGAACATCTTCATAGATACTAACATTGAAGTTGCTTAACTGGAATTGTTTTATTTCATTTGTTATTTTCACAAATAAATCAACATGATTGTGTATTTTGTTTCTTTTCACTGCTGTTGGCTCTTATCTTGAGAATACTTTTTTCCTAGCAAAGTAGAGAAAAGCATTTGGATTGAGCAAGTAGCATATAGGTTTCATAAAATGCAAATACATAGATTTGTGTATTTTGTCATTTGCTAAAAGTTTCAGCCAGAAAAGGTTATCAATTACTTATAAGTGATGCATAATTCCTAGATATTCCAGTTATCACATGCACTTTTTGATTGAGTTATCTCTGCATAAACTCAAAAAAGTGGACCAAAAAACCTCAAAATAAACAGAAATCACATCTTCATTGTAAAAGCTGTAGTTTACAAAGAATTTTTAGCCAACACCGAAAACATATTTTCAGGTATTCTGCAATTTGTGTGAAGTATTTCTAACAATTTTTTTTTTGCTGACATGAAATTAAAATGCAATATATTATCTCCTTTTATTGTATACATTTTAGTGCTTTGGAAGTGAATTGTACAATCATAGGTTTTCCAAGCCTAAGTTTCACAAACTTACATTTCTTCAAATAGAAATGTTGTAAATTTTAGAACAGATATTAAAATAGATATAAAATTCAGTTACAGGAATTTGTCCAGCATATATCCTCTATACTGTGTCTTTTAAATCTTGTTTTGGGGGATTATTTCCAGGATCTCACACATACTATTCAAGTGCACTGTAAATGAACTACATTCTCTGTCCAAACAATTTTTTTTTAATTCTCTTTAATACATACATACAAGTGTAATGGCTGAATAATATACAATTCTCTTTAACCTTATGAAGACTTGAAAACTTGCTTGCTAAAATGATTGTGGTATTATATAAATCATTGTGCTATGTGGAGTGTATCAATTTCTCCACAAATGCATTATTATATTTTGTGTCATCTTTTTATATTATGGTCATACTAGTGAATTTTCTTTTTTCTTAGATACTAAATTATTTCATATGCTCCTCCTATTAACTACTAATTTACATATGTTCTTTAAGAAATCTCCTGTTCAGGAAAAATTTTATATAGAATTAGAAGATATGAATTTACTTAAGGCTCAGGATCATTGTAACATTAACATTGTAGTATTAACAAATATGTGTACTCTATCTGTTGGATATGTTTTCATTACTTTCATAGAATTATGAAAGGTTATCATTTGATACTAACCAGTTAATTCTTGATTATCTTTAGCCTCTAATGCTTTACATGACAAATTTTTAGAAACCTTTACTTAGCCAATGTCATGAATTTGTATATTTATGTTTTATAGGTTTTTACATCTCACATTTAGTTTGATAATCATTTTTTATTTTAAATTTTTGTATAAGGTTTGAGGTAGTAGTCTAAGATCATTTTAAATCTAGAGAGGCAATGGTGCCAATACACCCATTTAAGATTCTATTTTTATTTCATGAAGTCGTGGCATCCTCTTCAAAATCTATTGACCATAAAACTAAGAATTTATTTTTGATAAATCTGTTACATTCTTCTATGTGTCTGTTCTTTCACTACTAAACATGGTAATAAGGTTCAAAACTAATATGAGGGCTCAAGCTACACCATTTTGCAAAATTGTTCTGACTGACCTGTATTCCTTGAATTTACATATGAGTTTATTGAACAGGTGGACCAATATTCTACAGAGATATCTAGATGTTTGATAGTCACTCACATTTTGTACCTTGTGAAAACACAAGACCCCAGATATTATATAGAGAAAAATGTCTTTAGAGAATGTTTGAAGCATCTAAAATAAATTTAGGAATGAGTTAAGATTTAGTTAACACTATAGCATAATAAAGTTGAATGATAACGTCTTGAACTGTACTACAGAGTAGAGCGAGAGGGGATAGAATAGAATGATGAACTACATAGGAGATATATGTAATTGCTATTGTGTTTCTAAGTACAGAAAGACTTCAGAGAAGAGAAGGAGGAAAATAATCAAAGTATTCTGAATCAAGTTTCTTTTCATTCTACCTAATAGTGTGGACTAAAAGTCAAAGAAGATGGGAAAAAAATAAAATAGAAAATAAAGCATTGTATAGACCTGTTACAATGTAAAGAAATTGTAATAGGAATATGATCACTAATTTCCAAAGAAATAAAAGAAAGAGTAGATAAACTCTAAAGGCAAAAAGAATGAAGAGAGAAAAGTAGCAAAGTAAAACCTTTATCAATAACAAACACAAGAGTTTGGAAGTAGAAAAGCAGTGGAAATATTCAAAAAACAATAAAATAAGAATAAAAATTGCTATCATAGATAGAATATGGATCACATTTTATCATATATAATTTTGAAAAAAACATACTAGGAATGAAAATTTAAAAGTCATAATTTAAAACAATACTTACATTATAACTAGACTATAGTTCAGTGGTAAAAACTTGGCCCAGCATATGTGAAACAATAGAGTGATCACCCAAGCATTACAAAGTACATACAAAGCACACACACACACAAACTACAAACACTCACACACACACAACACATACACACCTTTGGAATATTGTTATTATCATATAAACAGAGTAAATTATCACAAATAGTAAAAGTAGGTTAATATATTGAATCATAGTATTGTTTGTACTATTTAAAATTTAGTAGAAATAAAATAGTCACGATATACTTGGATTCTTATAGATTAAGTAAATTGAAAATTAAGAAATAGAAGACATGAGAACCTTTGCAAAGAGTTTTAAACAATAAACATTTTGAAACATGTATCCTTTTATTTTTACAAAAGATTGATGTTATTGGAGTTTTAACTCAAGATTTAGAATATGAAAACCAGGTGCTCTATATTGCGCTAGGGATGGCTATATCTCTATTCATTTCACTCTGGATATTTTTTTTAATTCACTCTGGATATTTTTTGGTGGGCCCTGTTGTGGGGCCTGAACTCAGGGCCTTTGCGCTGTCCCTCAGCTCTTCAGCTCAAGGCTACTGTTCTACCACTTGAATCACAGCGCCATTTCCAGCTTCTTTCTTTTTGCTTATGTGGTGCTAAGGAATCGATCCAACGGCTTCATGCAAGGCAAGCACTCTACAACTGAGCAACCTTCCCAGCCCCACTCTGGATATTTTTGTACTAAGGTCTCATGTTTTCTCAGGCTCTCCCTATTTATAAACCCTACTTGCAGTTCCTACCATAGCTAGAAAATGGAAGCCACAAATCACCATGCCCAGATTAAACTTTTTTTTTTAATTCAAGTACAAATATTTACAAAAAAGTGACCAGGTAATGAAGCCCTTCTTAATAAAGTTTATCTTTCTTGAAAATACAGTAAGTATTTGTTAACTGGAAAAATATGTTTAGTACCTTAAGAAAATAAATTTATTTAAATTTACCAACCATATAAAAATTAAGAAAATAATCTTAGAAATTCACATGTTAAACATTTTTAAAGCAAAATATATATCTGAATAATTTACATGTGTAAAAATCATGCAAAATTAAATTAACTAATCCTACAACTCTGAAAAAAGAATTACCTCAAAAAACAAAAGAAAATAATTAAGTTCAAAATTTGAAATTTAGAAAATAAAATGGAGTGTACTCTTTAGTTAAATTAAGTAACTGTAAAACCAGCGTATAACAATTTTGTAATAAAAAAATGCATGAACAAAGAAAGCAAAAGTACCCATTGATCAATAGCAACAGCAAAAGCATAAGTAGTTGTTTGAGTGTACAAAAAAAAAAAAACGATGGAGTGGATAACAATGTTCTTTCCATAAAAAATGTGCTCATTACCTCACTTATGTAACTGTAACCCCTCTGTACATAACCTTTACAATGAAATTAAATTGAAATTAAAAATAAACCAAATATTATACCAATTAAGAATTCTTAGAAGCCATTGGTTAAAAACCTTGTACAAAACTTCCCCAAGTACCCGAGGAATATACTTTGATGATACTATTTGAATACTTAAACTTCAGCAGAGAAGCAAAAATTTTAAAAACTGTTACAAAGTAAAGTAATAAATCAGAATATATTACTATAATAATCATTAGATGAATTTTTAGTGGTAGTCAAATATGTAAGGAACGAGGCAATTTGCCATTTGTTTTCACTTAATAAGTGAGAAAGAATTTTCTAGGTCTTTTTAAATATATCATAAGTAAATGAAGATACTATTCTGTCACATCATATGATAATCAGATAAAGATTATATTACAGCAAAGAACAGATTGTAATATGTTTTTGGATGTTAATGTATATACCTGTTTTGGTTGTGGGCAATTATGATGATTTCAACTTGGGGTATGGTTCTTGCTAGGCTGGCGTCATATCAGTGGTTAATTTTGGGACAGGGGTTCCTTTTCCACAAGAATATGCACCTGATCTGTCCTTTTAGCCTTCCCATCATCAATGGCATCAGAGTTGCACAGCAACTTTCTAGCTTCCGACCATGGCTGGCCTTGATCCTGCAGTCCTTCCAATCTTAGTCTCTAGATAGTGCAGGATGGTGGAAATGATCCAATACACCCAGCTATAGATTGAGAATGAAGTCCACTAAAATTTGGCCTGGTTTCTGTTCTCAAGCCTCCTAAGTAGTTAAGAGTATAGATTGGAGTCCCTGCTGCCAAGCAGTAATAGTATTTTTAAAGCAATTAGACATATTATGACTTTGGCTTGTGATTACCTCAGGAAAGAATAAAAGAGCAATGAATCATAGAGGAAATAAGAATTTAACTAGCTACTCAGAGGCTGAATCAGCTTAGCTAACTACTCAGGAGGCTGATATCTGAAGACACCTCTGTTCAAAGTGATAGACCACTATCCTTGGGCACAGAAGCTTAGGGATAGTGCCCAGGCACTATCAAGCCTCAGGAATGACGAATGCATGCAGGAGCACATGCACATGCACGTGTGTGTACAGGCACGTGTACACACACACACACACACACACATACAAATGAGTATTTCAATGCAAAGTTCTTTATATTTTTACCTTGCTGTACTTTCCCTGTATTAGTTCACCAATTGACAAAAACAGCTAAGCACATATTTACATTGTGTTTCTCAAAGTCTACTCTCTTTTTGGAAGCCTGATTTTATTTGACTCGAAAGTAAATTATGCAGGAGGTCAGTTCATCTCCCTCAAATCTGTAGTGTTAGGAGATTGTTTAGGTTCTTCCTAGCAATATGATTTTGTGAAATCTTGTATCAAGCAGCATATTTCTTTCACGAGAAGGAAGCCTCTATCAAACAATTAGTAATAGTTTTTTCTCCTCCTGGCAAGCATCTGTAGCTTTATTATCTTCATATAATTCATGATCTGTCTGTGTATGCCAAAGACGGCTGAGAAAATAAAAAGATCCTTGTCAGCGCTTAGCATTCATATAACATTCATAGATATGAAGGTGTTTAAATATTACTTAAATTGCTTTGGACTAAATAATGTTCACCTTGACTATCTTGAGAAAGAAGAATTGGTTTCTCAGCACTTTAAGTAGGAACGTGAGTGAAAGAAAAGGAAAAGTGAGGAATAAGTCAACACATACATTCAAATGAAACAAAAGAACCTAAGAAAACACAAATTAATTCAGTATTCAAGAACCTGCAGGAAATGCACTATTTTTTTAAAAATCAAGTATGATAAGCTTATGAAAATCCTGACTATATGGGAGTCTACTGTTGTGAGGCTAGTGGATAAAGCCTAGACTGGACAGAAAGATCTATACACTATCCCAGGCACCAGTTATTCTAATTTCCAGGAAGAATAACATCAATGGATAGCGCCTATGATCATACACAAGTAGGGAGCCAGATTCTATCTGAAAATTAATCAGGATAATTTAGGGCTGGGGGCATGTGGCACTGTGACTCAAGTGGTAGAGCACAAACCTTGAGCTGAAGAGCTGAGGGACAGTGCCCAGGCCCAGAGTTCAAGCCCCACGACCTGACCCCCCACCACCCAAAAAAAGGTGATGGCTTTTCAAGTACTTATATATCAACTGAGTTACCTTTGTGGAGCTAATGGATTCAATATAAGCCTTGCTTAAGAGCTACTTCTAAATTTCTGTAGTTTAAAATTTCCCAAATGAGGTCTTACTGTCACAAATGTCAACTTGACCCTTTACCCTTCTTCCATATATGAACAGACCAACCAGAATATCTTACCCTGACAGCATAGATTGTCTTACTGGAACAAAACTAAAATGTTACAAGGGATCATAGAGAGATGAACAGTTAAGACAGAACTGTTCAGACTAGAAGGTATTTTATCAAAATCTAATTCTTTATTATACCTACCATTTCAAAGTAGCTAAAGTCAAGAAGATGGAAAAAATTGTTCATATGCATGATTACCTAGTGTCCTGGCCTGTCTACCATCCAACCAGGCAGGAACCCACACTACTGACTTTCTATCACCAAATATTTCCATTGCTCCAGGAGAAGTCCATATGTTTCTCCTCGATATTAGGCCTTAAATTGGTAATGTTTAATCACAGTGTTTCCTCTTGCCTCTAGGCTGTACAACTACAAATGGTAAAGCATTAGGTCTAACTCTACCAAACACTAAGGTACAGATAATGAAATAATACTTTAAAACAGAGTTGCTTTTGATAACCTAACCATAACAGAACAATGAAAAACATTTTCTCATATTATATATAGTTATATATTTTATATTTATATTTATAAATATATATTTTTAAATCGTATATTTCACACAGTGAATCTTACTAAAATTAATTGATAATTTGACAAATAAATTGATATTTATGCCAATAAATAGATTGGAATATAAATAAATAGGTTTAGAATATATATTAGGATATAAAAGCATCAATGAAATGTCTTCGGTATAAACTTGTGATACGTTCTAAGTGTACTTGGTCTTTTGAATTCACATGGTAAAAAAATGTGCTGTTTCCCTCTAATCTATAAGGGATTTTACTCTGCTGCTCTCTTTATTGTTTTAACTCGCTGGTCTCAAACTGTTTTTCTCCATATTTCTGAAGCATTCCTACTGATTATACCCTAATTTTGCTGATATGATGTCTAAAAGGTATTATTCTTCTGCAGGACCCACAGGTCTTAGGATCCCAGGTCCCAGTTATCCACATCATCAGATAACAAGGGCAAGACTTCTCCCCTAAGCCCATGCAACATGCCAACAAAAAGTAATTGAAAACTCATCTCAATTTCTCATTTCCTATAATATTTCAGGGCCCCTATTCCTTAAGACACAGAAAGTAGCGGTAAGCAATTGTGAAGTGCAATTCATCTTAAAATGAAAGATGATATCACAAAATCTGAGAAAATTAACAGTAACTCAAAATTTCAATTTACAAATGACCAGCCCATATGAGTGAACAAGATCACAAATGTCACAAGAGTATTTTTAATATCCCTCCCCTAATGATTAATGAAAATTTTCAGTACAGAGTAAGTAGGCCAAAAAATATTTCCTGGAACGATAGATTCATAATTGGTCTACCAAGGCTAGATAAACGACTTAGAAGTCAAATACAATTCAGTAAAACATTAATTGAGAAGATCATTAGTGCTTCAAAACATTGGTACTTCAGTAAAACTTGGTTCTGTAGTATAAAAATGTTGTCATTCTCAAACCAATGATAACCTACATTTAATCTGAAAGTATATTACTTTTCAAATAAACTTTTTAAAATCATTCACCAAAATAACATTTGACAAGTAAATGATACTTAATGACATTACAAGTTTTTCATGTGTAGGGAGCAAATTACAATAGAGTTGATTTATTTACCCAGCACTAATGCCAAACAGGTTCAACCATTCATTGAAGTGTAGAAATAATACCCCCCACCATTTGTCTTGTTTAGTAGGTGCCTTCCAGAAATGTGTTAAATAGATCAGCCACTCATATTTCAAACCAAAACATTAGTTAATAAATTAAATGTCATCACATAAGGTACATTTCAAAAAGTCAAAAATAGTTGCCTTATCATACGTTGTTTTTTATGTTTCCCTATCTGTCTAACATATGTTTCCCTATCTAAGAAATATGATTTTTTAAGTCTTGAATATGGATACTCATCAGAGATGTGACAAACATAAAATCTGTCTTCTATTTCCATCATATTCCTCCATAGTAGTAAATTATAGTTTTCTTCTTTTTGCAAAACCTGTAGGTAGTAGAAAATATTATCCATGTAAAATTAAATAATCGCAAACCATTGTATAAAGCCATTTAAAAAAAACTGGTAGTTAGGAATACATTCTAAGCCATTTTTAAACTTTCTTGTTGACTAAAGATTAATCTTCCAAATGGATGAGAATAAAATCATGTCTAGGTGCTTCACGTCTCCAGTCTTGCAAATTGTTATTGCAGATGAATGAATTATGAAAATATAAGCGGACATCAGTTCAAGTATATGCAGGATTGAAACTCCATGGAATGTATATAAACCTTTCAAAGTATTAACAGACAGTTTAACAGAATGACTATCAGGAAGTTGAAACCAGAATGGAATAATTGTAAAGATATAGAATAAATGAAAAATGGAACAAGAGGCAAGTCAAGCTAGAATACTCAATGTACACATGTGATAAAGGAAGTAGTAAATCTGAAATAAATCTTGGAGAAGGAGTTGGTTGAGAATGATCGAAGGAATGACTCTGATCCAGGAGCATTGGACAATTAGATGGACACATTAAATTGTAACACACTTGCACAAACTTCTGAAATTCAGTAAAAAAAAACACAACAAACAAAACACACAAAAATCACAACCAAACAGCAATCTCTAGAGAGTATGAATATGATCTCTCAAAATTTTAAATAGTTAATGAAGGGCAGTCGTGGGAAAGGCAAACAAAACTGTTCAAAAGGGCAGTTTGGGGTTTGGGGAGAATTTTGATCAGATTTAAATAGATTTTCTAAGGTTATAAATCACCTATATCTGCTGCAAGTATTTTCTTCTGTGTTTTCTTTGTCTGAACTGGATACTCCAGTCCTGAGACACACTTGATAGCTTGTGAAGATAGACTGGAAGAAACAAGATCAAGAACCCATTACTCCACTGGAGACAAAAGAGTTCTCTATGTTTTCTCTCATCTCTCTGTACTACTCATTTTTCATACTTTTAAGTCAAGTGATTTTGAATTATATCTCTCCTTTTTTCTGGCAAGTAATTGGTCAAAGTAATTCACTAAATATTATTTGCCATTTTTTTCTATCATGCTGTTTACTTGTCCAAGGGAGTCCATTAAACTTCACCTTTGTGTTTGGTTGCCACGAAAACCCAACATCTAGGTTAATGAGGACAAACTTTAATGTAAAACTTTGTCTCCAAAAACCCAGTCCAAGAGGCTATGATCACAAATATTTAGCTATTCTTTTTTCTTTTTTCTTTTACCTTTAAAGTTTTCCTGTGTCTAACGTGCCCACAAAAATAAATACTCCACCAGTTTTTGGTTCAATCACTTCTAAACTCAAAGATATATTTTACTAACAAGATGCTTAGAGGAAAGCGAAGTATACTCCACATTTATCTTCTCCCTTAATACTATCCTTAGATACAATATCAGAAACAGTGAAGTTATTCTTTGTAAAATTATTCCAATGGATTATTTTTCTCTTGGTCTTGCATTTGCTCAACAAGGTGCATGAAGACCAGACTTAAATCACCCATACCTTGAATGACAGTGTCCCTTACAACAGACAATACTTCTTTGTCCTACTTCGATGTCCTCCTCTTAGCTCTTGCCTGATTTCCAATTAATCACAGCTTCTTGACTTCAAGTCTGGTGAAGCTGAAAGACTATAAGGCCTACCCCACTGCTACATCTTCATGGTTTCTCTTTTTAAACTCTTTTATTTGGATGTGAATTTATTTTCATGTCCTCATTCAGTATTTTCTGAATTGTAGTGAGCCAAATAGGTTCTGTAAAATCACTTTAGGTACCAAAAATGTTAACACAGTCTATATCAAAAAGTTTTGGCCTCCCTCCACTGCTTAACTTGGGCTTCTATGAATGCCTATTTTTACCTTTTCAATTTGCTCAATTCTTTTCTTTTCTTTTGGGAGGGGGGGTCTAGTCGTAGGGCCTGAACTCTGGGCCTGGGCACTGTCCCTCAGCTATTCAGCTCAAGGCTAGCATTCTAGCCACAGCACCACTTCCAGCATTTTTTCTTTTTGCTTATGTGGTGCTGAGGAATCGAACCCAGGGCCTCAGCATGCAAGGCAAGCACTCTACCACTGAGCCACCTTCCCAGCCCTGTTCAATTCTTCTTGGATCCCAAAACTTTTTGGCTTATGTAATAAGGGAAGTCTTCACTATATCATGTTAATAAGGATATTATATTTTGTGAGCTACTTAGATATGTGAAATCATTGGTTTGAAGTATCCAATCTGATGTTTTTCTGTGTTTCACTGCTTCACATGCAAAGACATTGTGGAAAGTATTGCAAACAGAAAAGTGTAAACGCAATAACTTCTTTCATTGTGGAGGGCATTTTCTCCCTAAATATTTTGACTCAAAGTATATTTTCAGAGAATTACTGTTTGGTAATCAAAGGTCAATTCACAAATTTTGATGTCTTTTTTTTTTAAGAATTTTGAATTTAAATTCCACCAGAACCTTGTTTGAAACAGTGAGAGTATATTTCCTGGGTAAGGACAATTCTCAAGGGAACCTACAGGATTTATAGCAAGGTTTTTGAGGTTTGTTTGTTTAGAGTGAAAATGAGCCATCTTTACCCACATTGCTCCCTCTCAGCTAAGTCTCCATGGATTTCTGTGCATGAAAGCCTATTTTCCCAGGCAATTTTAAATTTTCTTAATAGGCTAAGCTATTAAAAAGTTTGAACAATTACACTTTACCTGTCATAATTTTTTTTTCTTCTTTTTTCTTTTGAAAATACTGTACAGAGGTGTTACAATTACTTGAGCAAGATAATGAGTACATTTCTTATCAAGCATTGTAGCCTCCTCCTTTGTTTCCCCTTCCCATCCCTTCCTATCCTTCCCCTGTCCCCCTCAGCAAATCCTCCCGCTTCCCCTCCCTCCTCCCACACCAAAGTTGTAAAGTTCCTTTTCGACATAACGACTTGTACATCTCATTTTTGCCATGGTTCCAGCTGTATCCCTATTTAAACGATTTGTTGTTCCCCTTCCCCTCCACAAATTATACCGACATCAAACACAGTGAAAGCAGGGGTTATACTGTGGGGGAAGGACATACAAAGCAACAAAGAAATAATATCATAAATGTGTTAAAAACAATCGCATGAAAGAAAAAAAAAACATTTGAATACATATCTTAGGGTTCATTTCCCTAACATCACCTTATGGGACCTTTTCTGCTTGACTCAGACTTATACTAGATATTGCAAATAAGGGAAACCATGGGACCTATGTTTCTTTGGGCCTGGCTTACTTCACTTAATATAATTTTTTCCAAGTCTTTCCATTTCCTAACCAATGGGGCAATGTCATTCTTTCTGATGGAGGCAAAGAATGCCATTGTGTATATATACTACATTTTCTTGATCCATTTATCTAATGGGGGCATCTGGGTTGGTTCCATATCTTAGCTATAGTAAATAGTGCTGCAATAAACATAGTCGTGCTAGTAGCTTTAGTGTGGTCTTGTTTGTAAACATTTGGTAAATGACCAAGAGTGGGATTGCTGGGTCATAAGGGAGCTCTATGTGGAGTCTTTTGAGGAACTTCCATACTACTTTCCAAAGTGGTTGAACAAGTTTACAACCTGTCATAATTTTAAAACTCTTTTGAAATTTCTTTATCTGAATCGCAAATTCACCAATCCTAATTCCACCTTTACCATCAAAAACAGTTAACATGTTGTTTTCATGATATTGTGTCCACGAAACTATTATTTTCCAATGACTTTCTTATGCGTACATATGACCATATAAGCTGATTCTAAGCAAAATGAACAAAATGAACTCCAAGATATGGAAACAGAGATTTTTATTTGTGATTGTTGTTTTTTCATGTACTATGTGATTTCTCTTTTCTTTGGGCTTTTCCCCTATGGTTTATCCCCTGCTGTATTTGAATTTGGTACCCTGTTTATTGTGTATACATTACCCTAAATTGGGGGAGGGAAAGGGAACAACAAATTGGCGAGACAAAGGACAAAGAGCAAACCAATGCAATAGCAATACTCACCAGACAATATGTTGGAAATGTACATTACAACTTGTGAGGTTATTAGGGTGAAGAAAAACTGAGAAAAATGAGGGAGGGGGTAACAAGTTTGAAAAGTTTTTTATTCACTAATTTACAATTACTGAGACCCCACTGTACATCATTTTGACAATAAAATTAAACTTGAAAAATAAGTTGCATAAAATATAGCTTATCTCTATTTTGAAAAAAATACTAAACCGCTGCTAATGTGATGCCCTCCTTGTTCTGGAATGAACACCACAATAAACTGGGTTGCATGAATTTTCCCCCACTGGTATTCCTGAGATCAGAATACTTGCAAATATTACTTATATTTATACTTTTTTAACTATCATAGATATTCAGGATGCTAAGATTGGAAGATTATAGTTCAAAACCCACCCAGGCAGGAAGGTTCCTTAGAGTCTTATCGCCAATAAACTTCTCAGAAAAAGCCAAACACAAGTGGCACTGAGGTTGAAGTGGTAGGCCATGAGACTTTAGCAAAAACAGGCTCAGAGACAGTTTCCAGGCTCAGAGTTCAAGCCCTAGGACAAACCAATAAAACAAAACAAAAATAAAAACAAACCCCAAACCTAACATTTTTCTCATTGCATACAGAGGCATGTAATTAAGGGAATTGCTTCTTGTGTTACATATAGGTAGAAGAAAGAAGATCTCACAGAATCATTCTCTTCATACCATGTTATACCAAAGCCTCAAAAAATTGCTCTTTTTCTAAATTTATGAATTAATACCATCCATTTGTTTGCAACTCTGTCTAGAGTATTCACATTATCATTTTATACATGAACTATTGGAATTATATATTAACTAATTTCTAATTATAACTCTTGAAAGAATATTCTGGGCAAATAGAATGCCAAAATCATTTGTGAATTTGTCAATTAAACCATCTACATAAAAAGAATTTTGTACTATCCTATAGAATATGAAATTACAAACAAAACCAAAATATTTATTTTAAATCTAAATTCTAATTTAGCAAGATCTTCAAAGTCTTACAGATGAAATTTGCTATTTCTCCAGGCTTAACCTTTTGTAATCCTTCATCATTTCTTTGGAATCCAACAGAATGATGATTATTTAGTTTTTCAAATTTTGGATGGGAATCATGAGCCATTTTGCATCTAGGAATATTCGGTAATGAAGAGAGCATTTAAACTCAACTGGGGATTATATATGAGTTGCATTGCAATAGGAAACTTGACTTCTCAAAACATAATAACAAAATTAGCCCAATCTTCCAACTGTGTATTCCTTTCTTGAATGGTTTCTTTTATTAAGACAAAATTATACTACCTGGTCCAGGGAAGCTATCACTATGTATTTGCACTCTCTAATCTCCTGTCTTAGTCTGAGTGCTAGAATTCTAGCCTTGTATCACATTGCCCTGCCATAGTTTCTTGGTTTATTTAATCTACATACAGACTAGCAATTCTGAACTACTCCAGTGATATTATCCACTAGAATGACTGTTCAGACTGTTTATCTACTATTTTCAAAGATGTTCTAACATTCCACACAAGATATGAACATTTTCAGATGCACCTGCAGGGGTCTCTGATTCATTCCTCCATGGATCCGATCCCTTTAATAATGATTACTTGATTCTCTTACTATCTCTGGTACCTACCTATGTAATAGTCTCAAAATTTTGAAGGTAATTCACTTGAGGACTTTCTAATTTTAAAAATTATCACTTTATTCTAGTGTTACTCAGGACATATTTTCTATTGTTTTCTAACTTTTCTACATATTCTGAGAGTTGTTTCATTTGTGTATTCGTGTGTGCATATGTAAGTACCTCTGTGTGTATGTGTATCTTTGTATGTATGTATGCAAAAGCCCTAAGCTCTTATCCATCAGTCTTGCTCATGACTAGTATTCCATCACTTGAGCCATTCTTCCAATCCAGCTTTTGGCTGGTTAATTATAGGTAGTGTCACAAAGAGTGTTCTGCCCAGGCTGGATGCAAACTGAACTTCCCAGACTCCTTTACATTCTTAGGTTATATTTATCCAGTAGTACCAACTTTTAAACTACAAACATTTTTGTGAGTGAAAAGTCTAAGCTGTATACCAGATTTTTTACTCAAGAATTCATAGAAAGATAGATGAACATGCACATTGAATATACTGAGTGTACACTGTTAGAAATGTGATCTTAAACCGGGAGGTGATGAGATCTGAAGATTGGGTTTCAAAGCCAGCCCAGGTAGGAAAGTCCCAGAGATGCTTTTCTCCAGTTAACTACAAGAAAACTGGAAGTGGCACTGTGGTTCAAGTGGTAGAGCATTAGCCTTGAGCTGAATAGCAGAGGGAAAGTGCCCAGGCCCAGAGTTCAAGACCACCACCAACAACAAAATATATATATATGTAAAGAAAAAGAAATGTAATCTTAGCCAACAGTTCATTGCTAGTATAATGCCCGCTCGCTCAAGATGGACTTTTTCCCCAGTTAAGTCCATGCTCTTATAGCTGACTTGCATTGGAAAAAGAATTATTCTTCCATTCTACTTTTAATAAATTTGCATGATTAGCAAATGTGATTTAGAAAGGGAATGGCCTCATACTTCGTGTTCCATGTAGGAGTAATGTTTTCTGTATATCACTCCCATAAATCTACATACTGAACTTGGCTTTATTGTTTAATTGTTGTCTTATTTGTAGAGTCTTCTATACTGTATTGAACCCTTATACTTAAAAACAGAACTTCTCTTTCTCCTATTATTGCTATTGTTTCTCTCACTAACTCCTGTACACTTGAGAAATAATGTGCAGCACATACACTCACAAAAAGAATGACCTGAGAAACTTCTTCCCATTAAAAATTCCCCTTAATTTACAAAGAACTTACAAAGTTTGAACTCAAGGTACTCATTGATAATGTATTTATAAGCAACATAAATTTCATATTTTCTCTTTACTAAGTTGTCTCTGAAACACGTGTTACCTCAGTTCCAAAGGTATCCTTGTGTTATTTCAGTGAACCCAGAAAACTTTCATCATACCTCAGGCAGCACCATCGATTGTTACTGGAAATAACTGCTACTGGATGTGGAAACTCCCAGGAGAAGAAATGAACATAGAGGAATGACAAAGTTCATGTAAACTTGTGCTTTCCTTTTTACTGTAGAAGAAAGAATCCCAAGGCTTGAAGGAAACTCTGTTCCTGACTTTTTCGAGTGTGTTCTATACTCATATAAACTTTTTCTGTAAACTTCTAGTTGAGAGTATTACAAAAAGAAATAATGTACCATTTGAAGGCCAGCATAGAACAAAAGGAAATAACATTGTTTTAAAAGTGTTCTACAGAAAAGAAACAAAGACATGGAGGTTTTAAAGTGTCTTATGGATGGATATTTCACCCCTGAGATGATTCTCTTGTTGCAGGATGGGACAGTTATCAATTCCTTTAGTCTGGTCCTGAGTTCTCCAGAGCAATAAGGACTCCGAAATAGCAGGATCCAGTGAGTATGATCAGCAAAAGGAGCCTCTTCTCAGACAAGTACTCCATTAAGGATGGTCCCAAAGAAATATGTAGGGTTATTTTTGTTTCCTTGTTTGTTTGTTTAGTTTGTGTTGGTTCTGGGGCTTGAATCCAAAGGCTATACTCTGTCCCTGAACAGTTGTTTTTCCTGCCCACCTGCCTCCAAAGCTAGTACTCTACTGCTTTAGCCAAACTGCACCTACGGATTTTTGGTGTTTAATTACAGATAAGAGTTTGACAGCCTCCCCTGCCTGGGTTGGCTTTGAACTAAGAAAGTAAGAAAGCTAAGTGACATCAACTGTATGGACTTATCTTTTGAAAAAAGAAATATTACTTGAGGGCTGGAAAGGTGGCTCAGTGGTAGAGTGCTTGCCTTGCATGCATGAGGCCCTGGGTTCGATTCCTCAGCACCACATAAACAAAAAGGAAACAAAAGCCAGAAGTGGCACTGTGGCTCAAATGGTAGAGTGCTAGCTTGAGCTGAAGAGCTGAGGGACAGCGCCCAGGCCCAGAGTTCAGGCCCCACAACTGGACCCCCCCCCAAAAAAAGAAAAAATTATTAGTTGTAATTTATTGTCAAACTAATATTTGACAATTTTTTTTGGGTCCAGTCGTGGGGCCTGAACTCTGGGCCTCGGCACTGTCCCTCAGCTCTTCAGCTCAAGGCTAGCGCTCTAACACTTGAGCCACAGCACCACTTCCGTTTTTTTTCTTTTTGCTTATGTGGTGCTGAGGAATCGAACCCAGGGCCTCGAGCAAGCGAGGCAAGCACTCTACCACTGAGCCACCTTCCCAACCCATATTTGACAATTTTTAAAAGAAGAGTATATGTCCATCAAAGAAGCCATAACTTAAATTTTAACTCAGCAAAAGTAGGCGCACTGAATCATTTTGGAATTATTTCTTCTGCTTGGGAAGATTATGACCTTGTCATTCCTTTTGAGGAAAATTAAAGTCATATTTCACTTTTTTTTGTTGGTCTTGGGGCTTAAACTCTGATTCTGGGCACTGTCCCTCAGCAGTTCAGTTCAAGTTGAGCGCTCTACCACTTTAGCTACAGCACGACTTCTGGGTTTCTGATGGTTAATTGAAGAGTCTTATGGATTTTCCTGACCAGGCTGGCTTTGAACCACAATCCTCGGGTCTCAACCTCTTGAATAGCTAGGATTACAGGTGTGAACCACTAGCACCAATCTCACATTTGCATTTATGTGCAAATATGCAGACAAAGAATAGAAATTTGAACCAAATGATGACATTGCAGCTTTTCAGAAAATTTGAGTTAGCAATAAATATGTCCTCCTTTTCCATGTTGTTACATTAATGACTAATGAGCTATGGAATCCTTACATTAGACTCTTATGCCATCTGTATATGTGTAGTATCAGGAAATGTTCATAGAGAAATACAGAAAGACTGAGATTTTTAGAAAGCAAAGGAGACCAGGTATGAAAGAACAGCATAGAAGGATATACATTTATCACACAGAGCTTAAGAACTAGCCTAAGAGATTTGGAATGCTATAGGCAATGAGGAACAATCCTAATTGATAACTAGTTCTTCAATAATCAAAAAAGGTTCCCTAAAACAGCTTCTGTTATACCTTAGCTATCCTTTTATTCCTTCCATCTGGAGTTATTCCTTCTCTTCTGTCACAACTGTTAATTAGCCACTGCCTTTTTGGTGCCATGACTGACCAAAAAGATTTCCAAATCACACTTTGACTACCCTTCTCTTTGTGATTAGCAATGACCCCACAAAGCCTGGAATCATCGACTTTCCAGAATTAATCTTCACCTGACATCTAAGCACATTCCTGGCATTAATTGCTGTGACCTAATAAACAAAACTTTTTTTTCAACACAGTATCCTAATATGAGTATTGTACATGAATTAGGGCCTATTTTCAGGTGTCAGTATGGAAGGAGCAATTATATATTCCAAGTATGGGTTCTTTATTTTGCATGTACTAACTAAATGTTTTTTGTTTTGTTTTGTTTTGTTTTTGCCAATCCAGGGGATTAAACTCAAGGAGAGGGAATTATTCCCCAGCTTCTTTTTTTTTCTCAAGGTAAGTACTCTACCACTTGAGGCACAGCACCACTTCCAGTTTTTTTCTTTTTATGAGGTACTGAGAAATTGAACCCAGGGTTTCATGAATGCTAGGTAATCACCATACCATGAAACCACATTCCCAGTGCCCTAAATGACTTTCTTAATATGGCATTACATTTTCATTCCATAACTAAGTATCATAATTTTGGCCAGGTGCTACAAAATGATGTTCAAAACAATACTAAGTCCAGTAAGGCTGGATGAAAAATGAATAACCATCATGGTCTAGCCAGGGCACAGAGAGGCTTACCTCATGGAACTGTTTCATCAGGCTGAGCGAGACAGCTCCTGACCCAAAGCCCACCCCCAGAATGAGAAGGCCACCTTGGGTTCCAGCCACATGGGGATGCTGGGCCAGCTCCTCCAGCACCCATTCAACCAGTTCCTGTGTGTGAGGGAGAGAAAGCAAGTCAGAATTACACTTAAGTCTGTGCTGGTGGCTCAAAACTCTAATACTAACTAGACAGGAGGCTGAGAGTTGAGAATCATGGTTCATAGCCATCCCTGGCAGGAACGACTGTGAGGCTCTTATCTCCAAAGAAACACGAGAAAACCGGAAGTGATGTTGTGGGTTCAAGTGGTAGAGTGCTAGCCTTGAGCTGAGGAGCTTGAGAACAGCTCTTAGGCCTAGAGTTCAAGCACGATGATGGACAAGAATTGGACTTTCGAACACAAGAAGTGGGCTGAATAGCACCCATTGTCCTAGAGAGCATGGCAGAGAAGTCAGGCTGAGCTTCCTGTTAACTTGAGGTCATAAGTAGGTCACCTGGCTTCTCTATGCCTTCCTTTCCCCAGCTGCAAAACTCAAAACAGTGAAGGATCTCTTTCATCATGAGGATAGGGTAATGATGAAAGAAAGCCATGTTTTGTTTCATAATTCCAGACCTGTTGCATGAATAATAACAGGCCCCACCTGAGCCCTTTCCTGGTATCTTCCTGTCATATGCTCCCAGAATTGTCAAGAACCTTGTCTGAAGGCCACTCCCTCTGTGCCTAGCCACGCTCAAGATCCCTCTGTATAAATCCCTTGTTTTGTCACAACTATTCTGTGAGGAGACTGAGGTCCTATTGTTGAGGCCCTACACAGAGATTCATCTGTGGTCAAAAATTGGCTGCTGTGGAGTAAGAGTATGGGGTAATCCATCTAAACCGATGACTGAGCAGGGCGCTACATGCCTTACCATCCCAACTACAGAAGACCAGGCCTGGTGGAGCATCCCTGTCACAGATAGGAGTACCATGATTCAGCCCAGCCTGAGCATATATTGCGTCTCTATCTCAGAAATTCCCAAGACAGAAAGATGGCTCCTCAGAGCTGGGGAGAGGAAACAAGCAGGGGATCATGGTGCCCCTAGATGGGTGTCTGAACAGGGGTAGGGTTGGTGTTGGGGTGGCCATACACCTGTGCTGCTGGGAGAAGCTGTTGGTGGCTGCTCCCGGTGGGGTGAGCAGCAATGGCAGCAGCATTGCAGACACATGGGCCCAGAGCAGAGGACCTGGGGCAGGGACCAGGTGGGGGCCTTAGGCTAGCTGGCAGCAAGCCATTGCCTGAAGTATGAAACCCAGCACTGCGGGGAAGTAGGGGAGGGGGCCAGGGCACAGACTGGAGTATCAATATCCTACTATACTCAAATTCTCTTGTGCACTCAGCCACCTCTGCCTTCCTCAACTGCTGGTAGTGGTGTCAACCAACAGAATGAATCCCTGTGCTACCTGGCAGCATAGAATGTGGGCGTGGCCACCATTCTTGTATCCCATTGTTCAGAAAGAAACATGAAAGAATGGGGGTGTGGCCGGAATTCTGTAATGCAAGCAGCATGGGTGGAGTAAAGATGACAGCGGCTCCCCCAGCCCTTTTCCCAGAGAACTCTGTCCAATTCAGCTGGGTACAAGAGGGCGACCTGCTTTAGCCAGATAGCCAGCTTCACAGATTGTTGTGTATGTCTGTCTGTTTCCAGTCCCAGACCTTGAACTCAAGATCAGGACAGTCTGTCAGCTCCTTTTGCTCAAGGCTGGCCCTCCACACTAGAGCCACAAGGCTTCTGGCTTGGTTGGCAATGAAGCTGGACAGGGGTCTCAAGGACCTTCTTACCTAGGTTGACCATGATTCTCCTGTCACAGCCTGGTAAGCATCTAGGAGGACTGCTGAGAGCCACTGGTGCCTGCCTCATCATTGGTCTCGCTGATGTTCTTGTACAGACTGGTGAGTCCCCTATCCATGGGTTGAAGTCGTGGGAGCTAGAGCCCACAGTTTGAATCCTGGTCCTGCCACCTCCAAATGGCAGGAGATCCTAAGAAACTTGTTCCTATCCGTATGATTATCAATGGAATGTGATATATTTCATGATTGCATGAGCAGATCTTGAATGATTCTAGCATAAAATTATTCACAATTATATTGTAGGACACTGATCAATTTTAGTTAATACTTTATTAAGCATTTAAACAATCACATACATAAAATGGAGGCATAATGAAATTCTTAAGAATTGAGCCGTACATACTATAATGGTTCCATTTTTCTGCCAGGACTGGGATTTGAACTCATGGTCTGGGTAACTCTGTTGCACTGTGTGGGAAAGGGAAGCTGGCTTCCTTGAAGTCAAGAAATTCAAGTCTGATCCTTAGGCCTGAAATAGATCACCACCAATAGAAAACATCCTATCCATGTACAACTTACATATATGATTTTTATTTATATACATATGTTGACTCCATATTGTGTTCAGTGTAGTTATTCTATTTTTTGTTTTATTCATGTATTGACCGTTTATGTCATTGGCTATTATGGCACATAGAACATTGATTACATTGATTAAATAAGATATAGTTCTACATATGTATTCTACTTCATACCTGACACCGAGGACATTCACAGAAAAGGAAAACATGTGTCACCATCAGCTTCTTACTCCACGATTCATTGTTTGGGAGTGCTGGCATCTGAACTCATGGCCTACAAGGCCAAACTCATGAATGGGTAAGTGTTATCACGCCATCCTGGAGCAAATTGAGCTGACAGGCTGTTTCCAGGGTCTGAGTTCGAGCCCAAGGTGTTAACAAAATAAGAACAGATTGACATGCAGATGGCATTATGCTAATAAATATATATTTTTATAGAGTGCCAGATACATCTATACATTTTTCAGTTATACAGATTACATTCCTACCAATTCCTGGGTATTTATTATGGATCCATATAACTAATGTTACTGTTTTCATCCTTAAAATGTTAATGAAATCAATTAGTGTCCTGAACTTATTGCATTCCTGTAATTATATTCTTTTAATGCTTCATAAATATTAAATAAAATTAATCAACCTCCTGAAATGATGTTGTCTAATTTTATAGGAGCATCATTCACGATCAACATATTCAACCATGACATTGACACCATTCCATTGTTATTCCTATGGATGGTAACCATTTTCTTAATATCTCCTGCCATTGGTTGGTGTCAGAATGGGGATTCGAAATCAGGGCCTATGTTGCCGCGTAGCCCTATGGCTTCCCCGATAGTCTGGCAGCCTTCAGCAATACAAGGTGAAGTACCCTTTGCAATAGTGTCATTCAGACCCAAGAGGGTCACCATGCAAAGTAAGAAAACATAAAAATGACATTTTTTTCTGTGCATTTTTTTCCAGGCAAGGCCTGGGGGTTTAGGATGGCAGGAGCAGCTATGGGGCCAGTGTGTGCACCCCAGCCTAGGGTTATCAGAGCTGAGGCAGAGTTACCACGACTTGAGTTCAAGCCCTGTGCTGAGAAAAAAAATTAAAAATTAAAAATTAAAAAATTAGCTACTTGGTTTGCAATTCCCGCTATTCATTCCTCCAGGCTTTGGATTTGAACACAGGATCTGGGTAAATCTGCAGCAATGTGGATGAAGGGGAAGATTACAGTACTTGAAGTTAAGAAAGTCAGGCCTGTTCACTAGGCCTGAATTCAAACCCCAATCCTGGAAAACATACTATTTATATTCATTGTAAAGATAGGATTTATACTTACCTATAGATGTTCAGTCCATACATGTTTGATGTGGTTGTTCCTTGTATTTTTTGTTTTATTCATTTATTTAACATCAATTGTACTATGATGAAACCCATTCTGTTTATTACATTGATGACATCCTATCACAGAGAATCTAGATTTGTAGAAACGTTCTCCATCATGCCTGACACCCAGGATTCTCATTGAAAAGGTAAACAAATTTCACACTCGGCTTCTTACTCCATGATCCACTTGTTGGTAGTGCTGGGGTCTGAACTCAGGGCCTAGCAGGACCAATTGGAGAATAAGTCAAGGTGAACACACCAACCTGTGAGCAACTAAGGAGCTCGGACATTCTCAAGTTCTGACAATGATCCCCAGGGTGGTCCACTATAGTCATAAATTCATTACTTAAACATAGAATCTATATTGACATGCATGTGTGGACACTATCTTGTGTTCCGTGCACTTCTTCTTATATTGTCTCTAATTCTTGGAGGTATTGCATATTTTACTAAGTATGGTGACAGGTATAACTGTTCTAAAATGGATGACAACCTGTTCCCATGGTTATAGGGTTGCCTATACATTCTACATCCTACTTGAGACCCAGGACATTCACAGCAGAGGAAAACATGTGCAACAACTGGCTTCTGATAGCATGAATGTTTTGTCAGTGCGTGGATTGGATCTCAGGTCTGGGCAGCTCTGGTGCACTGGGTGAGAAGGGGAAGCTCACCATCCTTGAGGAATAGAATTTCAGGCCTGGTCCAAGGTCTGATTGGAAGCCCCAGCACAGCAATCCCACCTTTTTTTAAACATAAGATCTTTCTTTACCTACAGGTGTGGTATGCATCTTGCATTCAGTGTAGTTATTCTTTTCATTTTGTGTCTTATTCAAGGATGTATTGTATATTTTATTGAGTATGGTGACAGATATAACTGTGCTAATGTGGATGACAACCTATTGCCATGGCTATAGAGTTGTCTATATAGCATTCTCCATCCTCGATGTGACCCAGGACTTTCACAGGACAGGAAAACATGTGCAACCATTGGCTTCTTACATCAGAATGAATCTTTTGGCAGTGCTGGAATTTGAACTCAAGGCCTAGCAGACCCAGTTGGTGAATGGGTCATGATGAACACACCAGCCTGTGAGCCACTAAGGAGCTAGGTCATTCCAAGGAACTGAGATCGAGCCCTGATGGGGAGCAATATAGTCATAAATTCATAATTAAACAGAGGATCTATATTTCCAAACATTGGTGGCCTCATCTTGCATTCGGTGTAATCACTCTCTTTATTTTGTGTCTCATGCATTGATGTATTTTGTATTTTCTGAGTATAGGAAGACAGATATAACTGTGGTGAACTCGATTACAACCTATTCCAATGAGTATAGAGTTGCCTATGCATTCTCCATCCTAGCTGAGACCCAGAACTTGCACAACACATGAAAACAGGTGCAACGACTGACTTCTCACATCAAGGTGAATTTTTGGTAGAGCTGGGATTTGAACTCAGGGCCTAGGAGGCCCAACTGCACAATGGGTCCAGGTGAATCCACCAGCCTGTGAGCCACTAAGGAGCTGGGTCATTCCCAGGAACTGAGATTGTGCCCCAAGGAGGCCAAAATAGTCTACAAATGCATCATTGAAAAATGAGATATATATTCAAATCCGTGTGTGGACTGCATCATGCATTGAGTGTAGTTAGTCTATTTCTTTTGTATGCTATTCATGGATGTATTGTGTATTTTCTTGAGTATATGATGAGAGGTATAACTGGGTTGACATGGGTAATAACTAACTCCCATGGCCACAGGGTGGCCCATGAATTCTCCATTCTAGCTGAGGCCCACGGCTTGCACAGGAAAGGAAAACAAGTGCAATGACTGGCTTCTGACATCAAGATGAATCTTTTGGCAAGGCTGGGATCTGAACTCGGGGCCTAGCAGTCCCAATTGGAAATTTGGTCCACATGAGCACACCAGCCTGTGAGCCACGAAGGAGCTAGGTCATTCCCAGGACCTGAGATTGAAACCCCCTCCCCCGGGGGGGGGGAAGAGTTGGGGGCACAACAGTCATCCATTCATAAGCTGAAGTAGTATGCAAATAAGTACATATTTGTATAGGGTAGGAGAGAGGGTGTCCTGTGATGGAATCCAATCTCATGGAACTACCGATTCTTGGATCTTTCCTGCTGCCTCCATTTCATGAATGTGATGATTATTGTCAGCTTCATCAACTCTTCTTTACAATTAATCGATACTCCATGAGTCTTGCCTATCATTTCCTACTCGCATCATGTACGAACTACTTATTCAAGGATGAGATCAATAGCATACCATGACTCTTCCTAGGTCCAGAACTGAGTAGCTCATGATCTCCCGCCATTCCCTCCTCGTAGTGGGGGCTGAATTCAAGATTCAGGCCTGGAAAAGATACACCTTATATACATTTAAAAGTAGGATTTATACTTCCATATAGATGTTCAGTCCAAATTGTGTTTGGCGTGGTTATTCATTTTATTTCTTGTTTTATTCATTTATTTACCATTTATTTTATTGACTCTGATGACACCTATACCATTTATTAAATTGTTTACATCCTATCATATAGCATCTAGATTTTAGATGTGTTCTCCATCATGCCTGGCAATGCTAGGGTCGGAAATCAGGGCCTAGCAGACCCACTTCATGAATGGGTGAGTTTGAGCATGGCAGCTTCTTGCCAATGAAGATGTGAGGGGGTTCCCACATGCTGAGATTGACCCTCATGTTTGGCCTAAACAGCGATACATGGATAGGCAGACGGTGGTATACAAATAAATATATATTAGTAAAGAATGACAGAGCCATCTATCTATGATTGAATGACAACAAATACGT
The DNA here is from genome assembly GCF_019054845.1 of Dipodomys spectabilis. Classification (NCBI taxonomy): domain Eukaryota; kingdom Metazoa; phylum Chordata; class Mammalia; order Rodentia; family Heteromyidae; genus Dipodomys; species Dipodomys spectabilis. The sequence goes on along the minus strand of NW_024871193.1, from coordinate 6,089,247 downwards.
TCCTAGCAACTTTTAGGTATATATTATACTGCCAGTGAATGAATATTATTCGTTTCATGCTTAAAAAACTATTAATTAAGATCAATCAGCATTCTAGGATTATTGCATCCAATTTTAGACTAGACCAAGGCATGAGCTACTCTTTCAACCAGTATTCCTATGCATAAGAATGAGTCTCTTGTGATTTTCTGTCATTGGTGTCAGGACTGAGATTTGAAGCTAGGGTCTATGTTGACAGGTTGGCCATGGCTTCCCTGAGAGCCCACCAGCCAACAGTAATGGCAGGTCAGGTCCACTTTACAGCAGTGTCATTCAGACCCAGGATGGTCACTGTGTAAAGAAAAAAAATCGTAAAACCCAGGCCTCTGCAGCTCGCCACTTTTTGTGTTTTCCAGCTTTTTCTTTTCTTCCTGACAGCCCCCTGGGCCTAGGATCTCAGGATCGGCTATGGGTCCAGAGACTGAATCCCAGCCTAGGGAGATCCAAGGGGAGGCACTTTCCACGACCTGATTTCAAGCCCCATGGTTGGCCAAAAAATAAATAAATGAAGAAAGAAAGAAAAAAAAGAAAGAAAGAAAGAAAGAAAGAAAGAAAGAAAGAAAGAAAGAAAGAAAGAAAGAAAGAAAGAAAGAAAGAAAGAAAGAAAGAAAGAAAGAAAGAAAGAAAGAAAGAAAGAAAGAAAGAATTCAACAAAATTAAAAAAAATAAAGTTCCTTGGTTTGGAATTTCTGCCAGTTTTCTTTCCTCTCCTGGGATTTGAACTCAGGTTCTTGGTAAATCTGTAGCAATGTGAAGGAAGAGTTGCCACTACTTGAGTTCAAACCCCATGCCAACCAAAATTGAAAAATTAAGTCACTGACCTAGGCAGGCGGAGATACTTGTCAAGATGGGAGGGAAGAGATGGTAAGGGGAATACAAAGGAGGAGGCAACAATGCTCAATAGGAAATGTACTTATTACCTTGCTCATGTAACTGTGACCCCTCTGTACAACATTTTTACAATAAAAAAACATACACACAAAAAAAGAAACATATTAGTTTTCAGAAAATCACTTTGGGGGTAAGGGAAGGAAATCTGAATAGCTGTACAAAATTCTACACTGCATATTTTTTTTTTTTTGGTCCGGTTGTGGGGCCTGAACTCTAGGCCTGAACACTGTCCCTCAGCTCTTCAGCTCAAGGCTAGTGCCCTACCACTTGAGCCACAGCGCCACTTCTGGTTTTTTTCTTTTTGCTTATGTGGTGCTGAGGAATCGAACCCAGGGCCTCAGGCATGCAAGGCAAGCGCTCTACCACTGAGCCAACTTCCCAGCCCTACTCTGCCTATTTTTAATGTTCAGTATGGAACTGAATAAACATAACTGCTTCCATTAAAAAAAATTAAGTCACTTTCATGGAACTGGGGCCAGTATTTCTGCAATTGCTAGGATTTGAGCTCACCATCCAGGTAAATCTTTTGCAACATGGGTGAAGGCGAAGCCCACTGTCCTTGAGGAAAATAATTCAGGCTAGATTTCCCAGGGCCTGAATGAAGGCCCTGCAATGGAAAAAAATATTTCTATACATGTGTACTGAATGTATGATATATACTTACATATGTATGTTAATTTCATATTATGATTTTTATTATTGATTCTGTATTTTATTTTTATTTGATTCATTTATTTATTGATTATTGTATTTAATATTATTATACACATAATATGTATTGTTTTTTGCACATCTATTATAAAATTATACACAATAACTTAGGACATTGACTAATTTTCCTTAATATTTTATTAAGTGTTGAAACATAATACATAATTAAATGGAGCCATTTGTCACAGTTTTCACATGTTTAGAGTCTCTCCCAAGTATGAGCTTTTTTTTTTTTTTTTTTCTTTTTTTTCTTTTTCTTTTTATTGTGAAAATACTGTAGAGAGCGGTTACAATTACATGGGCAAGATAATGAGTATATATCTTATCAAGCATTATAGCCTCCTCCTTCATTTCCCCTTCCCATCCCTTCCCATCCTCCCTGAGTTTTTTCTTATCTTTGGACATCTTCCTATAGAGATTCCTTTAGATGATTTATACTCAGAAGCATTTTCTTGAGGATAGGCAAATTGAGGGATAAAATTTTAAGGGTGGAGCTAGAAATGTGGCTTAGTGGTAAAGAGCTCGCTCCCTCAGCATGCATGAATGCCAGGATTTGAATCCTCAGTGACACATACTCAGGAAAAGCCAGAAGCTGTAGAGTGGTTCAAGTGGCTAACCTTGAGAAAAAAAGCACAGAGATAGTACCAAGGCCCTAAGATCAAGCCCCAGGACTGACAAAAACAATAGGACAGATGCCAGTGCTCACACCTGGAACGCTAGCTTCTCAGGAGGCTGAGAGCTGAAGACTACAGTTCAAAGACAGCCTAGGCAAGGAAAGCTCCAGTGAACCACCAAAAGACCCCACCTGGCGCTGTGGCTCTAGTGGTAAAGTGTTCACCTTGAATTGAAGGGCTCAGGGAGAGTGCCAAGGTTTGAGTTCAAAACACACAACTGGAAAACAAATGAGGGTTAATCAAAGTACTTTCCTATTTGCTAATTAGGAGAACATTCTCTGGAAAATGAACACTGATGTACACCAGAATTGGAGTCAGAGCTCTAGGTTCAAATGTAGCAGATTTATATTCCCAGCCTCTTAGACTCTAGCATTGAACCTTGTGTCATACATGGTTCTTAAAGGTCCATTGTTGAAAGGCTTAATATGCTTCCCGAGCTTTATGTGATAAGCAGTTGACTTGTATTGTCAATGTCATTACATTTCTGAACCTAGCAGAGCACCAGTAGCTCATGCCCAACACCCTAGATCATGAGGCTGAGGTCTCAGGATCACAGGGTGAAGCCAGCCAGGGCAGAAAGGTCTATGACACTCTGACTTCCACTTCTGAAAGGTCAGATATTCAAGAGCTTCCTGTGTTTCCCTTGGTGATGAGAAGTTACTTGCACTCTAATGTTCTTAGAGTTCTCGAGCTATAGAAGCAGGAAAGAAACATTATTGAACCATCCTGGGTTCAAATGAAGTTCTCAGTATCCAAGCCCTAGCAGTGTTTGCAGAAAAACTCCAGTGTAACACTGTAATTGAAGGACAGAAAATGGTTGCAAAAGCCAGGCTAGGTGCAGAGACCTAGGCCTGCAGGATTAGGAAGCAGAATGTACACACTCAACTGGGAAGTCAGCTGCAAAAGCCAGCAATGGGGGGACCCCTGAAACATTTGTTAGAGTTACAACAGGGTCAGGCTTTTCTCACCCTCTTCAAACAATAACTAATTAACCTTCCTCTCTCAGGTGAAGGGAACCTCAGACTATCTTTAGGGTAACAATAAAGAGCCAGTTTAGTGGGAGAGAAAGGAGGAACAGAGAAGAAAAACCCTGCTCTCTGGTCTTAAGAAGTGGGGTTTTGACTCTCCATCTGTCAGATTTAAAGACCATTCTTCTACCTCCACCAGTCCATTCTCCTTCCTTCATTCTGAACATCATTAATGCAAATTCCCAGTCCAAGGAGAAGCAGGGTCCTTTCTCTTCTGTCTCCAAGCAACTGAGTTAAAACCTGGCTCTGCCCTCTTGGCTCTGGGGCATTTGGCTGCCTTAGAAGTGGGAAAGAGACAGTCTTCCTGCTCTGTGGTTGTGTGAAGGCGAAGTTGGTGACCGGAACACTGCAGAAGGCATCATGATTGGGAATTGTTCCCTTCATTCCTCCTGACATCCAAGACCAGGTTAATATATCATGTTTATTTCTATCTATCTATTTATCTATCTATTTTTCTTTCTATTTATCTATCTTTTTTCTATCTATTTTCTATGTATTATTTATGTATGTATGCATGCATGTGTCTATCTATCTATCTTTCTCTCTCTCTCTCTCTCTCTCTCTCTACCTACCTACCTAGTTAGCTAGCTACCTACCTACGTAGGTTTCTGTTTGCCAGGTCTAGCCACAGCACCAATTCTGGCTTTTTCTGTGTATGTGATACTGAGTAATCATACCCAGTGGTTCTTGCATGCTTGGCAAGCACTCTTTCAGTAATCCAAGTCCGCAGCCCCATCTTTTTCTTCATGGTAGATTTTACATAAGTATACTACCATTTTACATCCCCAAATTTAATTTTCTGAATACTTGTTATTTCTAAAAAACCTTTTCTTCTGTTCCCCTGCCTGATTTGTGTCTGTTCCTGCATGGGCCTCATAATAAAATGTAAATAAAAACTGCTGAGAGCTTAAGTGTGCATCATATAAGGACACAGGCCTGGAACCCTGGAAGAGAAAAGAAGCCATGGACCTGAAATGAAGAGAATGGTGCAGTATGTGCAACGAGCATATCTGAAAAATGAACCAGTAAATAAAAGGAGAAGCATTGCATATGGTCTGTTTGCACTCAGGGAGGTACTATACACACATAAGTAGTTAGTGCACTGATACATAATCCTGGCCTTCTCTTTTTGAAAAGAGAAGCCATACCAGTGCTTAAACACAGGGCCCAATGCATTCCTCAGCTGTTTCGTACAAGGCTGAGGCTTTACCACAACCACAGCTCCACTTTCAGCCATCTGGTTGTTAATTGGATATAAGTGCCTCCCAGGCTTTCTTGCCTGGTCTGGCCTGTGTCTCCTGCTCAGCTTTCTCTCTCAAAGCTGTAGCTTTACCCTTTGGGATACTGTTCCACTTCTGGTTTTCTGGTGGTTTATTGGTGATAAGAATCTCACAGACTTTCTTGCTCGGGCTGACTTTGAATTGTGATCTCCCCAGGAGACTGCAAGCAGCTTTCTCAGGGATACACTGAGAATCCCCTCCACACAAAACCTTAGTCTAAATCTCGGGATGTACTAGAGAAAAACAGAAACATGCAGATGCTTCTAATGTGTTCTAGATAATTAATACTGGAGACACAACATTCATAATTATTAGATCATTTTATAGAAAAAAGGAGCAATGCAGACAGTATGAGGATTGCTCCAGCTTTCGGTTCTCTCATCCTTAGACAGTAAATTCACTGCAGCTCAATGCTAAGTGCCAGAACTGGCATGTAATGTGGACATTAGCTGCCAAATCCTGTGATACTCATTTCTCACTTTTGGCTTCAAACCTGTGACCAGAAGAGAAGATGAGGAGAGAAAATCCTTCTCAGAGAAAGCAGCTATAAAGGACATTGGAATTGCTTACTTATAAATTCAAACCACTGGAAGGACCCTGTTAAGAAGTCAGATTGTACAGATTAAAAAATGAAGAAGAAAAGAAAGGCAACAGCCAGTGGAGGCTGACTATAATCCCAGCTCCTCAGGAAGCTGAGATGTATAGAATCTGAGTTTAAATCCAGCCAGCATAGGAAAATCCATGACACTGTTATTTCTAAGACATCACAGAAAAACCCAGAAGTGGGGCTGTGATTCAAGGTTAATGCAATACCCTTGAGCAAAAGGAGCTCAGGGATAATGCCTAGGTTCATAGTTCAACCCCAGGTCCTGCTCCCTCGAAAAGAACCTGTACGTCCATGTCTCTGTGTATATGGACGTATTCCTACAGGTGAATCTCCAGAGTAGCTATTATGAATTGCACCAATCTAGAAAATTTGTTTTCAATTCAATGATTGCATAACACAGAGAGTGCTTTCATGACAGTGCATGTTCTGGGGCTCAACTCACTGTTCCCAGTGTAGCCTGAGGGTTTCTCTGCATCCCAGGCCTGCTGGAAGAAGTCTCTCTCATTGTTTCTCTGCATCCCAGGCCGCTGGAAGATGTCTCTCTCATTATCTGGATATGCAGACGAATGGCCTCAGTCCTGTTCAGCTGTTTAACAAACAATTCCACCTGTGTCAGTTAGTCTTGATGAGTGTGGGCAGGCTTTGAAGGCCAGGAGAAAAAGACCTCTTTGTATCCCAAGCGATCTCTCTCCCCAGTGCCCTGTTTTGACAGGAAGCTTTCATTTGTGCCACTTCCCATGGCAGGCCAAGTCCTGTGCACTCATTCTGCCTTTGTGAGACTATATTGCGGTGTTCAGATACAGAGCTCAATATAATTCAGGAGACCTTCTGGCAGACAACTAGGGCACTGAACCTAATGAAATATTTCGTTGTTGGAGATGATGGACCTATGATGCCTCTCCTAGGTTTCTTGAAGCTTAGGAAATCCAAGCACATGTCAGATATCTCAAAGCTTCCTGTCATCTAGGGCGGGTGAAGCTCATCAGATATTGAAACTTATGACCTCTCCTAGTTAGGCCCTGGGTGGCTAGGTTTGGGGGGTTGAACACAGGGCCTGGGTGCTACCATGAGCTCAGTGCAGAAGCCCAAGGCTTTACCATTTTGTGTCACAACTTCACTTCTGGTCTGTGTGTGTGTGTGTTCGTGTGTGTGTGTGTGTGTGTGTGTGTGTGTGTGTGTGTGTGTGTGTCTATGTGTCTGTGTGTCTGTGTGAGTGCGCATACACCAGTCCTGGAGCTGGAACTCAGCACTGTACCTAATTTCTCTTGTACAAGGATAGCCCTCTCCCGATTGAGCCACGGAGCCACTGCAGCCTTTTTCCAGTGTTGTGGTACTGAGAAATAAAGTTCAGGGTTTCATAGTTGCAAAGCACTCCACCCCTAAGGCACATTCCCATCCCTTTACTTCAGGTTTGTTAGTTTGTTTCTGTCTTTTTTGTTGTTGTTGGTTGTAGGAGTTGAAGTCTGGGCCTGGGTGCAGTCCCTGAGCTCTTCAGCTCAAGTTTTGTGCCCTACCACTTGAGCCAAAGCACCATTTCATGTTTTCTGGTGGTCCATTGGGGCTAAGTGTCTTAAAGACTTTCCTCCCCAGGCTAGCTTTGAACCATGATACTCAGATCTCATCCTCCTGAGAAGCTAGTATGACAGGTATGAGCGACAAGCACCCAGCTTCAACTTCAGGTTTCTTAGTGGTGAATTGGAGATAGTAATCTCATGGGACCTTTTGTTTCTGGGATAGTTTGAAACCCAGATCCTCAGATCTCAGCTTCTTGAGAAGGCGGGGTGACAGTCCTCAGCTATCGACCCCTAGGTGGCACTCTCCTGCAAGGGGGTCCTTGGCTCCACGGGGTGGAGTGCTAGCCATGTACCCAAGAGGTAAGGGTCAGTGGCTAGGCCCCAAGTTCAAGGTTCATGACTGTGAAAAAAAAAGAAAGAAAAAAAACCCCAATTGTCTGCAGGAGACAACTCACTAGTCTTCAGTAATACATAATTTTGTCCCTGACATGGGGACGTATCTGAGCCTCAATATTCTTGTCTGCATAATCATCTCAGTTGTGGAGCTCTTACAAGGACCTGATGAAAGAATGCACCTGTGAAGGACACAGCACATGGCACTCTTTGCATGACTCAACACACAGCATCCTGTGAAAGACCCAGCACACAGCACCCAATGCAGGACTCAGCACACTGCACCCTGTGAAGGACTCAGTACATAGCATCATGTGCATGACTTAGTACAGAGCACCTTATGAAGGACTCAACACATAGCTCTATTCCACAAGCTGTTATTTGGATTAGGGTGCTTTCATGACTATCACCATTCTTTGAGGAACACTTCACAAACCATACAAGTTCACATCTAATGGTTTATGGTGGTGGGGTTTTTTTGGGGGCGGGGAGGTTAGGCATATGGCTTGAACTCAAAACATGGAGATTATACTCTAATAACATTTGCTCAAGGCTAGAGCTCTACCACTTGGAGCCACATTTTAAAGAGTCTCACAGAATTCCTGCCAGGACTGGGTTTTAAAGCCCCTGCGCAGCTAGGATGATCTGGGTAAGCCAGTTGTGTCTGGTTCCATGGAGCTAGGTTGCAGTGTTTACATCTGGCTAAGTCAGGTTAGGTGGCAGCTGTCAGCACCAGACTCCTAGCTTGCTCTGTGATGAGGTATTTGAAGTTCTGTCTTTGTATAGTTGCAGTTAGAACAATCTACCTTTATGTGGAAGCAGTCCTATGGCTTGAGTAAGGGTTTAGACACTGTACCTAAGCATTTGTACTCCAGGCTAGCACTCAATTGATTGAAAGACCTCAGAACTTCCAGGTATTCTGTTCATGTGGCACTGAGGAATTGAACCAAGGGCTTGGTGCTTGCTAGGTGAACACTCAACAACTGAAACCAGGAGTGAACAAGGTATACTTAGAGATTGCTGTATATAAATATTATATACACCGAGAGATGTCTGTATATTATTTAATTATAGATATTACTAACAATTTTTAGGTATTAAATTATGTCTCCATTTAATGATATGTTCCATTTGAACAATTAATAAATCATTAATCAATAATTACTCAATATCCTGTTGTTGTTTATCATATATGTACATACATCCATACATAAAATTACATATTTTATAGAATGAGATAGATGTCTATATATAGTTAAATTATGCATCATGTGTTACTTTCAATTATTAGGTATTTAATTATATCTCCATGTAATTTTTATTCTGTTAATGCTTAATAAAATATTAATTAAACTTAATGCACCTCCTATAATTGTTGCATCTAATTTTATCCCAGAATGATTCACTACTAATTCAATCTGTTTTTCATTCATTTTAGTGACAATTATTCCACCTATGACATTTCTTACCTTTATGACATCCTATTACGTAGTATATAGATTTGCACCAGAATTATACATCCTATCTGAGCACTTTCAAAGAAAAGGAAAACATGGGTCCCGCTCAGCTTCTTACTCCAAGATTATATTTTTGGCATTGCTAGGATCTTGACTCAGAGCGTAGAAGGCTCAGTTCATGAATGGGTGGCTGTCAGCACAGCAGCCTCTAGCCAATTCATCTGCCACGCAGTTGCCAGGCCCTGAGATTGAGCCCTGTATGTTGACTCAATATTCCACTTATTGTAGTTATTCATTTAATTTTTTGTTTTATTCATTTAGTTACCATTTATTTTATTGACTTATTGCACATGGAATATTTACTACATTTATTACATAGGATATAGATTTGCCTATGTATGAAACTTCACACTTGACACCCAGGACGTTCACAGAAAAGGAAAACATGTGTTACCCTGGGCTTCTTACTCCCCACTTCAATTTTTGTGAGTGCTGGCATCTGAACTCACAGCCTACAAGGCCCAATTTATGAATGGATGAGTGTCAGCTCGGCCAGCATGGGGCAGATGGAGCTGACAAGCAGTTCCCAGCACTGAGATCGAGCCCCAGGGGTTGACAAAATAAGAATAGATTGACATGCAGATGGTAGTACACAAAGCAGTATGGAGGTTCCTCAAAAGACTCCACATAGAGCTCCCTTATGACACAGGAATCCCACTTTTGGGCATTTTCCCAAATGTTCACAAACAAGACCACACTAAAGCTACCAGCACAACTATGTTTATTGCAGCCTTATTTACCCTAGCTAAGATATGGAACCAACCCAGATGCCCCTCAGTAGATGAATGGATCAAGAAAATGTGGTATATATACACAATGGAATTCTATGCCTCCATCAGAAAGAATGACATTGCCCCATTTGTTAGGAAATGGAAAGACTTGGAAAAAATTATATTAAGTGAAGTAAGCCACACCCAAAGAAACATAGGTACCATGGTTTCCTATATATGCAATAACTGGTATATGTCTGAGTCAAGCAGAAAAGGTCAGATAAGTTGATGTTAGGGGAATGAACCCCAAGATAAGTATTAAATTTTTTTTTGCCTTTCATGCAATTGTTTCTAACATATTTATAAGATGATTTCTATGTTGCATTGTTTGTCCCTCCCCCACGGTATAACCCCTGTTTTCACTGTATTTGATGTTGGTATAATTTTTGGAGGGGAAGGGATACAGGTGGACCCATTGCAACAATGAGATGTACAATTTGTTATGCCGAAAAACGAAATTTACAACTTTGGTGGGGAGGGGGGGAGGACCGGGTGGGGGGAAGGGAGTATGGGAAGGGATGGGAAGGGAAACAAAGAGGAGGCAACAATGCTTGATACAAAATGTACTCCTTATCTTGACCATCTAATTGTAACTTCTCTGTACAGTATTCTCACAAAAAAAAAGCCCTGAAAAAAAAAAACAAATAAATATAGATCTTTATAGAGTGCCAGAGGTTTCTATACATTCTTCAGTTATATAGACTACATTCTTACCAACTCTTGGGTATTTATTATGCCTCCATGTAATTAATATGACTGTTTCCATCCTTAATGAATTTTTAATTGAATCAACCACTGTCCGGAAACTATTACATCCATGGAATTAAAAGTATTCTTTTAATGTGTCAGAAAATATTCATTAAAATCCATTGGCCTCCTAAAATCACTCTGTTTAATTTTATAGTAGTATCTTTCAGGAACAACTAATTCAACCTTGACATTCATAACCTTCCATCAGTATTCCTATGAATAGGGATGAGACTCTTAGGATTTCCCTCCATTGGTAGGGGACAGGAACGAGCTTCTAACACAGGGCTTATGTTGCCGAGTTGGCCTATGGCTTCCCTAGTAGCCCGCCAACCTTCAGAAATGCCAGGTTACAAACAATTTTCAGCCATCATACAAATCCAGAATGGTTACCTTGCAAAGAAAGTAAATGTAAAACCAGAGCCATCTGCAAGTTGCCGGATTTTTATCTGTCTTTTCATTTTTTTTTCCTGTCAGTCTTTGGGGCCCAGGAACTCAGGTTCAGCTGTGGGTACAGTGGCTGCACCCCAGCCTAGACTGATAAAAGCGGAGGCAGAGTTGCCACTACCTTAATTCAAAACCTGTGCTTGACAAAACAAAACTAAATAAATAAATATATATATTTAAAATATTTAAAAAATTATGAGGCTCCTTGGCTTGGAATTCACGCCATTTTTTCTGCCAGGCCTGGGATCTGAACTCAGGGTCTGGGTAAATCTGCAGCATTGTGGGGGAACGGGAAGCTCACCGTGCTGGAGGACAAGAAAGTCAAGCCTGGTCTCAGGGCCTGAATTCAAGTCCTAGCACTCGAAAAAAAATAATATTGGTATATATTTTAAATACATGATTTATATTTACATGCACGTTTACTGCATATTGTGGTTAGTGTAGTTATTCATTTTATTTTGTGTTTTATTTATTTTAATCTATTTAATGAGTATGGTTACACATATAACATTTTTTACATCCTATTATATAGGACATAGATTTGTCAATGTATTATACATCATTCCTGAAACCCAGGACTTTCACCGATAAGGAAAACAAGTGAGACAATTGGCTTCTGCCACCAGGATTAAGTTTTTGGCAGTTCTGTAATTTGAACTCCAGGCCTAGAAGGCCCACTTCACGAATGGGTTAATGGTAGCACAACAGTCTGATGCAAGTGAAGTTGGTGAGCAAATTTCAGGACCTGAGATCAAGGCCTAGGAATGGCCAATACATAAACAGATAGATGTGTAGATTGCTGTGTGTGTGTATTTACATATGTATATTCATCTATAAATAAAAGTATATATAGAGAGACAGACATTTATGTAGATTCTAGTGTATAACTCTATATAAAGTGATGTCTGTCTATATTTTATTTTTATATATTCTATTACTACCAATTATTAGTTCTAAAACTATGCCTCCATTAATTACTCATGGTAGAAAACTTAATAAGGTACTAATTCAATTAATCCATGACTTATATTTATTGAATACAATCTTATAATAGACTAGCTAATTAGTAATTAAATTAGTATATGTCAAACATTCTATTAGTGTTCCTATAGATAGGAACGAGTCTCCTAGGATCTTCAGCTGTGTGTAGGTGGCAGTCCCAGGATCATGGAACTCAGGGCCTAGGTGTCTCTGTTGGGGTCAGGCTTCACTGACAGCCCAGAAGCCTTAGGCCATGCAAGGTGACATACAATTTTCCAGCCGAGTCAATGAGACCCAGGATGGTCACAGTGCCAAGGAAAAAGAGGTAAAATGGTTGTGTAAAACTTCTTGGATTTTTCTTCCTCCGTTTCTTTTTTTTTTTTGTTTTGTTTTGATGTATTTTTGCCAGTGCTGTGAGTTGAACTCGGGTCCTAGGTTCCCCGGATCATCTGTGGGTGTAAATGCTGTACCCCAGCCTAGGATAATCATGGTTTAAGACAATAAAGTGCTTCCTTCAGCAAAAGGAGCTCAGGGACAATGTCTAGGCTCACAGTTCAAGCCTCAAAAAAAAGCCATTACAAAAAGCCATTAAAAAGCCACAAAAAAGAGCCATTAACTCCATGTATCTGTGTGTGTATGCATGTATTTCTATCAGTGAACATCCAAGGTCTCTGTGAAGAAAGGCACACAGCTAGGAAATTTGCTTTGAATAGAATGATTTCATAGCACAGATGGTGTTTTCAAGACAGTGCATATTTCGGGGCTCCCCTCACTGTTCCCAGGGTATCCTGAGGGTTTCTACGCACCCCAGGCTGCTGGAGGAAGTCTGCCTCACTGTTGGAACAGGCAGACAAAAAGTTTCACTCCTGTACAGCTGTGTAACAAACAATTTATCGGGGGCAATTAGTGAGGATGAGTGTGGATGGGCTCTGAAGACCAGGAGAAAAAGGCCTCTTTGTACCCCAAGCTAAATCTCTCCCCAGTGCTCTGTTTTGACAGGAAGCTTTCCATTGTGCCACCTCCTGTGGCAGGCCAAGTTCCCTGCACTTGTCCTGTCTTTGTGAGACTATGTTCCAATGTTGAAACAAACTGCTTCAATTAATTCGAGTCCTTCTGGTAGACAACTAGGGAGCTGAACCTAATGAGAAGATTCCTAATTGGCAATGGTGGTGCCTCCCTAAGATTCTAGAAGTTTGCTAAATCTAAGCACTTGTGCAAAATCACAATGCTTCCTGTCATCTAGATCTCGTGAAGCTTATCAGATTTTGAAACCTTTGTCCTCTCCTAGTCAGGCCTTGGGTGGCTAGGTTTTGGGGTTGAACACAGGGCCAGGGTGATGACCATGAGCTCAGAGCAGAATCCAGGTGCTTTACCATTTTGTGTCACAACTTTACTTCTGCTCTGTGTTTGTGTGTGTGTGTGTGTATACCCTAGTCCTGGAGCTTGAACTCAGGACATGAACATTGTACCTGTTTCACCTGTTCAAGTATACCACTTGAGCTTGAGCCAGAGAGCCACTTCAGACTTTTTTTCTAGGGATGTGGTACTTAGGATTCAAACCCAGGGTTTCATACATGCAAAGCACTCTACCACTAACACAAGTTCCCAGCACTCCACTTCAGGTTTCCTTCTTTCTTGTAAGTTGGAGGAGTTCAAGTCTGAGCCTCGGTGCTGTCTCTGAGCTCTTCAGCTCAAGTCTAGCACTCTACCACTTGAGCTACAGCGCCCCTTCAGGCTTTCTGGTGGTTCATTGGAGATAAGCATCTCAAGGAATCTCCTGCCCAGGCTGGATTTGCACCATGATCCTCATGTCTCAGCCTCCTGATTAGCTTGGATGACAGGTATGAGCCACCGATGCCCAGCTTCCTCTTCAAGTTTCTAAGTGGTGAATATACGATAATAGTATCATGGGACATTTTGTCAAGTTAGATGGCAGCTGTCAGCACCAGACTCCCAACTTGCTCTGTGATGAGGTATTTGTAGTCCCATACTTGTGATGAGGTATTTGTAGTACTATACTTACATTGTTGCAGTCAGAACATTCTATCTTTTTTTTTTTTTTGGTGCCAGTCCTGGCTCTTGAGTAAGGGTCTAGACATAGTCCCTAAGTTTTTATGCTCAAAGCTAGTGCTTGACTGCTTGGGTGACAGCATGACTTCTGGATTTTTTTGTGTACACAGTAGTGAGGAATCGAATGCAGGGCTTTGTACTTACTAGGCGAACATTCTATCATTAAGCCCCAGGAGTGACAATTGTATGAACAGATAAATGTATAGATTGGTAGATAGACAAATAGATGTATATGTATAAAACAAGAGAGAGATGTCTGTATATTATGAAATTGCATATACAATATTAATACTGATTATTGGCAATTAAATTATTCCTTCCATTTTTTAAGTATCATGATTGAATACATAATAAAGTATTAATTGAAATCTAGTCAATATTGTATAATTGTGTATAATTTTATAATATCGTATACTAACTACTAATTTAATTGTTAATTTTATAACATTCCATTCATATGGATATATATGGGAATAGGTTTCTGAGAATCTCCATTCATTAGTGGCAGTCCTGGGATTCGACCTCTAGGCCTAAGTTGCTGGTTTTGGCTATGGCTTCCCTAATACCCCACCAAACATCAGCAATGCAAGATAATGTATGCTTTCTGGGCCTTGTCATTTAGACCCAGGATGGTCACAATACACAGGGAAAAAAAAGGAAAACTATCTCCTTGAACTTCTCAGTTTTAGGCTTCTCCTTTACAGTTTTTTATTTCTTTTTCCACCCCGAGATTTGAACTCGGGTCCTAGGATGCCACCACCAACTGTGGCAGAGATGCCAAGACCTGAGTTCAAGCCCTGTGCTTAGGCAAAATAATAATCATCATCATCATCATAATAATAGTAATAAGGCCCTGGTTTGGAATTTGCACCATTTTTCTAGTAGGCCTGGGATTTTCATTCAGGGTCTGGGTGCAGAGGAAAGGCTCAGCATCCTTGAAGACAAGAAATTCAGACCAGTTCCCAGGGCCTGAATTGAAGCACCAGCACTGGAAAAAGCAATATTAATATATGAGATCCATTTACATACATGGGTTACTACATCTGACATTTATTACCCTTATTTATTTAGTATTTAGTATATACACATGTAACATTTCTTTTATTACATCATATCACATAGGATATAGTTGCATATGGATTATACATCATACTGAGACCAAGGACTTTCACAGAGAAGGAAAATAATGTGTCAAAATTGGCTTCTTACTCCACGAATAAATTTTTGGCCATGCTGGGATTTCATCTCACAGCCTACAATGCCCAATCCATAAATAGTGTTACAGTCTTAGCAGACCAGCCTCCTGAAAACTGAGCGCCCAGGAAGTTCTGAGAACCTGTTATCAAGCCAAAGTAGTGCCCCCCCATATATATATATATATATATATATATATATATATATACATATACATATACATATATATATACATATACATATATATACATATACATATATATACATATACATATACATATATATGTATGTATACGTTGATAAATATGTAGATTGAAGTAGATAGAGAGATAGACATAAACATATATACAAATATATACATATACAGATAGTGGGACTGTGAAGATATTAAATTATATATGTTATTACCAATTATTAGTTAATAAATTTTGCCTCCATTTAATGAAGTATCCGGGTTGAATACTTATAAAAGTATTAATTAAAAATTAATCAATATCCTTAATTATACCATGGTGCTAGAATGGAAAACATAAACCTAATAATTTTTGTGTGGCATTCTAAAATAGGGTCATGAATCCACTGCACATTTATTGTTACATTAATAACACTCCATAAGCATTCACATGAACAGGAATAAGTTTGTCAGGCTCTCCTTCCTTTTGTGGGTGGCAGTCCTAGCATTCAAACTCCAGGCCTGGGTCGTTTAATTATAATGCAAACCATTGGAATGACACTGCGAAGACTTCAGATTGTTACCATTAAAAAAAAGAAAAAAGAAGAAGAAAAGTAAGCAAGGTGCCAGTGGCTCTTGCCTGTAATCCTAGCTCCTCAGGAGGCCAAGATGTAGAGAATGCCAATTTGAATTCAGCCAGGATGGGAAAGTCCATGACATTCTTCTTTCTAAGAGATCACAGGGGAAAACAACATGCATGGGGCTGTGGCTCAAGGGCAGAGCACTACTCTCGAGCAAAAGGTGCTCAGGGACAGAGCCTAGGCTCATAGTACAACCCTGGACCTGCCAAAAATAAAAAACGAGGCAATAACTCCATGTATCTGGGTATGGACAATGGGCATTCAGCAGGTTGCCCATGTCCAGCCCCCCAACCTGGGCAAGCTGGGACAAGCCCTCAGAGAGTACAAAGTCTGAGCAGGCAACATGAACAAAGAATCCTTCTCTGCCATTTAAGAACTGAAGCTTTATGTTCTGGCCGAGGTGTCCCATCGGGACACCATGCAGCCAGCCACTGCCTCCAGGGAAAGCACAGTTCCTAGGCTGTAGGAGTTGTCAAAAATTCTGGCTCCATATTCTCTATCCTTCTGTAGGATGACAGGCTAGACTTCTGGGGCCTGTGGCTATCACTCATTTATCATTCCTCATTGCTGAGTCACAAGCTGGTCCCAAATCATGGCAAAGATATGAAATAGAGATTTCTACACCAAAGGGGGTCAGCCAATAAACCCCACCCTCATAACTCCCGTTAGAAGGGAACCTTGGGCTGAGATTGTGGCTTAGTGCTAGAGTGCTTACCTAGCCCGCATGCACAAACCCTGGGTTTGATTGCTCAGTACCACAGAAACAGAAAAAGCCAAAAGTGGTACTGTGGCTTAAGTGATAGAAAGATAGCCATGAGCAAATGAAGCTCAGGGGTATGCCGAGACCCTGAGGTCAATCCCCAAGACTGTCAAAAAGAAAAAATTCATCCTGGTGTGATATTTTGCTCTGGAACTCAGAGGAGGGCTGAAGTTATAGATAAGATGTAGAGTAGAGGACAGGTGCTGGTGGCTCACCCCTGTAATCTTAGCTACTCAGGAGGCTGAGATCTGATGATACCAATTGCAAGCAATGAAGTCTATATGAGACACTTTTCTCTAATTAAACACCCAAAAAGCCAGACTTAGAGCTGTGGTTCAAGTAGTAGAGTGCTAGCCTTGAGCACAAAAGCTCAGGGATATGATAGCATCCAGGCCATGAATTCAAACCCCAGGACTGGCACACACATGCACACACACACACACACACACACACACACACACACACACACCAAGATAGAGCATTTGCCAGTCAGCCTGCACAAGTTCCATCTCTAGAAACTCAATATAAAAAAAAAAGAAGGAGAAGGGAAGGAAAGACTTGTTCCACGAGGTGATATAACCAATGCCAAAACTCCACAGGAGTTCCAAGAGGTGGATTCAGGACAGAGGGCCTCAGGCAGAAGGTACAGCATGGGCAAAGGTCCTGAGGTGTGCTTTAGAGCAGATGGTATGGGTGGAATGAAGGTTCTGTGGCTTCAGACAAGTCTGGTAGGACATTCAAGGCTGGGTCAAGGTTTATATGTGAGTCACAGGTAGGGCAGAGGCTGGAGTCCCAGAATGGGGCCCAGGAGGAAGATTAGATGGCTTTTTACCAGAGATCCCAGCCATTTCCTGTGGCTTGAAGCTTATATTTCAGAGCTCCTGACCCTCAGACCTCGCTTGCATGGAGGAGTAAGGGCAAACTCAGGGAAGAACACTTGCTTAAGAAAAGCTTCTAGCCCAATTCCACCAGTGGCTCAACCCCTGTAAATCCTAGCTACTCAGGAGACTGAGATAGAGATCGTGGGTCAAGCCAGCTCAGGGGAGGAAAGCAAGTGAGACTCTTCTTGACGATGAACTACCAAAAGCCAGAAATGGAGCTTTGGCTCAAGTGGCAGAGTGCTAACCTTGAGGGAAAAAATGAAGGGACCAGAGCCTAACCCCTGAGTTCAAGCCCCAGTACTTTCACCTAAAAAAATAAAGAAAAGCTTTCAGAAGCTCCTAGTATACTGTGGTGAAAGGCCAGATCAGCCGGGCACCGGTGGCTCACACCTGTCCTCCTAGCTCCTCAGGAGGCTGATATGTGAGGATCACGGTTCAAAGCCAGCCTAGGCAGGAAAGTCTGGGAGACTCTGATCTCCAAGGAACCTCCAGAAACCCAGAATTGGTGTTGTGCTTCAATTGGCAAGCCAAACAGCTGGGGGACAGGCCCCAGGCCCAGAGTTCAAGTCCCATGACCAGCACCTGGCCTGCTTGGACCTCACTCTGTGGATCTAGGCAGAGTAATTTCAAGTGGGCCACAGAGGGTCTCCCAATTTCTAGGTGTCCTACAAGTCTTGAGAGCAGCCTCTTTGGAGGCCTTTGCCTACAGAGCAGGCCACAGTAGCAGAGAAGGTTGGAGCCTTGAGCACGGAGGTCATTAATCTGTTCATCAGAATGGCATCTGTCATGGCTGCACTGTGCATCTGAGCAATAAATTGACCTCTCAGACCAAGGATCTGGGCCAGCAGGGGCAGGAGCTGCAAGATGGCACAGCAGGTAATGCCCACTCACTCGAGTATCACAAGAGTGTGAATCTGGCAGGCACACATTGGGCGGGTATTGAGTTGGGCTCATGAAAGACTTGTAGTCTCAGGTATCCACAGCCAGCAGGCTGCTGCTGGTAGCAGTCTCTATCCCAGGAGTCACAGGGTTCGGAGCCTTACTTTCCTTACCAGTGCTTGGGGCAATCGTGGGCCGACTACAAACGCGCATCCATAGTGGCTTCCCTTGGTCCTGTGGCCCCGTGCATGGATAGAAAGGCAGGTTCCATGGAACTTACTGGCATGACCCAGACCCCTCAGCCCAAGAATGACTTAGGGAAAAACTACTTGATCTGCTTTGAGAGTTTACTATGACTATGCCTCAGGAGTGCCCCCAGTTTTCTAGCTGAGCTCATCATTACCACCTTCTTCTGTGTGTGTGTGTGTCTGTGTGTGTATGTATGCCTGCACACACTTGCACACATCTTGGTACTAGGGCTTGAACTCAGGGCCTAGACTCTGTGCCTCACCTTTTTCATTCAGGGCTAGTACTCTACCACTTGAGCCACAGCTTTTCTTCCAGCTTTTCGGTGGCTAGTTGCAGAGGAGAGTCTCACAGACTTTTCTAGCTGGGCTGCCTCTGAATGGCAATCCTCAGATCTCAGACTCCTGAGGAGGTTGGACTAGGAGGGCATGAGCTATTAGCATCTGGCCACACTTTCCTTCTTGGCTGAAACAGACTACCTATCCCCCAGCCGAGCGCCCATCTACAGCTACCCTCCTTCCCCAGGCTACAGAAGAAACATACCCTCCCATGAGTACAAAGAAATGGGATCAGGTTAGAGGTTTATGTTCTCCACACAGTCACGGGATGCTGGGAGCTGAAGTGGAGGTCAGAGATCTAGGCCAGGGGAAGTAGACAGCTGTTAGAACAGAAGAGCGTATGAAAAGACATCCTTGCAACTGGGTGCCAGTGGCTCATGCCTATAATCCTAGCTACTCAAGGCTGACACCTGAGGATCAATCAAGATTCAAAGCTAGCCTGAGTAGACTCTTCTCTCCAATGAATCACCAAAAGCTGGGAAGTAGAGATACCCTAGTTCAAGTGGTACAGCACCAACCTTGTGCAAACAAGCTAAAGGATACCACCTAGGCTCTGAGTTCAAGTCTTGGTAAATACACACACACACACACACACACATGCATACACGCATGCACGCATGCACACAAACACACATGCAAGCACATGCATCCACTATCATCCTTAACTGGAGCCAATTGTTCATACCAGCAATTCCAGCGACTCAAGAGGCTGAGCTCTTAGAATGGCAGCTTGAAGCCAGCCCAAGCAGGAAAGTCTGTGAGACTCTTCTCTCCACTAACTACTAAAAAAGGTGAAAAGTGATCTGTGATTCAAGTGGTAGAGTGTTAGCTCAGGGACAGTGCCTAGGCCCTGAGTTCCAGCTCTGAGATTTTTTTTTTAATATACACCCTTTGCCTTCCCCACCCCCACAGACCATAAATCCAAATTTTGGTCATACTAGATCTCACTTTTGCTCCTGCCACTTCCATATCACTGCCACAAATGGCCGGTGTGTGGCCAGCCACGGGTTAAGACGTGAACTTACGCAAGGAAGGCATAACCAGGTCAAGGCTAATGCCCCAGAACACTGAGCTACTGGCCGTACCAGTCTCTCATCCCCCAGTTCCCTGGTCCTGGAATCTTAAGTCTGTGCCTCTGTATTCTGGGTATCCGGAATTGTCTAGAAGGACCTGAGAGGCCAAGCTGGGGCTGGGAGATAGACTTGGCTGTGATAATGTTCGTTGACATTTCCTAGACAACAACAGATACTTCCAAGCCACCTGGGCCTCACCTCTATGCAGACCAAGATCCTTCTTGCTTGGGTAGCCTTCAGTCAGCTATCAAGCTCAAGTGGGTCAGAGCCATTGGCAACCACCCTTCCCCCACTCTACTGCCAGCCTGCTGGGAGGGACACGCAGCCAGAGGCCCAGCTGAGGAAAAGGACAAGACATCCCATGACTGAACCCCATCCCTCCAGAGGTAAGGGAGAACCTATGCCAGCTGGCCCTGCTGACACAGAATCCCCTGGAAGTGGCCAAAGATATGGACAGCCAGACTTGGGCCCCAATGAAAAGCTGGACTATGCAGGTCTCTGGCAATTTAAGACTCATTGTAGACCCTGACGGGGCAAAAGGCAAGTTTGTAATGGAAGAGGGGCAACATCCGAGGTCAGGAAGAGGAAGACAGGAACCCAGGAAGGGTACAGAGAAAGATGAGGAAACACACACACACACACACACACACACACACACATACACACACAGGGGTAGCCCAAGGCCTCATCAGTCCCTGAGCACCCGAACATGCCAAACCCCGAGTAGATCATCCTCAGACCAACCTCTCACACGTCTGGAATGGCTCATAACACAGAATGGCATTTCCTACTGTACATAACTCTATGCAGAAAACTCATCCACCTTATTTTTGGTTGTAGGTCATGGGGTTTGTGCTATGGGCCTGCACGCAGTCCCTCAGCTCTTCAGCTGAAAGTGTGCGCTCTACCACTGGAACCACAGCACCACCTCTGGTTTTCTGGTGGTTCATTGGAGATAAAAATCTTACAGACTTTCCTGCCCAAGCTGGCTTTGAACTGCAAGCCTCAGATCTCAGCCTCCTGAGTAGCTAGGATGACAGTTGTGAGACACTGGCAGGACCTGGCTTCAGTTACCTTCTTATAGCCAGGTGAAACCCAACTTGTCAGGCTACAAACCACATGCAACCCTTCACTTCAGACCTTGACACCAGCATCCAAAACTATATTTCCATGGATGGAGGGAATATAATTGACACTACCCTCCCATCCCTGCTCCCATTAGCCTACTCCCTGCCTAAGACAGGCCACGACTTCTGGAGTTGTTGGTAAGGCAACGCCCACCCTGCTGTGACTTCACACTGGGGCAAACCTGGAGAGTTTTTAGAAATTTCTGTACACTTAGGCTAGCATCTGGTCTCCCAACTACAGGACCCCCATTGCTTCACCATCACTTGCAAGCAAGGGTGTATTTCTGTTTTTGTTGTTGTTGTTGTTGTTGAAGGGCTTGAACTCAGGGCTTGGGAACTGTCCCTGATGATGATTTTTGCTCAAGGCCAGTTATGTACCTTTTGAGCCATGGCGCCATTTCTGTTTGGAGATTGGGAATGACACTTTCATGGGACTTTCCTGCCACGCCTACTCTGGTGGAGTCTGCTTAGCATGGGAAACCTGCTTTCAGACCTGAGAATGGGGCTTCACAGAGACCTATCTCTGAGAATGGGACTTCACTGAAGTCTACCTCAGAGAATGGGGCTTCAAAGAGGCCTACCTCCTGGAAAGGCTGGCAAGCCCCTGGGAAAGATGAGTTTCTGTCCCTGCTTTTCTTTTCTTCACTGTATAAGAGTGCCTATTAATCTTTTACTGTTTCTGCTGCTCATTGTACTTACTCATGCTCAATGTTCCCTTATTCAAAGCTCTTTCTTAAGAGTGATGACGACTCCAACATCTGATGAGTGTCTTAAAAATATGACTAACTCACCAGAGTTAAGTGCTACCCTGAAAGCCCCTCTTATGGAGGCTAGTAGACAAGTCATAAGTAAATATAAAAGTATTGGGGGTTTCACGACAGCAGAAGGAATTGTTTGTAAGAGATTTACAAGAAGCTGTAGGCCGGCTAGAACAGAAAGAATGTATGGCAATTGCTGGGAGAACTACTTAGGAGAAAGAATTTCCTGTTACTCTCTTTCATTTACTAAGAGACTTGCTAGATCTAGGCCTCCTTGGTGTTTACTATTAAAGAAGGAACAGGAAAGATCTTATGGGACAGTTAAGGCCTCTATAGAAAAAGGTAATAGTTAATTGGTGATAAACATCGAAACCCATAGTATTTCTTAAAAATAGAGATAAGCCGGAAACAAGTGCCTATCAGGCGACCAGCTGGTAACCACCCAAGAATGAAGCCCTGCAGCAAGATTGTGTAACCTTTTGCCCTTTCTCCTGGAGATTTTTGCTATAAAAGTTTGTTATCCTCTGCATTAAATCGCACTCAGCATCCACTCCTCTTGTGTGTGAGTTGTCTTTTTGCCATCTCCCCACCTATTCCAGTTACTCCACTAGGTGTCCTCCGTCATCCCGACAGAGCCGGTCCGCGGCACTTTCCTGCCTGGGCTGGGAAATGAGATCCTCTGAATCTCAGCCTCCGGAGTAGCCAGGATGACAGGCGTGAGCCACCAGCACAAGGATTACTGTGTCTCAGTCTTTAGAATTTCCATGTAGTCCTCCTCTATACACTACCACCTAGACACTCCTCTATCTCCCCCACAGAAAGCAAAGAAAGGCTTGGAATTTGGTTAGGGCCATGGGGATTAAAGAGCTCCCTCCACATCTCTACCCCTCTCTAAGCTCCCATCTGCCTCCTCTGGATGGACTGGTCCTCTGGGACAGGTCAGACCCACTAGGACTTCTGGGGTTTGCCCTGTATCCCCCCAACCTCATCCAACTTGTACCTGAGGATTTCTGGGGCCATTTCCCCGGTGGAAGATGTTGGGAGGGTTGCTGAAAACCACCTCCAGGGGTGTCCAGGGCAGAAGGAATATCCAGCACTCCTCTGTCAAAGAAGGAGACACTAAGCATGGATGGATTTACTAAGAGCTACAGGGCATAGCCAACCACCTGTCACCAAGTTCCATCTGAGTGCTATTTTATTTTCACAGTCCTGGAGCTTGACCTCAGGGCCTGGGCACTGTCTAGGAGCTTCTTCTGACCGAGGCAAGCACTCTTCCACCTGAGCCATGGTGCCGCTTCTGGCTTTTTCTGTGTTTGTGGAACCTAGGAATTGAACCCAGGGTTTCCTGTGTACTAGGCAAGCCCACTACTGCTAAGACACAATCCCAACCCTGGATAGCTGTTCCTCTGTGAACCCTCGGGCCTGTCTCGGGATAGTCTTTCACATCAATACTGAGTTTCTCACCAGCAGCCCTGGCTGTAAATAAACATGCTCAACTATGTTGTAATTTATCTACAGCATCTTTGCTCTCTGTGCTTCCTGTCAAATCCTCTTTGTTAAGAAAAACCCCCTTTCAAGTGCTGCCTCTAAAAAGCCCACTCCAATCGCCCTGACAGAGCAAGATCTTCTCCACTCTGCAGGCTTCCTGCCTTGTCATGCTCTGCCTTTAAGCTGGTGTGGGTTAAGAGCACACGAAGGAGAAGGCCTGGCTTCCACCACCCAATTTCTGAAGGCTCTGATACACTACCTAGAACCAGTGCTGTATCACACTCTGTGAGAAGGCACTCAAGGCCCAGGCAGTCTGGGGGCAAAAAGATGGGGCCATTTTTGTGTGTGGACTGGAACTCATGTTCTGGGAGTGGTCTCTCTGAGTTTTCATGCTCAAGGCAGTGCTCCACAAATTGAGCCACAGCTCCAATTCTAACTTTTTGGTGGTTCCATGGAGAGTAGATTCTCACCAGCTTTCCAGCTTATGGCTGGCTTTGATCTTTGATCCTCAGATATTTGCCTCCTAAGTAGCCAGGGTGTCAGATGTGTAACTGAGCCAGAGGTGATGGGCCCCAGACCCTTTCTTTGTTTATCTCATGCCAACAAGCAAGCCGTAGTTAAAATAGTCATTTACAAGGGATCAAGTTCCTCTGTTAGGTCAGTTAATACAAGGAGATAATGTGCCTTTGGAAAAGGCTAGTCTGAGTTGGCCTAGGTGAGTGTGTGTGTGTGTGTGTGTGTGTGTGTGTGTGTGTGTGCATGTGTGTGTGTGTGAGTTTCGGGGATACCTACCCCCATCTCTGCAGTGCCTCATCCTCCCAGTGGTGAGTACATCCAGAATCCCCACCCCAAGGAAAGTGGGTAGGGGAGGGTATATAAGGTCACATTGAGTGGGATGATCTGAATTCTATCCTGAAACTGAAGCCTGGAGAGCTAATGGAGAGAAGGGGAGGTTTAGAGGAGCATCAAAGAAGCCCCTTACTTTTGGCTACAAGTACCAAAGAGAAGACTGAATCCATTTTTTTAGTAGTAAGATAACAGGTGCCCACTATTCATTTATTTTATCATTTTTTTCTGAGCCCTAGGACTTGGATTCAGGGCCTCGGTGTCGTCCCTGAGCTTCTTTCATTCAAGGCTGAGGCACTACCACTTGAGCCACAGCACATCTGGCCTTTTTTCTGGTGGGAGGAGGTGTTTTGGGGGAGATAAGAATATCACAGACTTTGCTGCCTGTGCTGGCTCTTAGTCATGACCATCAGACCTCAGCCTCCCAAATAGCCAGGATGATGGATGGGAGCCACCAGCACCTGAACGCCACCATCCATTTATATTCCTCTAGGGCCAGTGCCGGCCACCTGCACTGCACCCCTCCTTATTGTGAGTGGGAAGTAATCATGAGTGGGTTTGATACTTCAACAGCCCGCCTACTTACCTTTGAGCATTGTATCTGATCAGTTTGATGGCAGCTACTTCCTTATCCACAGCAATGACTTGGCTCTGTCACAAGAACAAAGGTACCACAAGAGCTGCCAGGTCTGGAGTCTTTCCTCTGCACCCCGCCCCCCTACTTGAAATGACACACCCCAGCAAAGCGAAGTAGACATAGAGTGAATTCATTTTCTTATAACTGGGGTCTGGCCAGATAGATGCCAGTGAGGATCAGAGGCCCAGGATCATGCTAGGCTGTTGGACAACACGATGCCTCCTCATCCACTTTCCTTTAACTGTCTTAGCAGAGGGTAGTGGGGAAGTACTCAGAGGATGGATGGACAATGAATAACCATCACGTTCTAGCCCGGGCACAGAGTGGCTGACCTCAAGGAGCTATTTCAACAGGCTGAGCAAGACAGCTCCTGACCCACAGCCCACCTCCAGAATGAGAGTGTTACCGTGGGTCCCAGCCACATGGAGACGCTGAGCCACCTCCTCCAGGACACATTCAACCAGTTTCTGAAAGAGAGAGAGAGACAGAGGGACAGAGACAGAGAGACAGAGACAGAGAGGGAGAGAGAGAAAAAAAAAGAAAGCTAGAAAGAAAGAAAGGAAGAAAGAAAGCAAGAAAGAAAGAAAGAGAAAGAAAGAAAGAAAGAAAGAAAGAAAGAAAGAAAGAAAGAAAGAAAGAAAGAAAGAAAGAAAGAAAGAAAGAAAGAAAGAAAGAAAGAAAGAAAGAAAGAAAGAAAGAAAGAAAGAAAGAAAGAAAGAAAGAAAGTCAAAATTGGACTTATGCCTGATGCCAGTGGCACAGGCATAATGCTATACAGGAAGCTGACATATGAGGATCATGGATTTTAGCCAGCGCAGGCAGGAATGTTATGTGAGTCTCTTATCTCCAAAGAACCACCAGAAATCCAAAAGTGGTGCTGAGGGCTCAAGTGGTAGAGCACCTGCCTTGAACTGAGGAGCTTGGGGACAGCGCCCAGGCCCAGAGTTCAAGCCCCAGGACTGACAAGAAGTAGACTTTCCACCACAATAAGTGGACTGAATAGCAACCATTGTCATAGGGAGCATGGCAGAGAAGTCAGGCTGAGCTTCCTGTAAACTGGGGGTCATGAATAGGTCACCCAGCTTCTTTGTGCCTCATTTTCCCCAGCTGCAAAACTGAACACAGTGATGGATCCCCTTCCATATGGGGATAGGGTAAGGATGAAAGAGAGCCACAGCACCACTTCCTGTTCTCTGGTGGTCCATTGGATATCAAGTCTCACAGACTTTTCTGCCCAAGCTGGCTCTGAACCATGGTCTTCACATCTCAGTCTTCTGAGTAGCTAGGATGACAGTTGTGAGCCACTGGTGACTTCCGGTTTCAGCGACCTTACCTACCCAGAGGAAAACCATCTCATAAGGCCACAAACTCCTTGCAACCCTTCACTTCAGACTTTGTCACCAAGAATCCAAATCCATCCTTTACAAAAACAGACACAACAATCCCAGCCCTGCACCCATTCACCCACTCACTGCCTGCCACAAGCCATGTCCTCTTGAAGCTGTGGCTTCAATCTGGGGTAAACTTGGGGAGTTCTTAGAAATGTCTGTACAGTGGGGTGAGCACCTGGTCTCCAAACCACAGCACCCCCCTTTTCATCCCTTGCACACCTGGACCATCCTTTGCAGGCAAATATGTTTTACTTTCTTTCTTTTTTCAGTTGTGGGGCTTGAACCCTAGGCCTGGGTGCTGTCCCTGAGCATTTCAGCTCAAGGCAAGCACTCTACTACTTAAGCCACAACACAACACCACTTCTGCTTTTCTGGCAGTTCGTTGGAGATAAGAGCTTCAGGGTTTTTCCTGCCCAGGCTGGCTTTGACCCCTGATCCTCAGATCTCACCTGCTGAGTACCTAGAATGAGAGTCATGAGCTAGTGCCACCTGGCCAAAGATACTTTTCCATGCCTGTCATCCTATCCCCTCAGGAGACTGAGATCTGAGTACTGCAGTTGGATGCCACCCTTGGCAACAAAGTCCATGAGAACTCTTTATCTCCAATTATAAACACCCAAACAAGTTGGAAGTGGAGTTGTGGCTCAAATGGTAGAGTGCTAGCTTTGAGTATAAATGACAAGGGATAGGACCCAGTCCCTAGTTTCAAGCTTTTTCTAGCAAAGACCCACCCAAGAAAGGGAAGCAGGTGGACATACGGGAGCTGAAAGCTCACACATAATACTCAAGACTCCCAGAACAGACCCCATCCAGATCTGATTCTCTAGATTCTATGTCCTACATCATGGTAATCTTAGATGGAACTTACCATGCACCGTCAGGATGTTCAAGTACAATCGCATATTCAGGATCTCCTGACCTTATCAAAGACTCAAGATCTCTCACTGTCCTGCCTCTACACTGGGTAGGGAGGTGAGGTCTAGTTATCCAACCACAGGATGTGGGAATGAAAGGATTTCTCGGTCAAGGGACACAGACTCAAGGGCTCCAGGTCCCTTTCTCTCAGGAAGGAGAAAAGGGCTGATCTATCCCAGGAATGTTCCTGGGTTGTGAGTATCCTCAAAGAAACAACCCTGCTCAGAGACCAGTGCCTCTGGTTTTCCCACCAGCCTCTATCCAAACCTGCCCCACCTTCAGTCTGCCCTCTCTGAATCCCAGATCTGCATCTAGACTAAAGGCTGAGCCTGCAAAGAGAACCATCTCTGCCTCTGAGAATGGCAATCACAGGGTCCTCGCGTCCCCTAAAGGAAGTCTGGGGCAACAAGGGTCCTTACTCCCATCCTCATTCCCTGGCTGTCCTGTGCTAGTGGCCAGCTTACTTCTGTCTCTGGTGGAGGAAAGAACGGGGGAGGGGGAGGTGTCAACTTCAGATTGAGACCTGGAAAGTCCCAGGCCCCAAGGATGTACTGCACAGGCATCCTGCAGTGGACGATAGCCAGGTGGTCAATGGTGATCCAATGTGCCAGGACTCTTAATAGCAGTGTTGCTGGGTCAAAGGCTCTATGACTTTTGGTCTAGGTTGTCAGGCGAAGTCATGGCTACAATGTCCTGACACTCTCTTCCCTCTTCATCTTCCTGCTTATTCCTTGCCCCCCCCCCCCCACACTCCCTCACAACAATACCTCCCTAGCCCTTGGACAGCTTGTTCTTATCTGACCAGAAAATAAACTCATTGGCACCAGGGATGATTGAAACCTGGTGACACGCCTTGAGTCCTAGTGTCTACCTGAGGTTGCTTCCCTCTGCAGTCAGCTACCACACAGCTCCTGGATATCAGAAAGTTGCTGAGGTGTCAGTAGCTTGGTCCTACATACTGGCTTTAGGCTCTGAAATTGTCCCCACATAGATTGTGAATGGTTGGCTCCCTTGTTCCAGGGACTCCAAACCAAGTCTCACATGTTCTCCCTTCTTCCTTCCCTCCTCTTTCTCTCTTTCCTTCCTTTCTCTCACTCCTGGACCTTGAACTCGGAGCCTAGATGCTGTCCCTGAGCCTTTTTACTCAAGGCCAACAGACTATGGCTTGAGCCACACATCCACTTCTGGTGTTTTCTTTATGATAGTTAGTTGGAGATAAGAGTTTTACAGGCTTTCCTGCTTGGGCCTCAAGCATCCATCCTCCCATCACAGCCTCCTATGTAGCCAGGATGACAGGCATGAAGCTCCGGCATCCAGCTCAAACCAAGGTTTCTTCATGTGCTGTGGAACCAGCACTGGAAACTCTCATTGTCTATGACCCCTCCAGAGACTGGCGCACACTGTAACGCTTTGTGGACAAATAAATGAGCGTCTGTCTACAAAAATACTACAGAAAAGTCCCATCCCATTCAGGTAAGCATCTTGGTGGGTGGGGAAAAGCCTGATGTAGCTCTCCCACAGTTCCCACTTCTCCCTCTTCCCACCCTCCTTGTGCCACTGAATTTAATTGTTTTGGCTCTGAAGACATGATCCACGGTGTGCTCACTGGATTCTGGGGCCTCTGGGATGCCTATCTTCTCAAAGATCTCTGGCCAGCGGCTGACCGCTCTGTGGCACTCAATTCCCCACTCAGGAGTGAATGAGGTTGCCATGAGCTGAAGGCCAGGCTCAAGGGGCCTACTCTCCTACCCCTGGGGCGAGGCAGGATGGACCACCACATCTGGCCCCCAAGTTTCATGTTGCAGAGAAAGGATCCTCGAGGCATCTTGGGTATATGAACCTCCCAGAGTCCAGTGCAGGTGCTGAGAATCCTCTCTACTCATAGCTGGCAGGCTAGGGATGGTGAGGTCACAATCTCTGCTCCCCATGACATCCTCAATGTTATGTCTAGGTCTCAGGACCCCACCAAGAAGACCACCAAGAATCAGACTCTACAGCTGTTTTATTTAAACGGGCTGCAGCTCGGGCCTCGTCCTACACTCTGACACAGCAGAGCCCAAGAGGAGATCCCCGAGCTAAAGATTTACAGGTCTTATGAAGGCACACAACCAGGTGGTTTAGCACCATGTGTTGCTCTGCTCTGAAACAAGCAACAAATGGGCACTGCCTCAAGTACTTTAACCCTTCACTCAACTGTGGTGGTCACACTAGAGAGAGTCAGAGGAGAATCAACAGCTGCCGCATAAAAGCAATCAAGGCACGATGTTCATAGCAGGAGACCATCTGGCTTGGGAATTCTGTTTGTGATATTGATTGTTGGCTGAAATGGTTCATCTAATTTGAGCCATAATCCCAGGCGTTAGTGGAAATTGCCAGCTTCAAGATAAAACCCTGGAAAAGGTGTCATTTCAGTTGTCCCAATCAAACTTAAAGGGTTCCAAAGTTAGCGGTCCCCTTTTCTTTCCAGACAGCCTACAGCAGGTTACAGAAACTGGCATTCAGCAAGCCCTAGCTAACTGCCATGGCCTGATACCGAGCAGGCTCCAACAGGGGGAATGCACTTGCCTACCACTGCCCAGCAGGAAACAGCACAGGCAGGACATAGATTAGAGTCTGCAGAATTCCAGGGAGGACTTCCCACCAGTGCACTCCCCCGGGAGGGAATCTATGCCACCAGTGGGAGCCCAGAGCCCCCTGCCCAGATCCCCATGGACACCATCAATGCCCTGGGTAAAGTTGCCCTCTCATCCTTGGTAGTGGTGAACCATCTGCAATGTCACACCGTTCACCACTTCCCAGACCCTCCTAGCTTCACAGCCCCTGCCCTACTCCCCCCCTCCATCTTGTTTCCTAGTTACATTTGGCAGACACATTCCCAACCCTTGAATTAGCTCCAACTATACAAATGAGAACAGACTGTCTGGCTGGAAGAGTGCGGCTGTGGTCACACTCGTCTCACAAGCCCTCAGGCTTAAGACAGAAGGTGTCCACTTTGGTCTGTGGTTCACACAGGCCTCCTAGGGGAGACCCATACAGGCCCAGCAGCTACTGTGGGCTATAGGAAAGGGGGAAGAGAGAGGTGGAAAGGAACGTCTACTGAAATCTTCCCCAAAGGAGCTATGAAACAGTGAAGGTGAAAACAAAAATTATGGCTGGTCTCATACTGGGCATTGCTGAAAAAAGAACAACAAATACACACACACACACACACACACACACACACACACACACACAAATCAAGAACAGTGACTGTAGACTCATCCATGCAGCACCTGCAATTTGCCAACTGATCACTCACCTGAGCACAGTCAGGCTCTCTCTCTCTCTCTCTCTCTCTCTCTCTCTCTCTCTCTCTCTCTCTCTCTCTCTCTCTTTCATGCACGCACACACACACACACACATACACACACACACAGACTCAGAGTAGTGCCCCTCCTGAGTTTGTTGGTTCCTCATCTGGGACAATCTACAAGCTGGAGCACGGGAGTTCCCTTGTCAGAACCAGGGGCTCGACCCAAGGAAGCACTGCTCTAATAATGCTGAACCACCCTGCCTCTCCTTTTCTCCAGGACCAGACACTTTCCCTTGGGAATAACCAGCCTTGACTTCCTATTCACCAAAACCCTAGGCCAGGACTCTGGGTGAAGGAGTCCTGAGACAGGTGGCTCTTCAGAGCCTGGACTGAAAACAAGCAGGAAGTCATGGTGCCCCCAGAGAAGTGTCTGACCCGGGGTGGGGGCAGTGTTGGGGAAATGGATGAGGTCCTAAAGGCTACATACATGGATGAACTTCCTACTCCAGCTTAGATGCTTCTGGGTGACTTGGTGGATTCTTGGGGAGGATGAGGAAACCAGATGGACCGGGAGCACCAGGTGGTGGCAGAGCTGGGAAATGTGATCACCCTGTGAGTGCTGTTGACAACTGGAGTGGGGGGGACCAGCAGGGTGCATCTGTGTTGGAGGGGCATGTTCTTCCCAGACATTCACCTTCTATCTGATCCCTAGTGCCCTCATCTCCCTAGTGGGCTCTTCTGGGACCCTCCTCAGGGGAAAGGGTGACCTAGCACAAAAGACAAGGGCTCACACAATAGGGGGGGCTATCTTCTGCATCCAACACCACCCCACCACCAGAAAAAAGGAAAACTCCCAAGAAGGCAGGTGTGGAGGTGCTGCTCCCCACCTCTGACTAAAGCCACCGAGTTCCCCCAGGGAGAGAAAGGGTGAAGATGCATGGCTCTGTGGCTCCCACTGCTCTAGGCCAGGGGCTCACCCATCCCTGCATCTGCCTTTTTCCTGGGACACTGGCCACTAGGGATGGGGGTGGGATCGCCGGATCAACATCCACTCCCCCACCCCCCACTCCTGGGGCGCATTTGTGGCAGTCAGGGCTGGCCTGCCTGGTGCTGGAGAGGCATGTTTGGGACACAAGAGGGGAGGCAGGAGTCATGGGTCTGGGTCCGGGTCCGTGGGGGGTGTGGAGTAGGGGGAGGTCATGAGGTGCAGACCCAAGGGGCTTCCACTGGGGACCAGGACTGGGTCAGGGCCGTAAGGAGGCCAGGGATGCACCATCTCTGGATGACTCCAAGAGGCACCACGGGTCCAAGCTGGCAGCAACCTGTTTCAAACTAGGTGCCACGGGGAGGGCAGGAGAAGGGGCCGGGGCAAGGGTGGGCAGGTGGCAGGGCTGAGCTCGCCCCCTCCACAGCTGTGTTCCTGGTGCAGGGGCCTTGGACTCAGGGCCTACCTGGCCTCTGAGCCTCCCTGGGGCTGAGAGGGATGTGCCTGCTGTGCTGGCTTTGTGTCCTCTGTGCTCCTGGCCCAGACCTGTGCTCCTACAGCAGCGGAGGCCAGTCATGGATGCTGACACCCCTGGTGCATGTGCCTGCTCTTCTCTGCTCGCTCTCTGCCCCCACTTTTTATGCAGGCTGCCCAGCCCCTGCTGCACAAGTATGCCAGCTCCCGTGTGCCCCTGGCAGCAGCTACTATGTGCCCCTTCAGCCACACCCTGTCCTCCCCTCAGTCACACTCCCTCCCCACCTTGGCCATGTCCCCGCCCCTGGCTTTGTGCTGCCCTGACTCTGCCCTAAGACTACCAGGCCATGGCAGAAGCAGCCTCACCTCAGCTCAGGGCTTCCCCACAACCCCAGCAGCTGCCTGGGGGAATTGAAGATCCCCTCAGCCCAACCACTGGGGGAGACTCTTCTCCATCCACCCCACACACCAAGCAGGTGCAAGATAATGCTCCGAGTTTGTGTGTGTATGTGTGTGTGTGTGTGTGTGTGTGTGTGTGTGTGTGTGTGTGTGTGTGTTGTGTGATTGTTCTCTCAAGGACTCAGAACATTGAATCTTTTGGGATGACAGCACACAGCACACTTTAAAAAAAAGCACTAAGAACTCTGTGTAATGGATTTAGCACAGTGTGCCTTTTGAAGGACTCAGCACATAGCAACTTTTGGGATCCTCATGGTAATTTAATTACCAATAAGATTAGGCATGCCATTTTGACATCACTAAAGTTAAATATCATAATATTATGGCATTATATGTCATAGTGACATTAGAGACATATGTGAATTCCTATTCTGTGATTTCATTCTATTACAAGCTAACAACATTGGTGGATATCAGAAATCTATTGTGACCTCAAAGCCATTGTGACATGAAAATCCCTTTGTGACATCACAGTGCCATTGTGATATCATTAGCCTGTCCTGACATCACAGACCTGTCCTGTCCATTGTGACCTCATCACCAATGTGACATCACAAAGCCATTGTGATGTCACATTGCTATTGTGACATTACAATCACCTTGATACCTCCCAAACCCATTATGACATCTTTCGCACCTTTGAAAAAACACATGGCCTTTGTGACATCACAGTCCCTCTGTGTATCCGTATCCTCATTGTGAAATATCAATTGAGATCAGATATGCCATTGTAATATCACAAAGCATTTACAATATAATCATTGGTGTGACATCACATTGTCATTATGACAATATCAGGTCATTTTGACATCACAAATCTGTAATGACATCATACCACTATGACACCACATTGTCATTGTGACAACATATATACATTATGAAGGCCTATTATGTGATTTCGTTGTATTTCAAATGTGGGTTCATATCAAAAACACATTTTGACTTCATAACCATTGTGACATGACAATACCTTTGTGATATAACATTGCCATTGTGATATCTCTAAACAACTGTGACAACTGAAACATGTTCTGTCCTCATAAGTTTTGTGACATGTTGCCACTGTGTTAGGCCCATTGAGAGCTCAATCTATTTTCGATCTCATATTATTTCAGGTATGACATTAAATATTAGAAATATACTGTGATATTATGAATATTGTGACATCACACTGCTAGATGTAATGACCATTGTGTCATATTGTCACATCACAAATCTGTTCTGACTTCATCACATTTGTGCCAACAAATGACTTTGGAATCCTCACAATCCCATTCTAAACTCATATACTCATTATGAGTTAATGACAATTGAGGTCTGGAATGCCATTGTCACATCACCAAACTACTGCGACATCACAAAACTATTTTGAACTCATCACTATTATGGCATCACCAACTAATTGTGACATAACAACACTCTTATGACATTATAATTTGACATCATATTGCAATTGTGATATTACTGAACCCTCATGCTTTCACAAACCTATTATGATCTCATCACATCTTAGAAAATTATGGCCTTTGAGACATCAAGCTCCTTCCGTGAACTTGTATCATTGTGAACTTGTAGCAATTGAAAATAGAAACTAGTTTTGATATCACTAACCCATTTTTATATTATTAACACCTTGACAACCAGAACCTGTTAAGAACCCTAGCACTTTTGACAAAAAACATGGCCTTTGTTTCATTACAGTTCATTTGTATATGTCATTGTGACTTCATTCTCATATCCTCACTATAAACTAATGAAAATTAAGATCTGACATGCCATTATGATATCATAAATCCTTTGTGACATCATCACCAGTGTGACATCAGACTGTCATTATGACACCATCAGCTCATTGTGACATCACCAAGCTACAGTGACATCATAGCATTATGACATCGCATTGACATTTTGCTGTCATAGACACATTGTGAATGTATATCTTGTGATTTCATTCTATTTCAAATGTGGCATATCAGTTGATATCAGAAACACATTGTGACCTCATAACCATTGTAAGATAAACCCTGTGTGACATCATAACCAATGTGACATTATATTGTTGTTATGACATCTTTAGCTTATGGTGACATCACAAAATGATAATGACAGTGTAACATTTGCCATTGTCATTGTGACATCATTGTCACATTATGAATGCAAAATCTGTGATTTCATTGTATTTGAAATGTGGCATGTGGGTTGATATCAGAAACTCATTGTGATGTCATAACCATTGTCACATCAAAATCCATTTTTGACATCCATTTGGCAATGTGACATCACACTGGCAATGTGATGCTAGTAAGACACCGTGATATCACAATGGTCATGAACTCACAATGGATTTCTGGTATCAACCAACATGCCACATTAGAAATAGAATCAAATAACATAATAGGCAAACACAACGTGTCTATGACATCGGAATGACAATGTGATGTTACAATGCTATGATGTCATTGTAGTTTTACATGTCAAAATGAGCTGATGGTGTCATAATAGCAACATGATGTCACAATTATGATTATGTCAGAAAGGATTTGTTATGTTTCAATGGTATATCTGATGTCAGTTTTCATTAGTTCCTCATGAGGATATGGATACCAAAAGGTTCTGTGATGTCACAGAGGCCATGTGTGTTTTCAAAGGTGGTAAGAGGTCATAATAAGTTTGGGATGGCCCAATGTGATCCATAATGTCACATTGGAAATGAGATATCCCATTGGGTTTTTCATATCACAGTGGTGATGAGGTCACAATGATTTTGTGATGTCACAGTTTGTTTGTAATATCAGAATGATATATCAAATTTCAATGACTCATAATTCAATATGAGAATACCAGGTGATAGAAGAAGCTCCATAGTATGAGGTCATACTATGTGAAAACCCAATGGGACAGTGATTTCACAATGACAATGTGATATCTCACCATCCTGTTATAAGAATGTTTTGATGTCACAATTGGTGATGCAATACTGATGAGGAGGTTGCAGTAGATTTGAGATGTCCCAAGGGATTGGTGATGGCACAATGGCATGTGGGATCTCAATTGTCATTAACACACCATGAGTATATGAGTTTGGGAAGGGATTCTGATGTCAGCAAAGCATATGTAGTCAAAAAGGTGAAGAACTAACAGGTCTGAGATGTCACAAAGTGACGTAATGGTTATGATGTCCAGCGGTGTGATATCATGATGTTACTCAGGATTTTAGATATCTCATGTCATATCTGAAATACGAGGTCGAACACAGATTTTCAACTCACAAAGAACCTAAGATATCACAATGGCATGTCACAAAATTATGAGAACAGGAGAGGTATTTGATGTCACATTGGGTTAGTGATATAACAAAGGCAATGTGCTGTGACAAAGAGATTTAGATGTCACAAAGGTTATGAGTTCACAATGGTTTCCTGATATCAATGCAGATGGCACATTTCAGATAGAATGAAATCAAAGAATAGGCATTCAAAATGGATCTATGACATGAAAATGACAATGTGATGTCAAGGCAGCAGTGATGATAGTATATGTACTCATTACCTTGCTCATGTAACTGTAATCCTCTGTACACTGTATTTACAATAAAAAAAAACAGAAGAAAAAAAAGAAAAATATGGCATGGTGTTTTTGGGATTTGGTGATGTCACAATAAATGGTGGTGTCATGATGACAATGTGATTTCACAGTCATAATTATTGCACAAAGTATTTGTGATGATAAAATGCTATGTGTGATAACAATTTTCATCAGTTCACTATGAAGATATGAGTACACAAAGGGTCTGTGATGCCACAGAGGTCATGTGGTTTTTTTTTTTTTTATGTTTTTTTTTATGTGTGAAAATACCGTACAGAGGGGTTACAATTACATGGGCAAGATAATGAGTACATTTCTTATCAAACATTGTAGCCTCCTCCTTTGTTTCCCCTTCCCGTCCCTTCCCATCCTCCCCCTGCCTCCCCACCCAATCCTCCCTGCTCCCCCTCCCCCCTCCCAATGAAAGTTGTAAAGTTCGTTTTCGACATAACGACTTGTACATCTCAAGAGTTCACAATAGCTTTGTGATGTCACAATGTGATTGTGAAGGCACAACAGCAATGTGATGTCACAATGGTTTTGTGATGTCACAGAGGTGATAAGGTC
This sequence comes from Dipodomys spectabilis, assembly GCF_019054845.1. Taxonomy (NCBI): domain Eukaryota; kingdom Metazoa; phylum Chordata; class Mammalia; order Rodentia; family Heteromyidae; genus Dipodomys; species Dipodomys spectabilis. Next base: position 6,052,870 of record NW_024871193.1, on the reverse strand, counting down.
ACATGAGTTTGTGATGTCATTATGAGTTTGTAATACCACAATGATATGTCCAATTTCAATTTCTACTAGTTCACAATGAGGAAACAATTTCAAAGAAAGAAAAGCTCCAAAGACCATGAGTTTTTAGTCATAACTTTTGCGATATGCTGCCATTAGGATATTTTAGGCCTTTAGTAAGGTTATAATCTGTTTTCAAACTCATAATATTTCAGGTATGACGTATGATATCAGAAATTGACTCTGACATGAACATTGTGACATCACATTGATAGACATCAAGAACATGGTGTTACATTGTGAACTCACAAATTTGTTAGGGCTTCATCACATTTGTGCCAACGACATGACTTTGGAGACAACACAGTCCCTTTGTGAACTCATATTTTCATTGCGAATTAATGACATTTGAGACCCAGCATGCCATTGTGACGTTTCCAACCAATTGTGACAGCACAAACCTATTATAGTAGAAACACATTGTGATCTAATAGCCATTGTGGTAGCACAATCCCTGCATGACCCCATATTTCAATAGTGATATCACTAACCCAATGTGAAATTCCAATCCTCTCATACCCAATCCAGGTATGAAATGTGATACCTGAATCCAGTGTGACATCTTCATTATGGTGACATCACACTGATAGATGTTATAAGCATTTTGTCATATTCTGACAACACACACCTGTTAGGACTTCATCACTTTTGTGACAACGCATGCCTTTGGAGACATCACAGTCCCTTTGTGAGCTCATATACTCATTGTGGGTTAATGACAATTGAGATCACATGTGTCATTTTGATATCACCAACCCATTGTGACATTGTGACACACCTCTTATAAACTCATCACCAGTGTTGCATCACCAATTGTGATATCAAAACATTACGAAGTCATCATATTGCAACATCACATTGCCATTGTGATGTCACTGTTCCACTGTGTTTTCAAAAACCTACTGTTTCTTCACAGCATTTTAGAAAATTCATAGACTTTAATACTTCAGTCTTCTTCTGTGAACTCATATCCTCATTGTGAAATAGTAGCAACTGAAATTAGACATGTGATTATGAGATGTGACTTCACAAAATTATTTGATTTCATCACCAATGTGACATCACAAACCCATTGTGAGCTTTCATTGCCATTTGACAATCACTATCACATTGTGACATCCCAAATGTATTAGGACCTCTTAGCATCTTTGAAAAAACACATGGCCTTTGTGACATCACAGTCCCTTTGTGTAACTGTAACCTCATTGTGAACTGACAATTGATATCAAACATGCCATTGTAACATCACAAACCCTTTGTGACATCACAAGTGTGACATAATATTGTCATTATTGCAGCATCAACTACTTTTGACATCACAAATCTACAATGACAAGATAGCATTATGAGATCACACTACCATTGTGATGTTATAATAAGATTATGAATGCCTGTTTTTAATCTTTTTTTTTTTTTTTTTTTGGTCCTGGGGCTTGAACTCTGGGCTTGGGTGCTGTCCCTGTTCTTCAGCTCAAGGTGAGCACACTATCGCTTGAGCCACAGAGCCACTTCTGGTTTTCTAGTGGTTTTCATTGGAAATAAGAGTCTCATAGACTTTCCTGCCTGAGCTGGCTTTGAACTGCGATCCTCAGATCTCAGCCTCCTGAGTAGCTAGGTTTATAGGCACCGGCGCCCGGCTTTTTCATCCTATTTCAAATTTGACATGTGTTGATATCAGAAACATAATGTGACCTCATAACCATTGTAACATCATAAATCAGCAGTGACATCAAATTGTCATTATGACACCATCAGCTCATTGTGACATCACTAAACAACAATGGCATCATAGCATTATAAATCACAGTGACATTGTCATGACTTAACAGTGTGAAGGCCTATTCTGTGAATTCATTGACTCTGTTTCAGAAACCCATTTTGACCATATAACCAATGTGATATCACAATCCTTTGTGACATCACATTGCCATTGTGATATTATTAACCTGCTGTGCCTTCACAACCAGTCCCGTCCTTGTAAGTTTTGTGACATGCTGCCATTGTCATATAGTAGGGCCTTTGTGAGCTCATAATCTGTTTTCAATCTCATATTTCTGGTATGACATGTGATATCAGAAATCCCTTATGACATCATACTGCCAGATGTCATGACCATTGTGTCACATTGTGACATCACAAAGCTGTTAGAACGGCATCACATTTGTGACAACACAAGCCTTTGGAGACATTACAGTCCCTTTTTGAACTCATATATTCATTATCAATTAATGACATTTGAGATATCCCATGCCGCTCTGACATCATGAACCTATTGTGACATCACAAACTTATTGTGACCTCATCACGAGAATGGTATCAACAACTAATTGTGGTATCAAAGCATTATTTTGAGATGATATTGTAGTATTGGCATTGTTATTTCACTGTCCCATTGTGTTTTTACAAACCTATTATGGCCACATCACATCTTAAAAAATTCACGGCCTTTGAGACTTCAAGCTCTTTCTGTGAACTCGCGTACTTATTACCTCTAAGGCAAGGAGACAAACCATTGAGTCACATTTAATATAATAATCCAATTTACACTAGAAAGGAGACTGTGATTACCTTATCCTGGACTGGATAACCAGGTCCAAGATCAGCCGTGACCACCAAACCTCAGACCTCCAATGGGCAGCCCCGCCCTATCTTAATTGGTCTGCAAACCACCAGCCAAAAAATTATGATCTCCAAAGCTCCAAACCTCAATGGGCAAGGCTTTTAACTTTTCCATTACTCCCTCCATCACTACAGACCTGTCATTCCTTTCTGGTCTTTCTCTTTTTCCCTTCCACCATTTCCTTCTTCTCTTCAGGCCTCTCCAGTCTCCACAAGCCTACACTACTCTGCCCTAATGACCACTTTTCTGCTTCCTCTCTTCTCAGGTTTTTCCCTTCCTGCTGTCTTACCACTTTCTTCCATCCAGGTAGCTCTCATTTTTATATCCCCTTCCAATGCTCTGAAAATGCAACTTATATATAGGTTGTACCTCTCTTCACTCCAACGGGTCTTCTGCCTGTTTTCAACCGTCACTTCCCAAACTGCCCAATGTTCAATCACTTCTTGACAGCTCACCAAGTGAGGCTTGACACCTTCACCTTTGGTGGCATCCCCACACTCTCCGGTGGGCCAGGCCAAGAATTTACAAAGATTAATGGCTCCCACAGATAATTCTGGCTCCACTGGTTATTTCAGTATCCTCATAGTGAATTAGAAGAAATTGAAATTGTATATGTCCTTGTTACATTACAAACTTGATGACAGGCTCTTCAGTAAATGGTGCCGGCTAAATTGGTTTACTACTTGTAGAAAACTAAAACTAGATCCTTATATATCACCCTGCACCAGAATCAACTCCAAATGGATCAAAGTCCTCGGAGTCAAACAGACATTCTGAAAACTTTACAGGATGGAATAGGAGAAACCCTAGGTCTCTAGGCACAGGACGAAATTTTATTAATAGAGACCCAGAAACACAACACATAAAAGAAAGGCTGGACAAATGGGATTGCATGAAATTGCAGAGCTTCTGCATGGCAAAGGACATAGCTAGAGAGATCAATAGAAAGCCCACGGATTGGGAGAAGATCTTCACTAGCCATACAACAGACAAGGGTCTCATATCCAAAATATAACTGGAACCCAAAAATTTAAATTCCCCAACAACAAATTTTCAAAGAAACAACTGCCCAATAAATAAGTGGGCTAAAGGCTTACAGAGAAATTTCTCTGAAGAGGAAAGAAGGATTGCCATTAGCACATGAAGATATGCTCAACTTCTCTAGCCATAAAAGTAATGCAAATCAAAACCACATTGAGATACCACCTCACCCCAGTTAGAATGGCTATAATCAAGAACTTTAATAACAACAGATGCTGGAGCAGATGTGGACAGAAGGGAACCTTACTGCATTGTTGGTGGGAGTGTAAACTTGTTCAGCCACTTTGGAAAGTAGTAAAGAGGTTCCTCAAAAGACTCCACATAGAGCTCCCTTATGACACAGGAATCCCACTTTTGGGCATTTTCCCAAATGTTCACAAACAAGACCACACTAAAGCTACCAGCACGACTATGTTTATTGCAGCCTTATTTACCCTAGCTAAGATATGGAACCAACCCAGATGCCCCTCAGTAGATGAATGGATCAAGAAAATGTGGTACATATACACAATGGAATTCTATGCCTCCATCAGAAACAATGACATTTCCCCATTTGTTAGGGAATGGAAAGTCTTGGAAAAAATTATATTAAGTGAAGTAAGCCACGCCCAATGAAACTTAGGTCCCATGATTTCCCTTATTTGCAACAACTAGTATAAGTCTGAGTCAAGCAGAAAAGGTCAGATAAGTTGATGTTAGGGAAATGAACCCTAAGGTATGTATTCAAATGTTTTTTTCTTTCATGTGATTGTTTCTAACACATTTATAAGATTATTTCTTTGTTGCTTTGTATGTCCCTCCCCATGGTATAACCTCTGCTTTCACTGTATTTGATGTTGTTATAATTTGTGGAGGGGAAGGGAAAAACAAATCGTTTAAATAAGTATTCAGGTGGAACTATTGCAACAATGGAATGAATAAATCGTTATGTCGAAAACAAACTTTACAACTTTGGTGGGGTGGGAGGGCTGGTTGGGGGGGCGTGGGGAGGGTGGGATGGGAAGGGGAAACAAAGGAGGAGGCTACAATTCTTGAAATGTACTCATTATCTTGGACAAGCAGAAATGATCAGATAAGTTTATGTTGGGCGAAATGAACCCAAAGATAAGGACCCAAATGTTTTTTTCTCTTGCTATTGTTTTTTTAGGATATTTATAAGATGATTTCTTTGTTGCTTTGTATGTCCCTTCCCCATGACATAACCCTTGTTTTCACTGTATTTGATGTTGTTATAATTTGTGGAGGGGAAGGGAAAAACAAGTTGTTTAAATAGGGATTCAGGTGGTCCCATGCAACAATCAGACATACAACAAGTTATGTCGGAAAATGAACTTTAGAACTTTGGTGCCTGGGTTGCTTTGCAGGGAAGATGGGAAGTAATGGTAAGGGGAAACAAAGGAGGGGAAAACAATGTTTGATAAGAAATGTAATCATTACTTGGCTCATGTAATTTTAACCCCTCTATATGTATTTTCACAATAAAAAAATCATGAAATAATAAAGTAAAAATCCATGTCAATTTTTTTTGTTGATTGTGGGGCTGGAACTATGGGCCTGGTTGCAGATTTCAATGAGTTCTTCAGCTCATCGATACCACTGTACCATTTGACCCACAGTGCCATTTCTAGTTTTCAAGTGGGTTATTGGAGATAAGAGTCTCACAGACTTTTCTGCTGAGGCTGGCTTTGAACCACTATCCTCAATCTCAGACTCCTGAGTAATTAGGATTATAGGCATGAGCCACCAAAGCCCAGATCCAAGTCAATGTTTAAAAAGCAAGCTTATTGGAACTTCTGCTTTTTCCAATAAGCAATCATACTTTTTAGCATTAGTTTATAACTTTGAGTTATTTTTAGATGTAACTGTGAACTTTTTAATAGAATCAAATATAATTTTTACTATTACTCAGTATCTCACAAAATCCACTGTAATTGACTTTCCCCAAAGTCAGTTATTACATACTATATTACTCACGATTATTACAGTCTATATTACATATAGTGTGAAGCAAAAATAGCTTGGATTATTTCATATAAATTAGTAGATGCTATTTTAGCATTATAAATTCACATCTGTAATTTTAAAAGAAGGAAAGAAGGTTTTAGAGTTAAAATCAATTATAAATGTGTAGTGTGTCCCAATTAAAGCAAAAATTCTGAGTTCATACAAACAAAATTATTTTCTTTCCACTAAAGACTTTGAAGTATTACTATATGAAATAGTGAGGCAATAAGAGGAAGAGTTCAAATCATGTCAATGTCTCTGTTATTCTACTACCCCCTCCACTAACAAGACCTATCCGGTCCCAGATGTCACAAAACTTCAAGTATCTCCCTTAGAACTCTATTTCGAAAAGTTCTAAATCACTTATTCTTTTTGTACTTTCTGTTATATGAAACAAAATATAGACACAAAACAATTGAAATAAAATGCACACATATGTTGAAGTCACCACAGCTGGAAAAACAACCAACAAATTAGAACGCCCTCAGGAACAAAAACATGTTGTGCCCAGTTATTTTTAAGCACAAAAACCTCAAATACATGTTACCCTTGACTAGAACCATAAAGATAACTGTGTCTCAGAAATACAGTTGTGTTCATTTGTAATTAAATTCATCTAGATGAACCTAATATAGCAAATCCCTTGAATGGATCAAACTGTTTAAAAGAAATGTGACTGTAAGTGGAGTGAGATCTGAATATATTTAAGAGAATAAAATAACAAACATCATGACATCTTAAAAAATTCAGAAACGCAATGAATAAGTCTAATAGTATCCATATTGAGAACTAAATCCTACTGATTTAACAAGAACAAAATATGCAAATAGTAGAATCTGAGCCGTGTACCTGAGTGTACATAATTTAAAACTATTCCAAATTACACATTGTAGCAGACAGAATGTGGGTTATTTAAAGGAAAATATCAACCCATGAAAAAAATGACATTAAAAATCTCATGAAAAGGGCTGGTATGGTGGCTCAATGGTAGAGTGCTTGCCTTGCATGCATGAGGCCCTGGTTTCGATTCCTCAGCACCACATAAACAAAAATAAAGAAGCCGGAAGTGGTGCTGTGGCCCAAGTGGTAGAGCACTAGCCTTGAGCTGAAGAGCTGAGAGACAGTGCTCAGGCTCAGAGTTCAGGCCCCACGACCTGAAAACAACTACTCTCAGAGTAGTTGTTTCTGGAAAATAATAGTTTAATAAATGGTGGTCAGAAAAGCTTTCTACTACTGACAAAATTGCATACATATTTAGTTAGATCCAAAAAAGACCCAAGATATTCATGCTCATTTGAAACTTTGGCAAAGTAGCAGGATACAACTGTAACATTATTATGGATGTTGACTCTGGCATGGAATTAATTTCCTCTTCGATCTGACAAATGAATATATGAAAAAACAGAACTTCAACTAAATATCAAGACCTAACTATACATATAACCAGAAAAGTCATCATGCAAGCCGTATTGCAACTGAGATAAAAGAAAATATCAATCATACTGATTCTGTATTTATTGTAAATGTTGACTTTTTCATAAATTATTTCTTTCGCTTGCATTTTAAAAACATTGCGTTAAGTGTATATCTTGGTAACTGATTTTAGATTCCTCCTTCAATATAGTTCTGAGTATAATGTCTCACATCAATTCCTAACCCATGAAATGATGTTGATTACAAAATAAATAGTAATAAGCACTGTTTATAATACACAAAATGTCATAAGCATGACACCAATAAGCATTGGTTAACATTTTGGTATCATGGTCTCATGACTGATGAGGCCTATCTTCATGAGCATAATTGTACCTAGATTCCTCAGCCTAAATTTAACAACTGTTAAAAAATGTTTGTATCTTTATCTGTCGCCCATCAGAGATTAAACCTGAATATAAATCCTAAGGAAAATGATAAGGTAAGAATTTAGCTTTTCTAGATATAAAGTAAACAAAATGCAACATAGAGGAACTCTGGTTTAAAGTCAACCTATTTCTCCAAAACATTCTAAGCATTTCCTTACAATGTGTATTATTCTCAAGAAGAGAATGGGTAATGTGAGAAGAGGACTAACCAAGCATTGTCTTCAAATATACATAATTTGGATTTACCTCTTTATTGTGCTATAAGCATTTTTGATAAAAAACAAAAACAGTTTGAATAATTGATTTCCAGATCAAGTATAATATATCCTATTTGCATATACCAAAGTACATTCAGAAAATGTTATATAGCAATTAAGTAAAGAAAGTCTGGGCAGAAAAAATGGCATCTCTATATTATGTGATGCCCAATTCTTCAGTATTTCATTCTGCCTCCATTTAATGAATGTGATTGTTTAAATGCTTCATAAAGTATTAATTAAAATTGATCAGTATGCTAGAATACAATCGTGTATAATTTTATCCTAGAATCATGCAAGAACTGCCCATTCAATCATGACATACATCATATTCCATTGGTATTCATATGGATAGGAATGAGTTTCTTAGGATCTCCTGTATTTGGAAGTGGCAGGAACAGGTTTCCAACTGTGGGCTCCAGCTCCCACCACTTAAACCTAAGGATAGGGAACTCAAAGGTGTGTCCAAGAACATCAGCAAAACCAATGATGAGGCAGGCACCAGTCGCTCCTCCTTGATACTCACAAGGCTGTGATAGGAGGATCATGGTCACTCTAAGCCAGAAAGTCCTTGAGACCCCTGTCCAACTTCAATGCCAACAAAGCCAGAAGTAGAGCCGTGTGGCTCCAGTCGTAGAGGGCTAGCCTTGAGCAAGAGCAGCTCAGGGACTGTGCCAGATCCTGAGTTCAAGGTCCAAAAGTAGCAACAAATGGACATACACAACAATCTGTGCAGCCATCAGGCTCGAGTAGGTCACCCTCTTGTCCCCAACTGAATTGGAAAGAGTTCCCTGGGAAAGGGGCTGGGGGAGCCACTGTCATCTTAACTCTGCCCATTCTGCCTGCATCACAGGATTCTGGCCACACCCCCATTATTTCATGATTCTTTCTGACCAATGGGATACAAGAATTGTGGCTATGCCCACATTCCATGTTGCCTGGTAGAAGGATGAGGCTCTGTTAACACACTGAGGCTGAGATCAACAGGGGGGAAATCATACCACAGGAGCGGGGGGCCAGCGGCAGGCACCTGGCCCTACTGGCAGCTCAGTACCAGACTGAGCTGGAGCTACAGCCCCCTGCCCCATGAGCTGCCACCACAGCAATCATGGGGATGGGAAGCGGGACACGTGGGTGTCCAAGAAGAAAATCTTCATCCACAACCTGCCTGATGAGGTGGACTTCCAGAATCCAGCAGGTGAGCTCCACCATCGATGCAGCCAGCTGTCAGCATACATCCAAACAATTGAGGAGTCCCTTGTGGTGTGTAAAGAGCAGATGTTGGTCCTGAATGAGCTGTTTTGGGAGAAAGCCTAGTGTGTGTGCTGGCTGTTCCAGGAGAAGATGGAGAAGAGGAGAGTGCTACAGGAGCTGCTGTTGATCCTCACAGAGGAAGGCATGGACAGCAGGCTCCAGAAGCCAACACAGGCTGAGCCCCACCACCAAAGCTGCTTCAGATGCATCAGGGCCTGTGATGGGTGAAATAAGGGAGGAGCAGAAAGGTTTTGAAGAATTGCAACTTGAAGACAGCGTGGAAACTGCCAGAGGATAGGTCAGGGTTCTCGTCACCATAGAGGACTCCCCCAAGGAACATATCTTGCTGCAGATGCCCCAGATACAGATCTGCCCACAGCTCAGGTGAGGAACACTCCCTCCCTTTCTTCTGTAGACTGATGCAGATAATGACTCTCCATATGACATACTGACTCTCAAAAACCTTGGCAGCCACGGGAATTAGGTGGTCAGGTGGCCTTCTCTCAGGCCTCCATCTGCTGGGTGATGGGAAGGTTAAACTGGGGGTCGTGTAGGGTAGAGGCTGCCTGGAGGTGGCCCAAGTTCAAGGGACATCTAATGGCCCATTGGTGGCGAGGGAAGAGACCCATGTTATGCTTATCACAAAGAATAAATTGTTTTCAAAGGGGAAAAAAGCCTCCAACAAAGATTTTTTTCTTCCAGTCCTGGGGCTTGAACTAAGGACCTGGCCACTATCCCTGAGCTCTTTTTGATCAAGGCTGGTGCTCAACCAGTTGAGCTCCACTTCCCCTTCCAGCTTTTTCTGTGTGGAATCAAGCCCAGGGCTTCAGTCATGCTAGGTGACCACTCTATCACTGAGCCACATTCTCAGCTAGGGTGATTCATCCCTCCCAAACCCATATGGCCATTCCTCAGATAAATAAGAAGTAGGGGCTAAGATTAATATGAAGCACTTCTGGTTCACACCAAAATACTTCTCCGCCCCTATTCCCACACCCTTACTTGAAGTTTCTCTTCTACCATTGAGGGATGAGGGAGAGAGAGGGGAATCCCAAGAGAGGACTATCAACAGTGGCCCCCTAAGCCCCACATCCTCCCCAACACAAGGGGTCCTCCAGATTCCAATTTACCTGACTCAATGTGGAGTCTACACTGACTTCCCACCACTGCAAGGCTCAGGATGAAATAAAGGTCAACCCTGGGCTCAGCCCACACCCAGGGTGGAAGCTCCTAATCCCAGACCTACTTCCACCTCTGACTGCCCTGAGTTAGGCCAAACCCACCACTCACCACTATGTTGGCGGTGATGACCTCATGGATGGATTCCAGGAAGAAGGTCTGTGGCAAAGAGCAGAAGCAGCAGGGTGAGCATGGCAGAAGGAGATGCGGTGATTGCTCTGGGATCTTCCTCCTTGGAGCCCTCCCTTCCATCCAGAGCCATGCTGACCCAAAACATGGAGAAGACCAGGGGGTGAGACAAGATGGACCAGCACAGGACTAAAGGAGGCACTGCTTTGTCGTGGAGCACTTGAAATTCCAATTATATTTGGCCGATTCCAATCCCAAAGCCAACATGCAAAGCCTCTCCTTGTTGTCGTTGGCCATGAACACTGCCCCTGAGCTCTTATTCTCGAGGCTGGCACTCTACCATTTGAGCCACAGGACCACTTTTGTTTTCTGACTTCATTGAGGATAAGAGTGTCACACACTTTCTGCCCAGGCTGTCTTGGCACTGTGATCCTCCAAATCTCAGCTTCCTGAGTAGCTAGGATGCCAGGCATGAGCCACCAGTGCCCAGTATGTGATGACTTTTGAAGGCATCTTGGCAATTTTGTAAAGGAGCCCCAAAGGGCCTGGATAGAACATGACCCAATCAAGGAGCTGGGATCAGAGAAGGATGACCTTCTACCCATTCTGTTCCCCAAAATTAAAGGTGCCAGGTAGCGGTGTATGCATCAGACACCTAGGCCAGCAGCCACCAGGCTTAGTGGGGGAAAAATAGAGAATACCTAAAGATTGCGGTGTAGAAATCTCTGATTTTCCATGCATGTGGTGTGTGTGTGTGTGTGTGTGTGTGTGTGTGTGTGTGTGTGTGTGTGTGTGTGTGTGTGTGTGTAAACTCAGGGCCTAGGCTCTATCTCTGAGTTTTCTTGCTCAAGGCTACTGCTCTGCCACTTGAGCCACAGCCCCACTTGCTTTTCGATTGTTAATTGTAGGTAAGTGTCTCAAGGATTTTCCTGTCCAGGGTGACTTGAAGCATGGTGGAGACTCCAGGGAAGCAAGAGTAACACAACTCACAGGTAGAATCCCTATGGCAGGACACTCCTGCCCCTGGTGGCCAGATGCGGGACATGCGGCCCCGTGCCATTGTCCTCTAAAGTTCAATTTTAAGAAGTGACCAGGGCCAAGCTGACTTTTATTCACCCTGAGTGCTGATGCCACAGCAAGTCTGTTCCACCCTAGGCCAAGAGAGCTCCAGGAGGCCTAGCTTCCCAGGGGCAGAAGAAAGAGAGAGGTCAGCTCCAGGCTGAGCTAAGAGCCTTTGCCCACAGACACCCCAACTTGGCCTTCCTTATCACCATAAGACCTGTCAAAGAACAACCCAAAAAACCAAAATTGGAGCTGTGCCTCCAAGTGGTAGAGCTCTAGCATTGAACCAAAGAGCTCAGGGACAGGGCCGCCAAACTTTGAGTTCAAAACACCCAGCTGACCCTCCCCCATAAAACACAGGTTGGCTAAATGTGAACTAGTAGGATTTATGAAGTGTTTCTGAAGAATGGGGATACTGAAGAACGCACCCTAATTCTAATGAAAGCTGAACCTGTGACATACAGCTATGTACTGAGTCCTTCAAAGGGTGCTATTTGCTGGGTCTTTCCCACATGGGGGTTTTGTTCTGAGTCCCCCAAAAGGTGCTATTTGCTGAGACATCGCATAGGGTGTTATGTGCTGAGTCCCTGAGAAGAGTGGGCAGTGCTGAGTTTTTCAAAGGGTGCTGTGTGCTGAGTCCATTACACAATGTACTGTATGCTGAGTCCTTCAAAAGGTGTGGTGTGCTAATTCATCTGAAAGGGTCCTGCTATGTGCGGAGCTCTTGAGAAGAGAGGGATGAGGTGAGGTTTTTGAGTGCTGTGTGCTGAGTCCTTTACACAGGGTGCTCAGTATTGTCCTTCAAATGGTGCTGTGTGCTGAGTGCTTCCACAGTGTGGTATGTGCTGAGTCCTGCCATAGTGTGGTATGTGCTGAAACCTTCAAAATTCTTCTATGTGCTGAGTTCTTCGAAGGGTGCTATGCAATGAGTGATTTACAAAGGGTGCTTTGTACTTAGCCTTTCAAAGGGCTATGTGTGGAGTCTTAACACAGAGGGTGCTGTGTAATGAGCCCCTGGGAAACTGTGCTATGTGCTGAGTTTTTCAAAGCATGCAATGTGCTGAGTCCTTTACACTGCAAGCTATGGACTCCCTCTTTCAAAGGGTGCTGTGTGCTGAGTACTCTACACAGGGTACTATATGCTGAGTCCTTCAAAGGGAGCTGTGTGCTGAGTCCTTTACACAGGGTGCTTTGTGCTGTTTTTGGAAGTGTGCTGTGTGTCATCCCAAAGAGTGCTATGTTCTGAGTCCTTGAGAGGTAGTTATCCCCAACAATCACACACACACACACACACATACACACACACACAAGGGTCACCATGCACGCTCTTAGTGTGTGGAGTGAAGGAGGATGGAGGAGAGTCTCCTCCAGGGGTGGAGCTGAGGGCAGATTCGATCCCTGGGGAAGGTACTGGGGTTGGAGGAGCTTGCTGAGCTGAGGTGATGATGCAATTGCCATGGCCTGGTAGCCTTGGAGCCCAGTCAGGGCTGTGATTGCAGCTAAGGGTAGGGGGCATGGCCTAAGGGAAGAGTGGGCATGCCCTAGTGGATGAGGGGGTGGGGCCCTGGGGTGCACTCTGGTGGCAGCGATGGGGTGGGGAGCAGGCACGCCTTTGTGGTGGCCCAGGAGTGGAGTGGGGACAGAGAGAGAAAGAGCAGAGAGAAGAGCAAGCACAAGCACAAGGGGAAGCAATCAAAGTTCAGTCCTGGACAGAAGCACAGAGCACCTGGAGACAGCGAGGCAGGCACATCACTGCGGGCAGCCCCACAGGGCATGGCGGCCATGGGTGCCCTGAATCCGAGGTCCTGGCACGGTAAGTACGGTAGTGGCTTCTGTGGTGGAGGCAACGGAAGCTGGCAGCTGAGGCAGAGGTGGTGGTGGTGGTGATGGCAGCTGAGGCAGGGGTGGCAGAAAGCACAGCCCCGTCCAGGTGCCCCCGCCCCCTCCCAGCAGCACCGAGTTTCAAATATGGCTCTGCCTGCTCTGATCGGCGGCCCCTTAAGCAATCTCCCAGCAGAGATGGTGGGTCTCTGCCAGGCATGAGGCCCGACCTGGTCCCTACCCTTGGTCCTTGCACTCCGGCCCTGGGTGCACCCAGAACCATTGCCTACAGCTTCTCCCAGCAGCATGCGTGAGTGGCTGCCCCATGGGACCACACCTGGTGACTCCCACACCCAGCGAACCTCCTCACCCCCTCACCCCCCCCTTCCCCGCAGACCCAGACCCCCGCCTCCAGCCTACTCTCTCCCATCCTGCCTGCACCTCCTCTGCACCCCACAGTCCACCCTGGCTCTGCCACAAATGTGCCTCAGGAGAGGGGAGTGGGTGTCACCCAAGGATCCCACCCAAATTCCTAGCAGCCAGTGTCCCAGGAAAAAGGCAGATACAGGGATTGGTGAGGAGAGAGCACCACAGAAACCCTGGCCTAGAGCAGTGGAAGCCACATCTGCACCTTTCCTCTCCCTGGTGGGAACCTAGTGGCTTTAGTCAGATGTCGGGAGGACACCTCCACACCTGCCTTCTCTGGTCTTTTCCTTTTTGCTGGGGGTGGGGGGTGTTGGATGCAGGGGATAGGCCCCCCTTGCTGTGTGAGCCCTTGTCTTCTGTGCTACGTCACCCTTTCACCTGAGGAGGGTCCCAGAAGAACTCACTAGGGAGGTGAGGGCACAGGGGTTCAGAAGGTGACTATCTGGGAGGAACACACCCCCTCTGATACACACACACCTATCCTGTCCCCCACCCCACCCCAGCTGTCCACAGTACTCACAGGGTGATCACATTTCCCAGCTCTGCCAGCTTCTGCTGGTGTTCCTGGTCCTTCTGGTCTCCTAGTCCTCCCCCAAGAATCTGCCAATTAGCCCAGAAGCATCTAGGCTGGAAGTAGGCAATCCATCCATGTATGTAGCTTTTAAGACCCCATCAAATTCCCCAACAACGCTCCCACCCCTAGTCAGACACCTCTCTGGAGGCACCAGGACTGCCTAATTTGTTTTTGTCTGGGCTCTGAGGAGTCACCTGTCTCGGGATTCCTTCACCGAGTGTCGGGACCTAGGGTTTTGGTGAATGGGGAGTCAAGGCTGGTTGTTCCCAATGGAAGGGTCTGGCCCTTGGTAAAGCCAGAGACAGGGTGGCTCTGCATTATTAGAGCAGTGATCCCCTTGGGTGGGAGCCCCTGGTTCTGACAAGGGAACTTCCATGCTCGAGCTTGTACATTGCCCAGATGAGGAACTAACAAACTCAGGAGAGGCACTGCTCTGAATCTCTCTCTCTCTCTCTCTCTCTCTCTGTCTCTGTGTGTGTGTGTGTGTGTGTGTGTATGAGAGAGAGACAGAGAGAGAGACAGAGACAGAGACAGAGAGAGAGAGAGAGAGAGAGGGAGGGAGGGAGGGAGGGAGATATCGATTATCTTTCTCCTCGTACAGCCTGACTGTGCTCAGATCAGTGATCAGTTGGCAAATTGTAGGTGTTGCATGGTGAGTCTTTTGTGACCGGTTTAGATGTGTGTGTGTGTGTGTGTGTGTGTGTGTGTGTGTGTGTGTGTGTGTTGGGAGATTAGGAGATGAGAAAAATGAAAGTATATTTAAGTAATCATGTCCAAAAAGAGCAAAAGCAGTTTATTTGTGTGTATGTGTGTATTTGTTGTTCTTTTTTCATAATGCCCAGTATGAGCTCAGCCACAATTTTTGTTTTCTCCTTCACCATTTCATGGCTCCTTCGGGGAAGGTTTCAGTATATGTTCCTTTCCACCTCTTTCCACCTCCCTCTTCCACTTTCTTGTAGCCACAGTAGCTGCTGGAGCTGCATGGACTCCCTAGGAGGCCTGTATGAACACAGAACAGAGTGGACACCTGTCCTTCTGTCTTCAGCCAGAAGGCTTGTGAGGCCAGTGTGACCACAGCCACACTCTTCCAGTCAGACACTCTGCTCTCATGTGTATAGTTGGAGTTAATTCAAGGGTTGGGAATGTGTCTGCCAAACATAATTAAGGAATGAGATGGGTGGGAGTAGGGCAAGAGCTGTGAAGCTAGGAGTGTCTGGGGAGTGGTGAAGGGTGTAACATGACAGATGGTTCACCACAACCAAGGATGAGAGTAGAACCTTACCCAGGACATTGACGGTGTCTGTGGGCATCTGGGCAGGGGGCTCTGGGCCCCCGCTGGTGGCGTGGATTCCCTCCTGGGGCAGTGCATCCATGTGTAGTCCTCCCTGGAGTCTTGCCATCTCCAATCTGTGTCCCACCTGGGCCGTTTCCAGCTGGAGAGTGGTAGGCAAGTTTCCCCTCCTGGAGCCTGCTCGGTATCATACCGTGGCAGTTAGCTAGAGCTCTCTGAATGCCAGTTTCTGTAACCTGCTTTAGGCTGTCTGGAAGGAAAAGGGGACCACTGACTTTGGAACCCTTTAAGTTTGATTGGGACAAGTGATATGCCACTTTTTCCAGGTTTTTTTTTTCTTGAAGCTGGCAATTTCCACTAATGCCTGGGTTCATGGGTCAAATTACATGAACCAATTCAGCGGTCAGACAGTGAAGTTCAAAGTGTCACACACAGAGTTCCCAAGCCAGATGGTCTCCTGCTATGAATGTCGTGCCTTGGCTGCCTTTCTCTGGCAGCTGCTGATTCTTCTACAGCTCTCTCTAGGGTGACCACCACAGTCGAGGATGTCATGGGGAGCAGAGAGTGACCTCGCCATCCCCAGCCTGCCAGCTGTGAGCAGAGATGATTTTCAGCACCTGCAGTGGACCCTGGGAGATTTAGAGATCCGGGCTGCCTCGAGAATCCTTTCTCTGTAACATGAAACTTGGGGCCAGATATAGTGGACCATCCTGTCTGGCCCCACGGAGAGGAAAGGAGGCCACTTGAGCCAGGGGTTCAGCTCACGGCAACCTCATTCACACCTGAGGGGGCATGGAGTGCCACAGAGATGGTCAGCCACTGGACAGAGATCTTTGAGAAGATAGGCATCCCAGTGGCCCCAGAATCCAGCGAGCACATCATGGCTCACATCCTGGGAGCCAAAACAGTTAAGTGCGGTGGCATCAGGAGGGTGGGAAGAGGGACGAGTGAGAACTGTGGGAGAGCTACATCAGGCTTTGCCTCCCCCCGCCCTGCCCCAGGATGCTTACATGAATTGAATGGGACTTTTCTATAATATTGTCATAGACAGATGCTCATTTAGTAATCCAACAAAGAGTTACAGTATGCGCCATGCTCAAGGGGGTAAGTGAGTGGGGGTCATAGATGATGAAAGGTTCCGGTGCTGGTTCCACAGCACATGAAGAAACCTTGGTTTGAACTGGATGCTGGGGCTTCATGCCTGTCATCCTAGCTACTTAGGAGGCTGAGATGGGAGGATCAAGGCTTAAGGCTCAGACAGGAAAGACTATAAGACTCTTATCTCCAACTAACAACCAAAAAGAAAATGCCAGAAATGGATATGTGTACCTCAAGCTGTAGACTGGTCGCCTTGAGTAAAAAGGCTCAGGGACAGCACCGAGGCTCTGAATTCAAGGCCAGGAGTGAGACGAAGGAAGGAAACAGAGAGAGAGGAAGGAAGGATGAAGGGAAAAAAAGAGGAAAAGAAGGAAGAAGGGAGCATGTGAGCCTTGGTTTGGAGTTCCTGGATCAAGAGAGCCAACCACTGACAATCTCTGTGGGTAACATTTCAGAGCCTAAAGCCAGTATGTAGGATTAAGCCACTGACCCTTCAGCAACTTCATCACATCCAGGAGCTGTGTGGTCACCAACTGCAGGGGGAAGCAGCCTCAGGAAGGACCTAGGGCTCAGGGGGGCGTCACCAGGTTTCAATTATCCCGGCCCCAGCAAGTTTATTTCCTGGACAGATAATAAGAAATTGTCTAAGGGCTAGGGAGGTGTTGGGATGAGGGAAGAGGTAGGACGATCCTAGGTCAGGTGTTTCAGGACATTGGAGCCATGACCTCTCTTGACAATATAGACCACCAGTTATAGAGTCTTTGACCCAGCCACACTTCTATTAAGAGTCCCGGAACCTTGGGTTCACCATAGACTGCCTGGCTGTTGTCCACTGCAGGATGCCTGTGCAGTACATCCTTGGGGACTGGGACTTTCATTGGCTCAATCAGAAGATAACACCCCCGGTGTTTATTCCGCCACCATAGACAGAGGTAAGTGGGCCACTGGCACAGGACAGCCAGGGAATGAGGATGGAGTCGGGACCGGAGTTACTTCGAGACTTCCTGTAGAGGGCACTAGGACCATGTGACTGCCATTCTCAGAGGCAGAGGTGGGTCTCTTTGCTGGCTCAACCTTTAGTCTACATGGCAGATCTGGGATTCAGAGAAGGCTGGCTGAAGGTGGGGCAGGCTTGGATAGAGGCTAGTGGGAAAACAAGAGGCACTGGGCTCTGAGCAGGGTTGTTTCTTTGAGGATATTCACAACCTAGGAACATTCCTGGGATGGACAAGCACTTTTCTTCCAGAGAGAGAGGGACCTAGAGCCCCTCCAGTTGGAGTCCCTGACGGAGAAATCCTTTCATATTCACATCCTGTGGTTGGATAACTGCAACTCACCTTGCTGCCCAGTGTCAAGGCAGGACAGTGAGAGATCCTGAGTTTTTGATAAGGTCAGGGGATCCTCAGTATGAGATTGTACTTCAACATCCTAACTTGGTTCATGGTCAGTCCCATCTAAGACTGCCATAATGTAGGACATAGAATCTAGAGAATCAGAGCCGGATGGGGTCTGTTCTGGGAGTCCTGAGTATTATGAGTGAACTTTGAGCTCCCGTGTACCAACCTGCTTCCCTTTCTTGGGTGGGTCTTTGCTAGAAAAAGCTTGAAACTAAGGACTGGGTTTTATCCCTTGTCTTTGATGATCAAAGCTAGCACTCTACCATTTGAGCCAAAGCTTCACTTCCAACTTTTTTGGGTGTTTAATTGTAGAAAAAAAGTTCTAATGGACTTTGTGCCTTGGGTGGAATCCAACTGTAGTCCTCAGATATCAGTCTCCTGAAGGGATAGGATGAAAAGGATGGAAAATTATCTTTGGCCAGGTGCCAGTAGCTCATGGCTGTCATCCTAGGTACTCAGAAGCTGAGATCTGAGGATCACAGTTCAAAGCTGTCATGGGCAGGAAAGACCCTGAGACTCTTATCTCCAACGGACCACTGGAAAACTGGAAGTGGTGCTGTGGCTCAAGTAGTAGAGTGCTTGCCTTGAGCTGAAGAACTCAAGGACAGCACCCAGGCCCAGAATTCAAGCCCCACAACTGAAAAAAGAAAGAAAGCAAAACATCTTTGCCTGCAAAGGATGGTGGAGGTGTGTGTGTGAGAGAGGCTTTGTTTGGGAGACCATCTGCTGGCTTCAATGTACAGACATTTTTAAGAACTCCCCGTTTGCCCCAGTTTGAAGCCAGAGCTTCACGAGGACTTGGACTGTGGCAGGCAGGGAGTGGGCAAATGGGTGTAGGGGTGGGATTATTGTGTCTGTATTCTCTCCATTGAAGGACGGATTTGGATGCTGCGTGACAAAGTCTGAAGTGAAGGGTTGCAAGAAGTTTGTGGCCTGACGAGGTGAAGCCGGAAGCCACTGGTGGCTCACAACTGTCATCCTAGCTACTTAGAAGGCTGAAATGTGAAGACCATAGTTCCAAGCCAGCTTGGGCAGAAAAGTCTGTGAGACTTGATATCCAATGGACCACCAGAGAACAGGATTTGGTGCTGTGGCTCAAGTGGGATATTGCTCACCTTCAGCTGAAGGGCTGAGGGACAGCACCCTGGTCCAGAAGTCAAACCTCATGACCAACTACAAAAAAAGAGGGGGCTAAGTTTTCCGCATAGCAGTATGTCCATTAAGAACTGCCATATCGTACTATGATACATTCCAGATATGTGAGAGGCTTACTGGTTTTTCTATAGTGGGTCTGATGTCGGTAGTGCCACCTTCTTGAGGGTAGGATGTGATCCTAATTGAGACAGTTCATGGGTCTGTACTCAGGGACTGCTGAAGCCTTGAGCTGTCTGTGTGTGTGTGTGTGTGTGTGTGTGTGTGTGTTTCTGTGTCTGTGTCTATGTCTGTGTGTGTGTGTTTGGAGTTAGAAGACCTGGGCCTTGAACTCAGGGTCTAGGTGCTGTTCCTGAGCTTCTGTGGTCAAAGCTATTGCTCTGACACGAGCCACAGCCCCACCTCTGGATTTTTGGTGGTTCACTGTAGATAAGAGCCTCACAGTCTTTCTAGAATGGGCTGGCTTTGAACTGTGATCTTCAAACCTCAGCCTCCTGATTAGCAAGGAAGACAAACATGAACCACCCCTGCAGGTGGTGTGTGTGTATGTGTGTGTGTGTGTGTGTGTGTGTGTGTGTGTGTGTGTGTATGTGAGTGTGGAAGTGGGCTGTAACAAGGAGCAGTGGACACTTTGGTAACTTCTGCGTGCTTTCTTTGTGGGGTACATGGACTTTGTGGCTGAGGTCTGGGGACCTGAAAGAGTGAGATGCTTGATGGGGACTCAGCACTGTTAAATTATAAGACCAAGGGATCTGTATGTCCTGGAGCTGTCTACTTCCTTGGGCCTAGTTGGTGGCAGAAGGAGCTTAGGAGGACCTGGGGGTGGAGCCCACAGGAGTGGCTCCCCAGGAGGACAAAGAGCATGGCCAGCACTTAGTAAGGATGAGAGCCCTGTTAATATGGAGCACACTTTCATGGTTCAGACTTTGGGTCTTATCATGATGTCTGATGGGCAAGGCCAACCCTATTTTAAATGTTGAGCTGTGATCTTCAGATCTTAGCCTCCTGAGTAGCTAGGATTATTGGCATGAGCCTCTGACAACAGGGCCTCTGATTCTTTTTGGTATATTAGGGTTTGAATTCAAGGCTTTAGACTTGCCAGTCAGATCTTCTAACACGCGAGCCAAGACTTTCTGTCTTGGGCATTTCTGAGATAGAGTCTCAATATATGCTCAGGCTGGTCTGCATCGGGATTCCTCACTGTTACCTTTCTGGCCAGACCCTGTTATAAGAAAATGAATTCACTCTATGTCTATATCGCTTTGCTGGGGTGTCATTTCGAGGAGTGGGGGCAGTGTGAAGAGGAAAGACCCCAGAACTGCCACCTCCTGGGGGACATTTGTTCTTGTGACAGAGCCAAGTCATTGCTGTGTATGACGAGGAAGCCACCATCAGACTGACCTGGAACAATGCTCAAAGGTATGTAGGCTGTTGAAGTATCAAACCCACCCATGTCTGCTTCCCACTCACAACAAGGGAGTGCAGTGCAGGTGGTCCAGCACTTGCCCTAGGGGATTATAAATGGATGGTGGTGGTCAGGTGTCGGTGGTTCCCGTACATCATCTTGGCTATTGGGGAGGCTGAGGTCTGATGGACGTGACTCAAAGCCAGCCGGGACAGGAGCGTCTGTTTCTTATCTCCCATAAACCAACAACCACCCCACCACACACACAAATCCAGATGTGGTGCTGTGGCTCAAGTGGTAGAGCCTCATCCTTGAGTAAAAGAAGCTCAGGGATGACACTCAGGCCCTGAATCCAAGCCCTAGGACTCACAAAAAATAATGAAATAAATGAAGAATGGGCATCTGTTACCTTACTACCAAAAAGGATGGATTCAGTCTTCTCTCTGGTACTTGTATCCAAAGATAATGGGCTTCTCTTGATGTTCCTCTAAACTTCTCCTTCTCTCCATTATCTTTCCAGGCTTCAGTTGAAGGATAGAATTCAGATCATTCCACTCAATGTGACCTTATGTACCCTCCCCTGCCCGCCTTCCTTGGGGTGGGGATCCTGATTGTACTCACCACAGGGAGGATAAGGCACCGGAGAGATAGAGTAGGTATCCCCGAAAGTTACACACACACACACACACACACACACACACACACATACTCACCCAGGCCAACTCAGACTAGCTTTTTCCAAAGACACTTCATCTCCTTGGATTAACTGACCTAGGAGAGGAACTTGATCCCCTGTAAATGACTATTTTAACTAGGGCTTGCTAGTTGACATGAGATAAAAAGAAGCTCAAAAGAAAGGCTCTGGTGCCCATCACTGCCACACCTACTCCGGCGGAGTCTGCTTAGCATGGAACACCTACTTTCAGACCTGAGAATGGGGCTTCACAGAAGCTTACCTCTGAGAATGGACTTCACCGAAGTCTACCTCAGAGAATGGGGCTTCAAAGAAGCCTACCTCTGAGAATGGGACTTCACCGAAGTCTACCTCAGAAAATGGGGCATCAAAGAGGCCTACCTCCTGGAAAGGCTGGCAAGCCCCTGGGAAAGATGTGTTTCTGTTCCTGTTTTTCTTTTCTTCGCTGTATAGGAGTGCCTATTAATCTTTTACTGTTCCTGCTATTTGTTCTACTTACTCATGCTCAACGTTCCCTTATTCAGGGCTCTTTCTTGGAAGTGTTGACGACTCCAACATCCGATGAGTGTCCTAAGAATATGACTAACTCACCAGAGTTAAGTGCTACCCTAAAAGCCCCTCTTATGGAGGCTATTAGACAAGTCATAAGTAAATATAAAAATATTGGGGGTTTCATGACGTCACTTCAGCAGAAGGAATTGTTTGTAAGAGATTTACAAGAAGCTGTCGGCACGGCTAAAACAAAAAGAGTGCATGGCTATTGGAGGCTTCCCTTTAATCCTGAAACATATACAATAGACCCATATAGATATCCTGTAGATAAGAAAGATGTAGAGGGATAGTTAACCAAAAGCTAAATAAGATTCCTAAAAGGTTGGTAGATGGAAGGTGGCAATGACTTATCAGAAGAAAACGGTGGAATCCTCCATTATCTAGAGGACCCCAAAGACTTCCCCCAGATCCATAGCCTTTTACAGGTGTGTATGATAAGGATGGCAACCGTTGGCTAAACCACTTAGGAGAAAGGACTTCCTATTACTCTCTATTTACTGAGAGACTTGCTAGATCTAGGTGCTTACTATCAAAAAAAGAAACAAGAAAGATCTTATGAGACAGTTAAGGCCTCTATGAAAAAGAGTAAACAATTTTTGTGAAAGGGTTACAGAGAAGACACTATGAGCTTAAATTTGATATATGGCCAGATTTAACTAAGTATACTGAATATCATGAGTTTTTGGCCACAAATTGGGGACCCTCTAAAGAATGGCAAAGAAGCACAATTGCTTAGAAAAGATTTAAAACACATAAAGTACAAAACTAAACAAAAATAATAATAAAGTACTAGAGTTCGTGCCTTTCTGTCCAGCACTTTGCCCATATGCTCTAGTTAATGGTTAATAGGTGATAAACATCAAAACCAATTGTATTTCTTAAAAATAGATGTAAAGCCGAAAAGAAGTGCCTATCATCATAGCTCGTCATCCAAAAAACAAGATCAGGGGACCAGCTGGTGACCAACCAAGAACGAAGCCTTGCAACAAGATTGTGTAACTTTTTGCCCTTTCTCATAGAGACTTTTGCTATAAAAGCTTGTTTTCTTCTGCAATAAATCGCACTCAGCATTCACTCCTCTTGTGTGTGAGTTGTCTGTTTGCCATCTCCCCACCTGTTCCAGTTACCTCCACCAGGTGTCCTCCGTCGTCCCGACAGAGCCGGTCCCTGGCACTGGCTCAGGCTCACACCTGACATCCTGGCTACTTGGGAGGCAGACATCTCAGGATCAAAGTTTGCAGCCAGCCATAAGCTGGAAAGCTGGTGAGACTCTTCTCTCCATGGAACCACCAAAAAGTCAGAAGTGGAGCTGTGGCTTACGTGGTAAAGCACCAGCCTTGAGCACAAAAACTCAGAGACGCAGCTCCCAGATCCTCAGTTCAAGCCCACCAAAGAAATGGACCCATGTTGTTGCCCCCAGACTGCCTGGACCTTGAGTGCCCTCTCACGGAGTGTGATACAGCACCAGTCCCTGGGTAGTGTATCAGAGCCTTCAGAAACTGGGTGGTAAAAGCTAGACCTTCCCCTTCATCTGCTTTCAACCCACACCAGCAGGAAGGGAAGGCGTGACAAGGCCAACATCCTGCAGAGGAGAGAAGACCCCACTCTGCCAGGGTGATTGGAGCAGGCTTCTTAGAAGCAGCACTTGAAAAGGGGTCTTGCTTAACAAGGAAGCACACAGAACAAAGATGCTGTACATAAAGGACAACATAGAGGAGCATGTTCACTTTCAGCCAGAGCTGCTGCTGAGAAACTCAGTACAGATGTGCAAGACTGTACTGAGACACGCTCGAGAGGTTACAGAAGAACAACTATCCAAGGTTGGGATTGTGTCTTAGCAGTAGTGGGCTCGCCTAGCACACAGGAAACCCTGGGTTCTATTCCTAGGTCCCACATACACAGAAAAAGCTGGAAGTGGCACCGTGGCTCAGGTGGAAGAGCACTGGCCTCGACCAAAAGAAGCTTGTGTATAGCATCTAAACCCCGAGGTCAAGCCCCTAGACTGTCAACATAAAACAGCACTCCAAGGGTCCTTGGTGACAGGTGGATGGCTATGCCCTGTAGCTCTTAGTAGATCCATCCATTTTTATGTGTCTCCTTGTTTGACAGAGGGGAGCTGGACACTCCTTCTGCCCTGGCATCCCCTGGACCCAGTTATCAGCAACCCTCCCAACATCTTCAACCAGGACATGGAACAGCTGGCCCCAGAAATCCTCAGATACCGGTTGGGTGGGGCAGGGGGATACAGGGCAGGCCCCAGAAGTCCTAGTGGGTCTGATCTGCCCCAGATGACCATGCCTTCCAGAGGAGGCAGATGGGAGGTTAGAGAGGAGTAGTGATATGGAAGGGGCACCTTAATGCCTATGGCCCTACCCAGATTCTGAGCCTCCCTTTGCTGTCCCTAAGGGATCTAGAGGAGTGACTAGGTGGGAGTGTCTAGAGGAGGACTAGTTGGAAATTCTAAAGTCTGAGACACCGTAAACCATGCGCTGATGGCTCATGCCTGTCATCCTGGATACTCGGGAGTATCTTGTTTCCCCAGCACAGGCAGGAATGTCCCAGGAGAGTCTCATCTCCAATCTCCAACCAGAAGTGGCACCATGGCTCAAATGGTAGAGCACTGGCCTTGAGCAGAAATCATCATCAGGGACAGTACCCAAGCCCTGAGTTTAAGACCCTCAACCAAAAAAAAAAAAAAAAAAAAAAAAACAAGAAAGAAAGACACCCCTTGCCCTTGCCTGCAAGAGATGGTGAAGGAGTGGGTTTGCTGTGGTTGGGAGACCAGGTGCTGGCCTCAGGGTACAGACATTTCTAAGAACTGCCCAGTTTTGCCCAAGGGTGAAGTTACAGCATGGTGGGCTTTGCCTTACCAAGAACTCCAGAGGTCATGGCCTTTCTTAGGCAGGGAGTGGCAAATGGGAATAGGGACGGGAGGATAGTGTCAATTATATTCTCCCCATCCATGGCAGAATGGTTTTGTATGCTGGTGTCAAAGTCTGAAGGGAAGGGCTGCATGTGGTTTGTGGCCTGACAAAGTGGGTTTCCCCTGGGTGTGAGAAGGTGACTGAAGCCAGGCGTTGCCAGTGGCTCACAACTGTCATCCTAGTTACTCAGGAGCCTGAGATCTGAGGATCGAGTTTCAAAGCTAGCTTGGGCAGGAAAATCTGTGAGACTTTATCTCCAGTGAACCACCAGAAAACCGGAAGTGGCGCTGTGGCTCCAGTGGTAGAGCGTGCACCTTCAACTGAAGAGCTGAGGGACTGCGCACAAGCCCGAAGTTCAAATCCCATGACCAACAAATAAAAATAAGGTAGCTGAGTATTCTACATAGCGGTGTGTACAGTAGGAAATGGCATGCTGTGTCATGAGCCATTCCAGACATGTGAGAGTTTCTGAGTTTTGTCTACAGTTGGTCTGAGGATGGTAGTGCCATCTTCTCAAGGGTTGGGATGTTAAGGTGCTCAGGGACTGCTGAGGCCTTGGGTTACCCATGGTGTGTGTGTGTGTGTGTGTGTGTGTATGTGTGTGTGTGTGTGTGTGTGTGTATTTTTCCCTCATCTTTCTTTGTCCCCTTCATTGGTGCCTGTTTGCCTCTTTCTGACTTCAGTTGGTGCCCTTCCTGCACAGCACCTTGCCTTTAGCCCCCTACCAGGGTCTACAATGAGTCTTAAATTGCCAGAGACCTGCATATTCCAGCTTTTCTTTGGGGCCCAAGTCTAGTCATCCATGTCTTTGGCCACCTCCAGGGGATTCTGGGTTAGCAGGGCAGGCTGGCATAGGTTCTCCCCTGACAACAGGGTGAGGGGGGCGAGGGCTGAGTCATGTGATGTCCTGTACTTTTTCTCAGTTGGACTTCTGGCTGCATGTCCCTTCCTGTAGGCTGGTAATGGAGTGGGGGAAGGGTGGTTGCCAGTGGCTCTGGCCAACTCAAGCATGATAGCTGACTGAAGGCCACCCAACCAAGGATCTTCTGGGGCTACATTGGAGGTGAGGCCATGGTGGCTTGGAAGTATCTGTCAGTGTCTAGGAAATGTCAATGTACCTTACCATAGGAAAGTATCTTCCAGCCCCAGCTGGGCCTCTCTAGGTCCTTCTAGACAATTCCAGATGCCCAGAATACAGAGGCACAGACTTTAGATTCCATGGCCAGGGAACTGGGGGATGAGAGACTGGTATGACCAATACCTCAATGTTCTGGGGCATTAGACTTGATCTGGCTATGTCCCCCTTGTGTATGTTCACTTGTTAATCCAGTGCTGGACACACACCAACTTCTTGTGGCAGTGTTGTGGAAGTGGCAGGAGTTGAAGTGAGATCTAGGATAACCAAAATCTGGATGTATGGCCTGTGGGGATGGGGATAGCAAAGGGTGTCTATTAAGAAAAAATATCTCAGAGCTGGAACTCAGGGCCTAGGCACTGTCCCTGAGCTAACACTCTACCACTTGAGCCACAGCTCACCTTTCAACCATTTTACTAGTTTAGTGGAGAGAAGAGTCTAGTGGACTTTCCTGCCTGGGCTGGCTTCAAGCTGCCATCTTAAGAGCTCAGCTTCTGAGTAGCTGGGGTTGATGGTATGAGCCATTGGCAACTGCTAAAGATGTTACCGTATGTATGTGTGTGTACGTGCACATGTAAGTGTGTGTGTGTGTGTGTGTGTGTGTGTGTGTGTGTGTGTACCAGGGCTTGAACTCAGAGCCTCGGTGGTATCCATTAGCTTGTTTGCACAAGGTTGGTGCTGTACCACTTGAACTAGGGTAGCTCTGCTTTCCAGTGTTTTTGGTGATTCATTGGAGAGAAGAGTCTGCCCAGGCTAGCTTTGAATCTTGATTGATCCTCAGGTGTCACTCCTGAGTAGCTAGGATTACAGACATGAGCCACTGGCATCTAGCTACAAGGATGTCTTCTCATACTCTCTTCTGTTATAACACATTGTCTACTTGCCCTGGCCTAGATCCTCTGACCTCCACATCAGCTCCCAGCAGCCCCTGACTGTGTGGAGAACATAAAGCTCAAACTTGATCCTATTTCTTTGTCCTCAGGGGAGGGAATGTTTCCTCTGAAGCCTGGGGTAGGAGGGGTAGCTGCAGCTGGGTACTCGGCTGGGAGAGAGGTACTCTGTTTTAGCCAAGAAGGAAAGTGTGGCCAGATGATAATAGCTGATGCTGTCCTATTCCTAGCTCCTCAGGAGGCTGAGATTTGAGGATTACCATTCAGAGCCAGTCCAGCTAGAAAAGTGTGTGAGACTCTCTTCTGCAAATAACCACCCAAAAGCTGGAAGAAAAGCTGTGGCTCAACTGGTAGAGTGGTAACCTTGAACGAGAAAACTGAGGGACAGATCCCAGGCCCTGAGTTCAAGCCCTAGCACAAACATGCATGGGTATGCGTGCACACACGCACATGCTCACACACATACACACATACACACAGACACACAGACACAGACACACACACACACACACACACACACACACACACACACAGGAAGGTGTTAATGATGAGCTGAGCTAGAACTGGGGGCACTCCTGAGGCATAGTCATAGTAAACTCTCAAAGTAGATCAAGTGGTTTCTCCATAAGTCCTTATGGGCCAAGTGGGTCTGGGCCATGGCAGGAAGTTCCATGGAATCTTCCCCTGCATCCGTGCACGGGGCCACAGGACCAAGGGAAGGACACTATGGATGCTCCTTTGTAGTCAGTCCAAGATTGAAGACCTTCATCTGTCCCCAAGCAGTGGAGAGGAAAGCAGGGCTCCGAGCCCTGGGACTCCTGGGATAGTGACTGCTACAAGCATCAGCCAGCCAGCTGTGGATTCCTGAGACTACAAGTCTTTCATGAGCCCAACTCAACACCTGCCCAAGGTGTGCCTGACAGAGTCGCAAACTTGTGATACCCGCATGAGTAGGCATTACCTGCTGTGCCATCTTGCAGCTCCTGGCCCTCCTGGCCCAGAACCGTGGTCTGAGACATCGGTTTACTGCTCAGATGCACACTGTACCCATGAATGATGCCATTCTGATGACCCGGCTGATGACCTCCATGCCCCAAGGCGGGACCCTTCTCTGATACTGTGGCCCGTTCCATACACAAAGGCTGCCAAAGAGACTGCTCTGAAGACACCTAGACGTTGGGAGACCCGACTTTCAGGGGCCCATTGGAAAGTACTCTGCCTAGAGTCACAGAGTGAGCTACAAGCAGGTGTTGGTCATGGGGCTCAAACTCTGGGTCTGGGCACTGTAGCTCAGCTCTTCAGCTTACCACTTGAGCCACAGCGTGTCCTCCAGTTTTCTGATGGTTCCTTGGAGATCAGAGTCTCCTGGACTTTCTTCCAGGGCTGGATTTGAACCACGATCCTCTGATCTCAGCTTCCTGAGGATCTAGGAGGACATGTAAGAGCCACACGCACTTAGCTGATCTGGCCTTTCACCACAGTGGGCTAGGAGCTTCTTAAAGCTTTTCTTTATTTTTTTTCTGTGCCAGTACTGGGGTTTGAACTCAGTTTGAGCCCTGGTCTCTTAGCTTTTTCTCAAGCTGGCACTTTACCACTTGAGCCACATTTCCATTTCTGTCTTTTGGTAGTTCATTGGCAAGAAAAGAGTCTCACCAACTTTCTTCTCCTGAGCTATATTTGACCCACTATATCTGATCTCAGTCTCCTGGATAGCTAGGATTTACAGGGGTTGAGCCACTGATGGCTAGAAACTGTTCTTAAGAAAGAGTTCTTCCCTGCATTTGCCCTGACTCCTCCATGCAAAGGAGGCCTCTGAGGGTCAGGAGCTGTGAAAAATAGGCTTCTAGCCACTGAAAATGGCTGAGGTCCATGGTGAAAAGCCAAGCTAATACCCCCTGGGCCCCATTCTGGGTCCCCACCCTCTGCCTTACCTGTGATTCAAGTACAAACCTTGACCCAGCCTTGAATGTCCTGCCAGACTTGTCTGAAGCCACAGAATCTTCATTCCACCCACACCACCGGCTCTACACCATACCTCAGGACCTTTGCCCATGCTGTACCTTCTGCCTGAGGCTCTCTGTCTTGTTCCACATATTATAACTCCTGTGGAATTTTGGCACAGGTTGTATCACCTCCTGGAGCAACTCTTTCCTTCACTTTTCCCTCTTTTTTAAAAAAATATGGAATTGCTAGAGATGGAACTTGTGAAGGCTGACTGGTGTGTGTGTTTTGCCAGACTGGGGGGTTTGAATTCATCACCTTGACAGTATCCCTGAGCTTTTGTGTTCAAGGCTAACACACCAGTACTTGAACCATAGCTCTACTTCTGGCTTTTTGGGTGTTTAATTGGAGAAAAGTGTCTCATTATAGTCTTTCCTGCTTGTAATTTTGATCCTCAGATCTCAGCCTCTTGAGTAGCTAAGATTACAGGGGTGAGCCACCAGTACCTGACCTCTACCTCTTACTTCTAACCTCGGCCCTCCTCTGAGTCCCAGAAGAATATGTCTCAACCGGGTCTCTTTTTTTTTTTTTGACAGTCTTGGGGCTTAAACTCAAGGTCTGAGCATGTTCCTGAGCTTCTTTTCTGAAGGCTAGCACTCTATCACTTAAGTCACAGTGCCACTTTTGGCTTTTTCTTTTTCTGTGGTACAGAGGAATCGAACCCATGACTTCATGCAATCTAGGTAAGCACTCTACAACTAAGCCACATTCACAGCCCAAGGCTCACTTCTAACAGGAGCTACGAGGGTGGAATTTATTGGCTAACCCCTTTCGGCACAGAAATCACTGGCTATGTCCTATCTTTCGCAGGATTTGGGACCAGCCTGAGACTTGGCGGTCAGGAATAATGAATGAGTGATAGGCACCAGACCCCACATCCTACAGAGGGATCTAGAATATGGAGCCAGAACCTTGGACAACTCCTACAGCCTAGGAAGTGTGGTCTCCCTGGAGGCAGTGGCTGGCTTCTAGGTGTCCTGATGGGACACCTAACCCACAACATAATGCACCTGTTGCACACACCAGCCCAGGCAAAGCCTTTGGGGCTTCAGTACTTAAATGGCAGAGAAGGATGCTTTGTTCAAGCTGCCGGCTCAGACTTAATATTGTCTCAGTGCTTGTCCCAGCTTGCCCAGGTTTGGGGGCTGGGCATGGGCAACCTGCTGAATGCCCATCATCCATACACCATCCATCTATACACAGAGACATAGAATTACTGCCTCCTTTTTTTTTTTTTTTTTTTGGCAGGTCCGGGATTGAACTATGAGCCTAGGCGCTGTCCCTGAGCTCCTTTTGCTCAAGGGTGGTGCTCTGCCCTTGAGCCACAGCCCCACCCATGTGTGCATTTTTTTCCCTGTGGTCTTTTAGAAATAAGAGTGTCAGGAAATTTCCTGCCCCAGCTGAATTCAAACTGGCATTCTCTACATCTCAGCCTCCTGAGGAGCTGGGATTATAGGCAGAAGCCGCTGACACCTGGCTTTCTTTTCTTCTTGTTCTTTTTTTAATCGTGACAATCTGAAGTCTTCACAATGCCATTCCAATGGTTTGCATTCGAAGGAAACTACCCAGGCCTGGAGTTCGAATGCTAGGACTGCCCCCCACAAATGGAGGTAGAATCTGACAAACTCATTCCTACTCATGTGAATGCTAATGGAATGCATAAAAGTAATAATTTGCAGTTAATTCTTGATTCTATTTTAGAGTGCCACACACAAATTACTGGATTTATATCTTCCATTCTAGCACCTAATGGAAGGGTTTTGACTAATTTTTAATTACAGATTTTGTAAGTATTCAACCATAATACTTCATTAAATGGAGGCATAATGTAATCACTAATAATTGGTTATATATATAATATCTTAACATTCCCTCCCTGAATATATATGCATATATATATACACACATACTCACATATATATACATCTATCTATCTATCTATCTATCTATCTATCTATCTATCTATCTATCTATCTATCTATCTATCTATCTATCTTTCTATCTTTCTTTCTATCTATCTATATATTGGGCACTACTGTGGCTTGATCACAGGTCCTCAGGACTTCCTGGCAGCTCAGTTTGCCACACCCTGGTCTGCTAAGACTGTGACCCCATTTATGGATTGGGCATTGTGAGTTGAAATCCCAGCATGGCCAAAAATTTATTCGTGGAGTAAGAAGCTAATTTTGACACATTTTTTTCTTCTCTGTGACAGTCCTTGGTCTCAGTATGATGTATAATCCATATTCAAATATATCCTAGGTGATATGAGGAAATGAAACATTATATGTGTAATAATACTAAATTAATAAGTGTAATAAACGTCATAAGCTGTAAACCCATGCAATATAAATAGATCTCATATATAAATATTAGTTTTTCCAGTGCTGGGGCTTCAATTCAGGCTCTAGGAATTGGTCTGAATTTCTTGTTTTCAAGGACGGTGATCTTCCCCTTCACCTACAGTGTCGCAGATTTACCCAGACCCTGAGTTCAAATCAAAAGCCTGCCAGAAAAGTGGTGCAAATTCCAAGCCAGGGCCTTATTATTATTTTTTTGGCCAAAGTATGGGGCTTGAACTCAGGTCTTGGCATCTCTGCCACAACCAACCCTGGGATCTTAGGACCAGAGTTCAAATCTTGAGGCTAGTAAAAAAAAAACCAAAAGAGAAGGATAAAATTGAGATGGGAAGGGGAAACAAAGAGGAGGCAACAATGCTTTATAAGAAGGGTACTGGTTATCTTGCCCATGTAATTGTAACTCCTCTGTATGGTATTCTCACAATAAAAAAAAAAAAAAACTGAGAAGTTCAAGAAGGTGGTTTTACTTTTTCTTCCACCTTTGCGTTGTGGCCATCCAGGGTCTAAATGACAATGCCCAGAAAGTGTACATGACCTTGCATTGCTGATATTTGGTGGGCTATTAGGGAAGCCATAGCCAAAAGAGGCAACTTAGGCCTGGAGGTTGAATCCTGGTACTGCCACTAATGAATGGTGGGAGATTCTAAGGCGCATTCTGATATACATCCATACAAATGAAATGTTATAAAAGTAACAAATAAATTACTAGTGTATGATTATATTATAAAACTATATACAAAATTATACTACATTAATTTTCAATTAATACTTTATTATTTATTCAATCATGATACCTAAAAAAGGAAGGAATAATTTAATTGCCAATAATCGGTAGCAATATTGTATATGCTATTTCATAATGTACAGACATCTCTTTCTTGTTTTAAGCATATACCTCTCTATCTATCTATCTATCTGTCTATCTATCTCTCTACCTACTTACCTATCTATACACCAATCTACACATTTATCTGTTTGTACACTTGTCACTCCTGGGGATCAGTGGTAGTGTGCTCTCCTAGGACATACAAAGCCCTGGGTTTGATTCCTCACTACCACATGCACAGAAAAATCCGAAAGTTGTGCTGTCTTGTTTAAGTAGTCGAGTACTAGCTTTGAGGATGAAAGCATAGGGGCTGTGTCTAGACCCTTATTCAAGACCCTAGTAGTGGCACCAAAAAAAAAAAAAAAACATAGAATGTTCTGACTGCAATGATATAAGGATAGGCAGCAAATACCTCATCACAGAGCAAGCTGGGAGTCTGGTGTTGACAGGTGACATCTAACCCGACTTAGCCAGAGGTAAACCACTGCAACCCAGCTCCACCGAAACAGATGCTGCTGGATCACTCACCCCTGTCATGCAAGATACTCGGGGGCTGAGATCTGACAGTGGTGGGTTTAGAACTCAGTCCTGGCATGAAGTCTGCGAAACTCTGACCTGTGGCTCAAAGTGGCAGAGCTCTAGGCTTGAGCTAAATATCTTAGGATAGTACCCCCAACCTTTGAGTGCATTCCATGTGGCTGACCCCCCCCCCCAAAAAAAAAACCACCCCTCTAAATCATTAGATGTGAACTTTGTGAGGTTTGTGATGTGTTTCTAAAAGAATGGTGATACTGATTAAAGCACCCTAATTCTAATGACAGCATGTGGGATACAGCTATGTGATGAGTTTTTCATGAGTTGTTGTATGCCTAGTCCTTCACGGGGTTCATTCTTTCATCTGGTCCTTGTAAAAGCTCCACAAGTAAGATGATTGTGCAGATGGGAAAGTTGAGGCTCAGATATGTCCCCATGTCAGGGCCAAAATGATGTATGTACTGAAATGTAGTGAGTTGTTTCCTGCAGACAATTATTTTGGTTTACTTTTCTCCATCATGTACCTTGAACTCAGAGCCGAGGCACTGACTTTCATCTTGGGCTCATGGCTAGCACTCTACCACGTGGAGCCAACGACTCTTTTCAGTATAGTGTCAGAGCTTAGGTGTCTTTAGCTGAGGTCTGTCATCCTACCTACTCAGGAAGCTGAAATCTGATGATCTGCGTTCCAAACTATCCCAGACACAAAAGGTCCCATGAGACTATTATCTCCTATTCACCACTTAGAAACTTGAAGTGGAAGCTGCGTACCAGTGACTCACGCCTGTCATCCTAGCTACTCAGGAGGCTGAGAGCTGAGGATCACAGTCCAAAGCCAGCCTGAGCAGGAAATTCCTTGAGATGGTTATCTCCAATGAACCACCAGAAATCTGAAGGGGCTCTTTAGCACAAGTGGTAGAGCTCTAGACTTGAGCTGAAGAGACAGCACCCAGGTCCAGACTTCAACTCCTCCAACTTATAAGAAAAAAGAAACCTGAAGTGGAGTGCTAGGAATGTGTCTTAGGGGTAGAGTGCTTTGCATGCATGAAACCTGGGCTTGAATCCTCAGTGCCACCTCACTAGAAAAAAAAATCTAAAGTGCTCTGTGGCTCAAGTGGTAGAGTGCTGTCCTTGTACAAGAGATACTCCGGTCAGTGGTCAGTTCCTGAGTCCTTCAGGACTGATGTATGCACACACACACACACACACACACACACACACACACACACACACACACACACACTCACACACACACACACACACACACACACACACCAGAAGTGAAGCTGTGACACCAAATGGGAAAGCACTGAGCTTCTGCTCTGAACTCATGGTCAGCACCTTCGCCCTGTGTTCAACCCCAAAATCTAGCCACCGAATGCCCAACTAGGAGAGGTCAAAGGTTTCAAATCTTGATGTGCTTCACCAGCCCTAGATGACAGGAAGCATTGTGATTTTGCACAAGTGCTTAGATTTAGGAAGCTTCCGGAAACCTAGGGAGGCAACACTGCCAATAATGAATCATTTCATTAGATTCAGGGCCCTAGTTGTCTGCCAGAAGGACTCTTCAATTAATTGTAGCAGTTTGTCTCAACATAGTGTAGCAAAGACAGGATGAGTGCAGGGAACTTGGCCTGCCACAGGAGGTGGCACAAATGAAGACTTCCTGTCCAAACAGAGCACTGGGGAGAGAGATAGCTTGGGGAAAAGGAGGGCTTTTTCACCTGGCCTTTAGAGCCCACCCACACTCATCCTCACTAATTGCCCCAGTTGAAATGTCTGCTACACAGCTGTACAGGAGTAAGGCTTTTTTTTTGCCTGTTCCAACAATGAAGCAGACTTCCTCCAGCAGCCTGGGGTGTGGAGAAACCCTCAAGTTACACTGGGAACAGTGAGGAGAGCTCTGGAACATGCACTGCCTTGAAAGCTGTGCTATGAAATCATTCTTCAAAGCAAATTTCCTAGCTGAGTTCCTTTCTTCATAGGGACTCTGGATGTTCACCGATAGAAATACTTGCATATATACACAGATACGTGGAGTTACTGGCTCTTTTTTTTGCGGCAGGTCCTGAGTCTTGAGCTGTGATCCTCGACATTGTCCCTGAGCTCCTTTTGCTCAAGGAAGCATTTTATCGTGCCTTAAAACATGATACATCATTAATGGACGCATAATTCAATATCTATTAATTATTAGTAATATATTACATGTAATTTAATATGTAAACATCTTGCATTCTATAAATATTTTTATATATTTAAATATACAATCAAATAAACCTATAAATCGCTCTCTCCCCCAGCCATCTCTCTCTCTCTCTCTCTCTGTCTATATATACATATATATATATATATATATATGTATATATATATATATATTTGCAGCAATTTACACTTCTATCTATTTATATATTGGCGACTCCTTGGGCTAGAAGTCAGGTCCTGAGAACTGCCTGGCAGTAAATTTGCCCTTCCCCAATAGTGCTGTAGATTTACCCAGATCCTGAGTTCAAATCCCAGGCCTGCCAGAAAAAAAATGGCATGAATTCCAAGCCAAGGAGCCTCATAATTTTTAAAATAATTATAGTGTACATATGTATGTGTGTATGTGTGTATGTGTGTATGTATGTATGTATGTATGTATTTTTATTTTTATTTTATTTTTATTTTGCCACAGGGCTTGAACCCATGTCATGGCAACTCTGCGTCAGCTTTGATCACTCTAGCCTGGGGTGCAGCCACTGGATCCACAGCCAATCCTGGGTTCCTAGGCCCCAAAGGCTGACAGGAAAAAAGTAAATAAATCAACACAGAATAAAACCGTTCAACTTGCAGATGGCTGACAGTTTTACATTTGTTTTCTTTGCAAGGTGACTATCCTGGATCTGAATGACACAGCTGAAAAATGCTCTTAACGTGGCTTACTGAAAGCTGGTGGGCTACCAGGGAAGCCATAGGCCAACATGGCAACATAGGCCCTGAGTTCAAAGCTCAGTTCTGACCCCTACCAATGGCAGGACATTCTAAGAGTCTTGTTCATATTCATAGGAATTCCAATGTAAGGTTTTGAATGTCCAGGTTGAATTAGTTCTTCCTGAATGATACTACTATAAAATTAGAGTGATTTTAGGAGGCCGATGGATTTTAATTAATATTTTTGACACATTAAAAGAATACAATTAAATACATGGACACAATAATTTCAGGACAGTGGTTGATTTAATTAATAATTCATTAAGGATGAAAACAATAATATTAATTACATGGAGTCATAATGAATATCCACAAATTGGTAAGAATGTAGCATATATAACTGAATCATGTATAAACATCTCTGGCACTATAAAGATCTATATTTATTTGTGTACTACCATCTGCATGTCAATCTGTTCTTATTTTGTCAACCCCTGGGGTTCGATCTCAGATGCTGGGATCTGCTTGTCAGCTCCATATGCCCCAGGCTGACATGCTGACACTCAGCCACTTATGAGTTGGACCTTGTAGGCTGTAAGTTCAGATGCCAGCACTCACAAAAATTGAATCGCGGATTAAGAAGCCCAAAGTGACACATGTTTCCTTTTCTGTGAAAGGTCTGGGTGTCAGGTGTGAAGTTTCATACACAGGCAAATCTATGCCCTATGTAATAAATATTCCATGTGTATTAACAGTCAATAAAATAAATGGTAGATAAATGAATAATTCAAAAAATAAAATGAATACACTAAACACAATATGGAGTCAACATATGGGGCTTGATCTCAGGGCCTGGGAACTGCCTGGCAGATGAATTGGCTAGTGGCTGCTGTGCTGAGAGTCACCCATTCATGAATTAAACCTTGTAGGCCCTGAATTTAGATCCCAGCACTGCCAAAAATGTAATCATGGAGTGAGAAGCTGAGCATGACACATGTTTTCTTTTTCTTTGAAAGTGCTCTGTGTCAGGTAGGATGTATAATTCATATGCAAATCTATATGCTATGTAAGAGGATGTCATAAATGTAATAAATGTCATAGGTGGAAAAATTATCACTACAGTAAATGATAAACAAATTGAATTAGTAGTGAATCATTGTAGGATAAAATTAGATATAAGAACTATAGGACTGCATTAAGATGAATATTTTATTAAGCACTAACAGAATAAAAATTGCATGGAGACATAATTAAATACATAATAATTGGTAGTAACACATGATGCATACATAATTTAATTATATGTAGACATCTGTCTTGTTCTATAAAATATGTAATTATATGTATGGATGTATATACATATGTGATAAATAATAACAGGATATTGAGTAATTATTAATTAATGCTTTATTAATGGTTCAACTGGGACACATCATTAAACAGAGACATAATTTAATACCTAATAATTGGTAGTAATATTATCTATAATTTAATAATATACAGGCATCTCTCTTTTTGTGTATATAATATTTATATACAGCAATCTCTATCTATTTATATCTTGTTCACTCCTGGGGCTTAGTGGTTGAGTTCTCACCTAGTAAGCACGAATGCCTGGTTTTGATTCCTTAGTGCCACATAAAGAGAAAACCTGGAAGTTCTGCTGCCTTTCCTCAATTGAGTGCCAGCCTTGAGCACAAATGCTTAGGGACACTGTCGAAGCCCTTACTCAAGCCCCAGGACTGCTGCCAAAAAGGCAGAATGTTCTAACTGCAACTGTAGAAGGACAGGCCTTCAAATACCTCATCACAAAGCAAGCCAGGAGTCTGGTGCTGAAAGCTTCCACCTAACCTGACTTAGCCAGATGTAAACCCCTGCAACCCAGCTGTAAGGAACCAGACGCTGCTGGCTTACCCCTATCATCCTGGCTCTTGGGGGCTTTAAAACCCAGTCCTAGCAGGAAGTCTGCGGACACTTTAAAATGTGGCTTGAAGTGGTACAGCTTTAGCCTTGAGCAAATGTTATTAGAACGGTATCCCCATGCTTTGAGTTCCAGCACCCTGGGTAACTCCCTCCCAAAAAATCCCATTAAACCATTAGATGTGAACTTGTTTGGTTTGTGAAATATTCCTCAAAGAATGGTGATACTGACGAAAGCACCCCAATCCTAATGATAGCTTATCCAATAGAGCTATGTGCTGAGTCCTTCATAGGGTGCTCTCAGCTGAGTCCTGCAGAGTAACATGTGCTGTGTCCTTCATTGGGTGCACTCTTTCACCTGGTACTCGAAGACCTCCACAACTCAGATGATTATGCAGACAAGAATATTGAGGCTCAGATATGTCCCCATGGCAGAGACAAAATTATGTATTACTGAAGACTAGTGAGTTGTCTCCTGTGGACAATTGTTTTGTTTTGATTTTTCTCAGTCATGAACCTTGAACTCGGGGCCTAGGTGCTGACCCTTATCTCTTGGGCTCATGGCTAACACTCCACCACATGGAGCCACTAACCACCTTGCAGCAGAATGCCACGGCCTAGGAGTTGATAGCTGAAGTCTGTTGCCTTGCCTTATAAGAAGTTCAGATCTGTGGATATGGGTTCCCAACTATCCCAGACACAAAAGGTCCCATGAGACCATTATCTTCAATTCACCACTAAGACAACTGAAGTGGAAGCTGGGTGCTTGTGACTCATGCCTGTTATCCTAGCTACTCGGGAGGATGAGATCTGAGGATCATGGTTCAAAACTAACCTGGGCAGGAAAGTCCTTGAGACATATAGCTCCAATGAACCACCAGAAAACCTGAAGTAGCTCTGTGGCTCAAGTGGTAGAGCACAAACTTGAGCTGAAGAGCTCAGGGACAGCACCAGACCCAGACTTTAACTCCTACAACCTACAACAACAACAATAAATAAAAAAAACAGAAACAAACAAACAAACCTGACTTAGTGGTCTGGGAATGTGCCTTAGAGGTAGAGTACTTTGCATATATGAAACCCTGGGCTTGATTTCTCAGGACCACATCACTAGAAAAAAGCCTGAAGTGGCTCTGTGGCTCAAGTGGGAGAGGTACAGTGCTCAGGTCCTGAGTTCAACCTCCAGGACTGGTGTATGCACACATGCGCATGTGTGTGCATGAGCGTGTGTGTGCGCACACACACACACACACACACACACACACACACATACACACACAGACCAGAAGTGAAGCTGTACGTGCATGTGTGTGTGCTAGAGAAAAACAGAAACATGAATATGCTTCTAGTGTGTTCTAGATACTTAAGGGTGTAGACAAAAAAAACATTCATAATTATTAGGTCATCTTATAGGCAAAAGGAGCAATACAGATAGTATGAGGATAGCTCCAGCTTTCAGTCCTCTCATCCTGAAACAGTAAATTCACTGCAGCTCAATGCTAAGTGACAAAGCTGGCATGTCCTGTGGACATTTGCTCCCAAATCCTGGGACACTCATTTCTCACTTTTGGCTTCAAACCTGTGACCAGAGGAGAAGATGAGGAGAGAAAATCCTTCTCAGAGAAAGCAGCTGTAAGAACATTGGGGTAGTTTACTTATAAATTCAAACCATTGGAATGATCCTGTTAAGAAGTCAGATTGTCCAGATTAAAAAATGAAGAAGAAAAGAAAGGCAGGTGCCAAGGGCTGCTGACTGTAATCCTAGCTCCTGAGGAGGCTGAGATGCAGAGAACCTTAGTTTGAATCCAGCCAGCATAGGAAAGTCCCTGACATTGTTATTTCTGAGAGATCACAGAAAAACCCAGAAGTAAGGCTTAGATTCAAGGTTAATGCAATACCCTTGAGTAAAAGGAGCTCAGAGAGTATGCTTGGCTCACAGTTCAACCCCAGGACCTGCAGCAATGATGGACCTATGATGCCTCTCCCAGGATTCTGGAAGCTTGAGAAATCCAAGCACATGTCTGGTATCACAATGCTTCCTGTCATATGAGTCTGGTGAAGCTCATCAGGTTTTGAAATGTTTTACTTCTCTTAGTTGGGCCCTGGGTGGCTAGGTTTTGGGGTTGAACACAGGGACTAGGTGCTGACCATAGGCTCAGAGCAGAAGCCCGTGTGTGTGTGTGTGCGCGCGCACACACACACACACACACACACACACACACAGACTAGAAGTGAAGCTGTGGCACAAAATGGTAAAGCTCTGGGCTTCTGCTCTGAGCTCATGGTCTCAAGATTTAGACTAAGGATTTCTGTGGAGCACCTCCTTGGCGAATCCTTGAGGAAAGCCATTTGAAGCCTCCTCAGGAGATTGCCGTTCAAAGCCAGCACAAGTAGGAATGTCTTTGAGACTCTTATCTCCAAAAAACAACAGAAAACCAAAAGTGAAGCAGTGGCCCAGAGGGTAGAGCTCCAGCTTTGAGAGAGAAAGCCGAGCAGGAAAAACAGGCCAGACCAGGCAAGAAAGTTTGGAAGGTGCTTATGTCCAATTAATGACCAGATGGCTTGAAGTGGAGCTGTGAGGGTGGTAGAGCCTCACCCTTGAGCAAAACAGCTGAGGAACGCATCGGGCTTTGAGATTAAGCCCTGGGATGGCCACAAAATAAATTAAAGAAGAGAATACCAAGTTATGTATCAGTGCCCTACCTACTTATGTGTGTATATTACCACCCTGAGTGCAAACAGACCATATTCAATGCTTCTGCTTTATTTACTGATTTATTTTTCAGATATAATCGTTGCACATACTGCATCATTCTTTTCATTTCAAGCCCATGGCTTTTCTCTTCCAGGGTAGCAGGCCTGTGTCTTTATATGATGCACACTTAAGCTCTCAAGAGCCTTTATTTACATTTTATTATGAGGCCAAGGCAGGGACAGTGACAAATCAGGCAGGGGAAGAAAAGTGTTCATAGAAATAGCCAGTATTCAGAATTAAACTTGGAGATGTAAAATGGTAGCATACTTATGTAAAAACTACAATGAAGAAAAAGATGAGGGGGCTGGGTATTTGGATTAGTGAGAGAGTGCTTCCCTAGCATACAAGAGCCCTGGGTTCGATTCCTCAGTAGCACACAGAAAAAAGCCAGAATTGGTGCTGTGGCTCAAGTAGCAGAGAGCTAGAAACAGTGCCCAGGCCTTGACTTCATCCCAAGAACTGGTAAGAGATCGCTAGCTACGTAGGTAAGTAGGAAGGAAGGTAGGTAGATAGGTGGATAGATAGATCTTGGACGTCAGGAGGAAAGAAGGGAATAATTCCCAGTGTGAGGCCTTCTGCAGGGAGCCAGGCCACCACATTGCCTTCACACAACCACGGAGCAGGAAGACTGTCTCTGTCCCACTTCTCAGGCAGCGGAAGGCCCAAGAGCCAAGAGGGCAGAGCCAGGTTCTAACTCAGGTGCTTAGAGACAAAAGAGAAAGGGCCCTGCCTCCCCTTGGACTGGGAATTTGCATTAGTGATGTGCAGAATGAAGGAAGGAGAATGGATTGGCAGAGGTAGAAGAATGGTCTTTAAATCTGACAGATGGAGAGTCAAAATCTCATTCCTTAAGGCAGAGAGCAGGGTTTTTCTTCTCTGTTCCTCCCCTCTCCCCCTCTAAACTGGCTCTCTATTGTTAACCTAAAGATAGCCTGATGCTCCCTTCACCTGAGAGAGGAAGGTTAATTAGTCATTGTTTGAAGAGGCTGAGAAAGGCCTGACTCTGGTGTAACTCTAACAAATGTTTCAGGGTTCCCCCCTTTGCTGGCTGTGCCTGGAATGCATGAAGTGCTTTTGCAGCTGACTTCCCTGTTGATTATGTACATTCTGCCTCCTAATCCTGCAAGCCTAGGTCTCTTCACCTAGCATGTCTTTTGAAACTGTTTTTGGTCCTTCAAATACAATGTTACACAGGAGTTCTTCCTGCTAACAGGGCTAGGGCTTGGATGCTGAAAACTTCATTTGAACCCAGGATGGGTCAAAAATGTTTCTTTTCTGCTTCTATAGCTCAAGAATTCTAAGAACATTTAGAGTGCAAGTAACTTCTCATCACCAAGAGAAACACAGGAAGCTCTTGAACATCTGACCTTTCCAAAGTGGAAGTTTGATTGTCCTAGACTTTCCTGCCCTAGCTGGCTTCACCCTGTTATCCTCAGATCTCAGCCTTCTGAGCTAGATGACGGGTGTGAGCCACCACTGTTCTGCTGGGTTCAGAAGTGTAATGACATCGACAATACAAGTCAACTGCTCATCACAAAGGGCTTGGGGAGCATATTATGTCTTTCAACATTTGACCTTTCAGAACCCCCTAGGACACAAGGTTATAATGCTAGAGTCTGAGAGGCTGGGCATATGGATCTGCTACACTTGAACCTTGAGCTCTGATTTCAATTCTGCTATATATCAGCGTTCATTTTCCAGAGAATGTTCTCCTAATTAGGAAATAGAAAAAGTACTTTGATTAACCCTTACTTTTTTCCAGTTGTGTGAATTGAATCAATTCTAGGGACTTTTCCTGAGCAAGGCGAACACTGTACCACTTGATCCACAGCGCCACATGGGTTTTTTGGTGGTTCATTGGAGATAACAGTCTAACAGGCTTTCCTTGTCTAGGCTGACTTTGAACGGTGGTCTTCAGATCTCAGCCTCCAGAGAAGCGAGAGTTCCAAGTGTGAGCCAC
Source organism: Dipodomys spectabilis (assembly GCF_019054845.1). Taxonomy (NCBI): domain Eukaryota; kingdom Metazoa; phylum Chordata; class Mammalia; order Rodentia; family Heteromyidae; genus Dipodomys; species Dipodomys spectabilis. The sequence goes on along the minus strand of NW_024871193.1, from coordinate 6,010,780 downwards.
TGGCATCTGGCCTATTGTTTTTGACAGTCTTGGGGCTTCTTTTCCTCAAGGCTAGTGCTCTACCACTTGAGCCCCTCCACAGCTTCTGGCTTTTTCTGAGTATGTGGCACTGAGGATTCAAATCCTGGCATTCATGCAAGCTGAGTGAGCTCTATACCACTAAGCCACATTTCTTGCCCCACCCTTACAATTCTATCCCTCAACTTGCCTATCCTCAAGGAAAGGCTTCTGACTATAAATCATCTAAAGAGATCACTATAGTAAGGTATCCAAAGGTAAAACACAGGTCATACTTGAGTGAGACTCTAAACATGTGAAGACTGTGACAAATGCCTCCATTTAATTATGTATCATGTTTCAACACTCAATAAAATATTAATGAAAAATGAGTTAATGTCCTAAATTATTGTGTATAATTTTATAATGTTGTACAGAGGGGTTACAGTTACATGAGCAAGGTAATGAGTACATTTCCTATTGAGCATTGTTGCTTCCTCCTTTGTTTTCCCCCTACCATACCTTCTCTACCATCTCCACAACTACTCCCACTGCCCAGGTCAGTGACTTATTTTTTTTTTTTTGGCTTGGCACAGGGTTTGAATTCAAGTAGTGACAACACTGCGCCTTCCCACACATTGCTACAAATTTACCAAGACCCTGAGTTCAAATCCTAGGCAAGGAAAGAAAACTTGCAGAAATTCCAAACAAGTGAGCTTTATTTTTTTAAATTTAATTAATTAATTTTTATTTGGTTTTTTTTTTTTTTTTTTGGCCAACAATGGGGCTTGAACTCATGTCGTGGAAGTCTGCCTTAGCTTTGATCACCCTAGGCTGGGGTGCAGCATCTGGACCCATATTCGATTGGGGGATCCTAGGCCCAGAGGGATTGCAGGAAGAAAGAAAAAAAGCTGGAAAGCACAAAAAGTGGTGAGCTGCAGAGGGCTGGAGGGTTTTAGGATTTTTTTCTTTGCAAGGTGACTATCCTGCGTCTTAATTACCTGGTTGCAAAGTGGAGCTGACCTGCCATTGCTGAAAGCTGGCGGGCTATCAGGGAAACCATAGGCCAACCTGTCAACATAGGCTCTTGGTTCAAACCCGGTCCTGACACATAACAATGGTAGAAGAATGCAAGGGACTTGTTCCTATGCATATGAATGCCAATTGAAAGAGTAGTTCATGCACAAGTTGAGTCTAAAATTGGATGCAATAATCCTAGGTTGCTGATTGATCTTAATAGTTTATTAAGCATGAAAAGAATAATATTCCTTTAATGGTGGAATAATAAATACCTAAGTGTTGGTAGGAACGTAGTAGGTGTCATTCAGTCATAGAAGGCTCTGGCACTGTTTACCAATGTTTATTTATTTGTATACCACCATCTGCCTATCTATTTATCGCTGTTTTGGCCAAACCTGGGGCACAAACTAGCGCCTAGTAACCACCTGACAGCTTCATTGGCTAGAGGATGCCATGTTCACACTCACCCATTCATGAATTCGGCCTGCTAGGCCCTGCGTTCAGATCCTAGCAATACCAGGCATGATGGAGAACACATCTACAAATCTAGATGCTATGTGATAGGATGTAAACAATATAATAAATGGTATAGGTGTCATCAGAGTCAATAAAATAAATGGTAAATAAATGAATAAAACAAGAAATAAAATAAATAACCACACCAAACATGATATGGACTGAACATCTGTATGGAAGTAGAAATCCTTTCTTTAAAAGGTATATAAGGAGAATGTTTTCCAGGACTGAGGCTTGAATTCAGCCCCCCTAGGAGGAGGGAATGGCAGGAGAGCCTGGGATTCTCGTTTCTGGACCTAGAAAGAGCCATGGAATGCAATTGTTATCATCCTTGAATGAGTAGTTTGTGCATGATGGGAGTAGAAAATGATAGGCAAGACTCATGGGGTATCAATTATTTGTAATGAAGAGTTGATGAAGTATGACAATAATCATCACAGTCATGAAATGGAGGCATCAGGAAAGATCCAAAAATCGGAAGTGACACGGTAGATTGGATTCCATCACAGGACGCCTTCTCTCCTACTCTATACAAATACGTACTTATTTGCATACTAAATTCAGCTTATGAATGGATGACTATTGTGCTCTCCTTCTCCCTCCCCGGGGACTCAAACTCAGGTCCTGGGAATGGCCTAGCTCCTTGGTGGTTCATAGGCTGCTGTGCTCATGTGGACCCATTCTCCAATTGGGCTTGCTAGGCCCCGAGTTCAGATCCCAGCCTGCCAAAATATTCATACTGATGTCAGCAGCCAATCGTTGCACCTGTTTTCCTTTCCTGTTTAAGTCCTGGGTCTCAGCTAGGATGGAGAATGCATGGGCCACCCTGTGGATATGGGAATAGGGTGTCATCCACATCAGCCGAGTTATATCTGTCATCATATACTCAAGAAAATACACAATATATCCATGAATAGCATACAAAATAGAGAATAACTACACTAAAGGCACGATGCAGTCCAAACACAGATGTGAATATACATTCCATGTTTCAATGATAAATTGAGGACTGTTGTGGCCTCCCTAGGGCTCGATCTCAGCTCCTGGGAACAGACCAGCTCCTTAGTGGTTCACAGGCTGGTGTGCTCACGTGGACTCATTGGGCAGTTGGGCCTCCTAGGCCCCGAGTGTGAATCCCAGCACTGCCAAAAATTCACCCTGATGTGAGAAGCCAGTCATTGCACCTGTTTTCCTGTGCTTTGCAAGTTCTGGGTCTCAAGTAGAATGGAGAATGTATAAGCAACTCTATACTCATGGGACTAGGTTGTCATCCAGGTCACCACAGTTATATCTGTCATCTTATACTCAAGAAAATACACAATATATCAATGAATAAGAGACAAAATAAAGAGAATGACTACACCAAATGCAAGATGCTGCCCACCCATGTATGGAAATATAGATCCTTGGTTTAATTATGAATTTATGACTATATTGTCCCCCACCAGGGCTTGATCTCAGGTCTAGGGAATGACCTAGTGCCTTAGTGGCTCACAGGCAGGTGTGCTCACGATGACCCTTTCACCAATTGGGTCTGCTAGGCCTTGACTTCAAATCTTAGCACAGCCAAAAGTTTCATCCTGATGTGAGAATCCAATCGATCTACCTGTTTTCCTTTCCTGTGAAAGTCCTGGGTCTCAGAGAGGATGGAGAATGCTATATAGGCAACTCTATAGCCATAGAAATAGGTTGTCCAGGTCAGCACAGTTATATCTGTCACCATACTCAATAATATACACAATATATCCATGAATAAATAAAAAAATAAAAAAAATCTACACTGAATGTAAGACGCATACGACACCTGTAGGTAAAGAGAGATCCTATGTTTAAAAAAGATGGGTTTATTATTTTGTCCAGTGCTTGGGCTTCAAATTAGGCTCTGGACTGGAACTGACATTCTAGTCTTTAAGAATGGTGAGCTTCCCCTTCCCCCACTGTGCAACAGAGCTACCCAGACTTGAGTTAAAATCCCAGCACTAACAAAAGATTCCTCCTTATGTCAGAAGGCAATCGTTGCACATGTTTTCCTCTCCTGTGAAAGTCCTGGGTCTCAACAAGGATGGAGAATGCATAGGCAACCCTATAACCATAGGAACAGGTTGTTATCCATATCAGCACAGTTATACCTGTCACCATACTCAATAAAATACACAATACCTCCATGAATTAGTCACAAAATAAGAAGTACACTGAATGCAAAATGCTATCCACACATGTATGTAAATATAGATCCTATGTTTAAATAATGAATTTATGACTATCGTGGGGCACCCTGAGGATCAATGTCAGATCCTGGGAAAGGCCTAGCTCCTTAGTTGCTCACAGGCTGGTTTGTTCACCTTGACCTATTCACCAATTGGTCCTGCTAGGCCCTGAGACAGATCCCAGCATTACCAAGTGGATCATGAAGTAAGAAACTGAGTGTGAAAATTATTTTTCTTTTCTCTGAGAGTCCTGGGTGTTAGGCATGATGGAGAACATGTCTACAAATCTACATGTCTACAAATCTAGATGCTATGTGATAGTATATCATCAATGTAATAAATGGAGTGGGTGTCATCGTAGTAAATAAAATCAATGGTAAATAAATGAATAAAAAAATACAAGGAACAGCCACACCAAACATGTATGGACTGAACATCTATAGGTAAGTATAAATCCTATCTTTACAATGTATATAAATAGTATGTTTTCCAGGGCTGGGGCTTGAATTCGTGCCTAATGAACAGGCCTGACTTTCTTATCTTCAAGTATGGTAAGATTCCGCTTCATCCACAGTGCTGCAGGTGTACCCAGACCCTGAGTTCAAATCGAAAACCATGCAGAATAAACAGTGCAAATTGCAAGCCAGAGAGCTAATTTATTTTTTATTTTATTTTATTTTATGCTCAGCACAGCACTTGAACTCAGGTCGTGGCAACTCTGCCTCATCTTTGATCACTCAAGGCTGGGATGGAGCCACTGGACCCATAGCTGCTCCTGGGATCCTAAACCCCCAGGCCTTGCAGGAAAAAAATGCACAGAAAAATGCTGTGAGACAGCTTTTTATGTTTTCTTCCTTTGCACGGTGACTTCCTGGGTCTAAATGACACTGTTGCAAAGGGTACTTCACCTTGCATTGCTGAAGGCTGGCAGAATACCGGGAAAACCATAGGCCCATGTGGCAATGTAGGCCCTGATTTTGAATCCCTGTCCTGACACAACCAATGGCAGGAGATACTAAGAGATTTATTCTCATCCATAGGAATAACAATGGAATGTTATCAATGTCACGGTTGAATGAGTTGATTGTGAATGATGCTTCTATAAAATTAGACAGCATAATTTCAGGAGGCTGATTGATTTTATTTAATATTATGAAGCATTAAAAGAATACTATTACAGGAACACAATAATTTCAAGACATAGATTTCATTAATAGTTTAAAGATGAAAACAATAACAATAATTACATGGAGGTATAATAAATATCCAAGAATTGGTACAAATGTAGTCTATATAAGTGAATAATGGACAGACATCTCTGGAATGGCATAAAGATATATATTTATTAGTATACTGCCACCTGCGTGTCAATCTGTTCTTATTTTGTCAACCCCTGGGGCTCGATCTTAGGTCGTAGGAACTGCCTGTCAGCTCAATTTGCCCCAGGATGGCATGTGGACACTCACCCATTCATGAATTTGGCCTTGTAGGCCATGAGTTCAGATGCCAGCACTCCCAAACAATGAATTGTGGAGTAAGAATCTGATGGTGATGTGTTTTTCTTTACTGTGAATCTTCTGAGTGTCAGGTATGAAGTGGAATACATATGCAGACCTATGTCCTATGTAATCAATTTAATCAATGTTCTATGTGTCATAATAGTCAATAAAATAAACTGTCAATACATGATTAAAACAAAAAATAAAATGAATAACTCCACTGAATGCAATATGGAGTCAACATATGTATATAAATATAAATCATATATGGAAATTATACATGAGTAGGATATTTTCTAGTGGTGGGGATCAATTTCAGCCCTAAGGAACAGACTCGATTTTCTTGACTTCAAGGAGGAAATCTTCCCCTTCCCACACAGTGCAAGAGAGTTACCCAGACCATGAGTTCCAATCCCAGTTTTGGCAGAAAAAAATGGCTCCTTTATAGTATATAAGGTCCATTTCTTAGGTATTTCATTATGCCTCCATTTTATGAATGTGATTGTTTAAATGCTTAATAAGGTATTAATTAAAATCAATCAGTGTCTTATAATATAATTGTGTATCATTGTATCCTAGAATTATTCAAGAACTGTTCAATCATGACTTACATCACATTCCATTGGTAATCATATGGATAGGAACAAGTTTCTTAGGATCTCCTACCATTTAGAGGTGGCAGGACCAGGATTCAAATAGTGGGCTCCAGCTCCCATCACTTCAACCTGAGGATAGGGAACTCACCAGTCTGTCCACGAACATAAACAAGACCAGTGATTAGGCAGGCCCATTGGCTCTCAGCAATCCTCCTTGTTACTTACAAGGCTGTGATGGGAGGATCAAAGTTATCCTAAGTAGGAAAGTCCTTGAGACCCCTGTCCAACTTCAGTGCCAACAAAGCCAGAAGAAGAGCCATGTAGCTCTTGTGGTACAGGGCTAGCCTTGAGCAAAAGCAGCTCATGGACTGTGCCCAGATCCTGAGTTCAAGGTTTGGGACTGGCAACAAATAGACACACACAAGAATCTGTGCAGCCATCTGGCTAAAGCAGGTTACCCTCTTGTCCCCAACTGAATTGGACATAGTTCCCTGGGAAAGTGGCTGGGGGAGTTGCTGTCATCTTGACTCTGCCCATGCTGCCTGCATCACATGATTCTGGCCACACCACCATTCTTTCATGTTTCTTTCTGACCAATGGAATACAAGAATGGTGGCCACGCCCACATTCCATGCTGCCTCGTACCCCCTGGGATTCCCTAGGTTGGTTGTCACCACTACCAGCAGTTGAAGAAGGTAGAGATGGCTGAGTAGTGAGCAAGAGTCTTGAAGCTACTTTGTAGTAGGAAATTGATGTGCCCTCCTGCTTCCCAGCCCCCTCCCCTGCTTCCTCCAAGGCACTGCATTTCAAACCTCAGGTGGTGGCAAGCTGCTGGCAGGCTTGCAGCCCTGACCTGGTCCCGGCCCCTAGTCCTCTGCTCTGGACCTGAGTGTCTGCAATGCCCCCTCCATTGCTGCTCACCCCACCAGGAGCATCCACCACCAACTTCTCCCAGCAGCACAGGTGAGTGGCCGCCCAGTGGGCCTGCACCCTGCAACACTCGTACCTGGTGACACCCCCCCAGGTCACGGACTTGCACCTCCCTCACACCCCACAGTCCAGCCAGGGTTCTGCCACTAATGCGCCCCAAGGGTAGGGGGTAGGTGTCAACCCGGGGATCCCACTCCCATCCCTAGTGACCAATGTCCCAGGAAAAGGGCAGATGCAGTGATGGGTGAAAAGGGAGCACGACATCGTCCCTGGCCTGAAGCAGTGGGAGCTACAGAGCCATGCATCTGCACCTTTTCTCTCCCTAGTGGGAACTTGGTGGCTTTAGTCAAAGGTGGGGAACAGCACCTCCACACCTGCCTTCTCGGGTCTTTTCCTTTTTTCTGGGCATGGGGGTTGTTGGATGCAGAAGATAAACCCCTCCCCCCTTGCTGTGTGAGCTCTTGTCTTCTGTGCTTGGTCATCCTTTCACCTGAAGAGGGTCCCAGAAAAGCCCAGGAGGGAGGTGAAGGGCGCTGGGGGTCAAAGCAGAAGGTGAATATCTGGGAGGAATAAACCCAACCCCACACACACACATACACCCGGCCTGTTTCCCTACCCCTCAGCTGTCAACAGTTCTCACAGGGTCATCACCTTTCCCAGCTCTGCCAGCATGTTCTGATGCTTGGTCCATTTGGTCTCCTCGTCCTCCCCAAGAATCCACCAATTAGCCCAGAAGCATGTAGGCCAGAAGGAAGGAGTATGTCGATGTATGTAGCGTCAGGACTCCATCCATTTCACCAACAGTGCCCCACCCCTGGTCAGACACCCCTCTGAGGTCACCATGACCCTCTGCTAGTTCCTTTCCCAGGCTCTGAGGAGACATCTGTCTCAGGATTCCTTCACCCAGCATCCTGGCCTAGGGTTTTGGTGAATGTAGAGTCAAGGCTGGTTGTTCCCAAAGGGAAGGATCTGACCCTGGAGAAACGGAGAGGCAGGGTGGTGTTGCATCATTTGAGTGGTGCTCCCCTTGGGTGGGAGCCCCTGGTTGTCTCAAGGGAACCTCCATGCTCCAGCTTGTACATTGTCCCAGATGAGGAATGAACAGAGGCACTGCTCTGAGTCGTGTGTGTGTGTGTGTGTGTGTGTGTGTGTGCATTAGAGAAACAGAGACAGAGAAGGAGGGAGAGAGAGGGGGGGAAAGAGAGAGAGAGATCATCTTTCTACTTGTACATTCTGACAGTGCTCAGGTGAGTGATCAATTGGCAAATTTCAGGTGCTGCATGGATAAGTCTTCTGTCACCAGTCTGAATTTGTGTGTGTGTAGAAGTGGGTTACAACAAAGATGGTCGAACCTTTTGGTAACTTTTCCTGCTATCTTCGCGAGGGGAGGAGGGGTGCATGGGCTTCACTGCTGAGGTCCAGGGGCCTGGAAGGGTAAGGTGCCTGAAGGGGACTGATCACCTTTAAATTACAAGACCAAGGGATTTGTGTGCCCTGGGGCTCTCTACTCCCTTGGGCCTGGTTGGTGGCAGTGGGAGCTTTGTAGGACCTGGGGGTGCATTTCACAGGGGGTGGTTTCCCAGGGGGACAGAGAGTGTGGCCAGCACTTAGTAAGGATGTGCACCCTGTGAGTATGGAGTGCACCAGCATAAGTCAGACTCCGGGTCTTCTCATCATTATGTCTGATGGTTGAGGCCAACCCTATTTTAAATCTTGACCTGTGATCTTCAGATCTCAGACTCTTGAGTAGCTGGGATTACAGGCATGATCCTCTGGCACCGGGCCTCTGATTCTTTTTGGTATATTAGGGTTTGAACTCAAGGCCTTAGGCTTGCCAGTCAGGTATTCCACCATGTGAGCCAAGCCTTTCTGTCTTGGGCATTTCCAAAATAGAGACTAAATATATGGTCAGGCTGGACTGGATCATGGTCCTCTTATCTGTGACAGGCATGCTCCACCAGGCCTGGTCCTCTGTAGTTGGGATAGTAGACATGTAGCACCATGTTTAGTCATCGGTTTAGATGGATTATCTCAAACTCTTAGTGCACAGCAGTCAATTCTTGACCACAGGGTAAGCCCTGGGTTAGGCTTCAACTATTGGACCTCAGTCTCCTCTTGGGACAGTTGTGAGGAAACAAGGGATTTATACAGAGGGATCTCTGGCACAGGGCACAGAGGGAGCGGCCATTAGATACGGTTCTTGGCAATTCTGTGAGCAAATGAAAGGAAGATACCTGGAAAAGGCTCACGTGGGGCTTGTTATTAATCGTGGAACAGGTGAGGGATTATGAAACAAAACATGTCTCTCTTTCATCCTTACCTTATCCCCATGAGGAAGGGGATCCTTCACTGTGTTCAGTTTTGCAGCTGGGGATACTGAGGCAAGGAGAAGCCAGGTGACATACTCATGACCTCCAGTTCACAGGAAGCTCTGCCTGACTTCTCTGCCATACTCCCTAGGACAATGGGTGCTATTCAGTCCACTTCTTGTGGTGAGAAGTCCAATTCTTATCAGTCATGGGGCTTGAATTCTGGTCCTGGGCACTGTCCCCGAGCTCCTCAGATCAAGGCTAGCACTCTACTACTTAAGTCACAGCGTCGCTTACAGTTTTTTGGTGCTTCTTTGGAGATAAGAGTCTCACAGACGTTCCTGCCCGGGCTGGCTGTGAACCATGATCTTCATATCTCAGCCCCCTGTGTAGTTAGGATTAGAGATCTGACCCATGGGCACCCGGCTTAAGTTTAATTCTGACTTTTTTTCTCTCTCACACAGGAACTGGTTGAATGTGTGCTGGAGGAGGTGGCCCAGTGTCCCCATGTGGTTGGAACCCAAGGTGGCCCTCTCATTCTGGAGGTAGACTGTGGGTTAGGAGCTGTCTTGCTCAGCCTGTTGAACCAGCTCCATGAGGTAAGCCCCTCTGTGGCCTGGCTAGACTATAACGGTTATTCATTGTCCATCCAGCCTTACTGGACTTAGTATTTTTTGTATGTTATTTTCTAGCACCTGGCCAAAATTATGATACATAGTTATGGAATGAAAATATAATGCCATCTTAAGAAAGTCATTTAGGGCTCTGGGAATGTGACTTCATGGTGTGGTGATTGCCTAGCCTGCCTGAACGCCTGGGTTCAATTCCTCACAGAAAAACACTGAAAGAGGTGCTGTGCCCCAAGTGGTAGAGTGGTAGCCTTGAGGAAAAAAAAAAGCAAGCTCAGGAATAATTCCCTAGTCCTGAGTTTAAGCCCCCTGGACTGTCAGAAACAAAACAAAACAAAAGAAAACAGTTAGTAAATGCAAAATAAAGAACACATACTTGGAGTATATAATTGCTCCTTCCATACTGATACCTGACAATAGTCCCTAATTCATGCATTTTGCCTATATTAGGATACTGTGTTGAAAAAAAAATGTTTTGTTCATTAGATCACTGCAGTTAATGCCAGGAATATACTTAGATGTCAAGGGAAGATGAATTCTGGAAATTAAAAGATTCCAGGCTTTTGAGTGGTCACTGCTAATCACAGAGAAGGCTAGTCTAAGTGAGATTTGGAAATCTTTTTGGTCAGTTATGGCACTAAAAAGGCAGAGACTAATTAACAGTTGTGATAGAAGAGAAGGAATAACTCCAGATGGAAGGAATAAATGATAGTAACTAACATATACCAGAAACTGTTCTAGGGAAATATTTTTGGTTATTGAAGAACTAGTTATCAACTAGGCTTATACCTCATTGCCTTTAACATTGTAAATCTCTTAGGCTAGTTTTTAATCTCTGTGTGATAAATGTATCTCCTTCTATGCTATTCTTTCATACCTGATCTCCTTTGCTTTCTAAAAATCTCAGTCTTTCTATATTACTCTATGAATATTGCCTAATACTAAATAACACCTACACAGATGGCAGAGGATGCTAATGTAAGCGTCCCATAGCTCATGAGTCATTAATATAACAACATGGAAAAATGAGGACATATTTATTCCTACCCCAATTTTTCTGAAAAGCTGCAATGTCATCATTTGGTTCAAATTTCCATTCTTTGTCTACATAGTGTCATTAAGTACACATAAATGCAAATATGAGCCAGGTGCTGGTAGCTCAAGCCTGTAATCCTAGCTACTCAGAAGGATGAGACCAGAGGATTGTGGTTCAAAGCAAGCCTTGTCAGGAAAGTCCATGAGACCCTTATCTTCAATTAATCACAGGAAACCCGGAATTGGTGCTGTAGCTAAAGTGGTAGAGTGCTCAACTTGAGATGAAGAGGTGAGGGACAGCGCCCACAAAAAAAAGTGCAAATATGACTTTCAGTTTCCCCAAAAGGAATGACAAGGTCAATAGTAATCTTTCCAAGCATAAAAAATAATTACAAAATGATTCAGTGCACCTACTTTCACTGAGTTATTTAAGTTATGGCTTCTTTGCTGGGCATATTCTCTTCTTTTAAAAATTGTCAAATATTAGCTTTATAATAAACTTCATCTAATATTTTTTTTCAAAAGAGAAGTCCATACTGTCGATCTCACTTGGCTTTCTTACTATCCTATTTCAAAGCTAATCCAGGCAGGAAAGTCTGTCAAACTATTATCTCTAAATAAACACTAAAAAAGCCGGAAGTGGAGTTTTGGCTCAAGCAGTAGAGTACTAGCTTTGAGGATAGGTGGGCAAGAAAGACAACTGTTCAGGGACAGGGTCCAGCCCCTGGGTTCAAGTCCCAGAACCAGGACAAACTAAACAAACAAGCAAACAAAAACAACCCCCAGATATTTCTTTGGGACTGTCCTTAAAGGAGTACTGCTCTGAGAAGAGGCTGCTTGTGCTGAACATATTCACAAGATCCTGCTTTTTTGGAATCCTTATTGCTATGGAGAACTCAGGACCAGACTAAAGGAATTGATAACTGACTCCTGCCAAAAGAGAATCTTCTCAGGGGTGATATATCCATACATAAGACACTTTTAAACCTCCATGTCTTTGTTTCTTTGCAGTAGAACAACTTTAAAACAATGTTATTAGGGGCTGGGAATGTGGTTCAGTTGTACAGTGCTTGCCTTGCATGCATGAGGCCCTGATTTCTCAGTACCACATAAACAGAAAAAGTCAGAAATGGTGCTGTGGTTCAAGTGGTAGAGCACTATCCTTGAGATGAAGATCTGAGGGAGAGCGCCCAGGCCCAGACTTTAGGCCCCACAATTGACAAAAACAAATGCAAACTAACTAAAAAAGCAACGTTAATTCCTTTTATTCTATGCTGGCCTTCACATGGCACATTATTATCTTTTGTAATACTCTCAACTAGAAGTTCACAGACAAGTTTATATGAATAAAAAACACACTGGAAAAAGTAAGGGACAGAGTTTCCTTCAAGCCTTGGGATTCTTTTCTTTTCTTGTACAGTAAAAAGGAAAGCACAAGTTAATTTGAACTTTATCATTTCTCTGTGTTCAATTCCTCTCCTGGGATCAGTTTCCACAAAGTCCAGTAACAATCATTGGTGCTTCTTGAGGTCTAATGAATGTTTTCTGTCTTCATTGAAATAACACAAGGACACTTTTGGACATGAGGTAATAGGTGTTTCAGAGACAACTTAGTAAAAGAGAAAATATAAAATTTATATTGCTTATAAATACGTTATCCATGAGTACATTTAGTTCAAACTTCATAATTGCTCTGCAAATTAAGCCAAATTTTAAATGGGAAGAAGGTCCTCAGATCATTCTTTTTGTGAGTGTATTTTCTGTGCGTTATTTCCCTAGTGCACATGAATTAACAGTAAGAGAAACATTTGCAACAATAGGAGAAAGAGAAGTTCTGTGTTTAAGTATAAGGGTTCAATACAATATAGAAGACTACAAATAAGACAACATCGAAACAATAAAGCCAAGTCCAATATGTAGATTTATGGGAGTGTTCCTAAGTGGAATATGAAGTATGAGGCCTTTCCCTTTCTCAACCACGTTTGCTAATCGCACAAATTTTTAAAAGTAGAATGAAAGAATAATTCTGGTTCCAATGAAAGTCAGATATAAGGGCATGGACTTAACTGGAAAAACAAGTCCATCTTGAGAGAGCAGGGATTATACTGGCAATGAACTAGTGGCTAAGATCACATTTCTTTTTTCTTTCCGTTACTTGCATTTTGTTGTTGTTGTTGGTCTTGGCACTTGAACTTTGGGCCTGGGCACTGTCCCTCTGCTATTCAGCTCAAGGCTACTGCTCTACCACTTGAGCCACAGGGCCACTTCCAGTTTTCTTGTAGTTAATTGGAGAAAAACGTCTCTGGGACTTTCCTAGCTGGGCTGGCTTTGAACCCCAATCCCCAGATCTCTCCACCACGCAGCTTAAGATCACATTTCTAACAGTGTACACTCAGCATATGCAATGTGTATGTTCATCTAACTTTATATGAATTTTTGAGTTAAAAATGTGGGCTACAGCTTAGACTTTTCACTCAAAAAATGTTTGTAGTTTAAAAATTGATAATTCTGGAGATATAAAACCTAAGAATGTAAAGCAGTCTGGGAAGTTCAGTTTGCATGCAGCCTGGGCAGAACAGTCTTTGCCACACTACCAGCCAAAACCTGAATTGGAAGAATGTCTCAGGTGATGGAATACCAGGCATGAGCAAGATTGATGAATAAGAGCTTGAGGCTTTTGCATACATACATAGAAACATACACATACACACAGAGGCACTTATATGTGCACACAAAAATACACAAATGAAACAACTCTTAGAATATGTAGGAAAGTTTAAAAATAGCAATAGAAAATATGTCTTGAGTAAGAATTAAGAGATGAATTTTAATATTAGAAAGTCCTCATGAACTTTCTTCAAAAAAGTTTGAGACTATTACATAGGTAGGGACGAGAGATAGTAAGAGAGTCAAGTAATTATTATTAAAGGGATCGAATGAATCAGAGATCCCAGCAGGTGCATCTGAAAATGATCATATCCTGTGTCAAATGTTAGAAGATCTTCTAAAATAGTACATAAACACTCTGAGCAGTCTGTCTATTGGATAATGTCATTGGAGAAGTTCAGAAATGCTAGTCTATGTCTAGATTAAATAAACCAACAAACATGGCAGGGCAATGTGATACAAACCTGGAATTCTGGCACTCAGACTAAGGCAGGAGATTAGAGAGTGGAATTAAATAGTGATACATTTCCTGGACCAGGTAGTATAATTTTGTCTAATAAAACAAACCAAACAACAAGAAAGGAATACACAGAAGTTTGGGCTAATTTTGTTATTATGTTTTGAAAAGTCAAGTTTCCTATTGAAATGCAACTCGTATATAATCTTCAGTTTTGTTTTAAATGCTCTCTTCATTACAGAACATTCCTAGATTCAAAATGGCTCATGATTCCCACCCAAAATTTGAAAAAGTAAGTAAGCATCATTCTGTTGGATTCCAAAGAAATGAGGAAGGATTACAAAATCTTAAGCCTAGAGAAATTTCAAAGTTCATCTAAAGCAGGACTTTGTAGATCTTGCTAAATTAGAATTAAGAGTTAACATAAATATTTTAGTTTTGCTTGTAATTTCATATTTTATAGGATACTACAAAATTCTTTTTGAGTAGAGGGTTTAATTGACAAATTCACAAATGATTCTGGCATTCTATTTGCCTAGAATATGCTTTCAAGAGAGTTATAATTAGATCTTAGTTAATAGAAAATTCCAAAAATTCATGTATAAAGTGATAATGTAAATAATCTAGACAGAGTTGCCAACAAATCGATATTAATTTATAAATATAGAAAAATTGCAATTTTTGAGGGTTTTGTATAACATTGTATGAAGAGAATAATTGTGTGACATCTTCTTTCTTCTACCTATATGTAACACAGGAAGCAATTTCCTTAATTACGTGCCTCTGTATACAATGAGAAAAATGCTACATTTGGGGTTATTAGTTTGTCCTAGGGCTTGAAATCTGGGCCTGGAAACTGTCTCTGAGCCTGTTTATGCTCAAGGCTCGTGCGCTACCACTTCAATCTCAGTGCCACTTGTGTCTGACTTTTTCTGAGTTTATTAGATATTTGAACCATAATCTTCTGACCTTAGCATCCTAAATATCTGTGATAGTTTAAAAAAGTATAAATATAAATAACATTTGCAAGTGTTCTGATCTCAAGAATCTCACTGCTGGAAAAATGATGCAACCCAGTTAATTGTAGTATTCTTTCCAGAACAAGGAGAGAATCACATTATCAGAGGTGTAGTATTTTTTTTCACAATAGAGATAAGCTATTCATGATGTGAATTAAGGGAATATTAAGGTGCACTTTACAAGTTGGAAATTATTGGACCAAGATGATTTATGGCATAAATCTTTGGATTTATGGTTCATAGAAATTATAGCTTACTCTGATAAAATTTGCTTACTCTTGTAGAATTAATTACAGATGCTTCATAATTTTATCCTCTACCAGAATGTGGCTATTTTTCTGTTGACTTCTCAATCTGTAACACTTCATTGGAAACTGCATCTATTGCAAAATTACATAACATGCAAACAGGTACTGTTTTGAATCACTCAGGTATGGAATGTTCAGAATTTGAAAATGAGTAGTTATTAGTCATAGGAATTTTGAGGAACACATATATTCTGTCCTCTTAACAACTCATTTACTTTTAAAAGTTATGGGTTTCCATAGAATTAAACTATATTCAGTTTTAGTAGAGAAAGTACTAAATTTTTCCTTTTTTCAAAATATTGTCAAGTTTATTGTGAAAATATTGTCTAGTTGGATAACATTCAAGTTGATAACTCTCTGATAAAAAGAGGAGTAATCAATTCAAATTAGTTGCCAAATATTATTGATTTTTAAAAAGTTACTACATAAAATATTTACTATAACAATACAGTGAAATTATTTTTTATGTAGCTTATTTTTTAATTTAATTTTATTGTCAAATTGGTGAACAATGGGTTACAGTAATTGTAAGGTAGTGAAAACATAACTTTTCAAACTTTTTACCCCCTCTTTCATTTTTCTTATAGTTTTCTTTCACCTCAATACTCCTCACAAGTTTTAATGTACATTTCCAACATATTGTCTTGTGAGTATTGTTATTGCATTGGCTTGCCCTTTGTCCTTTGTCTTGCCATTTTGTTATTCCTCTTCCCTTCCATAATTAAGGTAAATGTATACACAATACACAGGGCACAAAATCAAATACAGCCGATGCCAAGCCATAGGTGGAAAACCCAAAGAAAATAGAAATCATATAGTACATTATAAACAACTGCAAAAAAAATCTCTGTTTCCATACCTTGGAGTTCATTTTGCTCAGCATCAGCTTATATGTTCATATATACACATAAAGCCACTGGACACTATATCATATAAACAACATGTTACTCTTTTTGATGGAAAAGGTTGAATTAGGATTGGGGAAAACGTGATTCTGATAAAGGAATTTCAAAAGAGTTTAAAAATTATGACAGGTATATTTTAATTGTTCAAATTTTTAACAAATTAGCCTATTAAGAAAATTGCCTGGGAAAATAGGCTTTCATGCCAAGAAAGCTATGGAGACCTAGTTGAGAGGGAGCAATGTGGATAAAGATAGCTCATTTTCACACTAAACAAACTTCAGAAACCTTACTGTAAATCCTGTAGGTTCCCTTGAGAATTGTCCTTACCCAGGAAATATACTCTCACTGTGTGAAATTCAAAGTTCTCAAGAAAACTAAGACATCAAATTTTGTGAATTGACCTTTAATTACCAAAATTATTCTTTGAAAAAGATAATTTGGGTCAAAATATTTAGGGAGAAAGGGCCCTTCAAAATGAAAGAAGGTATTGGGTTCACACTTTTCTGTTTGTAACACTTTCCACAATGTCTTTGCACGTGAAGCACTGAAACACAGAAAAAAATCTGATTGGTTACGCCAATGATTACACATTTCTAAGTAGCTCACAAAAAATAATATCCTTATTAACATGAGGTAGTGAAGAGTTCTCTTATTACATAAGCCAAAAAGTTTGGGATTAGAAAAGAATTGAGAAAATTGAAAGGGTAAGAAAACAATGTTCTTAGAAGCCCTATATAAGCATACTGACTTCAGCAGTGGAGGGAGGCCAAAAATTTTGATATAGATTGTCTTAATATTTTTGCTACCTAAAGTGATTTTACAGAGCCTATTTGGCTCACTACAATGTAGAACAGTTTGAATGAGGACAGGAAAATAAATTCTACGTCCAAATGAGGCAACTTAAAAGAGTTTTAAAAGAGAAACCATGAAGATGTAGCGGGGTGGGGTGGGGAGGAGATCTTATAGTCTTTCAGCTTCACTGGACTTGAAGTCAAGAAGCTGTGCTTAATTGGAAATCAGGGAAGAACTAGGAGGAGGACATAGAATTAGGACATAGAAGCATTGTCCTTTGTAATAGACACTGTTACCCAAGGTATGGATGATTTAACTCTATTCTGTTCCATACATCTTGCTGAGCAAATGCAAGACCAAGAAAAAATAATCTATTGAAATAATTTTGCAAAGAATAACTTCACTGATCCTGATATGGTATCTAAGGAGAGTCTTAAAAGAGAACATAAAAGTGGAGTATACTTCGGTTTCCTCTAAGCATCTTGTTAGCAAAATATATCTTTGAGGTTAGAAGTGATTGAACCAAAAAGTAGTGGAGTACTTATTTTTGTGGAACTTTAGACACAAGAAGACTTTCAAGGTAAAAGAAAAAAAGTATAGCTAAATATTTGTGATCACAGCTTCTTGAATCGGTTTTTTGGAGACAAAGTTTTACATTAGAGTTTGTCCTCATTAACATAGATGTTGGATTTTCGTGGCAACCAAATGCAAGGGTGAAGCTTAATGGACTCCCTTGGACAAGTAAACAGCATGATAGAAAAAAAATGGCAAATAATATTTAGGAAATTAGTTTGGCTAATTACTTTGCCAGAACAAAGAATGAAAGATATAATTCAAAATCACTTGACTTAAAAGTATGAAGAAAGAGTAGTGAAGAGAGATGAGAGAAAACATAGAGGACTCTTCTGTCTCCAATGGAGTAATGGATTCTTGATCTTGTTTCTTCCATTCTATCTTCACAAGCCATCAAGTGTGGCTGAGGACTGGAGTATCCATTTCAGACAAAGAGAACTCACAGAAGAAAATATTTGCAGCAGATGTAGGTGATTCACAACCTTAGACAATCTACTTAAATCTGTTCAAAATTCTCTGCTACACCAAACTGCCCTCTTTGAACAGCTTTGTTTGCTATTCCCCAGACTACCCTTCATGAACTATTTAAAATTTTGAGAGGTCATATACTCCTCTCTAGAGATTGCTGTTTGGTTGTGATTTTTGTGTGTTTTTGTTTTTGTTGTGTTTTTTAATTAAATTTCAAAAGGTTGTGCAAGTGTATTACAATAAATATGTCCATCTAATTGTCCAATGCTCCTGGATCAGAGTGACTCCTTCTATCATTCTCAACCAACCCTTCTCCAAGATGTATTTCAGATTTATCACTTCCTTTATCACATGTGTACATTGAGTATTCTAGCTGTACTTGCCCCTTGTTCCATTTTTCATTCATTCTGTCTTTACTATTATTCCTCTCTGGTTTCAACTTCCTGATAGTCATTCTGTTAAACTGTTAATATTCTGAAAGTTTTATATACTATCCATGGAGTTTCAATCCTGCATACACTTGAACTGATGTCAGCTTATATTTCCATAATTCATTCATCTGCAATAACAATTTGCAAGACTGGAGAGGTGAAGCACCTAGACATGATTTTATTCTCATCCATTTGGAAGATTAATCTTTAGTCAACAAGAAAGTTTAAAAATGGCTTAGAATATAATCCTAACTACCAAATTTTATAAATGGCTTTGAAAAAGGTTTATGATTATTTTATTTTACATGGGATAATATTTTCTACTACCTATAAGTTTTGGAAAAAGTAGAAGACTACGATTTACTACTATACAGGAATATGGTAGAAATAGAAGACAGATTTTTTGTTTGTCACATCTCTGATGAGTACCCATATTCATGACTTTAAGTCATATTTCTTACTATGTTAGACTGATAGGTAAAACATAAAATAACATATGATAAAGCAACTATTTGTGACATTTAGGGGCTTGGAAGGTGGCTCAGTGGTAGAGTGCTTTCCTTGCATGCATGAGGCCCTGGGTTCGATTCCTCAGCACCACATAAGCAGAAAAAGCCAGAAGTGGCGCTGTGGCTCCAGTGGTAGAGTGCTAGCCTTGAGCTGAAGAGCTGAGGGACAGCTCCCAGGCCCAGAGTTCAGGCCCCATGACTGGCAAAAAAATATATATATACCTTAGTAAGTGATTAAACTTACTTTATTAGCTAGTGTTTGGGTTTGAATTATGGGAGGTTTTTCTATTTGACACATTTCTGTAAGGCACATACTGAACAACAC
This sequence comes from Dipodomys spectabilis, assembly GCF_019054845.1. Taxonomy (NCBI): domain Eukaryota; kingdom Metazoa; phylum Chordata; class Mammalia; order Rodentia; family Heteromyidae; genus Dipodomys; species Dipodomys spectabilis. The sequence continues at coordinate 5,991,588 of NW_024871193.1, read as the reverse complement.
AAATGGTGGGTGGTACTATTTCTACACTTTAATGAATGGTTGAACCTGTTTGGCATTAGTGCTGGGTAAATAAAACAACTCTATTGTAACTTGCACCCTAAACTTGAAAAATTTGTAATGTCAATATTGTCTACTTGTCAAATGTAATTTTGGTGAATGTGATTTTTAAAAGATTATTTGAAAAGGAATCTGTTTTCAGGAGATTAAGTGTAGGCTATCATTGGTTTGAGAATGATAACATTTTTATTCTACAGAAACAAGTTTTACTGAAGTACCAGTATTTTGAAGCATTAATGATCTTCTCAATTAATGTTTTTGTGAATTATATTTGACCTGTAATTCAAGTTTGCCTAGCCTTGGTAGACCAATTATGGATCTATCGTTCTAGGAACTATTTTTTTTGCCTACTTATGCTGGACTGAAATCTTTGAGTAATCATTAGAAGAGGGGTATTAAAAATAATTTTGTGACATTTGTGATGTTGGTCACTCATATGGGCTGGTCATTTGTAAACTGAAAGTTTGAATTACTGTACTTTCTCTCAGATTTCGTGATCTCATCTTTCATTTTAAGTTGCATTGCATTACACAATTGCTTACCACTAATTCTGGTGTCATAAGGAATTGAGATGGATTTTCAATTACTTTCTGTTGGCATGTTTCATGAGCCTAGGTGAGAAATCTTCCCCTTGTTATCAGATGAAGAGGATAACTAAGACCTGGGATCCTAGGACCCGTGGGTCCTGCAGAAGAATAATACCTTTTAGATATCGTATCAGCAAAATTTGGGTACAATCAGTAGAAATGCTTCAGAAATATAGAGAAAAACATTTTGCAACCAGTGAGTTAAAACAATAAACAGAGCAGCAGAGTAAAATCCCTTATACATTAGAGGAAAACAATTGTTTTTTTTTTACAATGTGAATTCAGAAGACCAAGAATACTTAGAACATATCACAAGTTTATACCAAAGACATTGCATTGATACTTTTTATATTCTAATGTACATTCTAAACCTTATTATTTATATTCCAATCTATTTATTGTAATAAATATCTATTTATTTGTCAAATTATCAATTAATTCTAGTAAGTTCCACTGTGTGAAATAAAATATCAGCACGTATAAATATAAAATATATAACTATAAAATATAATAAAAAAGGCACATGTTTTGCAATGTTCTGTTGTGGTTACGGTATCAAAGGCAACTGTGTTTTAAAATATTATTCCATTATTTCTACCTCAGTGTTTGGTAGAGTTGGACCTAAAGCTTTACCATTTGGAGATTTACAGCCTAGAGACAAGAGGAAACACTGTGATTAAAACATTACCAATTTAAGGCCTATTATCGAGGAGAAACATATAGACTTCTCTTGTAACTATGAAAATATTTGATGAAAGAAAGGCAGTAGTGTAAATTCCTGCCTGGATGGATGGTAGACTGGCCAGGACATTTGGTAATCATGCATGTGAAATTTTTTTCACCTTCTTGGCTTTAGCTACTATTGAAATGTTAGGTATAAAAAACAATTATATTTTGATAAAATACCTTCTAGCCTAAATGATTCTGCCTTAACTGTTTATCTCTCTATGATCCCTTTTAACAAATATTAGTTTTGTTCCAATAAGAAAATCTATGCTGTCAGGGTAAGATATTCTGGTTGGTCTGTTGCTACAGGGAAGAAGAGTAAAGGGTCAGGTAGACATTTGTACCAGTAAGACATCATTTAGGAATTTTTAAGCTGCAGAAGTTTAGAAGTAGCTCTTAAGCAAGGCTTACTTTGAATCCATTAACTCCACAAAGCTAACTCAGTTTATAAATAAGTTCTTGAAAAACAATCACCTTTGGACCTAGCTATAAAGGCTTCAAAGTATGATCAAATTTAAAATGAAAAAGACTTAAAATAGTCATTGACAAAAAAATTGCAAATGTGAGCAATCGACCAAACAATATAAGCTTTTCCCAATATACACAGAATTTTAGAGAAGTAAGATCAATAACATTTTTAGGAACAATAAGGTTTCCTAGTTAAAAACAGTCAACCAAGGATATATGCCTGTATAAAGATTGCATCAATAACTACTTAAATTTACAGGATACTACATGCTTCAGCAGGACGTTTACCCAAATTACTACAATATAGAGATTATCATGGCATTTGCACAAGGATGATATGAAAATTTGTGAAATATTCCATATTTTTCATTCTTGAGATGCAAGAAATGAAAAACAGTTATTAAAAAATTGATTACAAAAATACAAGTCGTTATGTCGAAAAATGAACTTTACAACTTTGTGCGGGTGGAGGGGTAGCAGGGAGGATTGAGTGGGGGAGCAGGGGAAGGATGGGAATGGATGGGGAGGGCAAATACAGGAGGAGGCTACAATGCTTGATGAGAAATGTACTCATTATCTTGCCCATGTAATTGTAACCCCTCTGTACAGTATTTTCACAATAAAAAATTTAAAAAGGCAAATGTAACAATATATGTAATTCATTGAACTGAAAGTTAGTTTGACATCAGTGCGTTAAATCCTCACCTTAGAATGGCCTTTATATAGCACAATCTTTACAAAACATTTGAAATTGGATAACATTGTCATTTTATCCCAAAGAAATAAAATACTATAAGGACCTAGGAAAAAAAGGAATCTTAAACTTTTTCTATATGGAATGCTATCTGAAATAACACATTTATTAACGAACCTATATATTATAAAACAATGTATAATCCAAAGTATTATATCTAGGAGAGAATTAAATAGATTATGGACATTATACAAACAAAATACAGAGTATTTTAAAATATACTTTTTTCATACAAGCACCAGAAATATTTTTAGTTTCTGTACTACTCATTTCAACAGATAAGTTAAAGTGATTTCTGATTTAAAAATCACAAACCCTGCAGAAATCATTATAGATGTATACAAACAACTCTTGAATACATTTTGACATCAAAGTCAGGCAATTCATTGAAGAATACTATGGAATCCATGAATTTTTAAAGTAAGATATTGCTGTTGCTTTGTATTGTGAAAATATTTTGTACAGACACAAAGATGGATTGGCATTTTGGAAATTTAAGAATCTTAACCAAACCATTATGAGTTAGGAGAACAATTTTTACAGCCTTCCACAATTTAAAAGAGGTAGTGATACATATTTATCCTTTTGGCAATATTAAATGCAGTTTCTTCCAAGTTGTTCTTCAGACCTGGTTTGATATAATGCTTCAATAGAAGGCGATCCAGCATATCTTTGCTATTTCTATTCCAAGCAGTAAGATGCAAGGGAGTCAAGAGGACTTTAGTTTGGGCATTGGTATCTGCCTCAATGTGAACTAAGAAAGCAGCCACTCTGGTATTATTCAACATATAAGTACTGTACAGGGGTGTCTAGCCATTCACAGTAATTGCATGAATATCTGCCTTGAGCCACCAACTCATGGACAATGTCTAAGTGCCCACTGGAGGCTTCCCGATGAAGAGAGGTATACTCATCATCATCCCTAGTATTCACATGAGTGGCCTTTTAGGAAAGCAGTGTCTGCACTGTAGTAAGCCGATTATTTTCAGCAGCCCAAACAAAAATTTGCTTTAATACTTCTCCATTTTTTTTTTGCAAATGATACCATTCCTCACTTTTCCATCTTGTTCCTTGTCTTCATCAGAATTGCCTAACCAGAGACAGTGAGTACCAGTGGGAATGGGGTGCACATGTATTCCCTAATAGTTCACGTTGGTTGAACTGGTCAGAAAAATCCAGTGAATTTTCTACATCTGTTATTTCACCATGATTTTCTTTCTCTTTTTCCAATTTTACTATTGGAAATTATTCGAACTGGAGAGTAGGGAATTGATATAGAGCAGAGGAAAGGTTTTCCTCCATATTCAAAGGTACAGACTGAAAATGGTACCAGTGGTGTCTTCATGTGCAGCTTATTATAGGAATGAGAAAATATGAAATAATGCCTCCTATGTAAATGATTTGGGAAATGGCAGAGCAGAAAGTGAAATGATGCAACCAAAAATATAAAAGCAAAATAAATTAGGATAATTATGGAGCAGTCACATTATCTATGAGAACCATGAAAGGGAGAGAGGAAGAGAGAGACAGATGTGCAATGACCTAGCTAGCCACAAAATCCATGCCTCTGATCAATTTATAGAGCAAACAATTTTATTTTTTAAAAGAGATGGAAATGGAATTTATGTATTTACTTGAATTTAGTAAATACATTTTTATTAGCCTACATAAAGAGACATAGCTTTGACCAAATTACAGACAAAAATCTAAATCCTTGATAATTCTAGTAACAGATCTGACTGAAATCAATTGAATCACACTTTTCCTGTAGAGTAAAGGAATAGGTCCAGGCTCAGAAAGCATCTAGAGAAGGCAGGCCGATTGTATCTGTGACAAAACTTTGTGGAAAATGGTATCAAGGATTAATTACTGGTGATCCACTTGCACTGGAAGTGTGAATCTGAACTATTGCTTGCTGATTCTGAACTATTGCTTTAATAATTATAAGTTCCAAGAAGAAGAGGTGAGATTTAATTGATAGCAAAGGATTAGTAATACAGTTTGACTTCTCATTAAGCACCTTCAATCATCAAAATCACATGAAGACAATAGACAGGCCTACTTTTTTAGATGAAAACAAGTATCTTTAAAAACAAGGTAATTAAGTATTCCTACAAAGGACTTCTATTTTACTACCTCATTATTTAGTTTTTTCTAATGTTGGGTAACAAATAATGGATCTATTAGAAAGCTCTTACAGCTCATATGTTCAATAGTGAGTTCTCTTATATTATACCATGGTATTTTTGTTTATGGTTTTAAGAAGAAATTTACTAGCTTAAATTTCTGACAAGACAATATCATCACTGTACAACTTGCTTCTATACTCTAAGTTTTAAATTACTATCTAATATGTGTATTAGATAGCTATAGAGGAAAAACTAGAAGCCACACTTGTGGCTCATGTGTTTATCCTTGCTAATCAGAAAGATGAAATCTGAGGATTGTGGTTTGAAACCAATCCAACCAAAAAAAGTCCATTAAATTCTGATTTGAAAGTAACCAGCAAAAGCTAGAAAAGGAGCTGTGGGACAAGCAGTAAAATTCTAGGCTTGAGAAAACTACAACAAAAAATCAACAAATTCTGGGACAGAGCCAGGCCATGAGTTCAAGCCTAGTATTAGCACCAAACAAATTAATTAATTAAAATAAATTAAGTGGTCACATGTGGCGAGGCAAGTAAAATGTAACACCCATGGTGACTGGATTGTGTATTATTTTGTAATAAGGCAAATTAACGTTTGTCCTAATCACTAAAACTTTATTTGTACTTTTTTGTACTAAACCCTGAATTTAGCATGCAAGTATATGTGTGTACATGTGCACACATGTGTGTATGTGTATATGTGTGCGTGTGCTGTTGCAATGTTGCTTGCCAATGTGGACAAGGTGAGGCTCAAAAGAGCTAATTGTGTTGCAATGTTTTTATTTATCAGTGTTCTGTCATGTCATTTCTGTGGAGCCACCCTTCTGTACATTTTATTTGTCAAATAATAACATCATCATAATCAAAGCATATACAAAATTAAGTTAGATAAAAGAGACCACTTTCAGCTCTTATTATATGTTAGGTAAGAAGATACAGATATAATTAGGTAGTAAGTTATTGCTGTAAGATGACTGTCAGTACAAAATATGTATTTGACCTCTTAAATTGGTTTTACTTTTAAGATATACTCATGGAGTGAGTTTCACTAACTTGACCAAACAGGTATTACTCTCTGGTTATTCACAAGGTGAATAAACTCTTTCCGGATTTCTGTTGAAAATAACTTTCTTTGTAACATCATATCTATTCTCACTAAGATAATCAACCCTGTATTTATTAGGTTTGAATATCCCATCATATTGACTGAAAACCAGTATTGTGGATATGCTTGCTAGATATACCTTTCAAAACAAACAAACAAAAAGCATGTGTCACCTCCAGATTGTGGATGCATTTGAAGTTGTTTTGTACATGCAATGGGATCTTCACTAATGGCTCTTTCGTGGAAGTAACTATCACAACTTTAACAAATAAGGCTTTTTGAATATCTTTTCCAATATAAATAACAACCCGAGAGCGTCTTGCAATTTCTGAAAAGCCTTTGAATATTTTTAGTATTATTTCAGTTCATTGACTATAGAGCTATAGACATTTCTGAAATAAATATTAAGATATGAAGAGGTAAGTGGCTATATAGGCTTCTTATGCAATAGAATATTATGAAATATTATGAAATAGAATAAAAGGACATAAGTGAATTTGGTAAGCTAATTATTAGTATAACTTTGTTTTCTAGTAACAGTTTTTTTTTCTTATTTTTGGGTCCGGTTGTGGGGCCTTGAACTCTGGGCCTGGGCACTGTCCCTCAGCTCTTCAGCTCAAGGCTAGTGCTCTACCGCTTGAGCCACAGCGCCACTTCCGGCTTTTTCCTTTTTGCTTATGTGGTGCTGAGGAATCGAACCCAGGGCCTCATGCATGCAAGGCAAGCACTCTACCACTGAGCCACCTTCCCAGCCCCAATAAAAGTTTTTTGAATGTAGATGATGCAGCTAAATTATTTCCGTTGTGGCTCTGTACTTCAGTTAGTTTTATAATCTTGATAATTATAAGAGTGAATTTGTAGAAAAATAAAGGTATTTGAAAATGATGGATTAATCTTGTGTTTTCTCTCCTACTCCCAAGAAAATGAGTTATTTTCAAGTGTTAATATTTTATCATTGAATCTTCAATATCACAAGAAATTTTGAAAAACATGCAGTAGTATTGATGTCTTTTTAAACCAATTGTATTCACAAGTTGGAGAGTCTTTAATTCATGCTTAGGTCTTGGTGTCCATGATTTTTAACCTCTCGTTCCTAACATTAATGATAGGTAAGACTGCATTTTTGGGTATATGAAAGGTAAATATTCATCTGGGGTCAAAGGTGATTTTTATATCAGTCTTGCTTTAATAACATTATAAAGTAATACATTTCTCTCAAAATGTTGGCTATAAAAAGCAATCAAAATACCTCTAATGGTAAACAACTTATGTGAGCTACAATGTGGAAATGATTGGTCTATAAGACCTGCAATCTGTTTCCATCAGGAATTGGGGAGATTATTCTTTCAGTATGACTGCGATGCAGTGTTGTTATGGGATAGAATATAATTTCTACAATTTTGAGCTAGAAATCAAGAATGTTATAGTTTAGCAGTTCCTTTCACCAGGGAGGTATAAATTGATTATGAACTTGGAGTTTTCATATTGCAGTTACCTATTTCCTTTTTTTTTTTTTTTGGTTGGTCTTGGCACTTGAATTCTGGGCTTGAGTACTGTCCCTGCACTCTTCCGCTCAAGTCAAGCACTGTACCGCTGGAGCTACAGTGCCAGTTCTGGTTTATTAGCAGTTTATTATAGATAAGAATCTCTCGGACTTTCCTGACTGGGCTGTCTTTGAACCGCGTTCCTCAGATCTCAGCCTCCTGAGTAGCTACGATTACAGGTCTAGCCACCGACATCCCGCTTAGTTTCCTATTTTCTAACAAAGATAGAGTGAAATATTATTAAAGTGTGGACAATAATTCTGGGAAATTTTCCTAGAATTAGTGGACTAAGTGCTGGTATTTTAGTCACAAAATAGAATGAAGTTATTTGATATGGTGGGAATGGGCCGCAGGCTAAGATTTACCATTTGTGAAATGTTGTACTAGTAATTCCAACTCTGAAGACTTCAATATCATCACCTGAGAATTAGAAATAGAAGTAGTTCTACTTTATGGGATTATTGTGAGGATTAAATTAGATACCATAGGTAACGTACTTGGAAAAACAATCAGCATTTGATCCTTTCTACCTGTTATTTTATCATGTGATGAATTCTAACATTTTTACTGTGATTTTTATATTGTTTCTCTTTAGGATATGCAATGTGATGTATTGACATTCATTTTGTTGGTCACTTTTCTGTCATTTTGAGGAAAATAACTGCAAAGAAAATTTCTGAGAAGGAAACTATTATTTTGACTCATGATTTAAGAGAACACAGTTTAAGGTTCAGATGTCTCCACTGTTTTTTTTTTTGGGGGGGGGTTCCGGTCGTGGGGCCTGAACACTGGGCCTGGGTGATATCCCTCAGCTGTTCAGCTCAAGGCTAGCTCTCTACCACTTGAAACACAGCGCCACTTCTGGCTTTTTATTTTTGCTTATGTGGTGCTGAGGAATCGAACCCAGGGCCTCAGGCCTGCAAGGCAAGTTCTCTACCACTGAGCCACCTTCCCAGCTCCATCTCCATTGTTTTTAATTATATTTTTATTAAATAGTTGTATGAAGGAATTTCCATTCAACAAATCAGTTTATAAGTACAATGGATCTTTATGTAACTTTCCAATACCTTTCCAAACCTCACCCCACTTTCATTGCTTCTAGTTTCTGCATTGAATATTATACCTTCTCTCTCTTCATCCATAACTCTCTTTATTCCTTCCCTTTGACTTCCGCTCATATCTTCCAAATGATAGTTTCTTGGTATTCATTTTGTTGGAATAAAAGTTCAATTTTATAAGAAATTACACTTTTAAATACTCGTCTGCAAAGAGCATGCTTTGGTTAATACTGTTGTGTAAACCTGCATAAAGTCCTATGTTCCAAATACGCGACAGAACATGGGTCCTTCGTGTGTCTGGCTCTGACTTAGTTTACTTAGCATATTTTTAGATCTATCTATTTCTTTGCAAATTACGTAACAGTCTTCATAATGGATGGGTGCAATCCAATTGTGTATATGTGCCCCACTTTCTCCAACCATCCCTCCACCATAAGACATCTGGGCTGTTTTCATAACTTGGCTACGGTAAATAGTGCAGCAGTGAACATGGTTGTGGAAGTGATTTTCTGTATCTTTTGGAAGAATTCATCACTATCTTTCTGGGAGCAATCCTCTAGACAATTTTCCAGAATAAGCACATCCCTCCTTTCACATCACAACGTTTTGCAAGGCCTCAAAAACACACTACCCCCTACAGGTCTCAATAAGCTAAAACCACACTGGGCCCATATTCTTTCAATACATTTTTTTTCATGATTATACACATAATTTACTGAGAACCTTCTATGTACTTTTCTAATGTGGGAATGAGGGACATGACAATAGAGTAAAAGTAAGAAAATTTCAATTTAATTAGCTATTATAATATTTAAAAACATTTTCAGCTCTAACTCATAGCCTCACTTACTATTATTTTAATCTTTATTTGAGTACTTCATCAATCCCCTAAATTATAACAGGTGTGTTAAATACAAAAGCAAAAATTGTAGTTTGATTTTGACACTCATGTGTGAGGATGCACAATATGGGCAAATAGATAGATTGGAATTAATACCCATTATCCATTATGTTAAATTAAGATGGTTTTCCCAAACTGATTCTCGCAATTCATATTCCATTAAACAACAAGAAACTTGTGACAATTCCCTTTGTTTTGCTCCTTAATAACTTTTGTTTCCATTTTATTTTACAACGAAGGTTGATATTTAATAAATCTACTGTAGATACAAAGATACGATAAAATATTTCTGTCTGTATGCATTGATATATACATACACACATCTATTACACAGGTTGTAATGATAATTTATAACTTCTGTAACTACATGATTTACTAACTATTTAAAAAATAGACAGCTTATGCCTGGAATCCTGGTTACTCAGGAGGATGAGTAACCATCCTCCTGACGATCTGACGATCATGGTTTGAAGCCATTTTGGCAAGAAAGTCCATGAGCCTCTTATCTCCAAACATCAAACAGAAAATCAGAATTGGAACTGTGGCTCAAAGTAATAGAGTGGTAGCCTGGAGAGAAAAAAGCTCAGAGCATCACACAGGCTCTTAGTTCAAGAACTACAATCTAGCCAAAAATCTAATTTACACCTGTGTAAGTAGAATATTTCCATCACCCAAATGCATATCCATACTCATTTGCAAGATAACTCTGTTATGTCTGGAGTTCCACACAACATTATAGCTTAAGTAGAAGGAATCACAACATGGGTTCACTCTATCTCTCTCATAGTTTTTTTTCTCCACTGAAATACTCAAATCTTACAATCATTCCAATTATTTAAAGTTATAGCTTTTTTCTTCATTACCCATAATAGAGTTTGCATTGAGTGTCTTGTGTCTCCTAAATGGGTGTTCTTAACACTTTGTCATGCCCCAGCCCTAAATTACCATGATTATTTTTCAGATAGAATCTGGCTTCCTCCTTATGTATGATCTTGGGCTCATTCCACTTTATGTTATTCTTCCTGGAATTTAGAATAACAGGTGCATGGCATGGCTTTGTGTACAGATCTTTCTGTCCAGTCTGGGCTTTAACCACTGTCCTCACAACAGTAGACTCCCATATAGTCAGGATTCTCAAAAGCTTATCATAGCTGATTTTTTAAAAAAATCATTGCATTTCCTGCAGGTTTTTAAGTACTGAATTAATTTGTGTTTTCTTGAGTTGTTTTGTTTCATTTGAATGTATGTGTTGAGTTGTTCCAAACTTTCCTTTTGTTTCTTTCACTCACGTTCTTACCTAAGTGCTGAGAAACCAATTCTTCTTTCTCAAAATAGTCAAGGTGAACATTATTTATTCCAAAGCAATTTCAGTAATATTTAAATACCTTCATACATATGAATGTTATACGAATGCTAAGTGCTGAGAATGGTCTTTTTATTTTCACAGCAGTCTTTGGCATACACAGACAGATCATGAAATATATGAAGATAATAAAACTACACATGCTTGCCAGGAGGAGAAAATCCTATTATTAATTGTTTGACAAAGGCTTCCCTTCTCGTGAAAGAAATATGCTGTTTGATGCAGAATTTCACAAAATCCTATAGCTAGAAAGAACCTAAACAATCATCTAATACTACAGAGTTGAGTGAGATGAATTGCCCTCCTGAATAATTTACTTTTGGGTCATATAAAAGCAGGCTTGCAAAAAGAGAATAGACTTTAGAGAAACATGATCAGTTGTATGTAAATAGCTGCTTAGCTGATTTTGTTAATTTGTGAACCAATACATGGCAATAGGGTACAACAAGGTAAAAAAAATTAAAGAAGGTAGCATTGAAATACTCATTGTTGTGTTTGTGTGTTCACGCACATGTGTGTATGCACACGCACATTTGCAGGATCTCATGCATGTATTCATCATTCCTGAAGCTTGATAGTGCCTGGGCACTATCCCTAAGCTTCTGTGCCCAAGGATAGTGGTCTACCACTTGAGCTCCACTTCTGATTTTTTGGAAATAATCACATGTATTTTCATGATTGGACTGGCTTTGAACAGTGGTCTTCAGATCTCAGCCTCCTGAGTAGCTAGCTAAGCTGATTCAGCCTCTGAGTAGCTAGTTAAAGTTCTGACTGTCCTTTATGCTTCACTGCTCTTTTATTCTTTTCCTGAGGTACAAGCCTAACTCATATATATGTCGAGTTTTTTTTAAAAATACTACTACTGCTTGGCACCAGGGGCTCCCATCTTTACTCTTAACTACTTAGGAGGCTTGAGAACAGAACCCAAGCCAAAAGTTTAGTGGACTTCCTTCTCACTCTATAGCTGGGTGCACTGGATCATTTCCACGATCCTGCACTATCTAGAGGCAAAGATTGGAAGGACTGCAGAATCCAGGCCAGCCAAGGTAGACAGCTAGACAAATTGGTGTGCAACTCTGATGCCATTGATGATGGGAAGGCTAAAAAGACAGATCAGGTGCATGTTCTTGTGGAAAGGGAACCCCTATCCAATCATTAACCACTGATATGACGCCAGCCTAGCAAGAACAATACTCCAAGTTGAAATCCCCACAGTTACCCACAACCAAAATAGGTAAATACATTAACATCCCACAACGTAGTACAATCTGTTCTTTAATATCATCTTTATCTGATTATCATATGATGTGACAGAATAGTTTCTTCATTATCTTAAGATATATTTTAAAAGACCTAGAAAATTCTTTCTCACTTATTAAGTGCAAACGAATGGCAATTCATCTCATTTGTTACATATTTGACTACCACTATAAATTCATCTTATGATTTTTATTAATAGTAATATATTCTGATTTATTACTTTACTTGTAACATTTATAAACATTTTGCTTCTCTGCTGAAGTTTAAGTATTTAAATAGTATCATCAAAGTATATTCCTTGGGTTCCTAGGACAGTTTTTTACAAAGTTTTTAACCAATGGCTTCTAAGAATTCTTAATTGGTATATTATTTAGTTTATTTTTTATTTCAATTTAATTTTATTGTAAAGGTAATGTACAAAGTGGTTACAGTAACATAAGTAAGGTAATGAGTACATTTTTTAATGGAAGGAACATTCTTATCCCCTCCATCGATTTTCTTGTACACTCAAAAAAAGAAATACTGATACTTTAGCTGGTGCTATTGATCAATGGGTACTTTTGCTTTCTTTGTTCATGCATTTTTTTTACTATAAAATTGATATACAGAGGGTTTACAGTTTCTTCAGTCAACTAAAGAATGCAATTCATTTCATTTTCTAAATTTCAAATTTTGAACTTAATTATTTTCTTTTGTTTCTTTAGAGTAATTCTTTTTTCAGAGTCGAAGGATTAGTTAATTTAATTTTGCATGAGTTTTACAATGTAAATTATTTAGACACATATATTTTGCTTTTAAAATATTTAACATGAATATTTAAAAATTGTTTTCTTAATTTTTATATGGTTGGTGAATTTAAATAATTTTAATTTCTTATAGTTCTAAACATATTTGTCCTTACTGTGTTTCCAAGAAGCACATACTTTATTAAGAAGGCTTCATTACCTGGTCACTTTTTGGAAATATTTGTACTTGAATTAAAAAAATGTTTGAGCAGGGAATGGTGATTTGTGGCTTCCATTTTCTAGCTATGGTGGGAAATATAAGCAGGGTTTGTGATTCGGGAGAGGCTTTGAAATGATGAGACCTTTATTATAAAAGTATCCAGAGTGAAATGATTAGAAATATAGCCATCTCTAGCGAGATATAGAGCATCTGGTTATCATATTCTAAATCTTGAGTTAAAATACCAGTAACATCAATCTTTTGTCAAAATAAAAGTATACATGTTTCAAAATGTTTATTATTTAAAACTTGTTTGCAAAGGTTCTCGTGTCTTCTATTTTTTAATTTTCAATTTAGTTGATCTATAAGAATCCAAGTATATTGTGAGTATTTTATTTCTAGTAAACTTTTAAATAGTATGAGCAATAATATGATTTCATATTAACATATTTTTACTATTTGTGATAATTACCTCTGTTTAATATGATAATAACAATATTCCAAATGTGTGTATGTTGTGTGTGTGTGTGTGTGTGTGTGTGTGTGTTAATGTGGGTTTTTGTGTGTGTGTGCTTTGGGTATACTTTGTAATGTTTGGGCGATCACACCATTGCTTCACACATGCTATGCCAATGTTTTACCATTGGGCTATAGTGTTTTAAATTATTACTTTTAAATTTTCATTTCCTATTATTTCAAAATCATATATGATAAAATATGATCCATCTTCTATCCACGTTAGCAATTTTTATTGTTATTTTATTGTTATTTACAATACTTCTACTGCCTTTCCACTTCCAAACTCTTGTGTTTGTTATTGATAAAGGTTTATTTTGCTTCTTTTCTCTCTTCATTCTTTTTCCCTTTAGAGTTTACCTACCCTTTCTTTTATTTCTTTGGAAATTAATTATCATCTTCCTATTACAATTTCTTTACATTGTAACAGGTTTATACAATGCTTTATTTTCTATTTTATTTTCTATTTTCCCATGTTCTCTGATTCTCAGTCAAAACTATTAGGTGGATTAAAACGAAACTTGATTCAGGACACCTTATATTCTTCTTTCTCTTCTCTGAAGTCTTTCTGTTTTTTGAAACACAGTACCAATGACATACAGCTCCTATGTGGTCCATCATTCTATTCCCTCTCACTCTCTTCTGCTGTGCATCGTTATCTAAATCTTAACTCATTCCTAAATTAATTTTAGAAAACAAATATAGTCTTAGAGCAAACTAGCCTTGGAATAGATTTCTTGTTTAGAAAGTACAAAAGAATTGATAATCCTTTGCATTGGAAATCATTTTAAAATGTTTATCACTTATTATAATTCATATACCAAGCAAGAATAATTTTATATAATCATTACAAATATCATTTTATTACTACTGTAGACTAGAATTAAAGTCCAATCCCAATCTATTACCCAAATCTCATTATTCTTAATTCCTAATCCTCACCTAAATATCTTAAACAATCTAAATAGTCTTGTCTTTAACATAGACGTAAATATTCTATACTTTTACTTAACATTTTCCAGGGGCATGTATTCATGTTTCTAAGAAATGTTCACAGCAGTTAAAATTTGCTTTTGTGAAATTAATGTGATACATTTTGTTGTTGTTGTTGTTTGCAAGACTTTGGCATTGTCCCCAATGTTTTTATGCTCAAGGACAGCACTCCACAACTGGAAGCACAGAGCTAAATCCTGTTTTTAGTGATTAATTGGAGATAAGACTCTAACAAGTACTTTTCTGTCTGGGCTAGTTTCGAACACAATTCTACGATCTCAGCACCCAGAATAGCTCGAATTATAAGCGTGTCACTGGCACTTGGTTTGATGTATTTTTTAAATTTTAATTATGTTTTAAGATGTATCTTTCACTATAATGTACATCATTCTACACAGAAATTTAAATATATGTACATATTTCTGATGACAAATAATCTCTAAAAATCTATATCTTTCTGCACATAATGTATATATAGATATATATGTATATGTATTTCTGAAGACAGACTCCCTCTAAAATTTTTATGCTACTATTTTGACCTTTTACATTTCAAAGATATACAGTCTTTTTCTAAAAGTTCCTGAGAATAAAATAACTAATACTTGATTTGAAAGTAGAGTTTATTACTTTAAAGGAAATTGTAGATATACACATGATATTGTAGTAACATTTAGAGTATATCACTTGAAAAAAGTTCTGTTCAAACTCTTAAATATTTGTGTGTAGTGACGGAGAGTCAAGTTAATTCATACTGGTTAGGAATTTGTAATGCTTCAAAAATCTATTCCATAATTTGTTAAAAGCACATAGTCAAGCTACCTGATAGGGTTTAGTTTTTTTTAGTTTCTTTATTTGTTCAAAATTTTAATATGGATGCATGCACAGTGGTAACATTAAAATTATTAATCAAAAGACAAATAATAGCAACGTCATAGACACATACCAGACTTTCAATAATTAGCACTTATGATGCTAATAATAATTTTGATGAGGATGATGACCACAGTGTAGCCTGATGATGACTTATTTTTATTTCTGCATGAAAAAATTGTGATTTTAAACCAA
Source organism: Dipodomys spectabilis (assembly GCF_019054845.1). NCBI lineage: Eukaryota > Metazoa > Chordata > Mammalia > Rodentia > Heteromyidae > Dipodomys > Dipodomys spectabilis. Next base: position 5,976,097 of record NW_024871193.1, on the reverse strand, counting down.
CAAACTGAATTTGACTCTTTTCTTATTTGTAAGGTAGGATGGAAAATGTAAGGACTCTTCAATTTTCTTTTTTCTTGCTCTAGAATTCAACAAATTCATTCTTCAATATTTCTGGTAGACTATATCCATTTACAGATGAGAAATGTAATGCCAACAGTCAATGTAGTGAGTAATTAATGATACTAGAATTTGTGTCTGAGATATTCACTCTGTGTGCTTACATGGAGCAGTAATTTGGTGACGGAGAGGAACAATATGAAAAGTCTATGGGGAAAAAGCATACTATGTAAGCAGTTGCTTTAGGACAAAGTGACCAATGATGAGTATTTGAAACAGGCCAGTTTCAGTTGCATAAAAAGGAGTACATAGAAATTATATTAGTGACAGAAACAGAAAATCTTGATCATTCATCTTATCTAACAGACGGAAGTAGAAGGGTAAGAAGAAATCTAAAGTGCTTCCATGTCTCTGGCTGGCAACCATGTTAGTAATATTCTTGGTGATAAGGACTACAGGTGGAAATGATGGATTTAGAGGAAAAAACTCTCTGATAGTTCTAAAATTTATGTTAAACAGATGCATAGATAAGTCTTTTTAGACATCATTAAAATATCCACGACCAAAAACAGATTTAGAGAGGTAAACGAGGGAACAAATTGTCAGGAAGATACTGAAGGAAATATGTTATTTGGATTTGAAAACTAAAAGGACATAGACAAGTTCAATAAGAACAGTGTTTTTGTGAAAGTCATATTAATAAAATTTTAAGATATGAATGTGAAGCCATAAAATTCTGGATCCATGAATTCAACAGATCCTGTTGATTTAAAATATTGAGAACAAATTCTTTTATCCTGACCTTAGAAGAATTATACAGATATAACTGTCATGATCTTTACTTAGAGGAATTCTGTGAATATTTTTGAAGAGTTTGTTTAGCCAGGTGATTATAGATTGATCTACAGCACAGATAAGACTAATTTGTCTACAGTTTCAATGAGTGACCCATGTATCCATTCAGTTTGGGATTTTATTGAAATATCTTTAGATATGTTTGGATATTTTATCAGCCTATTCATTATAAATGTAGGACAAGTAACACTGATGTTACTGACGTTACTGAACAGTACTCGAATTGATTCTTCTTTAGAATAGAAAATGCCTGATTGACACATCATAACTGACATATATTCTATTTAAATCTAGTTCTTGTTAGGGATATCTCCATGCTGAAATAACCCTGTCAATCAACATGCCACAAATTCTTATATGTAGGAAGTACTCTTATAAACTTCAAATGTTTATTGAATGGAAGAGTTCAGACATTACCCTCACCACTAGGATTAAATGCCTAAAAAGATACATTTTTCTTTAATGCCTTTCTTTCATTTTCTCATCCATATTTGCAATAGGGAAGGATTCTGATGTAACAATAATAAAATGGTGATTGTATTAACACAGTATCTAAGATCTAGTGTTAATTCAGATACTTACTAATAAGCTCCAGGTTTTGTGGATATTTATATTTCTCCTGGGTAAACTAATGAGCTCCAAGAAAATGTCCCTAAGGAGCCTTTCAATTCTAATATCACTGTTTGTCTCAAAATGCTTTAAATTCTACGCCCTCTAATGTGAGCATAGGGTTATAATGTGGAACTATTCTGCTCAGAGAGTGAGTACTACCCTATTGCTTAACATGTACAAAGTACCTTCATACATAGACTGGGCATGTGCAAACAAGAAGTGGTAGTTGAACAATGTTCTTAGCAGTTTTTACAGATGAAATGGAAATAGAGCAACCATGAACTCAAAAGGAATATGCAAAAAAAGACAAAGGCACAAAGTAGAATGTGACAAGGAAATGTTGAAGTATAATTTCAAATAATCTGCTCATGTGTGAGGGTGTGTTCAAAGCACAACTTCAGAAAATGTAGTTGGATATCTTGGGAGAAAAAACTACTTTAAACTATTCTGGGATAATTGTACAATTAGAAGCCCCTTAGTCTACCTCTAATCAGCCACAACATCATCAACTTAGGTACTATTTTCCAAGTGCAAAGTGAGAAAAAGAGGGCTCATCACAGTTAGTGTTCAGGTTGAAGTAATGACAATCACATACCTTTTCTTATGTCTTCATTTATTTAGGAGCATTAAAGTAGGAAAAAGCCAAGTAAACATTTTGCATGTACCTAAATTAAGTGTGACATATTATATTGGTCTCTTTTTAACTTGGAAGTAATAGATTATGTCTTTTATACTCTAATTTGGGACAATGATCTGCTGTCAGTTATTTTCTTCTCTTCCCCTTCTTTTGCCCTTCCACTTACATAATTATTACTTAAAGAGACATACCTGAGCTTGCATTTCTAAATTCTTCAAAATTATCTCAACTACTTCATACTTCTGGCAACCTCCTATGTCTTTCTCAAGGGAATATTTTACCGCTACCATTTTTATTCTATATGATATTGGATATCTTCCTGTCTAATTCAGTGCAAGATATAGATAGACTCATTCAGATATCTCAACACCTGCCACCATAAAATCCTGACTTAGAAATCATGATTTTAGAATGTCTGGGGAAGTGGCATCTGTCATTTTTGAATGACCCTAAGTGATACTTACATGCAATCATGTTTTAAACCAATATGCCACTCAGTTGATGAACGAATTGACAAAATGTGGTACACACACACACACACACACACACACACACACACACACACACACACACACACGGTGGAATTCTGTGCTTCTAAGTCATAAGGAAATGGAAAGACTTGGAAATATCCTACTAAGTAAAATAAGCAAGACATAAAGAGATTCCATGGTTTCTCTCATTTGTAATAAGTAGGAAATGTCTAGGATAGTCCTAGCAGATGAGCCGAATGTCTCAATAGTTATATATATATGACCATATAAGATAATGCTGAGCAAAATAAACTCCTAGATATGGAAACAGAGGTTTTTCTTTGTGGTTGTTGTTTTTGATGTACAATGTGATTTCTTTTTCTTTGTGTTTACCCCTATGGTTTATCCCCTACTATATTTGATTTTGGGATCCTGTGTATTGTATATACATATATCTTAATTTGGCAAGAGAAGAGGAACAACAAAATGGCGAGACAAAGGGCAAAAGACAAACCAGTGCAATAGCAATACTCACAAGACTTGTTGGAAATTTACATTACAACTTGTAAGGGGTATTGGGGTGAAGGAAAAGTATGAGAAAAATGAGGGAGGAGGTAAAAAGTTCGACATGCTATATATTTACTATCTTACAATTACTGCAACCACTTCTATATATCACCTTGACAATAAAATTAAATTAAAAAATAAGCTACATAAAATATAATTTCACTATATTGGTATAGTAAATATTATTCTATGTGGATTACCTTTATAAAAAATGAACGCTATTTGTCTTATAATTTGTATTAATTACCACTTTCTTTATCAGATGTTCATCAACTTGAATGTTATCAAACTATACAAATTTTTCAGAATATACTTGCCATTATTTTGGAAAAAACACATTATTTTAGTATTGTCATACTAAAACAGAAAACAGTTCAATTCTATGGAAACTCCTAACTTTTAAAACTGACTAATTGTTAAGAGGACAGAATATATGTATTTTTCAACATTCCTGTAACTACTAACTACTCATTTTCAAATTCTGAACATGCCGAACCAGAGACATTCAAAACAGTACCTGTTTGCATTTTATTCTGCAATTGATGCAGTTTCCAGTGTGGAGAGTACATATTTAAGAGTCAACGGAAAAAATAGCCACATTCTGGTAGAAGATAAAACTATGAAGTATCTATAATAAATTCCTCAAGTGTAAACATATGTTCATCAGAGTAAGCTATTATTTCTATGACCATCAATCCTAAGTTTTTATGCTGTAAATTCATCCTAGCCCAACAGTTTCCAACTTGTAAGGTGGACCTTAAAATTCCCTAAATTCACATCAGGATTAGCTTATCATTATTGTGAAAAAATACTACACTTCTTCTAATGTGATGCTCTTCCTATTGGGGAAAGAACACTACACTAAACTTTGCTGCATCATTTTCTCCCCAGTGGTATTCTTAAGATCAAAACACTTGCAAATATTATTTATAGCTATATTTTTATCTATCACAGATATTCAAGAGATCTGAATACCTGAATATGAAGATCTGAAGCTTATGGTTCAAAGCCCACACAGGCAGGAAGGTTCCTTAGATTCTTATCTCCAATAAACTGCTCACGAAAAGCTAGACACAAGTGGCACTGTTGTTCAAGTGGAAGAGCAATAGCCTTGAGCAAAAATAGGCTCAAGGTCAGTACCCAAGCCCACAATTTAAGCCCGAGGATAAAGCAAACAACAAAACCAAAATAAAAACAAACCCCAAACCTAGCATTTTTCTCATCGTATACAGAGGTATGTAATTAAGAAAATTTCTTCCTGTGTTATATATAGGTAGAAGAAAAAGGATGTCACACAATTTCTCTATTCATACCATGGTGCACCAAAGTCTCAAAAAATTCCTCTTTTTCTAAATTTATAAATTAATGTCATAAATTTGTTGGCAACTTTGTCTAGATTATTCACATTATCATGTTACACAGGAACTGTTGCAATTATCTATTAACTAAGTTCTAATTATAGCTCACTTGAAAGAATATTTTAGGCAAATAGAATGCCAGAATCATTTGTGAATTTGTGAATTAAATCTTCTATCGTATAGAATATGAAATTCAATATGAAATAGAATATGAAATTACAAAAAAATTACAAACAAAAATATTTATTTTAAATCTAAATTCTAATTTAGACAGGTCTACAAAGTCCTACATTAGATGAACTTCGCTATTTCCCCAGGCTTAAGCTTTTGTAATCCTTCATCATTTCTTTGGAATCCAACAGAATGATGCTTACTTTTTCAATTTTTTGGTTGGGAATCTTGAGCTCTTTAGCAACTAGGAATGTTCTGTAATGATGACAGCATTTAAAACACAACTGAGGATTACATATGAATTGCATTTCAATAGGAAACTTGACTTCTTAAAACATAATGACAAAATTAGCCAAAACTTGCAACTGTGTATTCCTTTCTTGTTTTTTTTATTCCTTTCTGGTTTTGTTTTATTGAGACAAAATTATATTACCTAGTCCAGGGAAGGTACCACTATGTAATTCCACTCTCTAATCTCCTGTCTTAGTCTGAGTGCTAGAATTCCAGGCTTGTATCTCATTGTCCTACCATACTTTGTTGGTTTATTTAATCTTGGTATAGATTAGCATTTCTGAACTTCTCCGATAATATTTTTCAAAAGACTGATGGCTCAGAATGTTTATGTACTATTTTCGAAGATCTTCTAACATTTGACACAGGATATGAACGTTTTCATATGCACCTGCAGGGGTCTCTGATTCATTCCTCCATGGATCCAACCCCTTCAATAACGATTACTTGACTTTCTTACTATCTCTGGTCCCTAACTATGTAATATTCTCAAGCGTTTTGGGGGGAAATTTCACTTGAGGACTTTCTAAAATTAAAAAATTATCACTTGATTCTAGTCTTAGGACATTTTTTAAATTATTTTCTAACATTTCTACACATTCTGAGAGTTGTTTCATATGTGTGTTTGCACATATAAGTCCCTCTGTGTGTATGTGCATGTTTTTAGGTATATATATATGTATATATATATATATATATATGTATATATATATATATATACATATATATATATATATATATGATAACCTCAAGCTCTTATTCAGCAATCTTGCTTATAACTAGTATTCCATCACATGAGCCATTCTTCCAGTGCAGCTTTTGGCTGGTAATTATAAATAGTGTCTCAAAGACTGTTCTCCCAGGCTGGATGCAAGCTGAACTTCCCAGACTCCTTGACATTCTTAGGTTCTATTTTTCCAGGAGTATCAACTTTTAAACTAGAAACATTTTTGTGAGTGCAAAAACTGTAGCCCAGATTTTTAACTCGAGTTCATATAAAGATAGAGAAACATACACATTACATATACTGAGTGTACACTGTTAGAAATGTGATGTTAAGAGGGATGCTGGTGGCTCATGCGTATAATGCTAGCTACTCACAAGGCTGAGATCTGAGGATTGCAGTTCAAATCCAGCATGCATAGGAAAGTTTCTGAGGCCCTTATCTCCAATTAACCAGCAGAAAACTGGAAGTAGCACTGTGTCTATAGAGGTAGAGCTCTAGCTTTGGACTGAAGAGTGGAGGCCCAGACTTCAAGCCCCACAACCATCCAAAAAAAAAGAAAGAAAGAAAAAGAAAGAAAAAATGGAAAAAGAAATGTGATCTTAGCCACCAGTTCATTGCTAGTATAATTTCTGCTTTCTCAACATGGTCTTTTTTTTTCCAATTAAGTCCATGCTCTTATATCTGACTTATTTGAAACCAGAATTATTCTTCCATTCTACTTTTTACAAATTTGCATGATTAGCTACCATGATTTAGAGTTAGTAGATGAAAGAGAGTGGCCTTATCCTTCATGTTTCATTAATAGTAATGCTTTCTCTATATCACTCCCATAGATCTAAATACTGGCTTTGGCTTTATTGTTTCAAAGTTGTGTTTTGCAGAGTCTTCTATAGTGTATTGGACCATTATATTTAAACACAGAACTTCTCTTTCTCCTATTATTCTCATTGTATCTCCTACTGTTAATTTACGTACACTAGGGAACTAATGAACAACACACACACTTACTAAAAAATGTTTCTGAGAATCTTCTTCCCACTTAAAATTGGTCTTAATTTACAGAGCATAGGAAATTTCAACTTAATGTACTCCAGGATAATTTCTTTCATGATTTTTATTTTGAAAATGATGTACAGAGGGTTTAGAGTTACATAAGTAAGTTAATAAGTGCATTATCTAATGAGCATTGTTACATCTTCTTTGTTTTTCCCCGTCATCTTTTTTCTCTCCACCATCCAAACTCACCCTCCCATTCCCAAGTTTTAAAGTTCGTTTTCAACATAGTGTCTTGTTCATCTCGTTGTTACAATGGGTCATACTGTTTCCTTGTTTCAGCGTTTTATTTCCCTTCCCCTCCCCACATTAGAAAAATGTATATGTAAGGTGCAGGTTAACGACATCAAATACAGTGAAAACAGGGGTTACACCATGGAGGAAGAAAATAGAAGAGAAACAAAAAATCACATAGTACATTTAGTACATTAAAAACAATAACAAAAAAGAAAAAAACAAGTTGTGTTCCTATCTTGAGGTTCATTTTACTTAACATCATCTTATATGGCCATATGTACATGGATAATATTTTATAAACCATGACAATTCCATATTTTCTCGTTACTAAGTTGTCTCTGAAACACGTGTTACCTCATGTCCAAAGATGTACTTGTGCTATTTCAATGAAGCCAGAAAACATTCATTTTACCGGGAGTAGCACCATAGATTGTTCCTGGAAGTAAGTGGAAGGAACTGCTATGGGAAGTGAATACTGATTCCAAGAGAGGAATTGAACATAGGGAAATGACCAAGTTCAAGTTAATTTGTGCTGTCCTTTTTACTGTACAAGAAAATAATCCAAGGCTTGAAGGAAACTCTGTCCCTGACTTGTTCCAGTGTGTTCTTTACTCATATAAAACTTTTCTGTAAACTTCTAATTGAGAGTATTACAAAAGGAAACAATCTGCCATTTGAAGGCCAGCATAGAAAAAGAAAATAACTTCGTTTTAAAGTATTCTACTTCAAAGAAACAAAGACATGAGGTTTTAAAATGTCTTATGCATGGATATTTAACTCCTGAGATGATTCTCTTGTTGCAAAAGTCAGTTATCCATTCTTTTAATCTGGTCCTGAGTTCACCATAGCAATGAGGATTCCAAAAACCAGGTTCCAGTGAATATGATAAGTAAAAGGAGCTTCTTCTCAAACCAGTGTTGTAAGGATGGTCCCAAAGAAATATGTGGGTTTTTTGTTTGCTTCTTCATTTGTTTAGTTTTTTTTTTATTTTCTTTTTTTTTAATTTAATTTTATTTGTGAACATACTGTACAAAGGGGTTACAATTACATGGGCAGGATAATGCGTACATTTCTTACCAAGCATTGCAGCCTCCTCCTTTGGTTTACCCTTCACATCCCTTCCCAGCCTCCCCCCTCCCCCCCAATCCCAATCCTTCTCCTTCCCCGCCCCCCACACCGACGTTGTAAAGCTCGTTTTGGACACGTCAACTTGTACTTCTCATTGTTGCAACAGGTCCACCTGTATCCTTAAACAACTGGTTTTTCCCCATCTCCTCCACAAGTTATACTGACATCAAATATAGTGAAAGCAGGGGTTATACTGTGGGGGAGGGCCATACAAAGCAACAAAGAGATAATCTTATAAATGCGTTAGAAACACATGCATGAAAGAAAAAAACATTAAAATACATATCTAAGGGTTCATTTTCCTGACATCACATTATCTGACCTTTTCCGCTTGACTCATACATATACTAGATATTGCAAATAAGGGAAACCATGGGACCTACGTTTCTTTGGGCCTGGCTTACTTCACTTAATATAATTTTTTCCAAGTTTTTCCATTTCCTAACAAATGGGGCAATGTCATTCGTTCTGATGGAGGCATAGAATTCCATTGTGTATATATACCACATTTTCTTGATCCATTCATCTACTGAGGGGCATCTGTGTTGGTTCCATATCTTAGCTATGGTAAATAATAGAGACCCGGAAACACAACAAATCAAAGAAAGGTTGGACAAATGGGATTGCATAAAGTTGCAGAGCTTCTGCAGGGCAAATGACATAGCTAGCAAGATCAATAGAAAGCCCACTGATTGAGAGAAGATCTTTACTAGCCATACAACGGACAAGGGTCTCATATCTAAAATATACTTGGAACTCAAAAAATTAAACCCCCCAAAAACAAATCCTCAAAGAAACAATTGCCCAATAAATAAGTGGGCGAAAGACTTAAAGAGAAACTTCTCTGAAGAAGAAAGAAGGATGGTCAATAGACACATGAAGAAATGTTCAACATCCCTAGCCATAAAAGAAATGCAAATCAAAACAACATTGAGATATCACCTCACCCCAGTTAGAATGACAAAAATCAAGAACTCTAACATTTGTTTAGTTTTTTCTGGATGTGGGGCTGGAACTCAGAGGCTGGACCCTGTCCCTGAACAGTTGTCTTTCTTGTCTACCTGTCCTCAAATCTAGTACACTACTGCTTGAGCTAAACCCCACATCTGGCTTTTTTGGTGTTTAATTAGAGATAACAATGTGACAGACTCCCCTGCCTGAGTTGGCTTTGAACTGAGAAAACCAAGTGACATCAACTGTATGGACTTCTCTTTTGAAACAAGAAATATTAGAAGAAGTTTATTTATAAAGCTAATATTTGGTAATTTTTAAAGTAAGAGAATATATCCATCAAAGAAGCCATAACTTAAATAACTCAACTAAAGTAGGTGCACTGAATCATTTCAGAATTATTTTTTATGCATAGGAAGATTAATATTGACTTCGTAGTTCCTTTTGGGGAAACTGAAAGTCATATTTGCACTTGTTTTGTTTGTCGTGGGGCTTGAACTCTGCTCCTGGGCACTGTCCCTCAGCTCTTCATCTCAATTTGAGCACTCTACCACTGTAGCTACTGAACCACTTCCGGGTTTCTGGTGGTTAATTGAAGATAAAAGTCTCATGGACTTTCCTGACCAGTCTGGCTTTGAACCACAATCCTCTGGTCTCAACCTCCAGAGTAGCTAGGATTACTGGCGTGAGCCACCAGCACCTGGCTCATGTTTGAATTTACTGCATTTAATGACACTATGTATACAAAGAATGGAAATTTGAATCAAATTATGACATTGCAGCTTTTCAGAAAAATTGAGGTAGGAATAACTATGTCCTCATTTTTCCATGTTGTTATACTAATGACTCATGAACTATGGGACTCTTATATTAGCATCCTCTGCCATCTGTGTAGGTGTTATTTAATATTAGGAAATACTCATAGAGAAATAGAGAAAGACTGAGATTTTTAGAAAGCAAAGGATATCAGGAATGAAAGAACAACATAAAAGGAGATACAACTTATCACACAGAGATTAAGAACTAGGCTAATTGATTTAGAATGCTAGAGGCAATGTGGAATGAACCTAGTTGATAACTAGTTCTTCAATAACCCAAAATAGTTCCCTAGAACAGTTTCTGGTATAATTTAGTTATTATTATCATTTATTTCTTCGAGCTGGGGTTATTCCTTCACTTCTGTTAAAACTATTAATTAGCCTCTGCCTTTTTGGTGCCATAACTGACCAAAAAAGATTTTCAAATCTCACTTAGATTACCCTTCTCATTGTGATTAGAAGTGACCACTCAAAAGCATGGAATCTTTGAATTTCCAATCTTTGAATATCTAAGCACATTCTTCTCACTAATTGCTGTGATCTGTTAACAAAAGGGTTTTTTTTAAAACACAGTATCCTAATATAGGTTAAAAAAAAAAAACATGAATTAAGGACTACTGTTAGGTAATAGTTGGAAGGAGCAATTATATATTCCAAGTATGGATTCTCTATTTGGCATTTACTAGCTAAGTGATATTTTTGCCAGTCCTGGGGCTTGAACTCAGGGCCAAGGAAATGTTCCCAAGCTTTTGGGTTTTTTTTTTTTTTTCCTCAAGGCTAGCACTCTACCACTTGAGGCACAGCACCACTTCCAGTGTTTCTTTTTCTGTTCATGTGGTACTGAGGAATTGAGCCTAGGATTTCATGCATGCTAAGCAATCACTGTACCATGAAGTCAAATTCTCAGAACCCTAAATGACTTTCTTAAGATGGCATTACTTTTTCTTTCCATTACTTTGTATTATAATTTGGGCCAGGTGGTAGAAAAGGAAGTGGAAAACAATACTAAGTCCAGTAAGGTTTACATTCCTATCACATCACTAAGGAAGTACAGTGTTGACCTGTAGGACTCATAGGGCTGTTGCATGTGACATTATTATTGAAAACACTATTAACAGCTCAGACATCCAAAATATTCTGCTTCCACTTTCAAGTTCAAGAGCCATATCTAAGCCTTTTTGTTGATTGGGTGTGTTTCCTAGGAAGGAAGAAGAAGGATGTGGAATATGATGGTTGAAAAATATGTATATTTGTTCCCTGTCCAAATTTTTTGCAATTTAAAAAAATGCTACTGATGAACTCCCACCTACATCTAATTGGCTATGCTGTCTGCACTGGCCCTAAGCTGTGTTGGCTTAGGTTGAAGACACCTTATGTGTATATTCCCTGTACAGGATATCTTTCTCTCACCATTACCTATAGATAGGTATTCTAGTCAAGGCCCGTGTGTGTGTGTGTGTGTGTGTGTGTGTACACCAGAGCCCAGACTCTGGTTCCACAGGCCTGTATAATCCGGCGTGTCTTTCTCCCACTTGGCAGGTACTCTTCTTCTCGAGACCTGCGGCTCCGAGTCCAGCTCCCTCCCGAGTCCCTGGTCTCTGCAAGGGGGTCTGAACTTGGATCTTCACATACTGACCCTGATTCTACGCAAAGCCTCGGAGCCACCTTCTACCTTGGAGCCTACAGAGACCAATGGAAAATGGAAGTCTGGGTGACTTCTTAGAAGGTATTTGACTCAACCTCCTTCCCCCCTTTTTCTCCCCCGATCTGTGTACTGGAAGTGTCCCTCTGGATGAGACCCCCATCCCTGGGCTGTATGGGGCCAGAGCTGCCGATTAGCTGAGCAGGTGGAGCCACATCTCTTTAATTTCGACCACATGCAGCCCCTCTTTACCCCAGGATTCTCCTGTCAAATCCTCCACACCCTTTCCAATTTTACATATTTTTCATGGCCTAATGTCTTTATTTTTGCTTCTTAAATCTTCCTGCTCTTAGAAACCCCTCCCACCCACCCTCCCAGCAGAAATAGCTTTTAGAAGCCCTGCCCACCACATGTGCCGAAGTTCCCCCCCCCCACACAAACAGATCAGATCTGCACCCGAATGCCCCCGGAAGCCCAAGTTGCTGAGTAGGTCCTGCACCACCCCAAAGGGGGCCATCTTCCCTCCTCATCCCTCCTACCGTGTTCTATCCCTGGCCACTCATGACCACCAAGATCTCTCCAGGCTTCTTCACTTCCTGCGTGCGGGTCTCTCCATCTGTTGGGAATAGATTTTAGGAGAATCCCCCCCCACATACACAGAGTACCAGATGCCGCATCTGAACTGACCACCCACTCTCCCCCTCCCCCTTGCCAGCCCTTCACTGCTCCACCTACTGCTGAGCCAGAGGGTGCTTGCTCCCTGTACACCATGCATCCTCCATTGCTCCTTCCTGGACTTGATTCTGCACTGTGCTTTCCCTCTCCACCTTCCTCGTGCAGGAAGGACCTCTCCATGTCTGGGTAAGGTTTGTGGGACATGTCCCTGCCCCCTGCCCCAACTAGGGAGCCAAAGGCGCAATACCACCCCTCCCCCCCTCCAGGGAGACAACTCATTGGGAGAGATGGGCTCCCTGGTGGGGCAGTGGTAGGCCCAAGCACCTGGCTCATGTTTCCCCCTCTTCCTTCCTGGACTGTTTCTGCTGTGGGCTCTGCAGGTGCACATGGCCTCCCCCAACCCCTTTCCTCTGGAGATGCCTTTTCTCACCCCAACTGGAGAGGTCACCAGCTGATTCCCCACTCCCTCACCCCACTCCTATCCCCAGCTCCTTCTTGGATCACTCTTGGCTGTCCAGCCCTATGCAACCAAGTCTGATCTGTGTGGGAAATCCAGAAGCTGGCCTGCATTCCTGTGGGAGGCTCTCTCCTCCACTGCTCCCGGATGTGTCTTGAGTTCCCTCCCCCATGCTCACCCATTTCCCTGGGAAATGACCTCTCAATGCCACAGCCACACACAGAGCCAAGGCTCTCTGTTGGCTCCTGGGCCATGTCAGCCACAGTGGGTCTGAATTAGAGAGGCCTCAGGAGCCAGAGGGGACCCACAGGTTGAGGGCAGCCTTTCCTATCTCCTATATTCCCTCATCCCAGGATATTAGTCTGGGAGGAGGTGCTGGTGCCCCGTGGCCCCACTGGATGGTCGGATGTGTTGTAGCAAAGCCCAAGGGAGGCCTAGCCACCCTCCCCCCCGCAGGCAGATGGCAGCAGCCCCAAATTCTCCCTTCCTACTTTCTCCCTTCCCTGAAGGCCAAATTCAAGATTTCCCAGATGGAACCCACCCCTTCTCCCCTACTGGTCTCTGAGGGCTCCGCCTACTAAGTCCACCCACACTGCTGGGTTGGCCTGCTCCCCATTTGCTGCCCCTCCCTGGCAGCCCGGGTTGGTTCTCATTGAGGAAGCCCAGAAATCCTGCCTTCCTCTTCCCCGCTTGGCCAGCACTTTCCCACTGACTGCTCCTGCCTCTCCTGCCCCGCCAGTCCCTCTCCTGCTTCTCCTAACCATAGGGGCCTAGGGGTCCAGCAGGCACAACACTGATACCCTATCCCAATCTGCTCCATCCTTGCTCCTCCATTTCCCCCATCAGCCCTACCTCCTCCATTCCTGGCCTGCCCCTGTCCTAAGTTTCACTTATCCCACCCCTCCTGGGCAGCCCGGCCCTCTCAGAATGGCAAAGGCTCCATGGGCCATTAAGAGTCAGTTCCCAGTCTTGGAGCTTGCTCCAACTTCATCCCTTCCAGGCCAGGGCCATTCTCTGCTTTCCAGGAAATGACTTTTGGAGCTGTCCTGCTCCCATGGACTGATGCAGGGCGGAGGAAGAGTTGCTGGGGCCTCAGCCTGAGAGTCTTGCCTGGGTTACCGGGGCTGCAAAAGGCCTACTGGGAACAAAGCACTGGTTTGTGGGTCTTGCCTGGGATCCGAGCAGCAGCAAGAAAAATGGAGTGGGACCAGGCTCAGGAAACAGATGCCAGCAAGCCTGAAAGGGCAGGGCCTTGTCGCGAGTCTGTCCCTGTGATGCAGGTGGGAGCAGAAGGAAGTGGGTGGGCCCAGTCAGGCCCCTGCATCTATTGTGCCCTGAATCCAGGGGATGGAGGGAAACCTAAAGGGCGAGTCCTGCTCAAGGTGCAGATATTGATGGGCAAACTGATGGGATGGGGCCCTAGTTCGGGTGCCGCCCAAGGCGCTCCTGCTAGAGAGCCCCATGGCAGAAACCGCCCCAAGCACCCCACTGGCAGGCGAGCTATGGGGCTGAGCCCTGGGGCTGGTTTTGCTAAAGAATGTGGATGCCAACTATATTTTAGATATGAGACCCTTGTCCGTTGTATGGCTAGTGAAGATTTTCTCCCAATCTGTGGGCTTTCTATTGATCTTGCTAGCAATGTCCTTTGCCATGCAGAAGCTCTGCAACTTCATGCAATCCCATTTGTCCAACCTTTCTTTGATTTGTTGATTCTGGGTCTCTATTAAGAAAATTTCGGCCTGAGCCAAGGAGGCCTAGGGTTTCTCCTATTCCATCCTGTAATGTTTTCAGAGTGTCTGCTTTGACTCCGAGGTCTTTGATCCATTTGGAGTTGATTCTGGTGCAGGGTGATATATAAGGATCTAGTTTTAGTTTTCTACAAGTAGTTAACCAATTTTGCCAGCACCATTTACTGAAGAGGCTTTCTTTCTTCCATTCTATTATTTTCGCTCCCTTATCGAAGATTAGTTGGCTATAGGTCTGTAGGTTTATTTCTGGGTTTTCAATTCTATTCCATTGGTCCTGAGGTCTGTTCTTATGCCAGTACCAAGCTATTTTGATTACTATGGCTTTATAGTAGAGTTTGAAATTTGGTATTGATATTCCACCAGCAGTGTTCTTTACACACACACACACATACACACACACACACACACACACACACACACACACACACACACACACACACACACAGAGGAAGGTAGTAATGATGAGCTGAGCTAGAACTGGGGGCAATCCTGTGGCATAGACATAGTAAACTCTCAAGGCGGATCAAGTACTTTCTCCCTAAGTCCTTCTTGGGCTGAGGGTTCTGGGTCATGGGAGTTAGTACCATGGAACCTGCCCCTTCATCTGTGCATGGGGCCACAGGACCTAGGGAAGGACACTATGGATGCTCCTATGTAGTCGGCCCACGATTGCAGACCTTCATATACCCCCACGCACTGGTGAGGAAAGCAGGACTCAAAGCCCTGGGACTCCAGAGATAGCGACTGCTACAAGCAGCAGCCAGCCGTCGATTGCCTGGTCAGATGCACACTGCACCCATGACAGATGCCATTCTGATGACCCGACCAATGACCTCCGTACCCCAGGGCTGGATTCTTCTCTGATACTGTGGCCTGCTCTATAGGAAAAGGCCTCAAAAGAGGCTGCATTCAAGACTTGTAGAACACCAAGACATTGGGAGATCCTCAGGGGCCCACTGGAACGTACTCTGCCTAGAGTCACAGAGTGAGGTCCAAGAAGGCCAGGTGTTGGTCATGGGGCTTGAAATCTGGGCCTGGATGCTGTCCCCCAGCTCTTCAGCTTGCCACTTGAGTCACAGGGCCAATTCCAGTATTCAGGAGGTTCCTTTTAGATCAGAGTCTCCCGGAATTCCTGCCTGGGGTTGGTTTTGAACTGTAATCCTCATATCTCAGCTTCCTGAGGAGCTAGGAGGAGAGGTGTGAGTCACTGGCACCTGGCTGATCTGACCTTTCAGTAGCTCCTGAAAGCTTTTCTTTATTTTTTTATGTGCCAATGCTGGGGCTTGAACTCAGGGTCTGGCCTCTGGTCTCTTAACTTTTTCCCTCAAGGCTGGCACTCTACCACTTGAGCCACAGCTCCATTTCTAGCTTTTGTAGTTAATCTGCAAGAACAGTCTCACTAACTTTTCTCACCTGAGCTGGCTTGACTCATGATCTCTGATCTCAGTCTTCTGAGTAGCTAGGATTTAAAGGGATTGAGCCACTTCTGGCATTGTGCTAGAAGCTTTTCTTAAGCAAGCATTCTTCCCTGTGTTTGCCTTGAATCCTCCATGCAAAGGAGGCCTGAGGGTCAGGAGGTGTGAAAAATAGGCTTCCAGCCACAGGAAATGGCTGGAGTCCATGGTGAAAAGCCAAGCTAATCTTCCCCCTGGGCCCTATTCTAGGAATCCACCATTTGCCCTACCTGTGTCTCAACAAACCTTGACCCAGCCTTGAATGTTCTGCCAGAATGACTGAAGCCACAGAACCTTCATTCCACCTACACCACTTGCTCCATACGACACATAAGGACCTTTGCCCATGATGGACCTTCTGTCTGAGGCTCTCTGTCTGGTTCCATGCGTTAGAACTCCTGTGGAATTTTGGCACTGGTTATATCACCTCCTGGAGCAAATCTTTCCTTCCTTTCTCCTTTTTTTTATTATTGAGTTGCTATAGATGGAACTTTGTGCAGAATGACTGGCAAATGCTCTATCTTTGTGTGTTGTGTGTGCATGTGCGTGTGTGCACACGCGCAAGCATGCGTGTGTGTGTGTGTGTGTGTGTGTGTGTGTGTGTGTATGTGTGTGTGTGTCAGTCCTGATGTTTGAATTTAAGGTCTGGACGTTGTCCTAACCCTGAGCTTTTGTGCTCAAGGCTAGCACTCTACTACTAGAACCACTGCTCTACTTCTCGCTTTTTGGGTGTTTAATTGAAGAAAAATGTCTCATATAGACTTTTTGTTAGTAATTGGGATCCTCAGATCTCAGCCTCCTGAGTAACTAAGATTACAGGGGTGAACCAGCAGCACCTGCCTTCTACTCTACCTCTTACCTATAACCTTGGCCCTCCTCTGTGTCCCAGAAGAATATGTCGCACCAGACTCACTTTTTTTTTTCTTTTTGCCAGTCTTGGGGCTTGAATTCAGGTCTGGGTATGTTCCTGAGCTTCTTTTGCTCAAGGCTAGCACTCTCTCACTTAATCCACAGTGCCACTTTTGGCTTTTTCTGTTTCTGTGGTACTGAAGAATGAAACTCAGGGCTTTGTTTGTGCTATGTAAGCACTCTACCACTAAGCCACATTCGCAGCCCACTTCTAATGGGAATTATGAGAGTGGGATTTATTGAATTACCAATTTTGGCGTAGAAATAGCTGATTATTTCATGTCTATGCCAAGATTTGGGACTAGCTTTTGACTTGGCAATGAGGAATGATAGATGAGTGATAGCCACTAGGCCCCAGAGGTCTAGGCTCACATCCTACACAGGGATAGAGACTATGCAGAGAGAACCTTGGACAACTCTTCCAACCTAGGGACTGTGGACTCTGGAAGCAGTGGCTGGCTGCAAAGTGTCCCGATGGGATGCCTCAGACAGTACATTATGCACCCGTTGCACACATTAGCCCAGGCAAAGCCTTCAGGTCTTCAGTTATTAAATGGCAGAGGGTGCTTTGTTCAAGCTGCTGGCTCACACTTAGTACTCTATGAGGGCTTGTCCCAGTTTGACCAGGTTGGGGTGGCTGGGGATTGGCAACCTGCTGAATGCCCATCATCCATACAGAGATCCATGTAGTTATTGCCTCCTTTTTGGGGGAGGGCGGGTACTCTATTGTACTATGATCCTAGGCCCTGCTCTTGAGCTCCTTTAGCTCAAGGGTAGCGCTCTGCCATTGAGTCACAGCCCCATTCATGTTTATTTTTCTGGTGATCTCTTAGAAAGAAGAGTGTCCTAGACTTTCCCATCCCATCTGAATTTAAATTGGCATTTTCTACATCACAGCCTCCTGAGGAGCTAGGGTTATAGGCAGGAACCAATGGCACCTTACTTTATTTTCTTCTTGTTGTTATTTTTTTCAATTGTAACAGTCTGAAATTTTCACCGTGTCATTCCAATGGTTTGCATTCGAAGTAAACTACCGAGGTCTGGAGTTCAAATGCTAGGACTACCACCCACAAATGGAGGGAGATCCTGAAAAACTAATTTCTGTTCATGTGAATGCTAACCAAATGTTATAAAAGTGATAAATGTGCCGTTGATTCATGATTCTATTTTAGAATGCCACTCAAAAAATATTGGATTTATGTCTTCCATTCTAGCACCATGGTATGATTAAGGGTATTGAATGATTTTTAATTAATATTTTATAAGTATTCAACAGTAATATTTCATTAATGGAGGCATAATTTAATAACTAATAATTGGTCATAATATATATAATTTAATTACCTCACAGTCCCTCTCTTTGTATATATATATATATATATATATATATATATATGTATATCAATCTACACAAGTCTCTATCTATATCTATCTATCTATCTATTTATCTGTCTATGTATCTAAATATCAAGCACTCCTGTGGCTTGATCACAGGTCCTCAGAACTTCCTGGCAGCTCAGTTTGCCAGAGGCTGGTCTGCTAAGACTGTGACCCCATTTATGGATTGGGCATTCTAGGCTGTGAGCTGAAATCACAGCATGGCCAAAAATTTATTCATGGAATAAGAAGCCAATATTAGCACATTGTTTTCCTTTTCTGTGAAAGTCCATGGTCTCAGTATGATGTATAATCCATATCTACATATATCTTATGTGATATGATGTAATAAAAGAAATGTTATATGTGTAATAATGCTAAATAAATAAGGGTAATAAATGTCATATTTCTGCAAAATTTTGGTCAATCAACTTCAACAATTCATCCAAAAAATCATATACCACGATCAAACAAGATTCATTTCAGAGATACACAGCTGGTTCAATATATGCAAATCAATTAATATAATTCATCACATCAACAGGAGCAATGATAAGAACCACATGGTTATCTCAATAGATGCACAAAAAGCAATTGCCAAGATCTAACACCCCTGTATGATGAAGGTGTTGGAAAAATTAGGAATCCATGGAACATTCCTCAATACAATAAAGGCAATATATGACAAACCTACAGCCAGAATTATTCTTAATGGTGAAAAACTAATGCCATTTCCTCTTAACTCAGGAACGAGACAAAGAGGTCCACTCTCTCCACTTCTTTTGAATCTAGTA
The DNA here is from genome assembly GCF_019054845.1 of Dipodomys spectabilis. Classification (NCBI taxonomy): domain Eukaryota; kingdom Metazoa; phylum Chordata; class Mammalia; order Rodentia; family Heteromyidae; genus Dipodomys; species Dipodomys spectabilis. Next base: position 5,957,109 of record NW_024871193.1, on the reverse strand, counting down.
TTAGAATACCTAGAATAAGACAAGATGTAAACATAAATGGGATCCAAATAGGGAAAGAAGAAGTAAAACTCTCCCTCTTTGCACATGACATGATCTTGTATTTAAAGAATCCCACAGACTCCACTCCCAAATTACTCAAGCTGATTCAAAACTTTGGCAAAGTAACAAGATATAAAATTAACCCTCAAAAATCATTGACTTTTCTGTATGTCAACAATGAGAAAAGTGTGGCTGAAATTAGGAAATCAACTCCATTCGTAATAGCCCCACAAAAAAGTAAAATATCTAGGAATTAACCAAAAAAGTGAAGGAGCTCAATGATGAAAACTTTAGAAAGTTGAAAAAGGAAATCAAAACAGAATTTAGAAAGTGGCAAAAACTCCCATGGTCCTGGATTGGAAAGATCAACATCATGAAAATGGCAATACTTCCCAAGGCTGTCTATTAATGAGATACCTATCAATATTCCAACCTCAGTCTTCAAGGAAATAGAAGACACACTCCAAAAATTTATATGGAACAACAAACGATCCCAAATAGCAAAAATGATCCTCAACAGAAAGAACAGTGCTGGAGGAATATAAATACCAAATTTCAAACTCTACTACAAAACCATAGTAATCAAAACAGCTTGATACTGGCACAAGAACAGACCTCAGGACCAATGCAATAGAATTGAAAACGCAGAAATGAACTTACAAACCAATAGCCATCTAATCTTTGATGAGGGAGCTAAAAAAATAGAATGGAAAAAAGACAGCTTCTGCAGTAAATGGTGGTGGCAAAATTGGTTAACTACTTTTAGAAAAATAAGCTAGATCCTTATATATCACCGTGCACCAGAATCAACTCCAAAAAGATCAAAAACCTCAGAGTCAAAGCAGACACTCTGAAAACATTATAGGGTGTAATAGGAGAAACCCTAGGTCTCCTTGGCACAGGCCGAAATTTTCTTAATAAAGAGCCGGAAAAGCAACAAATCAAAGAAAGTTTGGACAAATGGGATGGCATGAAATTGCAGAGCTTCTGCATGGCAAAGGACATAGCTAGTAAGATCAATCAAAGCCCACGGATTGGGAGAAAATCTTCACTAGTCATACAATGGACAAGCGTCTCATATCTAAAGTATACCTAGAACTCAAAAAATTAAATCCTCCAAAAACAAATCTTCAAAGAAACAACTGCCCAATAAATAAGTGGGCTAAAGACTTTAAGAGAAACTTCTCTGAAGAGGAAAGAAGGATGGCCAATAGACACCTAAAGAAATGTTCAACCTCCTAGCCATTAAAGAAATGCAAATCAAAACAACATGAGATACCACCTCACCCCAGTTAGAAAGGCTATAATCAAGAACTATAATAACAACAGGTGCTGGAGCGGATGTGGACAAAAGGGAACCTTACTGCATTGTTGGTGGGAGTGTATATTTCTTCAACGACTTTGGAAAGGAGCATGCAGGTTCCTCGAAAGATTCCACATAGAGCTCCCCTATGACCCAGCAATTTCACTTTTGGGCATTTAACCAAATGTTCACAAACAAGACCACACTAAAGCTACCAGCACGACTATGTTTATTGCAGCATTATTTACCATAGCTAAGATATGGTACCAGCTCAGATGCCCCTCAGTAGATGAATGGATCAAGAAAATGTGGTATATATACACAATGGAATTCTATGCTTCCATCAGAAAGAATGACATTGCCACATTTGTAAGGAAATGGAAAGACTTGGAAAAATTATATTAAGTGAAGTAATCCATGCCCAAAGAAACATAGGTCCCATGGTTTCCCTCATTTGCAATATCTAGTATATGTCTGAGTCAAGCAGAAAAGGTCAAATAAATTGATTTCCGGGAAATGAACCCTAAGATATGTATTCAAATGTGTTTTTTCTTTCATGTGATTGTTTCTAACACATTTATAAGATTATTTCTTTGTTGCTTTCTATGTACCTCCCCACCTTATAACCCCTGCTTTCACTGTATTTGATGTCAGTATAATTTGTGGAGGGGAAGGGAAAAAACAAATCGTTTAAATAGGGATACAGGTGGACCCATTGCAACAATGAAATGTACAAGTCGTTATGTCAAAATATGATCTTTACAACTGTGGGGGGGGGTGCTTGGAATGATGATTGTGTGTGGGGGTGAGGGGCAGGGAGAGAATGGGAAAAGTTAGGAAGGGGAAACAAAAAGGAAGAGGCTACGATGCTTGATAAGAAATTTACTCATTATCTTGCCCATGTAATTGTAACCCCTCTGTATAGTATTTTCACAATGTAAAATAAAAGAAAAAAAAGTACCGATTAAATTATTGACTAAATTTCAATTAATACTTTATTATTTATTCAATCATGTTACTTAAAAAAGGAAGGAATAATTTAAATGCCAATAATTTGTAATAATATTTTATATGCAATTTCCTAGTATACATATATCTCTCTCTTGCTATATATATATGTATATATATATATATATATGCATCTATTTATCTATCTATCAATCTACATATTTATGTGTTCATACACTTGTCAGTCATCGGGCTCATTTGTAGATTGCTTGCCTACTACGTACAAAGCCCTGAGTTCGATTCCTCACTCCCTTGTGCACAGAAAAATCTAGAAGTCGTGCTGTTGCTTAAGCAGTGGAGCACTCGCTTTCAGCATAAAAGCTTCGGGACTGTGTCTAGACCCTTTCTCAGGACCCAGGACTGGCACCAAAAAAAAAATAAAATAGAATGTTCTGACTGCAACAATATAAGGATAGTACTGCAAATATACCTCATCACAGAACAAGCATGGAGTCTGGTGCTTGCAGCTGCCATCTTACCTGACTTAGCCAGAGGTAAACCACTGCAACCCAGCTCCACGGAACCAGAAGTTGCTGGTTCACTCACCACTGTCATCCAAGATACTCGGGGGCTGATCTGTGAAACTCTGAGCTGTGGTTCATAGTAGTAGAGCTCTAGCCTTGAGCAAAAGACCTTAGAACAGTACCCCCAAGTTTTCAGTGCATTCCCCATGGCTCTTTGCAACAGAGAGTTATGATCTAGGTGTCTGTAGCTGAGGTCTGTCACCCTGCCTACTCAAGAAACTGAGATGTGAGGATCTGGGTTCTAAACTATCCCAGACACAAAAGTTCCCATGAGACTATTATCTCCTATTCACCACTTAGAAACTTGAAATGGAAGCTGGGCACCAGTGACTAACGCCTGTCATCCTAACTACTCAGGAGCCTGAGAGCTGAGGATCATGGTCCAAAGCCAGCCTGGGCAGGAAATTCCTTGAGATGGACAATTCTCTCTAGTGACCCACCAAAAACCTGAAGGGGTGCTGTAGCTCAAGTGGTAGAGCGCTTGGTTTTAGCTGAAAAGTTCTAGGATAGACAGCACCCAGGCCTAGACTTCAACTCTTCCAACTTACAAGAAAAGAAAAGAAACAAACAAACCAAAAGAGGAGTGGTTAGAGTGCTTTGCATGTATGAATCCCTGGAATTGAATCCTCAGTACCACATCACTAGAAAAAAGACTGAAGTGGTCCTGTGGCTCAAGTGGTAGAGTGCTACCCTTGTACAGGAGAAACTCAGGAACCATGCTCAGGTCCTGAGGTCAAGTTCCAGGACAAGTGTATGCACACACACACACACACACAGAGAGAGAGAGAGAGAGAGAGAGAGAGAGAGAGAGAGAGAGAGAGAGAGATACCAGAAGTGAAGCTGTGACACCAAATGGTGGTAAAGCACTGAGCTTCAGTTCTGAGCTCATGGTCAGCACACAGGTCCTGTGTTCAACCCCAAAAGCTAGCCATCCAGGGCTCAACTAGGATAAGTCAAAGGTTTCAAAATCTGATGCACTTCACCAGCCCTAGATGATAGGAAACTTTGGGATTTTGCACAAGGGCTTAGATTTAGCAAGCCTCTGGAATCCTAAGGAGGCACCATTGCCAATTAGGAATCTTTTCATTAGGTTCAGCTCCCTTATTGTCTGCCAGAAGGACCCATGAATTAATTGGAGCAGGTTATTTCAATACTGGAACATAATCTAACAAAGACAGGATAAGTGCAGGGAACTTGGCCTGCCACAGGAGGTGGCACAAATGAAAGAAAGCTTCCTGGGGAGAGAGATAGCTTAGAGTACAAAGAAGCCTTTTTCTCTTGGCCTTCAAATTTTGCCTACACTCATCCTCACTAATTGGCTCAGATGGAGTTGTTTGTTGCACAGCTGTACAGGAGGGGGGCCTTTTTGTCTGTCTGTCCAGACCATGAGGCAGACTTCCTCCAGCAGCCTGGAGTGCACAGAAACCCTCAGGCTACACTGGGAACAGTGAGGGGAGCCCCGGAACATGCACTGTTTTGAAAGCACTCTCTGTGCTATGAAATCATTCTATTCAAAGCAAATTTCCTAGCTGAGTGCCTTTCAACATAGCTACTCTGGATCTTTACCAATAGAAATACATGCATACATACATGGGGAGACATGGATTTACTACTTTTTCTTTTTTGGCAGGTCCGGGGCTTGTACTATGAGCCTAGTCACTCTCCCAGAGCTCCTTTTGTTCAAGGGTGGTGCTCTGCCCTTGAGTTTCAGTCTCACTCATGGGTGTTTATATTCCTGTGATCCCTTAGAAATAAGAGTGTCCTGAACTTTCCTGTCCCGACTGAATTCAAGCTGCCATTCTCTACCTCTCAGCCTCCTGAAGAGCTAGGATTACAAGCATGAGCCTCTGAGACCTGGCTTTCTTTTATTCTTGTTGTTCTTTGTTTTATCATGACAATCTGAAATCTTCACAGTGTCATACTAATGGTTTGCATTTTGTAGTAAACTACCCAGGCCTGGAGTTCAAATGCCAGGACTGATACCTACAAATGGAGGGAGATTTTGAGAAAATCATTCCTATTCATGGGAATGCTTAATGGACTGTCATAAAAGTAACAATTAAATTCACAGTTGTTCATGATTCTCCTAAAGAATGCCACACAAAAAGTATTGGATTATGTCTTTCATTCTAGCACCATGGTATGATTCTCCTAATTAAAGAATACTGACTACTTTTACATTAATGCTTTAATAAGTATTAAACCATGATACTTCATTAAATGGAGGCTTAATTTAATAACTAATAATTCACAATATATATTATTCAATATCCTCATATTGTCTCTCTCTCATATATATATATATATAGAGAGAGAGAGCAAACTACACATCTATCTATCTATCTATCTATCTATCTATCTATCTATCTATCTATCTATCTATCTCTATATCTAAATCTAGGCCACTACTATGGCTTGATCACACGTCCTCAGAACTGGCTGGCAGCTCAATTTGCCAAAGGCTTTGTCTACAATTGACACTTTCATGAATTGGGCATTGTGGGTTGTGAGTTCATATCCCAGCATGGCCAAAAGTTTATAGGTGGAGTAATAAGCGAATTTTGACATATTTTTTTTCCTTCTCTGTAAAAGTCCTGGGTCTCAGTATGATGTAAAATCCATGTGCAAATATATCCATGTGATAAGATGTAATAAATGAAATAAATATTATATATGTAATAATAATAAAATAAAGAATAAATAGATAAGGATAATAAATGTCATATGGGGTAAACCCATGTATGTAAAAAGATTTCATACATGAATATTATTTTTTCCAGTCTCTGGCTTGAATTTGGTCCTGGAAATTGGTCTGAATTTCTTGTTTTCAATGATGGTGAGCTTCCTGTCCCCCAGAGTGCCACAGAGATGCCCAGACCCTGAGTTCAAATCCCAGGCATGCAAAAAAATGGTGCAAATTCCAAACCAGTGCCTTATTTTTTTTGGCCAGGCCCGGGGCTTGAACTCAGCTAGTAGCAACTCTGCCTCAGTTTTGATCATCCTAGGCTGGGGTGCAACCTCTGGACCCACAACCCATCTTGAGATCCCAGGACCCAAGTTTAAATCTCGGGACTGGCAAAAAAAAAAAAAAAAAGTGAAGGGCTGGGAAGGTGGCTCAATAGTAGAGTGCTTGCCTTGCATGCATAAGGCCTTGGGTTGGATTCCTCACCACCATATAAGCAGAAATAAGCCAGAAGTGTTGCTATGGCTCAAGTGGTAGAACGATAGCCTTGAGCTGAAGATTTGAGGGACAGCACCCAGACCCAGACTTCTGGCCCCACAACAGACCAAAAACAAAAAAAGGACAGGGAAAAAAGGAGAAGTATAAAACTGGGAAGTTCCAGAAGGCGGTTTTACATTGTTTTTTTTTCCTTTGCATTGTGACCATCCTGGGCCTAAATGACAGGACACAAAAAGTGTACATAACCTTGCACTGTTGAAGTTTGGTGGGCTATCAGGGAAGCCACAGCCTAAACCAGCAACCTAGGTCCGGGGTTCGGATCCCGGGACTGCTACCTACAAATGGCAGGAGATCCTAAGAAACACATTCCAATAGACATCCATATGAATGCAATGTTGTAAAAGTAACAATTACATTAGTATTTAGTGTATGATTATATTAAAATTATACACAATAATCATAGTACATTGACTAATTTTCAATAAATATTTCATTATGTATTTAACCATGATACTTAAATAAAGGAAGAAATAATTTATCGATAATTGATAGTAATATAGTATATATAATTTAATAATATGCAGACATCTCCCTCTTGTTTTATGTATATATATGTATATATAAAACAATCTACATATCTAAGTCTACACTTGTCACTCCTGGGGTTCAGTGGTAGAGTGCTCGCCTAGTATGTATGAAGCTCTGGGTTCGTTTCCACACTATCACATGCACAGAAAAGCCAGAAGTGATGCTGTCACTCCAGCACCAAAAAATCAAGTTAGAACGTTCTGACTGTAACTATAGAAGGCTAGGACTTCAAATACCTCATAACAGAGCAAGCCGAGGGTCTGAAGCTCATGGCTGCCATCTTACCTGACAGCCAAAGGTCAACCGCTGCAAACCAACTCTATTTAGCCAGACGTTGCTGGCTCACCCCTAGCTGCTTGGGGGATGAGATCTGACACTGGTGGGTTGAAAACTCAGCCCTGGCAGGAAGTCTGTGAGACTCTGAGCTGTGGCTCAAAGTGGTAGAGCTCTAGCCTTGAGGAAAAGGTCTTAGGACAGTACCCCCAACCTATGAGTGACATCCCCGAAGCTGACGACCCTTCCCCCCATTAACCACCCGTCTATATTGTTAGATGTGAACTTGTGTGGTTTGTGACGTGTTTCTGAAAGAATGGTGATACTGATGGAAGCACCCGAATTCTAATGACAGCTTGTGGGATACAGCTATGTGATGAGCCCTTCCTGGGATGCTGGGTGCTGAGTCCTTCATGGGTTGCTGTATGCCGAGTCCTTCACAGGGTGCTATGCTATGAGCCCTTCACGGGGTGTATTCTTTCATCTGGTCCTTGTTAGAGCTCCACAAGTAAGATGATTGTGCTGATGAGAAAGTTGAAACTCAGATATGTCCCCAAGGCAGGGCCAAATTTATGTATGTACTGAACTCTACTGACTTGTCTCCTGCAGACAATTGTTTTGGTTTAGTTTTCTCCATCATGAACATTCAACTTAGAGCCTAGGCACTGACTTTCCTCTTGGACTCATGGCTAGTGCTCTACCTGTGAGCTAAGGACCCCTTTGCAGCAAAGTGTGTCTTTAGCTGAAGTCTGTCATCCTGCCTTCTCAGGAAGCTGAGGTTCTGGGTTCCAAACAACCCCAGACACAAAAGGTCCCACGAGAATATTATCTCCTATTCACCACTTAGAAACTTGAAGTGGAAGCTGGGCATTGGTGACTCATGCCTGTCATCCTAGCTACTCAGGATCCTGAGAGCTGAGAATCACAGTCCAAAGCCAGCCTGGGCAGGAGATTCCTTGAGATGCTTATCTCCAGTGAACCACCAGAAAGCCTGAAGGGGCACTGTAGCTCAAGTGGTAGAGTGCTAGACTTGAGCACCCAGTCCCAGACTTCAACTCCTCCAACTACAAGGAGAGAAAGAAAGAAACCTGAAGTGGAGTGCTGGGAATGTGTCTTAGGGGTAGAGTGCTTTGCATGTATGAAACCCTGGGTTTGAATCCTCAGTACTACATCCCTACAAAAAAAAAGCCTGAAGTGGTTCTGTGGCTCAAGTGGTAATGCACTATCCTTATACAGGAGAAACTCAGGTACAGAGCTGAGGTACTGAGTTCAAGCTCCAGGACTGGTGTTTGCACACACACACACACACACACACACACAAAGATACCGTAAGTGAAGCTATGACACTAAATGGTAAAGAAAAGAGCTTCTGCTCTGAGCTATGGTCAGCACTCTGGCCCTGTGTTCAACCCCAAAATATAAACACCCAGAGCCCAACTAAGAGAGGGCGAAGGTTTCAAAACCTGATTAGTTTCACCAGCACTAGATGACAGGAAGCATTGTGATTTTGCACAAGTGCTTAGATTTAGCAAGCATCCGGAAAACTAGGGAGGCACCTATGCCAATTAGGAATCTTTTCATTAGATTCAGCTCACTTGTTTTCTGCCAGAAGGACCCTTGAATTAATTGTAGCAGTTTGTTTCAACACTGGAACATAGTCTAACAAAGACAGGATGAGTGCAGGGAACTTGGACTGCCCCGAGAGGCAGCACAAATGAAGGATTCCTGTCAAAACAAAGCACTAGGGAGAGAGATAGCTTGAGGTACAAATAGGCCTTTTCCTCCTGGCCTTCAGAGTCTGCCCTCATCCTCATTCATTGCTCATCCTCAGTAATTGCTCCGGATGAATTGTTTGTTACACAGCTGTTCAAGAGTGAGGCCTTTTTTCTGCCTGTTCCAACAATGAGGCAGACTTCCTCCAGCAGCCTGGGGTGCACAGAAGCCCTCAGGCTACACTGGGAACAGTGAGGGGAGCCCCAGAACATGCACTGTCTTGAAAGCACTCTCTGTGCTGTGAAATCATTCCATTCAAACCTTTCTTCACAGCAACTCTAGATGGTCACTGATAGAAATATATGCATACATACACAGACACATAGAGTTAATGGCTTTATTTTTGTGGCAGGTCCTGAGGCTTGAACTGTGACCCCAGGCACTGTCCCTGAGTTCCTTTTTCTCAAGGAAGCACCGTATTGTGTCTTAACCCATGATTACCCTAGGCTGGTTTGCAGCATTTACACCCACAGATGATCCAGTCATCCTAGGACCCCAGTTAAACTCCCAGCACTGGCAAAAATACATCAAACCAACAAATATGGATGAGGAAAAAACCAGCAAGTATTACACAACCGTTTTACCTTTGTTTCCTTTGCACTGTGACAACCATGGGTCTCAATGACTCAGCTTGAAAATTGTATGTGACCTTGCATGGCCAAAGGCTCACAGATTGTTGGTAAAGCCTAAGCCCCACCCAGATATCTATGCCGTGAGTTCTATCTTCGGACTGCCACCTACACACAGCTGAAGATCCTAGGAAACTCGTTCCTATCTATAGGAACATTAATAGAATATTTGACATGTACAAATTGAATTACTATTTATCTAGTCTTTCTAGTATAATATTGTACGCATAAATATATATCATAGATTAATTCAATTAATAACTTCTACCGTGATTAATTAATGGAGGCATAATTTTAGACCAAATAATTGGTAGTAATAGAATATATAATTGGTAGTAATAGGATATATAAAAATAAGATGTAGACATCACTTTATATAGAGTTATACACTAGATTCTACATAAATGTCTGTCTCTCTCTGTATACATTTATTTATAGATGCATATTCATATGTAAATACACACACATTGCAATCTACATATCTATCTTTTTATATATTGGCCACTCCTAGGGCTTGATCTCAGGTCCTGAAACTTGCCTGAAAACTTCATTTGCATCAGACTGGTGTGCTAACATTGACCCATTCATGAAGTTGGCCTGCTAGGTTCTGAGTTCAAATCACAGAACTGCCAAAAACTTAATCCTAGTGGAAGAAGCCAATTGTCCCACTTGTTTTCCTTATGGGTGTCAAAATTCCTGGGTCTCAGGAATGATGTATAATACATAGGCAAATTTATGTCCTATGTAGTAGGATGTAAAAAATGTTATATGTGTAATCATACTCACTAAAATACATAAGAAATACATAAAAATAAAATAAAATGAATAACTACACTAACTGCAATATAAGTAAACATGTGTATGCAAATATAAATCATGTATTTAAAATGTATATGAATATTATTTTTTTGAGTGCTAAGACTTGAATTCAGGCCCTGGGAACAGGCCTGACTTTCTTGTCTTCCAGCATGGTGAGCTTCCCCTTCCCCGACAATGCTGCATATTTTCCCAGAGTCTGAATTCAAATCCCAGGCCTGGCAGAAAAAATGGCATGAATTCCAAGCCAAGAAGCCTCATAATTTTATAAATATTTTTAATGAATTTATTTATTTATTTTTATTTTGTCAAGCACAGAGCTTGAACTCAGGTTGGGGCAACTCTGCCTCAGCTTTGATCACTCTAGGCTGGGGTGCAACCACTGGACCCACAGCTGAACCTGGGTTCCTGGGCCCCAAAGATTTACAGGAAAAAGATAAATAAAATGACACAGATTAAAATCTGGCAACTTGCAAATGGCTATCTGTTTTACATTTGTTTTTTTTTTTTGCAAGGTGACCATCTTAGGTCTGAATGACATTGATGAAAAGTTTTGTAACCTGACATTGCTGAAGGCTGGTGGGCTACCAGGCAAGCCATAGGTCAACACGGCAACATAGGCCCTGTGGTCGAGGCCCGGTCCTGACCCCTACCAATGGTGGGAGATCCTAAGAGGCTCATTCCTATTCATAGGAATACTGATGGAAGATTATGAATGTCAAGATTAAATTAGTTGTTTCTGAATGATACTACTATAAAAGTAGTGATTTTAGGAGGCTGATTGATTTTAATGAATATTTTGAAACATTGAAAGAATACTATTAATTACATGGATGCAATAGTTTTGTGACAATGGTTGATTAAATTAATAATTCATTAAGAATGAACACAATAATACTAATTACATGGGGACATAATAAATACCCAAGAATTGTTAAAAATGTAGTCTATATAACTGAAGAATATATAAACATCTCTGGTACTCTATAAAGATCTATATTTATTTGTGTATTACCATCCGCATGTCAATCTGTCTTATTTTGTCAACCCCTGGGGCTGAATCTCAGGTGCTGGTTGGCCGTGCTGACACTCGCCCATTCATGAATTGGGCTTTGTAGGCTTTGAGTTCAGATGCCAGCACTCACAAAAATTGAATCGTGGAATAAGAAGCACTGGTGAAACATGCTTTCCTTTTCTGTGAGCATCTGGGTGTCAGGTATGAAGTTTCATACATAGGCAAATCTATATCCCATGTAATAAATGTAATAAATATTCCATGTGTAATACCAGTCAATAAAATAAATGGTAAATAAATGAATAAAACAACAAATAAAATGTATAACTTCACTAAGCACAATATGGGGTTAACATACGGGGCTCAGTCTCATCGGCTGGGAACTGCCTAGCAGCTGAATTGGCTAGAGGCTGCTGTGCTGACAGTCACTCATTCATGAGCTGAGCTTTCTAGGCCCTGAATTTAGATCCCAGCCCTGCCAAAAATGCAATCTTGGAGTAAGAAGTCAAGAGTGACACATATTTTCCTTTTCTATGAAATTGCTCCGTGTCAGGTAGGATGTATAATTCGTATGCAAATCTATATACTATGTAATAGGATGTCATAAAGTTAAAAATGTCATAGGTGGAAAAATGGTCACTACAATAAATGAAAAACAGATTGAATTAGTAGCGAATCATTCTGGGATAATATTAGACAAAATAATTATAGGACGTGGATTAAGTTTAATTAATATATTATTAAGCATTAACAGAATGAAAAGTAAATGGAGACATAGTTAAATACCTAATAATTGGTAGTAACACATGACGCATAAATTAATTATAAATAGAGGTCTAATTCTATAAAATATGTAATTATATGTATGGATGTATGTACATATATGATAAACAATAACAGTAAATTGAGTAATAATTAATGTTTTATTAATTGTTCAACTGGGATATATAATTAAATGGAGACATTATTTAATACCTAACATTGGTAGTACTATTAGCTATAATTTAATAATATGCATAAATCTCTCTCTATTTTTTTTTTGGGTCCAGTCGTGGGCCTGAAGTCTGGGCCTGGGCTCTGTCCCTCAGCTCTTCAGCTCAAGGCTAGCACTCTACCACTTGAGCCACAGCACCACTTCTGGCTTTTTTTTTCTGCTTATGTGGTGCTGAGGAATTGAACTCAGGTCCTCATGCTTGCAAGGGAAGCGCTCTATCACTGAGCCACCTTCCCAGCCCACATCTTTCTTTTTGTATATATAATATTTATATAAAGCAATCTCTATTTATACCTCATGCACTCCTGGGACTCGGTAGTTGAGTGCTCACCTAGTAAGCAGGAAGCCCTGGCTTCCATTCCTCAGTACCATATAAAAAGAAAAACCAGAAGTTCTGCTTTCTTTCAATCAATTGTGTACTAGCCTGGAGCACAAACGCTTGGGGAGAGTGGCTAAGCCCTTACTAAAGGCCCAGGACTGCCGCCAAAAAAGGTAGACTGTTCTAACTGCAACTATAGAAGGTCAAGACTTCAAATACTTCATCACAGAGCAAGCTAGGAGTCTGGTGCTGACAGCTGCCACCTAACCTGACTTATCCAGATGTAAATCACTGCAACCCAGCTCCAACGAACCAGACGCTGCTGGCTTACCTCAGTCATTCCAGCAGCTCATGGGCTTTAAAACCCAGCCCTAGCAGAAAGTCTGTGAGACTCTTCCAAGTGGTAGAGCTGTAGCCTTGAGCAAATGTTATTAGAACAGTATCCCTACATTTCAGTTCAAGCCCCATGGGTAACCTCCCCTGAAAAAAAACACTCCACTAAACCATTAGATGTGAACTTGTGTGGTTTGTGAAATGTTCCTCAAAGAATGGTGATACTGAAGAAAACACGTTAATTCTAATGACAGCTTGTGGAATACAGCTATGTGCTGAGTCCTTCATAAGGTGCTCTGTGCTGAGTACTGCACAGGGTGCTATGTGCTGAGTCCTTCACAGGTTGCAGTGTGCTGAGTCCTGAATTGGGTTCTGGGTGCTGTGTCTTTCACATGATGCTGTGTATTGAGTCCTTCAAACAGTGTCATGTGCTATGTCCTTCACAGGGTGCATTCTTTCATCTGGTCCTTGTAAGAGCTCCACAACTGAGATGTTTACACAGATAAGAATATTGAGGCTCAGATATATCTCCATGGAAGGAACAAAATTAAGTATAACTGAAGACTAGTGAGTTGTCTCCTGCAGACCATTGTTTTGTTTGTTTGTTTTTTCAGTAATGAACCTTGATCTCAGGACCTAGATTTTGACCCTTACCTCTTGGGCTCAAGGCTAGCACTCCACCACGTGGAGCCAAGGATCCCCTTGCAGCAGACTACCATGGCCTAGGGGTCGATAGATGAGGTTTGTCATCCTGCCTTCTCAGCAAGCTGAGATCTGAGGATCTGAGTTCTAAATTATCCCAGACACAAAAAGTCTCATGAGACTATTATCTCCAATTCACCACTAAGAAACATTAAGTGGAAGCTTGATGCTTGCAGCTCATGACTATCATCCTAGGTTCTCAGGAGGATGAGAACTAAGGATCATGGTTCAAAGCTAGCCTGGGCAGGAATGTCTTTGAGACACTTAGCTCCAATGGACCACCAGAAAACCTGAAGTGGTGCTGTGGCTCAAGTGATAGAGCACAAGACTTGAGCTGAAAAGCTCAGGGACAGCACCCAGTCCCAGACTTCAACTCCTACAACCAACAACATCAAAAAAAAAAAAAAAAAACCCAAAACCAGAAACAATCTAACAAACCTGAAGTACAGGGCTGGGAATGTGCCTTAGGGGTAGAGTGCTTTGCATATATGAAACCCTGGGCTTGATTACTCAGGACAACATCACTAGAAAAAGCATGAAGTGGTTCTGTGGCTCAAGTGAGAGAAGGCTATCCTTGTACAAGAGAAATTAGGTACAGTGCTGAGTTCAAGCTCCATGACTGTATGCGCGCACACACATGGACATACACACACAGACACACAGACGCACACAGACACACACACACACATAGACCAGAAGTGAAGCTGTGACACAAAATAGTAAAGCACTGGACTTCTCCACTGAACTTATGGTCAGCACCAAGGCCCTGTGTTCAACCCCCAAACCTAGCCATCCAAGGCCCAATTAAGAGAGGTCAAAGGTTTCAGAACCTGATGATCTTCACCAGCCCTAGATGACAGGAAGCTTTGTGATATCTAACATGTGCTTGGATTTCTCAAGCTTCCAGAAAACCAAGGAGAGGTATCATAGGCCCATTATCGCTGGCAATGAAACATTTCATTAAGTTCAGTGCCCTAGTTGTCTGCAAGAAGGACTTCTGAATTATATTGAGCACTGTATCTGAGCACTGGAATATAGTCTCACAAAGGCAGGATAAGTGCAGGGAACTTGGCCTGCCATGGGAGGTGGCACAAATGAAGGCTTCTTGTCAAAACAGAGCACTGGGAAGAGAGATAGCTTGGAGTACAAAGAGACCTTTTTCTCCTGGCCTTCAGAGCACACACACACTCATCCTCACTAATTGGCCCAGATGTGGAGTTGTTGTTACAAAGCTTACAGGACTGAGGCCTTTTGTCTGCCTGTCCAGACAATGAGAGAGACTTCAGTCCAGCCCACATCTGGGCTTTTCTGTGATCTCTTTTTTTTTTTTTATTTTAATTTTTATTTTTTGTGACCATACTGTACAGAGGGGTTACAATTACATGGGCAAGATAATGAGTACATTTCTTATCAAGCATTGCAGCCTCCTCCTTTGTTTACCCTTCACATCCCTTCCCAGCCTCCCTCCTCCCAATTCTCCCCCACCCCATGCACCAAACTTGTAAAGTTCATTTTCGACATGACAACTTGTACTTCTCATTGTTGCAACGGGTCCACCTGTATCCTTAAACGACTTAGAAATAACAGTGTCATGGACTTTCCAATACTGGCTGGATTCAAACTAAGATTCTCTACATTTCAGCCTCCTCAGAGCTGAGATTACAGTCAGCAGCCACTGTCACTTCCCTTTCTTTCATTCTTCATTTTTTACTCTGGACAAGCTGACTTCTTAACAGGGTCATTCCATTGGTTTGAATTTATAAGTAAACTACCCAATGTTCTTTATAGCTGCTTTCTCTGAGAATGATTTTCTCTCCTCATCTTCTCCTCTTGTCACAGGTTTGTAGCCAAAAGTGAGAAATGAGTGTTCCAGGATTTGGGAGCCAATGTCCACAGGACATGCCAGTTCGGTCACTTAGCATTGAGCTGCAGTAAATTTACTGTCTCAGGATGAGTGGATCGAAAGCTGGAATGATCCTCATGCAGTCTGCAGTGCTCCTTTTGCCTGTAAAATGAACTAATAATTATGAGTGTTTCCAACCTTAAGTATCTAGAACACACTAGAAGCATATTCTAGTTTCTGTTTTTCTCTAGTACCTCTCGAGATTTAGACTAAAGGTTTGTGTGGAGCGGTTCCTTGGCGAATCCCTGAGGAAAGTTGCTCTCAGCAGGGTTTATTTACATTTTATTATTATGAGGCCAACACAGGAACAATCACAAATCGAGCAGGGGAAGACAAGATCAGGTTTCTTAGAAGTAACCGGTATTCAGAAAAATTAACTTGGGGACAAAAAATGGCAGCCTACTTATGTAAAAACTACCATTAAGAAAAAGATGAGGGAGTTGGGAATGTGGATTAGAGAGAGAGTGATTGCCTAGCATGCAAGAAGCCCTGGGTTCAATTCCTGAGTAGCACATACACAGAAAAAGCCAGAATTGGTGCCGTGGCTCAAGTAGTAGAGTGCTAGAGACAGTCCCCAGGCCTTGAGTTCAACCAAGAACTGGCAAAGAGATAGATAGGTAGGTAGGTAGGTGGGTGGGTAGATAGATGGATGGATAGATAGATAGATAGATAGATAGATAGATAGATAGATAGATAGATAGATAGATAGATAGATAGATAGATAGATAGATAGATACAAAGATGATAGATGAATCTGGTCGTGGATGTCAGGAGGGAAGAAGGGAACAATTAGCAGTCATGAGGCCTTCTGCATTGTGCCAGGATACCAGCATCGCATTCACATAACCACAGAGCAGGAAGACTGTCTCTCTCCCACTTTTCAGGCAGCTGAGGGCCCCAGAGCCAAGAGGGAAGACCCAGGTTCTAACTAAAGTGCTTGGAGAGAGAGGAGAAATGGCCCTGCCTCTCCTTGGACTGGGGATTACCATTAATGATTTGCAGAATGAAGGAAGGAGAATGGACTCACCGAGGTAGAAGAAGGGCCTTCAAATCTGACAGATGAAGAGTGAAAAACCCACTCCTTAAAACCAGAGATCAGGGTTTTCAACTCTGTTCCTCCCCTCCCCCCCCACACACTCACACACTAAACTGGCTCTCTATTGGTAACCTAAAGATAGCTTGAGGCTCCCTTCACCTGAGGGAGGAAGGTAAATCAGTCATTGTGTGAAGAGGCTGAGAAAAGCCTGACCCTGGAGTAACTCTAACAAATGTTTGAAGTTCTCCCCGCCCCACCCACCCCCTTTGCTGGTTGTGTCCGGAATGAATGGTTTTGCAGCTCACTTTCTTGTTGAGTGTGTACATTCTGCTTCCTAATCCTGCAGGCCTTGGTCTCTTCACCTAGCCTGGCTTTTGCAACTATTTTCTGTCCTTCAAATACAGTGTTACAATGGAGTTCTTCCTGCTAACAGGGCTAGGGCTTGGATCCTGAGAACTTCATTTGAACCCAGGATGGGTCAATAATGTTTCTTTCCTGCTTCTATAGCTTGAGAACTCTAAGAACAATTAGAGTGTAAGTAACTTCTCATCACCAAGGGAAACCCAGGAAGCTCTTGAATATCTGACCTTTCAGAAGTGGAAGTCAGAGTGTCATAGACTTTCCTACTCTGGCTGGCTTCACCCTGTGATCTTGAGACCTAAGCTAGGGAGATGGGCATTAGCTACTAATTCTCTGCTAGGTTCAGAACTGTAATGACATTGTAAGTACAAGTCACAAAGGGCTTGGGAAGCATATTAACCCTTTCAACTTTGGACCTTTCAGAACCCTGTAGGACACAAGGTTATAATGCTAGAATCTCAGAGGCTGGGCATATGGATCTACTAAACTTGAACCTTGAGCTCTGACTCCAATTCTGGTATACACCAGCATTCATTTCCCAGAGAATGTTCTCTTAATTAGCAAATAGGAAAGTACTTTAATTAACCTTCACTTTTTTCCAGTTGTGTGTCTTGAACTCAAGCCTGGGCATTGTCCCTGAGCCCTTCAGTTCAAAGCAAACAGTACCACTTGAGCCACAGTGTCTTTTGGTGATTCATTGAAGATGAGTCTAACAGGCTTTCCTTGCTTAGCCTTTCTTTGAATTGTGGTCTTCAGCGATCAATCTCCTGAGAAGCTAGTTTTCCAGGTGTGAGCCACCAGCATCTGACCTATTATTTTTGAAAGTCCTGGGGCTTGATCTTAGGGCCTGGGCACTCTCTCTGAGCTTCTTTTTCTCAAGATGAGAGCTCTACCACTTGAGCCACTCCACAGCTTCTGGGTTTTCCTGAGTATGTAGCACCGAGGATTCAAACCATGGCATTCATGCATGCTGAGCGAGCTCCTTACCACTAAGTCACATTTCTTGCCCCACCCTTACAATTTTATCCCTCAACTTGCCTATCCTCAAGAAAAGGCCTCTGATCATAAATCATCTAAAGAAATTCCTATAGGAAGGTGTCCAAAGATAAAGAAGACAAAGCTCATCTGTGGGAGAGACTCTAAACATGTGAAGACTGTGACAAATGCTTCCATTTAATTATGTATCATGTTTCAACACTTAATAAAGTATAAATGAAAATGAGTCAATGTCCTAAATTATTGTGAATCATTTTATAATAGATGTAAAACATGTACTAAATATTATGTGTATAATAATACTAAATAAAATAAACAATAAATAAAGGAATAAAATAAAAAATAAAATACAAAATCAATAATAAAAATAATAATGTGTAATAAACATGCATATGTAAGTATATATCATATATTACACATGTATAGAAATATTTTTTTCCGTTGCAGGGCATTCATTTGGGCCCTCAGAACTCTAGCCTGAATTTGTTTTCCTCAAAGACAGTAAGATTCACCTTCACCCATGGTGCAAAAGAGTTACCTGGAAAGTGAGATCAAATCACAGCAATTACAGAAATACTGGCCCCAGTTCCAAGACAGTGGCTTAATTTTTTAAATGAAAGCAGTTATGTTCCTTCAGTTCTATACAGAACATTTAAAAAAAGCAGTGTAGAATTTTGTACAGCTTTTGACATCCTTACCTTATCCCCAAAGTGCTTCTCTGAGCACTACATTGTTTCTTTTTTGTACATTTTTATTGCAAAAATGTTGTACAGAGGGATCACAGTTACATGAGCAAGGTAATGAGTTCATTTCCTATTGAGCATTGTTGCCTCCTCTTTTGTTTTCTCCCTACCATCCCTTCCCTCCCATCTCCACAACTACTCCCCCTGCCGAGCTCAGTCACTATTTTTTATTTTTGGCTTGGCACAGGGTTTGAACTCAAGTAGTGGCAACTCTGCACCTTCCCTCACATTGCTACAGAATTACCAAGACCCTGAGTTCAAATCCCAGGCTAAGGAAGGAAACTGGCAGAAATTCCAAACCAGAGAGCTTTATTTCTTTTTAATTTAGTTAAATAATTAATTAATTTTTTATTTATTCTTTCTTTTGCCAACCACACGTCTTGAACTCAGTTCGTGGCAACTCTGACTCAGCTTCCATCACCCTAGGCTGTGGTGCAGTCTCTGGACCCATAGCCGATCCTGGGATCCTAGGCCCTGGGGGTTTGCAGGAAGAAAAAAAGTAAGATACCACAAAATGTGGCGAGCTTCAGAGGGCTGGGGTATTATGTCTTTTTCTTTGCACAGTGGGTCTGAATGACAAGGCTGCAAAGTGGACATGACCTGCCATTGCTCATACATGCAAGGCAAGCATTCCACCACTGAGTCACTTTCTATTTTCTCATTCCTAGAAGAAGCTGCACATAAAAACAACACTGATCTTCATTTTCAGTCTGTGACTTTGAATACGGAGGAACATCTTTCCTCTGCTCTCCATCAATTACCTACTTTCCAGTTAGAATGACTTGGAATAATAAAAATGGAAAAAGAGAAAATAAATCATCATGAAAATAAACAGATGCAGAAAATTCACTGTATTTTTCTCACAAGTTCAACCATTACAAACTATTGGGGAAATACAGGGACACCTTATTCTCACTGGCACTGAAAGTCTCTAATTAGGCAATTCTGATGAAGATAAGGAACAAAATGAAAAAGTGAGGAATCGTATCAATTGCAAGAAAAAAAAATGGAGTAGGATCCAAGCAAATTTCTTCTTTGGGCTGCTGAAAATAATCGGCTTACTAGAGTGTGGTGACTACTTTCCATAAAGGCCACTCATGTGAATACTAGGGATGACAATGAATATACCCTTCTTCATCGGGAAGCCTACAGTGGACACTTAGATATTGTCCATGAGTTGGTGGCTCAAGCAGCAGATATTCATGCAATAATTGTTAATGGCTGGACACCCCTGCGCAGTGGTTACTAGTGAAATAATACCAGTGTGGCGTCTTTCTTACTTCATCATGATGCAGATACCAATGCCCAAACTAAACGCCTCTTGACTCCCTTGCATCTTGCTGCTGGGAATATAGATAGCAAAGATACACTGGATCTCCTTCTGTTGAACCATTATATCAAACCAGGTCTGAAGAACAACTTGAAAGGAACTGCCTTTGATATTACCAAAAGGATAAGTATGTATCACTACCTCTTTGAAGTTGTGGAAGGCTGTACAAATTGTTCTATTCAGTTGTAATGGTTTGGTTGTTTCTTTTCTCTTTTTTTTTCTTTTTCTTTCTTTTTTTTTTGTTGAGTTTTATTATTTTATTGTGAAAACACCATACAGAGGGGTTAAAATTACATGGGCAAGGTAATGAATACATTTCTTATCAAGCATTGTTGCCTCCTCCTTTATTTCCCCTTCCCATACCTTCTCATCTCCCCCCACTCCCCTCCCCCCTCATTACTCCTCCTCCCCGGCCGAAGTCGTAAAGTTCGTTTTTCTACATGACGTCTTATATATCTCATTGTTGCAATGGGTCAACTTGTATCCCTATTTAAACAATTTGTTTTTTCCCTTCCTCTCCACAAATCATACCAACATCAAATACAATGAAAGCAGGGATTATACGGTGGGGGAGGGACATACAAAGCAACAAAGAAATCATCTTATAAATATGTTAGAAACAATCACAAGAAAGAAAAAAATACATTTGAATCCTTATCTTGGGGTTCATTTCACCTAACATCAACTTATCTGACCATTTCTGCTTGTCTCAGACATATACTAGTTACAAATAAGGGAAACCATGGGATCTATGTTTCTTGGGGCCTGGCTTACTCAATATAATTTTTTCCAAGTCTTTCCATTTCCTAACAAATGGGGCAATGACATTCTTTCTGAGGGAGGACTAAAATTCCATTCCATAGAATTCTATTTTCTTAATCCATTCATCTACTTAGGGGCATCAAACAAGACCATACAAAAGCTACCAAAACAACTATGTTTATTGCAGCATTATTTAGCATAGCTAAGATATCAGTTACGTTTCTTAAACATCAAAATGCCAGTCCACTCTTTGTGTCCATACAAAATATTTTCAGAATTCAAATGACAGCAATATCTTACTGTAAAAATTCCGTGGAATTTTTCCAAGTGAATTGTGTGACTTTGATGTCAAATGTATTTGAGTTGTTTGTGTACATCTACAATGATTTCTGCAGAGTTTGTGATTTTTTAATCAGAAATAATTTGATCTTATCTGTTGAAATGAGTAGTACAGAAACTAAAGATATTTCTGCTTCTTGTCTGAAAAAAGTATATTTTAAAATATTCTATATTCTGTGTTTGCATAATATCCATAATCTGTTTCATTCTTTCCTAGATATACTTTGCATTCAACATTGTTTTATAATATATATATTCATTAATAAATGTGTCCTTTCAGATTGTATTCCATATAGAAAATTTAAGATTATTTTTTTTCTAGGTTCTTTTTTTTTTTTTTTTTTTTGGTCCAGTCGTGGGCCTGAACTCTGGGCCTGGACTCTGTCCCTCAGCTCTTCAGCTCAAGGCTAGCGCTCTACCACTTGAGCCACAGCATCACTTCCGTTTTTTTTTCTTTTTGCTTATGTGGTGCTGAGGAATCGAACCCAGGGCTGCAAGCATGCAAGGCAAGCGCTCTACCACTGAGCCACCTTCCCAGCCCCTTTTTCTAGGTTCTTATAGTAGTATATTTTTTTTGGATAAAATGACAATGTTAACTAATTTCAAAAGTTTTGTAAAGGTTATTCCATGTAAAGGCCTTTCTAAGGTGAAGATTTAATACACTGATGTCAAACTAATGTTTAATTCTAACACTTGCATATATTGTTACACTTGTAATTTTGTAATCAACTTTTAAATAACTGTTTTTCATTTCTGCAACTGAAGAATGAAAAATATGGAATACTTCACGAATTTTCATATTATCCTTGTGCAAGTGTCATGTTAATCTCTGTATTGTTGTAATTTGGGTATACGTGCTGCTGAAGCATGTAGTATCCTCTAAATTTAAGTAGTTAATGATGCAATCTTTATATAGGCTTATATCCTTGGGTGCCTCTTTGTAGCAAGGAAACCTTATTGTTCCTAACAATACTATTGATCTTTTTTCCCTAAAATAATGTGTATAGTGGGAAAAAAATTATATTGTTCGGTCGATTGCTCACATTTGCATTTTTTGTCAATGCCAATTTTAAGTCTTTTTCATTTTAGATTTGATCATACTTTGAAGCACTTATAGCTAGGTCCTAAGGTGGTGACTTTTTCAAGTACTTATTTACGTAAATGAGTTAGCTTTGTGGAGCTAATAGATTCAAAGTAAGCCTTGCTTAAGAGCTACTTCTAAACTTCTGCAGCTGAAATTTTACCAAATGAGGTCTTACTGGCACAAATGTCTACCCTTTATCCTTCTTCCACATAGGAACATACCAACCAGAATATCCTACCCTGACAGCATAGTTTGTCTTACTAGAACAAAACTAATCTTAGTTACAAGGGATCATAGAGAGATGAACAGTTCAGACAGAACTGTTCAGACTAGAAGGTATTTTATCAAAATTTAAGTGTTTATTATACCTACCATTTCAAAAGTAGCTAACGCCAAGGTGAAAAAATTCTTCATATGCATGATTTCCTGATGTCTGGCCTGTCTACCTTCCAACCAGGCAGGAACTTACACTACTGCCTTTCTATCACCAAATATTTCCATAGCTCCAGGAGAAGTCCGTGTTTCTCCTCATTATTAGGCCTTAAATTGGTAATGTTTTAATCACAGTGTTTCCTCTTGCCTCCAGGCTGTAAATCTACAAATGGTAAAGCTTTAGGTCTAACTCTACCTAACACTGAGGTACAGATAATGCAATAACACTTTAAAACAAGTTGTCTTTGATACCCTAACCACAACAGAACAATGCAAAACATGTGCCCTTTTTATTATGTTACATATAGTTATATATTTTATATTTATATGTGCTGATTTCATATTTCACACAGTGAAACTTAGTAGAATTAATTGATAATTTGACAAATAAATTGATAATTATTTATTCCAATAAAGAGAATTGGAATATAAATAATTAGGTTTAGAATACATACTAGAATATAAAAAGTATCAATGTAATGTCTTCACTATAAACTTGTGATACCTTCTAAGTGTTCTTGTTCTTCTGAATTCACATGATAAAAAAAAATGTTTTTTTCCTCTAATCTATAAGGGATTTTACTCTGCTGCTCTGTTTATTGTTTTAACTCACTGGTCCCAAAATGTTTTTCTCCATATTTCTGAAGCATTCCTATTGATTATACCCAAATTTTTCTGATATGATGTATAAAAGATATTATTCTTCTGCAAGATGTATGGGTCCTAGGATCCTATGTCCCAGTTACCTGCATCATCAGATAACAGGGTCAAGACTTCTCAACTAGGCCCAGGCAACATGCCAACAGAAAGTAATTGAAGAGTCATGTCAATTTCTCATTTCCTATAATATTTCAGGGCCCCAATTCCTTGAGAAACAGGAATTAGCAGTAAGCAATAGTGAAATGCAAGTCAACTTAAAATGAAGGATGAGATCACAAAATCTAAGAGAAAGTACTGCAATTCAAACTTTCAATTTACAGATGACCAGCCCATATGAGTTAACAAAATCACAAAGTGTCACAAGATTATTTTTAATACCCCTCCCCTAATGATTAATGAAAGATTTCAGTCCAGCATAAGTGGGCCAGCAAAATAGCTCCTGGAAGGATAGATCCACAATTGGTCTATTAAGGCCAGGAAAACTTGACTTAGAAGTCAAATGTAATTCAGAAAAAAACATTAATTGAGAAGATCCTTAGTGCTTAATAACACCGTGAGATGTACAAGTTGTCATGTCGAAAACAAACTTTACAACTTTGGTGCTGGGGGCGGGGGGGGGAGGGGGGAGGATCTGGTCGGGGGGCAGGGGGAGGATGCCAAGGGATGGGAAGGGGAAACAAAGGAGGAGGCAACAATGCTTGATAAGAAATGTACTCATTACCTTGCCCATGTAATTTTAACCCCTCTGAACAGTATTTTCACAATTAAAAAAAACACTGGTACTTCAGTAAAACTTGATTCTGTGGTATAAAAATGCTGTCATTCTCAAAATATTTAATCTCCTGAAAGTGTATTCTTTTTCTTTTTTTTTTTTACATTTCTTTTTTTTTTTGGGTCCGGTTGTGGGGCCTGAACTCTGGGCCTGGGCGCTGTCCCTCAGCTCTTCAGCTCAAGGCTAGAGCTCTACCACTTGAGCCACAGCACCACTTCCAGCTTTTTTTCATTTTGCTTATGTGGTGCTGAGGAATCGAACCCAGGGCCTCAGGCATGCAAGGCAAGCGCTCTACCACTGAGCCATCTTCCCAGCCCCAAGTGTATTCTTTTTCAAATAATCTTTGAAAAATCAAATTCGCAAACCAGGCACTAGTGGCTCACGCATGTAATCCTAAATACTCAGGAGGCTCAGATCTGAGGATCACAGTTCAAAGCCAGCCCGGGCAGGAAAGTCCGTTAGACTCTTATCTCCAATAAACCACTCGAATATCAGAAGTGGCACTGTGGCTCAAGTGGTAGAGTGCTTGCCTTGAGCTCAAGAGCGCAGGGACAGTGCCCAAGCCCAGAGTTCAAGCCCCACGACCTTCCAAAAAAAATTCACATTCACCAAAATAACATTTGACAAATAGATGATACTTAGTGGCAATAGAGTTACAATAGAGTTGATTTGTGTACCCAGCACTAATGCCAATCAGGTTCAACCATTCATTAAACTGTAGAAATAGTGCCACCCACCATTTGTGTTGTTCATTAGATGCCTTCCAAAATTTGTTAAATATATCAGCCTCCCATATTTCAAACCCAAACGTTAGCTAATAAAGTAAATTTCATCATTTAATAAGGTACATTTTAAAAAGTCACAAATAGTTGCCTTATAATATGTTATTTTATGTTTTCCCTATCTGTCTAACATAGTAAGTCTTGAATATGGGTACTCATCAGAGATATGACAAACATAAAATCTGTCTTCTATTTCTATCATATTCCTCTATAATAGTACATTTTAATTTTCTTTTTTCAAAACTTAAATGTAGTAGAAAATATTACCCCATGTAAAATTAAATGATCACACACCATTGTACAAAGCCATTTATAAAAATTGGTAGTTTGGAATACATTCTAAACCATTTTTAAACTTTCTTGTTGACTAAAGATTAATCTTCCAAATGGATGAGAATTAAATCATGTCTAGGTGCTTCACGCCTCCAGTCTTGCAAATTATTATTGCAGATGAATGAATTATGGAAATATAAGCTGACATAAGTTCAAGTATATGCAGGATTGAAACTCCATGGAATGTATATAAACTTTTCAAACTTTTAACAGACAGTTTAACAGAATGACTATCAGGAAGTTGAAACCAGAATGGAATAATAGTAAATACATAGAATGAATGAAAAATAGAACAAGGGGCAAGTTCAGCTAGAATATCAATGTACACATGTGATAAAGAAAGTGGTTAATCTGAAATAAATCTTGGAGAAGGAGTTCGTTGACAATGATGGAAGGAGTGAATCTGATCCAGGAGCATTGGACAATTAGATGGACATATTTAATTGTAACACATTTGCACAACTTTTTGAAATTCAGTGAAAAAACACACAAAAATTACAACCAAACAGCAATCTCTAGAAAGTATGAATATGACCTCTCAAAATTTTAAGCAGTTAATGAAGGGCAGTCTTGGGAAAAGCAAACAAAACTATTCAAAGAGGGCATTTGAGGTAGGGGAGAAATTTGAACAGATTTAAATAGATTGTCTCAGGTTATAAATCAACTATATCTGCTTCAAATGTTATCTTCCTTCTGTGAGTTCTCTCTGACTGAACTGGATACTCGAGTCCTGAGCCACACTTGATACCTTGTGAAGATAGAATGGAAGAGAAAAATATCAAGAACCCATTACTCCGCTGGAGAGAAAACAATCCTCTAAGTTTTCTTTCATCTCTCTTCACTACTCTTTCTTCATACTTTTAAGTCAGTTGATATTGAGTTATATATTTCCTTCTTTGTTCTGGAAAAGTAATTGGTGAAAGTAATTCACTAAATATTATTTGCCATTTTTTATCATGCTATTTACTTGTTCAAGGGAGACCATTAAACTTCACACCTGCATTTGGTTGCCATAAAAACCCAACATTGATGTTAATCAGGACAAACTCTAATGTAAAACTTTGTCTCCAAAAAAACCAGTCCAAGAAACTGTGATCACAAATATTTGGATATCCATTTTTCTTTTTTCTTTTACCTTGAAAGTCTTCTTGTGTCGGGCTGGGAAGGTGGCTCAGTGGTGGAGCGCTTGCCTTGCATGCCTGAGGCCCTGAGTTTAATTCCTCAGCACCACATAAGCAAAAAGAAAAAAGCCAAAAGTGGCGCTGTGGCTCAAGTGTTAGAGCACTAGCCTTGAGCTGAAGAGCTGAGGGATAGCGCCCAAGCCCAGAGTTCAGGTCCCACGACCAGACCCCCCCCAAAAAAAAGAAAAAAAAGAAAGTCTTCTTCTGTCTAAAGTGCCAACAAACGTAAGTACTCCACCACTTTTTGGTTCAATCACTTCTAACCTCAAAGATATATTTTGCTAACAAGATGCTTAGAGGAAACCGCAGAATACTCCACTTTTATCTTCTCTTAAGACTCTCCTTAGATACCATATCAGGAACAGTGCAGTTATTCTTTGCAAAATTATTTCAATAGATTATTTTTCTCTTAGTCTTGCATTTGCTCAACAAGATGTATGGAAGAGAATAAAGTTAAATCACCCATACCTTGGATGACAGTGTCTGTTACAAAGGACAATGCTTCTATGTTCTCCTTCTATGTCCTCCTCTTAGCTCTTGCCTGATTTCCAATTAATCACAGCTTCTTGGCTTCAAGTCTAGAGAAGTTGAAGGACTATAAGGCCTCCCCCACTGCTACATCTTCATGGTTTCTCCTTTAAAACTCTTTGAAGTTGCCTCCTTTGGATGTGGGATTTATTTTCATGTCTTCATTCAATCAGTTCTGCATTGTAGTGAGCCAAATAAGCTCTGTAAAATCACTTTAGGTAGCAAAAATATTACAATCTATGTCAAAAATTTTGGCCTCCCTCCACTGCTGAAGCCAATTTGCTTAGCTAGGGCTTCTAAGAACACTGATTTCCGACCTTTTCCATGTGCTCAATTTTTTTCTGAACCCAAAACTTTTTGGCTTATGTAATAAGCTATCTCATGTTAATAAGGATATTATATTTGTGAGCCACTTAGAAATGTGAAATCACTGGTTTGAAGTATCCAATCAGATTTTTTTTCTGTGTTTCAGTGCTTCACATGCAAAGACATTGCGGAAAGTATTACAAACAGAAAAGTGTAAACTCAATACCTTTTTTCATTGTGGAGGACACTTTCTCCCTAAATATCTTTTTCAAATTATCTTTTTCAGAGAATTACTGTTTGGTAATTAAAGGTCAATTCACAAATTTTGATGTCTTTTTTTAAAGAAATTTGAATTAAATTGCACTATAACCTTGTTTCACACAGTGAGTATATTTCCTGGGTAAGGACAATTTTCAAGGGAAGCTACAGGATTTACAGCAAGGTTTCTGAGGTTTGTTTGTTTAGTGTGAAAATGAGCCATCTTCACTCACATTGCTCCCTCTCCACTAAGTCTCCATGGATTTCTTTGCATGAAAGCCTATTTTCCCAGGCAATTTTAAATGTTCTTAATAGGCTACGTTGTTAAAAAGTTTGAACAATTAAAATATACGTGTCATAATTTTAAAACTCTTTTGAAATTCCTTTATCAGAATCGCGAATTCATCAATCCTAATTCCACCTTTACCATCAAAAACTGGTAACATGTTGTTTTCACGATGTAGTGTCCATGCAACTATTATTTTCCAGTGGCTTCGTTATGCAAATATATGACCACATAAGCTGATACTGAACAAAATGAACTCCAAGATATGGAATCAGAGATTTTTATTTGTGGTTGTTGTTTTTTATGTATTATGTGATTTCCATTTTCTTTGGTTTTCCCCCCTTGGTTTATCCCTTGCTGTATTTGATTTTGGTACCTTGTGTATTTTGTATACATTTACCTTAATTAGGGATGGGAAAAGGAACATCACAATGGTGACACAAATGACAAAGGGCAAACCAATGCATTAGCAATACTCACAAGACAATATGTTGGGAATATACATTACAACTTGTGAGGGGTACTGAGGTGAAGGAAAACTGTGAGAAAAGTGAGGAAGGGGGGTAACAAGTTTGAAAGTTATGTATTCACTACCTAATAATTACTGTAACCCGACTGTACATCATTTTGACAATAAAATTAAATTTAAAAAATAAGCTGCATAAAATAAAATTTCACTGTACTGGTATAGTTAATATTATTTTTTATGTAGTAAAATTTTAAAAATCAATACTATTTTGCATCTAATTTGACTTAATTACCCTTTCTTTATCAAAAGGTCGTCAACTTGAGTGTTATCCAACTAGACAATATTTTCACAATATACTTGCATATTTTGGAAAAAATAAATTTAGCACTTTCACACACATAAAATCGAAAACAGTTTAATTCTATGGAAACCCATAACTTTTAAAATTAAATAAGTTGTTAGGACAGAATATATGTGTTCTTCAAAATTCCTATGACTAATAACTACTCATTTTCAAATTCTAAACATTCCATACCTGAGAGATTCAAAACAGTACTTGTTTTCATGTTATATAATTCTGCAATAGATGCAGTTTCCAATGGGGTGTTACAGATTGAGAAGTCAACAGAAAAATAGCCACATTCTGGTACAGGATAAAACTATGAAGCATCTGTAATAAGTCTTCAAGAGTAAGCAATCCCAAGCTTTATGCCATAAAGTCATCCTAGCCCAACAGTTTCCAACTTGTAAGGTGCACCTTAAAATTCCCTTAATTCACATCATGAATAGCATATCTCTACTGTGAAAAAATACTACACCTCTGGTATTGTGATGCCCTCCTTATTCTGCAAAGAACACCACAATAAACTCAGTTGCATCACTTTTCCCCCAGTGGTATTCTTGAGATCAGAACACTTGCAAATATTATTTATATTTATACTTTTTTAACTATCATAGATATTCAGGATACTAAGATCAGAAGATTATGGTTCAAAACCCATCCAGGCAGGAAGGTCCCTTAGAACCTTATCTCCAATAAACTTCTCAGAAAAAGCCAGACACAAGTGACACTGAGGTTGAAATGGTAGGGCAGGAGCCTTGAGCTCAGAGACAGTGTCCAGGCCCAGAGTTCAACCCCTAGGTCAAACAAATAAAGCAAAAACAAAAATTGGGCTAAGAAGGTGGCTCAGTGGTAGAGAGCTTGCCTTGCATGCATGAGGGCCTGGGTTCGATTCCTCAGCACCACATTAGCAAAAAGAAAAATAGCCAGAAGTGGAGCTGTGGCTCAAGTGGTAGAGCACTAGCCTTGAGCTGGAGAGCTGAGGGACAGTACCCAGGACCAGAGTTCAGGCCTCACGACCAGACCCCCCCACAAAAATAAAATAAAAATGAACCCAAACCTAGCATTTTTCTCATTGTATACAGAGGCACATAATTAAGGAAATTGCTTCCTGTGTAACATATAGGTAGAAGAAAGAAGATGTCACACAATTATTCTCTTCATACCATGTTATACCAAACTCTCAAAAAATGTTTTTTCTAAATTTATAAATTAATATCATCCATTTGTTGGCAACTCTGTCTAGATTATTCACATTATCATTTTATACATGAACTGTTGGAATTATCTATTAACTAAGTTCTAATTATAACTCTCTTGAAAGAATTTCTAGGCAAATAGAATGCCAGAATCATTTGTGAATTTGTCAGTTAAAACCTCTACTTAAAAAGAATTTTGTAGTATCCTATAGAATATGGAATTACAAAAAAAACCAAACTATTTATTTTGAATCTAAATTCTAATTTTGCAAGGTCCACAAAGTCCTACATTAGACAAACTGTGCTATTTCTCCAGGCTTAAGTTTTGTAAACCTTCATCATTTCTTTGGCATCCAACAGAATGAAACTTACTTACTTTTTCAAATTTTGGATGGGAATCATGAGCTATTTTGCATCTAAGAAGGTTCTGTAATTAAGAGAGCATTTAAAACACAACTGAGGATTATATATCAGTTGCATTTCAATAGGAAACTTGACTTCTCAAAACATAATGACAAAATTAGCCCAAACTTCGAACTTTGTATTCCTTTCTTGTAATTTGGTTTGTTTTATTGAGACAAAATTATACTACCTGGTCCAGGGAAGGTATCACTATGTAATTCCACTCTCTAATCTCCTGTCTTAGTCTGAGTGCTAGAATTCCAGGCTTGTATCACATTGCCCTGCCATAGTTTGTTGGTTTATTTAATCTAGAAACACACTAGCAATTCTGAACTTCTCTGATGATCTTATCCATTGACTGCTCAGACTGTTTATGTACAATTTTGAAAGATGTTCTAACATTTGACACAGGATATGAACATTTTCAGATGCACATGCAGGGGTCTCTGATTCATTCCTTCATGGATCTGATCCCTTTAATAATGATTACTTGACTTTCTTATTATCTCTGGTCCCTACCTATCTAATAGTCTCAAATTTTTTTGAAGAAAGTTCACTTGAGGACTTTTTAATATTAAAATTTATCACTTGATTCTAGTTTTACTCAGGACATATTTTCTATTGCTTTCTAACTTTTCTACATATTCTGAGAGTTGTTTCATTTGTGTATTCATGTGTGCACATATAAGTACCTCTGTGTGTATGCGTATGCTTGTATGTATGTATGCAAAAGCCTCAAGCTCTTATTCAACAATTTGCTCATGAGTGGTATTCCATCACTTGAACTGCTCTTCCAATGCAGCTTTGGCTGGTTAATTATAGATAGTGTCTCAAAGACTGTTCTGCCCAGGCTGGATGCAAACTGAACTTCCCAGACTCCTTTACATTCTTAAGTTTTATTTTTCCAGGAGTATCAACTTTTTAAACTACAAACATTTTTGTGAGTGTGAAGTCTAACCTGTAGCCCAGATTTTTAACTCAAAAATTCATATAAAGATAGATGAACATACACATTACATATGCTGAATGTACACTGTTAGAAATGTGATCTTAAGCTGGGTGGTGGTGAGATCTGATGATTGAAGTTCAAAGCCAGCCCAGGTAGGAAAGTCCCGGAGACTCTTTTCTCTAATTAACTACAAGAAAACTGGAAGTGGCACTATGGCTCAAGTGGTAGAGCACTAGCCTTGAGCTGAATAGCAGAGGGACAGCACCCAGGGTTCAAGTTCCACGACCAACAGCAAAAAAAAAAAAAAAAAAAAAAAAAAATATATATATATATATATATATATATATATTCCTATATATATATAGGAAATCTTATATAAATATATATATATATAATATATATTTACATATAAATATATATGTAGGAAATAAGAAGAAATATGATCTTTGCCTCCAGGTTCATTGCTAGTATAATCCCTGCTCTTTCAAGATGGACTTTTCTCCAGTTAAGTCCATTCTCTTATATCTGACTTGCATGGAACCAGAATCATTCTTCTATTCTACTTTTTACAAATTTGCACGATGGAAGTGTGATTTAGAAAGGGAGTGGCCTCATACTTCATGTTCCACTTAGGAGAAATGCTTTCTCTATATCACTTCTGCAAATCTACATACTGAACTTGGCTTCATTGTTTCAATGTTGTCTTATTTGTAGAGTCTTCTATATTGTATTGAACCCTTAAACACAGAACTTCTCTTTCTCCTATTATTGCTATTGTTTCTCTTACTGTTAACTCTTGTACACTTGGAAAATAATGCACAGCACATACACTCACAAAAAAATGATCTGAGAACCTTCTTCCCATTTAAAATTCACCTTAATTTACAGAGCACTTATGATGTTTGAACTCAATGTACTCATGGATAATGTATTTATAAGCAATTTAAATTTCTTATTTTCTCTTTACCAAGTTGTCTCTGAAAAATTGCTACATGATGTCCAAAGGTGTCCTTGTGCTATTTCAATGAAGCCAGCAAACATTCATTATACCTAAGCAGCATCATAAATTGTTACGGGAATTGTAACTATTACTGAAGGTGGAACCTGATCCCAGGAGAGGAATTGAACGTAGAGGTATGACAAAGTTCAAATTAATTTGTGCTTTCATTTTTACTGTACAAGAAAAGGATCCAAGGATTGAGGGAAACTATCCCTGACTTTTCAAGTGTGTATTTTACTCATATAAAGCTTGTTTGTAAACTTCTGGTCGAGAGTATTACAAAAGGAAATAATGTGCCATTTGAGGGCCAGCGTAGAACAAAAGGAAATAACATTGTTTTAAAAGTGTTCTACTGCAAAGAAAAAAAAGACATGGAGATTTTAAAGTGCTCTATGGATGGATATTTCACTCCTGAGATGATTCTCTTGTTGCAGGATTTAGTTATCCATTCCTTTAGTCTGGTCCTGAGTTCTCCATAGCAAAAGGATTCCACAAAAGCAGGATCCAGTGAGTATAATCAGCAAAAGCAGTCTCTTCTCAGACCAGTTCTCCTTTAAGGAGGGTCCCAAAGAAATACCTGTTTGTTTGGTTTTTTTTTTTTTTTTTGGTTTGGTTGTTAGTTCAGTTTGTGCTGGTTCTGGGGCTTGATCCCAGAGGCTGGACCATGTCCCTGAATAGATGTCTTTCCTGTCCACCTGCCCCCAAAGCTAGTACTTTACTGCTTGAGCCAAACCCCCACTTCTGGACTTTTTGGTGGTTAATTAGAGATAAGAGGTTGACAGACTCTCCTGCCTGGGTTTACTTTAACTGAGATAGTAAGAAAGCCAAGTGATGGGCTGAAAAGGTGGCTCAGGAGTAGAGTGCTTGCCTTGAATGCATGAGGCCCTGGGTTCTATTCCTCAGCACCACAAGAGCAGAAAAAGCTTGATGTGGTGCTGTGTCTCAAGTGGTAGAGCACTGGCCTTGATCTGAAGAGCTTAGGGACAGTGCCCAGGCCCAGAATTCAGGCACCATGACTGGCAAAAAAAATAAGCCAAGTGACATCAACTGTATCAAGACTTCTGTTTCCAACCAAGAAATACTAAATGAAGTTTATTATAAAGCTAATATTTGACAATTTTTAAAAGAAGAGAATATGTCTAGCCAAGAAGCCATAACTTAAATAACTCAGCAAAAGTAAGTGCACTGCATTATTTTTTTATTATTTTTTTCTGCTTTGGAAGATTACTATTGACCTTGTCCTTCCTTTTGGGGAAACTTAAAGTCATATTTGCACTTTTTGTTGGTCATGGGGCTTGAACTCTGATCCTGGGTGCTGTCCCTCAGCTATTCAGCTCAAGCTCAGTGCTCTACCACTTTAGCTGTGTCACCACTTCTGGGGTTCTGGTTGTTAATTGAAGATAAGAGTCTCATGGACTTTGCAGAGCAGGCTGGCTTTGAACCACAATCCTGTGGTCTCAACCTCCTGATTAGCTAGGATTATAGGCTTAAGCCACCAGCACCCAGCTCATATTTCCATTTAGTGCACTTAATGACACTATGTAGACAAAGAATGGAAATTTGAATCAAATGATGACATGGCAGCTTTCAGAAAAATTGAGGTAGCAATAAATAAGTTCTCCTATTCCATTTTGTTACATTAATGACTCATGAGCTATGGGACCCTTACATTAGCAACCTCTTGCCATCTGTGTAGGTGTATTTAGTATCAGGGAAGACTGTGATTTTTAGAAAGCAAAAGAGATCAGGTATGGAAAAACAGCATAGGAAGAGATACATTTTTCACACAGAGATTAAGAACTAGCCTAAGAGATTTAGAATGCTAAAGGATGAAAATAAGCCTGGTTTATAACTAGTTCTTCAATAACCAAAAATGGTTCCCTAGAATGGTTTCTGGTATGCATTAGTTACTATCATTTGTTCCTTCCATCTAGAGTTATTCCTTCTCTTGTCCCAACTGATAATTTGCCTCTGCCTTTTTGGTGCCATGACTGACCAAAAAGATTTCCAAATCTCACTTAGACTATCCTTCTCATTGTGATTAGCAGTGACCACTCAAAAGCCTGGAATCTTTGAATTTCCAGAATTAACCTTCACCTGACATCTAAGCACATTCCTAGCATCAATTGCTGTGACCTAATGAACAAAACTTTTTGTTCAACACAGTTTCCTAATATAGGTAAAGTACATGAATTAGGGAGTATTGTCAAGTATTAGTATGGAAGGAGCAATATATATTCCAAGTATGGATTATTTATTTTGCATTTACTAACTAAATATTTTAATGTTTTTGGGTTTTTTTGCCAGTACTGTAGTCCTGGGGCTTAAACTCAGGGCTAGGGAATTATTCCTGGGCTTTTTCTTTCTCTCATGGCTAGCACTCTACCACTTGAGGCACAGCACCACTTCCAGTGTTTCTTTTTCTGTTTATGTGGTACTAAAGAATTGAACTCAGGTTTTCATGCATGGCAGGCAATCACCGTACCATGAAGCCACATTCCCAGAGCTCTAAATGACTTTCTTAAGATGGTATTATATTTTCATTCCATAATTATGTATCATAATTTTGGCCAGTTGCTAGAAAAGGACATAGAAAACAATACTATGTCCAATAAGGCTGGATGGACAATAAGGCTGGACGGTCTAGCTAGGGCACAGAGGGGCTTACCTCATGGGGCTGGTTCAACAGGCTGAGTGAGACAGTTCCTGACCCACAGCCCACTTCCAGAATGAGAGGGTCACCTTGGGTTTCAGCCACATGGGGACACTGGGCCACCTCTTCAGCACCCATTCAACCAGCTCCTGTGAGAGAAAGAGAGAGAGAGAAAGAAAGCCAGAATTACAATTAAGCTGGGTGCTGGTGGCTCAGGACTATAATCCTAACTAAGAGACTGAGATATGATGAACATGGTTCATAACCAGCCCAGGCGGGAACAACCATGAGACTCTTATCTCCAAAGAACCACCAGAAAACTGGAAGTGGCACTGTGTCTCAAGTGGTAGAGTGCTAGTCTTGAGCTGAGGAGCTTGAAGACAGCACCCAGGCCCAGAGTTCAAGCCCCACGACTGACAAGAAGTGGACTTCCCACCACAAGAAGTGTACTGCATACCACTCATTCTCCTAGGGACCATGGCAGAGAAGTCAGTCTGAGCTTTCTGTCAACTGGAGGTCATGAGTTGGTCACCTGTCTTCTCTGTGCCTCATTTTCCCCAGCTACAAAACTGAACACAGTGAAGGATCTCCTTCCTCATGGGAATAGGATAAGGATGAAAGAGAATCATGTTTTGTTTCATAATCTCGTACATGTCACACGACTAATAACAGGCCCCATCTGAGCCCTTTCCCAGTTATCTTCCTGTCGTATGCTCCCAGAATTGCCAAGAACCGTATCTGACAGCCGCTCCCTCTGTGCCAGGCCCTGCTCCTGAGATCCCCCTGTATTGATCCCTTGTTTCCTCACAACTGTCCCAGGAGGAGACTGAGGTACAATGGTGGAGGCCCAACCCAGAGCTTTATGGCTGCTGTAAACTAAGTTTGGGATAATCATCTAAACCGATGACTGAGCATGGTGCTATATGTCTACCATACCAACTAAGGAGGACCAGGCCTCGTGGCACACTCCTGTCACAGATAGGAGGACCATGATCCAGCCCAGTCTGAGCACATATTGAGTGAGTCTCTATCTTGGAAATGCCCAAGACAGAAAGGCTTGGCTACCGTGGTAGAAGACCTGACTGGCAAGCCTAAGGCATTGAGTTCAAACCCTAATACACCAAAAAGAATGAGAGTCCCGGTGCCAGAGGCTCATGCGTATAATCCTAGCTACTCAGGAGGCTGAGATATGAAGATCACAGCAAAAGATTTAAAATAGGTTTGTCCTCACCGATCAGAAGTCAAGATGAGAAAACCCGGAGTCTGACATATACTGATGCACTCCATACCAGTAGGGCTCAACTCCTTACTAAGTGCTGGCCATACTCTCTGTCCCCCTGGGAAGCCAACCCCTGTGGGCCCCATACCCAGGTCCTCCCAAGCTCCAGCTGCCACTAACCAGGCCCAAAGGAGTAGACAGCTCGAAGGCACAGAGGTCCCTTGGTCTTATAATTTAATGTTGTTGAGTCCGCTTCAAGTGTCTCACACTTCCAGGCCCCCAGACCTCAGCCACAGAGCCCATGCATGCCCCAAATGTATCAGGCACAAGTTATCAAAGGACCCAGCCTCCTTATTACAACCCACTTCTACACACACACACACACACACACACACACACACACACACACGCACGCACGCATGCACGCACACACACACACACACACAAACACAAATCCAGACCAGTGACAGAAGACTCGTCCATGCAGCACCTGCAATTTTCCAAATGATCACTCACCTGAGCACAGTCAGGTTATACAAGGATTAAGATGATATCTCTCTCTCTCCCTCTCTCTCTCATGCACACACACAGACACAGACACACACACACAAACACACACACACACACAGAGTCTCAGAGCAGTGCCTCTCCAGGCTTTGTTGGTTCCTCATCTGGGACAATGTACAAGCTGGAGCACAGGGGTTCCCTTAGAGGAATCAGGGGCTCCCACCCAAGTGGAGCACCACTCTAATGATGCAGCACTACATACACACACACACACACACACGCGCACACACACACACACACAAACACACACACACACACAGACTCAGAGCAGTGCCTCTCCAGAGTTTGTTGGTTCCTCATCTGGGACAATGTACAAGCTAGAGCATGGGGGTTCCCTTGGAGGAATCAGGAGCTCCCAACCAAGGGGAGCACCACTCTAATGATGCAGCACCACCCTGCCTATCCCTTTCTCCAAGGTCAGACCCTTGACTCCCCATTCACCAAAACCCTAGGCCAGGACACTGGGTGAAGGAGTCCCGAGACAAGTGGCTCCTCAGAGCCAGGAGAGGAAACAAGCAGGGGGTCATGGTGACCCCAGAAGGGTGTCTGACTCGAGGTGGGGGTGGTGTTGGGGAAATGGATGGGGTCCTAAAGGCTACATACATGGACTTACTCCCTACTTCCAGACTACATGCTTCTGGGCCTCATGGCAGATTCTTGGGAAGGACAAGGAGACCAGATGGACTGAGAGCACCAGCAGAAGCTGGCAGAGCTGGGAAATGTGATCACGCTGTGAGAACTGTTGACAGTTGGGGGGAGGGGACAGGCTAGGTGTATGTGTATGTGTGTTGGGGGGGGTGTTCCTCCCAGATATTCACATTCTGCTCTGACCCCCAGCACTCTCACTTCCCTACTGGGCTCTTCTGGGACCTCTCTTCAGGTGAAAGGGTGACGGAGCACAGAGGACAAGGGCTCACACAGCAAGAGAGACCTATCTTCTGTATCCAACACCCCCAGCCCCAGAAAAAAGGAAAAGACCCAAGAAGGCAGGTGTGGAGGTGCTGCTCCCCACCTCTGACTAAAGCCACCAGGTTCCCACCAGGAAGAGGAAGGGTGCAGGTGTGTGGCTGTGTGGCTCCCACTGCTCCAGGCCAGGGGCTCTGTGGTGCCCCCTCCTCACCCATCCCTGCATCTCCCTGTTTCCTGGAACACTGGCAGCTAAGGATGGGGGTGGGATCCCCTGGTCAACACCCACTCCCACCCCTACCCCTGGGGCACATTTGTGGCAGAGACCTGGCCAGACTGTAGGGCATGGGGGAGCCGGAGGTCCAGTCGGGTGGGGGGGGTCGAATGGTGTGGGGGTCACAGGGTATGGGCTCAGGAGGAGGCCACTCACATGTTCTGCTGGGAGAAGCTGTTGGAGGCAGCTCCCACTGGGTTCCAGCAGCAAAGGCAGTAGCATGGCAAATACTTAGGCCTGGAGCAGAGACAAGGGTCCTGGACCAGGTCGGGGCCACAAGCCTGCCTATGGCGTGCCATCACCTGAGGACTCCAAGAGGTGCCATGGGTCCAAGCAAGCAGTGCTAGGTTTGAAATGCAATGCCGCGTGGAATGCTGAAGGGGACCGGGGCGTGGGCAGGTGCGTGGCAGGGCTGAGCCAGGCCTCTCCTCCTACGGCTTGAGTCTCTTGATCACCACTCAGCCACCTCTACCTTCCTCAACTGTTGGTAGTGGTGTCAACCAACAGAGGAATCCCAGTGCTATCAGGCAGGATGGAATGCGGGTGTGACCACCATTCTTATATCCCATTGGTCAGAAAGAACCATGAAAGAATGGTGTAGCTGGAATCCTGTGATGCAAGCAGAATGCGCAGAGTGAAGACAGTGGCTCCCCCAGCCCCTTTCCCAGGGAACTCTGTCCAATTCAGTTGGGGACAAGAGGGTGACCAGCTTTAGATTGTTGTGTATGTCTGTTTGTTGCCAGTCCTGGACCTTAAACTCAGGATCTGGGCACACTCTGTAAGCTACTTTTGCTCAAGACTAGCCCTCTACCACTGGAGCCCACACAGCTCTACTTCTGATTTTGTTGGCATTGAAGTTGGACAGGGATCTCAAGGACTTTCCTGCCTAGGGTGACTTTGACCATGATCCTCCTATCACAGCCTTGTAAGTATCAAGGAGGACTGCTGAGAGCCACTGGTGCCTGCCTAATCATTGGTTTTGCTGATGATCTGGCACAGACCTGTGAGTTCCCTATCCTCGGGTTGAAGTGGTGGGAGCTGGAGCCCACAGTTAGAATCCTGGTCCTGCCACCTCCAAATGGCAGAAGAACCTAAGAAATGCATTCTTATCCATAAGATTACCAATGGAATGTGATCAATGTCAAGATTGAATGAGTAGTTCTTGAATGATTCTAGGATCAAATTATACACAATTATATCCTAGGACACTGATCGATTTTAGTTAATACTTCATTAAGCATTTAAACAATCACATTCACTAAATGGAGGCAGAATGAAATACCTAAGAAATGGACCTCACATAGTATAAAGGTGCAATTTTTTTCTGCCAGGATTGGGATTTGAACTCATTGTCTGGGTAACTCTGTTGCACTGTGTGGGAAGGGGAAGCCTGCCTCCTTGAAGTCAGGAAATTCAAGTCTGTTCCTTAGGCCTGAATTGGATCCCCAGCACTAAAAAAAATCTTATTCATGTACATTTTAAATATATGAGTTATATTCATATACATATGTTCACTCCATATTGCACTCAGTATAGTTATTCTTTCTTGTTTTTTCTTGTATTGACCGTTTATTTTATTGACTATTATGACACATAGAACATTGATTACATTGATTACATAGGATTATAGGTCTGCATATGTATTCCACTTTATACCTGACACCCAGGACTTTCAAAGAAAAGGAAAAAAAAAATGTGTCACCATCAGCTTCTTATTCCACGATTAATTGTTTGGGAGTGCTGGCATCTGAACTCATGGCCTACAAGGCCAAATTCATGAATGGGTGAGTGTCAACACGCCATCCTGGAGCAAATTGAGCTGACAGGCAGTTCCCAGGACCTGACATCGAGCCCCAGAGGTTGACAAAATATAAACAGATTGACATACAGATGATAGTACACTAATAAATATATATGTTTCTAGAGTGCCAGAGATGTCTATCCATTATTCAGTTATATAGACTACATTCCTACAAATTCTGGGGTAATTATTATGCCTCCATGTAATTAATGTTATTGTTTTCATCCTTAATAAACTATTAATGAAATCAGTAGTCCTGAAATTATTGAGTTCCTGTAAGTAATAGTATTCTTTTAATGCTTCATAAATATTAAATAAAATCAATCAGCTTCCTGAAATCATCTTGTCTAATTTTATAGGAGAATCATTCACGATCAACTCATTCAACCGTGACATTGATAACATTCCTATGGATGGGAATGAGTCTCTTAGTATCTCCTGCCATTGGTAGGTGTCAGGTCGGGGATTTGAAATCAGGGCCTATGTTGCCACGTGGTCCTATGGCTTCCCCGATAGTCCGCCAGCCTTCAGCAATGCAAGGTAAAATACCCTTTGCAACAGTGTCATTTAGACCCAGTAGGGTCACCTCACAAAGGAAGAAAACATAAAAAGGCCATCTTGCCACATTTTTCCTATGAATTTTTTTCCCTTCAAGGCCTAGGGATCTAGGATTGCAGAATCAGCTGTGGGTCCAGTGGCTGCACCTCAGCCTAAGGTGATCGAAGCTGAAGCAGAGTTGCCACGACCCGAGTTCAAGCCCCGCTCTGGGAAAAAATAAAATAAAATAAATTTTGCTCCCTGGCTTGCAATTCCCATCATTTATTCTGCCACGTTTTGGATTTGAACTCAGGGTCTGGGTAAATCTGCAGTGGATGAAGGGGAAGCTCACCGTACTTGAAGATAAGAACTTCAGGCCTGTTTACTAGGCCTGAATTCAAGCCCCAGCCTTTGAAAACATGTTATTTATATAAAGATAGGCTTTGTACTTACCTATAGATGTTCAGTTCATACAAGTTTGGTGTGGTTGTTCCTTGTATTTATTGTTGTATTCATTTATTTACCATTGATTTTACTGTCTATGATGACACCCATTCCATTTATTACATTAATGACATCCTATCACATAGCATCTAGATTTGTAGACGTGCTCTCCATCATGCCTGACACCCAGGACTCTCAGAGAAAAGGAAAACAAGTTTCACACTCAGCTTCTTACTCCATGATCCAATTGTTGGTAGTGCTGGAATCTGAACTCAAAGCCTAGCAGGGCTAATTGGCAAATAGGTCAATGTGAACACACCATCCTGTGAGCAACTAAGGAGGAAGGCCATTCCCAGGATATGATATTGATCCCCAGGGAGGGCCACAATATTTATAAATTCATTGTGTAAACATAGGATCTATATTTACAAATATGTGTGGACAGCATCTCTGTTCGGTGTACTTCTTATTTTGTGTCTTATCCATGGAGGTATTGTGTATTTTACTGAGTATGGTAACAGATATAACAGTGTTTACATGGATGACAACCTATTACCATGTCTATAGGGTTTCTTATGCGTTCTCCATCCTTGTTGAGACCCAGGACATTCGCAACACAGGAAAATAGGTGAATCGATTGTCTTCTCATATCAGGATTCATATTTTCGCTGTGTTGGGATTTGAACTCAGAGCCTAGCAGGCCCAATTGGGGAAAGGGTCAAGGTGAGGACACAGGTCTGTGAGCAATGCAGGAGATAGGCCATTCCTAGGACCTGACATCAAGTGCCAGGGAGGGCCAGATAGTCATAAATTCATAATTTAAACATAGGATCTATATTTACATACATGTGTGGGCAGCATCTTGCATTCAGTGCACTTCTTCACCTTATTTTGTTCCTAATTCATGGAGGTATAGTGTATTTTATTGGTGACAGGTATAACTGTGCTGACATGGATGACAGTCTGTTCCCATGGTTATAGGTTTGCCTATGTATTCATTCTCTATCCTAGTTGAGACCGAGGACTTTCACAGGAGAGGAAAACATTTGCAACGACTGGCTTCTGACAGCAGGATGAAACTTTTGTCAGTGATGGGATGTGAATTCAGGTCTGGGTAGCTCTGTTGAACTGTGGTGGAAGGGGAAGTTCACCATCCTTGAAGATTAGAATGTCAGGCCAGGTCCCGGGCGTGATTTGAAGCCCCAGCACTGGACAAAATAACAAGCCCATCTTTTTAAAACATAGGATTTATCTTTACCTACAGATGTGTTATGCAACTTGTATTCAGTGTAGTTATTCTTTTTATTTTGTGTCTTTTTCATGGATGCATTGTATGTTTTATTGAGTATAATGACAGATATAACTGTGCTGATATAGATGTCAACCTATTCCCATGGCTATAAAGTTGCCTATATAGTATTCTCCATCTGCGCTGAGACCCAGGACTTTCACAGGACAGGAAAACCGATGGATCAATTGGCTTGTCACATCAGAGTGAAGCTTTTGGCAGTGCTGGGATTTGAACTCAAGGCTTAGCAGGCCCAATTGGTGCATGGGATATGGTGAGCACACCAGCCTGTGAGCCACTAAGGAGCTTGGCCGTTCCCAGGACCTGAGATCGAGCCCCCCAGGG
This sequence comes from Dipodomys spectabilis, assembly GCF_019054845.1. Lineage (NCBI taxonomy): Eukaryota > Metazoa > Chordata > Mammalia > Rodentia > Heteromyidae > Dipodomys > Dipodomys spectabilis. The sequence continues at coordinate 5,915,128 of NW_024871193.1, read as the reverse complement.
TGAGGGCCAATATAGTTATAAATTCCCAATTTAAACAGAGGACCTCTGTTTCCATACATAGGTGGGCAGTACCCACTCAGTACTTGCGTTCTGAGTAGTCATTCTCATTATTTTGCCTTATTCATTGATGTGGTGTGTATTTTCTTGAGTATAGAATGACAAATATAACTGTGTTGGCCTGGATGACAACCTATTCACATAAGTAGAGAGTTGCCTATGCATTCTCCATCCTAGCTGAGACCCAGAACATGCACAGCACAGAAAAAAAAAGGTGCGAAGACTGACTTCTCACATCAGGGTGAATTTTTGGCAGTGCTGGGATTTGAACTTGGGGCCTAGGAGGCCCAACTGGCCAATGGGTCCACGTGTGTACGCCAGCCTGTGAGCCATGAAGGAGCTGGGCCATTCCCAGGAACTGAAATCGAGCCCCAGGGAGGCCACAATAGACATCAATGCATCATTGAAACATGGGATGTATATTCATATCTGTGTGTGGACTGCATCGATCATTTAGTGTAGTTATTCTCTCTATTTTGTATGCTATTCATGGATGTAGTGTGTATTTTCTTGAGTATATGATGACAGGTATAACTGCGCTGACATGGATGACAACCAATTCCCATGGCCACAGGGTGATCCATTCGTTCTCCATCCTAGCTGAGACCCAGAATTTGCACAGGAAAGGAAAACAGGTGCAACGATTGGCTTCTGACATCAGGATGATTCTTTTGGCAGTGCTGGGGTCTGAACTCAGGGCCTAGCAGGCCCAAGAGGTGAATGGGTCCACGTGAGCATACCAGCCTGTGAGCCACACTAAGGAGCTAGGCCATTCTCAGGACCTGAGATTGAGCCTCCAGGTGGGGGGGTAGCGGGAGGGTACACAACAGTCATCCATTCATAAGCTGAAGGTAGTATTCAAATAAGTACATATTTGTATAGAGTAGGAGAGATGGCCACCTGTGATGGAATCAAATCTACTGTGTGACTACCGATTCTTGGATCTTTCCTGATGCCTCCATTTCAAAACTGATGATTATTGTCATGCTTCATCAAATCTTCATTGCAGATAAGCAATACTCCATGATTCTTGCCTTTCATTTCCTACTTCCATCACGCATGAACTACTGATTCAAAGATGACATCAATGGCATTCCATGACTCTTCCTAGGTCCATAAACTAATATCTTGGGATCTCCCTCCTTACTGTCTTAGTATGGTGGCTGAATTCAAGCCTCAGGCCTGGAAAACATACTCATATATATTTTAAAGATAGCACTTATACTTCCATACAGATGTTCAGTCCATATCGTGTTTGGTGTGGTAGGGTTTATACTTCCATATAGATGTTCAGTCCATACCGTGATTTTATTTTTTTATTTTTTATTTTTTTGTGAACATACTGTACAGAGGGGTTACAATTACATGGGCAAGATAATGAGTACATTTCTTATCAAACATTGCAGCCTCCTCCTTTTTTTACCCTTCACATCCCTCCCTAGCCTCCCCCTGTCCCCCCACCCAATTCTCCCCCCTCCCCCGCCCCCCCCCCCGAACCAAAGTTATAAAGTTCGTTTTCGACATGACAACTTGTACTTCTCATTGTTGCAACGGGTCCACCTGGCAACGGGTCCACCTGTATCCTTAAATGACTTGTTTTTCCCCATCTCCTCCACAAATTATACCTACACCAAATATAGTGAAAGCAGGGGTTATACTGTGTGTGTGTGGGGGGGGGGGGATACAATGCAACAAAGAAATAAGCCAAGCCCAAAGAAACATAGGTCCCATGGTTTCCCTTATTTGCAATATCTAGTATATGTATGAGTCAAGCAGAAAAGTTCAGATAATGTGATGTTAGGAAAATGAACCCATACCTTGTTTTGTGTGATTATTCATTTTATTTCTTGTTTTATTCATTTATTTACCATTTATTTTATTGACTCTGATGACACCTATACCATTTATTATATTGTTTATATCCTATCACATAGCATCTAGATTTTTAGATGTGTTATCCATCATGCCTGAAACACAGGGCTCTCTCAGAAAAAGAAAACATGTGTCACACTCGGCTTCTTAATTCAAGATTAAATTTTCACAGTGCTAGGATATGAATTCAGGGCCTAGCAGGCCCAATTCATGAATGGGTGAGTGTGAGCCTGGCAGCCTCTAGCCAATGAAGCTGTCATGTGGTTCCCAGGTGTTGAGATTGAGCCCCAGGTTTGGCCAAAACAGTGATACATGGATAGGCAGACAGTGATATACAAATAAAATATATATTGGTAAAAAGTGCCAGAGCCGACTATGTATTATTGAATAACATCTACTACTTTCCTACCAACTCTTAGGTATTTACTATACTTCCATTGAAGGAATATTATTCTTTTCATGCTTAATAACTATTAATTAAGATCAATCAGCATCCTAGGATTCTTGCATCCAATTTTAGACTAAACCAATGCACGAACTACTCTTTTGTCCCGACCCGCAGGACTTCAACCAGGGCAGTGAACCTAAGCGAGAAGGAATGAAGGGACAAGAGACACGAAGAAGGACAGCAAGACAAGGATTCTGATCAAGCTGCCAAATTTTATTTTTCACACAGGGATATTTATATGCTTAGAATAAGGAAGCTTTTTCATTGGGCGTAGCAGCTGCAGGATGCTTGCTTAGGGCAATGTGAAAAGGTGGTCAATAGCAGCTACCTGGTCTTTGTTTGGGGCAGGATGCAAAGACCAAATTCTGTAAATAGCCTTGAGAGATGTTCCAGCGAGATAGTCAAGCTTATCATGCAGAGAGACTCCCTGCAGGGCTCTCGACATCTCCACCTTTCTTATTTAGAAAATTGACCATCAGTTGTTGGTGCTCTTTTTGAGGGGGTGACAGAGGCTCTGTTCCTCTAAGGGCCCAGGGTTTTTCTCCGCTCCGAGCGAGCGTCCTCACTTGGGGAGGGGAATTTTACAGGCCTTGGCATGTTTTTTGAGGAGACGGCTTGTGGGTATGCATGCCAACCGTCATGCACCAGAGCTTGCCACTCAGGGGTCTTGGGTTTTGGGATCTCGCGGATCCATCCCCCTGCAGTCTTACCTGCACCCTTGATTAGAGCATTTCTTCTTCCTCCCATAGGTGCATCCTCCCCCAAGCGGAGGGGCCTATAGGAGGAGGGGCGAACCTATCCCTTATGGCAATAGGTCTTGCCCGTTGAATGGTCAGGAGTTATGAATAAGGAGGGTTTTCTAAATAAGAAAAAAAAGGGAGGGCTGTTTCCCACTGGAACAAGCTCACGGCAAAACACTAATTAAAAGCCTGGGGTCAATCCTAGATCTCGATGCTGCGGTCTGCCATATCAAGGCGTCTGCCATATCAAGGCGATGGTGATGAACCTGTATGGGCTTAGAAGCCAAGAGATTAATCTGTTATTTAATAAATTCAAACAGGATGGTCCATGTCTGGAGTTCTAGCTGCATCTGCAAGAGAAAAGGCATCATCCTCGGGGGGAAGGCTTCCCCTGGGTTGTGGTAAGCCATTCACCTGTTTTATCAGGCGTTCTGGCAGCCACCTTGGGGCCGCTTGTTCTTGATCTAAAATACAGGCTGAACCTCGCCCCCAGATAAGAACAGGATCTGGGCCCTTCCATTTGCCCGTAAGGGGGTCTCGCCACATGACAGACGGGCGGGCAGAACTGGAAGATGGGTGCCAATGCCTGTCAGCTGCCGAGTGGCCTTCATTGTCTAGAGTTAGAAAATTAAGGGCGAACAATGTATGACTAAGGCGATCCCTAGGAGTGGAAAATGAAAAGGCAGAGGCTTTGAGGCGAGTAAGCCAGGTTTTTAGGGTGTGGTGGGCTCGTTCTACAATGCCCTGACCTTGGGGGTTATAGGGAATCCCAGTAGTATGACAAATCTGGAAAATAGCACAAAACTGTTTAAACTTGGCACTGGTATAGGCTGGGCCATTGTCTGTCTTTATGTGGGCTGGTTTTCCCATTACAGAAAAGGCTAGAACAAGGTGAGAGAGAACATCTTTGGCAGTTTCTCCTGAGTGTGGTGAAGCAAAAACAAACCCGCTAAATGTGTCTATGGAGACATGTATATATCTTGTTTTTCCAAATTCAGGAAAATGGGTAACATCCATTTGCCAGATTTGATTGGGTAGCAGTCCACGGGGGTTAACACCCAGATGTTGTACAGGAAGGGAGACAACACAGGCAGGGCATGCCTTTACTATCTCCCGTGCTTGCTGTCTAGTAATTTTACAAAGCAATCGAAGGCTCTGGGAGTTTAGATGGTGGAGATTATGTAATTCTGTAGCCTTTTGGACAGACCCAACAAAAACCGGAAAAATGGAACGAGTGGCCGCATCAGCTTGAGCGTTACCCTGTGTAAGAGGGCCAGGGAGATCAGAATGTGCCCTAATGTGTCCCAGAAAAAACGGATGTCTCCTGGCCTGAATTAGCTGTTGAAGCTGAGTAAATAAAAATGCCGCATTGGAAGAAGTTTTAATTGCGGGCGAAATTTCTAGCAAGGGAACAGAATGAGCAATGTAAGCACTATCTGTATAAATATTAATAGGCTTATCAAAAAACGTCATAAAAACCTGTGTTATAGCAAATAACTCCACAAGCTGGGCTGATTGGTAAGGGGCATCAAAGGTGGTGGTATGGTTGTTAACAACAAAGGCTGCACGGCCATTGCTTGAGCCATCTGTAAAGACAGTGAGGGCTTGAGGAATGGGAGCCTTTTGAGTAACCTTGGGAAAAACAAATGGATGTAGCTGGGCGAAGTGTAAAAGGGGATCATTGGGGAGATGATTATCAATTAGTCCTAAAAATCCTGACAGGGCGATGCCCCATTCATCCCCAGTCTGAAGTAAAAATTGAGTCTGGTCTTTGGTGTATGGAATTAAAATGGTATCAGGGTCCTTGCCGAAATATTGTCGAGAAAGCAAGCGACCTTTGATAATGATAGAGGCTACCTGGGCAGGGTAAACAGCAATAACCTTGGGGGATGTGGTGGGTAAATGGACCCAAAGCAGGGGGCTGCCCTTATTATTGGAGTGAAGAATCTGTTGCCAAAACAATCCTGTGGGTGTATGAGGGGTATGTAAAATAATTAAGACCAGAGGAAGATTATAGGAAATCTGTGTAACAAACTGCTGGGCAATGGCCTCAGTAACTTGGGTTAAAGCATTTCGAGCATTGGGAGTAAGCTTGCGAGGAGAGGAGGGGTCAGAATCCCCTTTTAAAATCTCATTAAGAGGCAAAAGCACGCTGGTGGGCAACCTTAGGTATGGCCTAAGCCATTGAATATCTCCAAGCAGCTTTTGAAAATCATTAAGGGTGTGAAGATGGTCTAAACGAAGTTGAATTTGAGGAACCCGAATTTGATTATTTTGGAGTTCTAGACCCAAATAAGTATAGGGATCCTGTGTTTGAACTTTATCGGGGGCAACCAGTAGTCCCAGGGCAGTAAGGGCTTTATAAAGGTCTAAATAGCAGTTTCTAAGTTCGTGGGTGTCAGGTGCAGCAAGCAACAAGTCATCCATATAATGTAATATATAGACGCGCTGCCATCGTTTTCTCACAGGGTCCACTGCCTGGGCAACATATTTTTGACAAAGGCTAGGGCTATTAGCCATACCTTGAGGAAGTACCTTCCATTGAAATCTTTGCATGGGGCCTTGAAAGTTAATGCGAGGAAGGCTAAAGGCAAAATAGGGTCTGTCCTCAGGATGTAGGGGAATGGTAAAAAAACAATCTTTTAAATCAATAACCATTTTGTAATAATCCCTGGGAATAGCCACCGGTGTGGGAATGCCTGGCTGCAGCGCTCCCATTGGGCGCATAGCTTTATTAACAGCGCGTAGATCTTGTAAAAGGCGCCATTTGCCTGATTTTTTCTTTATAACAAAAATAGGAGTATTCCATGGTGAAGTAGAGGGCTCTATATGGCCTGCCACCAGCTGTTCCTGTACTAACATGGAGGCAGCCTCCAATTTTTCTTGGGTAAGGGGCCACTGATCCACCCACACAGGGGTTTGGGATTCCCAAATGATTTTATCTGCATGGGGCACAGGAGGGTCAGGGGCCGATACTAAAAATCCGAATACCCAAGCCCATGTCTATCTGTTTTTTGGGTAGCTTGGATGGGCTCAACAATTCCTTCTCCTGATTTCCCAAGACCCGTACCAGGGACAAAATCCATACGGAGCATTTGATGTGTAACCACAGAATTGGGACTAGCAAGGATAACCTTCATCTGGGTCAAGATATCCCGGCCCCATAGGTTAACAGGGAGGTCAGGAACAACAAAAGGAGTAACAGTTCCCTTATTGCCCTCTTTGTCAGTCCAATTAAGAACCCTGGAGCTTACCAAAGGGTTTTTTGACTGCCCTATGCCTTTAAGGTCAGTTAGGGACGGGGTAAGAGGCCAACTTGGTGGCCAATATTTTTGGGAAATAATTGTGGCATCTGCACCAGTATCCAAAATTCCCTGAAACTCCTTTCCTTCAATTCGCAGGGTGAGGGTGGGTCTTTTTTGAGTGATAGGCTGAACCCAATACGCATCAGAAGACCCCAAAGAAGCAGTTCCTCGCGGTGTGGTCTGAGCAGTGGAAGAACCCCCTGAATTTAATGGGAGCAGTATCAATTGTGCAAGCCTAGTTCCAGCTGGAATAGCTGCAATCCCATTAATGGCCGTGGCCAAAATTTTTCCAAGAATAAGGGCACACATATGAGACGGAGGGGGTCCCAGGGTCCCAGTGGGTATTATTTGAGGTCCTTGTACAGAGTCTAGTACTGTGTCGGTGGCGGCACAGAGGTCCAGTCCTGCACTGCCTGGGGTTGCCCGCTGGAGGGAGGCAATTGTGGAGAGAGGTGGGGGGCTTGTGTAGGACTGGGAGTTTGGGAGGGGACAAACCCTATTGCCCCTGGGCTTGTCTTGGGGATGGTCGGGGCCAGGGGCTGGCCCCGAGGGAAGTTTCCCGAAAACCGAGAGAGAATGGGCTGTCCAAGGGCATTTGTTTTGGATCTACATTCATTGGCCCAATGACGGCCCTTACCACATTTGGGACAAAGAGTGGCAGGGAGTGGTCTACCTGTAGCTTGGGAGGGCATTGCCCCTTGGCTTTGTTTGCCGAAGGGACATTCACGTGCAAAGTGACCAGGTTGTTTACAATTAAAGCAAGTATGCGAGCTGGGGACTGAACCTTGAAATGCCTTGGTAAAGGCAGCACCTATGGCGAGCCCCATGGTGTGAGCGGTTCCTACTCCAGCACAAAGCCTGACGAACTCAGAGAGGTCACCCTTGTTTTTATGTGGTAGGAGGACATCTTGACATGCCGGATTAGCATTTTCAAAGGCAAGATGTTTAACAAAGGCACTTTCACTTTCACTTGGCCCAAGAAGCCTTTCTGCAGCCAAGTTAAGCCGCGAGACAAAGTCACTGTAGGGTTCCTCTGGCCCCTGTCTAACCTTTGCCAGGGAAGTAGTAGCCGATCCCTTTTGAGGGAGACACTTCCAAGCATAAAGGCCAGCGTTTTGAATTTGTGCCAAAAGTCCAGTAGGAAAGCGTGCCTGTTTAGCATTGGTATCAAAGGGCGCATTACCCAAAAGTTTAGTATAGGTCCAGGTTTTTGAAGATGTTTTAGCCAAATTTTTTTGCGCGGTCTCTCTACATTGTTCCTTAAAGTCCGCATTCCATAAAACAAAATCACCCCCACTAAGGGTGGCACGGGCCAGGAACTTCCAATCATTAGGGGTGAGCCAGCGCGCACTTTGGTTTTCTAACAAGGCTAACGTATAAGGGGCAGTCGGGCCATATTGGGCACATGCATTTTTAAGCTTTTCAACAAACCGGAGGCTAAGCCTCTTATACTCTTGTTGGCCTTTTCCCTGGGTGGGTTGTTCCTCTTCATCCCCAGTATCCTGCTCTTCATCCTCCTTTTCCTCCTCTTCTGATTCATCCTCCTCACCCTCTGAGGCCCTATCTGTCTGGCTCCGAGTTACTGGAAAGGCTAGAACTGATTGATGGCCTGATCTAACCTTAATTTTATCAGGCGTTTTTGGCGTATCGGCCAAGGCCAGTATGCGGAGTTCATAATCAAGGGACCGCAGTTCTTTTAAAAGTTGAAGGTGTTCTCGCCTATGTTGAAGAGTCTCGCGTAAAGGTGCCAGGTTAGGTAAAAGGGGGGGAGAAAAAACATCTGGATCAGGAGGGGCAGTGGGCCCTTGAAAGGCCGGGTTACAAAAGGGAGGGGGCGCATAGGAGGAATGCGGAATATTTGAGGTAGAGGGTTTAGTCTGAGGTAGGGGGTGACTGAATAAGGGGGGCCAATCAGGCTGACGATATTGGGCTGCCTCCTCTTCCAGGGTGGCCTCCTCCTCGGGATTTAAATTATTCTGAGGGGAATGGGCTGCCTGGGGTATAGGATAATAATGTTCATCTACCTTTTGAGAAGGAGTTTCAAGATCTAATACAACCGATGGGCAAGCTGCGGGGGGCCGAGAGGCATTTTGGAGAACCTCCTCTCCCGTTTTTACAAGTTTTAAAATTCCACTATCAAACAGAGAACATTTTAAAATGTCATTAATCAAATTCCAATAGGAAAAGGCCGTAGCAGGAACCTTTTCTGAACCAAAGGTTTCATAATAATCTTTTAAACAATCTCCTACTCTTTGCCAGCTTTTTGCATCTATGATTCCTTCAAAGGAGAACCAAGGACACAAGTCCTCTATGAATGAGAAAAATAATTCTAAATCCTTTTTCTTAACCCGCGTTCTTCGTGTCTTGAAGGCCTCCCTGAGGTCTGACAGAAATAGATCATGTGATGATATTGCTTGTCCCATAGTGGGTCACTCACCATGCGCCGTCCCCACTCTCCTCCTGGATCTGTCTCTCGGCGGGGTCTGTCGAGGCGATCTCGCGATCTCGGACTGTACTTGGCCAAGTTTTCCCGGAGGACGGCGTTCCTTCCTCAGTCAGAGGCTCGAGCCCCACGTTGGGCGCCAGTTGTCCCGACCCGCAGGACTTCAACCAGGGCAGTGAACCTAAGCGAGAAGGAATGAAGGGACAAGAGACACGAAGAAGGACAGCAAGGCAAGGATTCTGATCAAGCTGCCAAATTTTATTTTTCACACAGGGATATTTATATGCTTAGAATAAGGAAGCTTTTTCATTGGGCGTAGCAGCTGCAGGATGCTTGCTTAGGGCAATGTGAAAAGGTGGTCAATAGCAGCTACCTGGTCTTTGTTTGGGGCAGGATGCAAAGACCAAATTCTGTAAATAGCCTTGAGAGATGTTCCAGCGAGATAGTCAAGCTTATCATGCAGAGAGACTCCCTGCAGGGCTCTCGACACTCTTTCAATCAGTATCCTATGCATAGGAACGAGTCTCTTGGGATCTCCGCCACTGGTAGGTGTCAGGACAGGGATTTGAACCTGGGGCCTATGTTGACAGGTGGGCCTATGGCTTCCCTGAAAGCCTGCCAGCCTTCAGCAATGGCAGGTCAGGTCCACTTTGCAGCTGTGTCATTCAGAACCAGTAGGGTCACCCGCAAAGAAAAAAATTATAACCAACCCCCAACCCTCTGCAGCTCACTACTTTTGGTGCTGTTCCACTTTTTTTTTCTTCCTGCAAGCCCTCTTGGCTTGGAATCCCAGGAATGTCTATGGGTCCAGAGGCTGCAGCCCAGCCTAGGGATATCAAAGCTTACAAAGTATTGCCATGATCTTAGTTCAAGACTCGTGGTTGGCAAAAAAAGAACAAACAAACAAACAAATAAATAAATAATTTATTTATTTATTTATTTAGCTAAATTAAAAAAATAAAGCTCCCTGATTTGGAATTTCTGCTAGTTTTATTTCCTATCCTGGGATTTGAACTCACGGTCTTGGTAAACCCTACCAATGTGAGGGAAGGTGCAGAGTCGCCTACTTTAGTTCAAACTACTTTAGTTCAAACCCCGTGCCAAGCCAAAATTTAAAAAATTAAGTCACTGATCTTGGCAGGGGGAGGTAGTTGTGGAGATGGGAGGGAAGGGTAGTAGGGAGAAAACAAAGGAAGAGACAACAATAGGAAATGTACTCATTACTTTGCTCATATAACTGTAACCCACTGTACATCATTTTTA